>NC_050576.1:133681773-134281773 GCF_011100635.1 Trichosurus vulpecula
GACTTTTATATTTGTATCTGCTGGGGCTAGAACAATGCCTGGCATGTTTATTGATTGATTGAAAGATATTTCCGTACTTAGAGCAGGCACCGTGTGTAGTGATGCAGAGCTCCCACGCTGGGACAGGAGGATGTTAGTTTGAATCCTGGCCATTCACTATCTCTGTATCTTGGGCAACTCATGTCATCTTTGCAAGTTTCAGTTTTCGGGCAAGTAAAATGAGGGCATTGGACTAGGTGACTTCTAAGATTCCTTCCAGCTCTAATTCTGTGGTCCTTTTTGCTTCTCTAGGGAGACACAGACATACTGTGTGTGTTAGCTTGTGTACATATATTAGGGTCTAAAACATATGTGACAATTTTTGTTTCTAACAAAAAAAGAGGTGGGGATACTCTCTCCCAAATACTTACTTTGCCCCATAATTGACTTATAATTTAAATCTTGAAGTGCAAAGCAGTGGTGACCAGTCATTTTCTTGAAATGGACATAAATTCTGCGAGCATGTTGTGTTTCTGATTGGAAAACAAATTGCTTTCTTTTTACTCTTTGGTTTAGATGAACAGCAAGCACTTGCAGTCCTAGATATTTAATTAAACACACATTTTAAAATGCCTACTGTGTGCAAAGCCCTGAGGATACAAATTAAAAAAAGAAACACTCCGTGTTCCCCAGGTGCTTGCATTCTGTGAGGGAGAGGGAATACAACACGTATATGTCAGTAAGTACAGAGTATGTGCATACAAAGTAATTTCAGGAATGGAGAGAATGCTGGGAACTGGGAGGATCAGGATGTACCTTTTACTAGGAAGGCCACCTGATATGTCTTGAAGTAAGTTGAGGGATTTTAGGAGGTGGAGTTAAGGAGGTTGTACTTTTCAAAAATAGAGGACCTGAAAAAGTTTGACTGGAAAGATAGGAGCGAGATTATGGAGGCCTTCAGTTTTCAGGGGGAGGATTAATTCTTTTTCCCCCAGAGGCAATTGTTTGTCCTTCGTTCTTGAAGAGGACCATGACATCAGGGAGGTGAGGCCATGACATGCAAGAGTACTGGATTTAAGTGAGGCAGGGCTGTACAAGGTCACCAGCCTCACTCTGTCCTCTGGAGCCATCTGGGTTCAGTGGCAAGATATAGTTCAGGATGACTGGAGATGGCAATAGAGAGTTTTAAAAGATATTTTTAGTGATGGGGAGGGAGGTGATATGGTCAGATTTGTGTTTTAGGAATAGCTGTTTGGAGTTATTTGGAGGGTGGTTTGGAGAGGAAAGATGCTAGGAGACTAGATTGGAGGCTACTGCAGTCAGGATATTTTATTGATTTTCAATTGAATTATAGGAGATGGAGGCGATATTTGGGGTTCTCTCCTTGTTAAATCCTCAGGGTAGCATCCCTCAAATTTACATGTAGTCCAAAATGAAGAACTCATATTGTATCTCAAAATTCTCTGTTTTTCTTTGTAGAATATATGGATCATCTTGCAGATAAAAATCAGCCTGGCAAATTATTTAGGGACTGGAACAAAAGTCTCCTGGAATTAATAAATGATGATGAATGAGTAGCTAGATTATCAGAGATCAGGACTTGAATGATCTGAATTGTCTGGTTTTCCAAATGAGTCCACAGCAGGCCTCATCAGTTTTTGATGTGATTCCTTTTGAGTGCCCTGGAGAGCATCCTTACTATTAACAAATGTCAGGGTTCCTCCTATATTGGTGCTGTATGCAGTAAGTATTTAGAGAATTGCTTTTATGGCATTTGAAGGAAGTGTTCCTGTACCTAGTTTCCAGTATTGTAGTTATAAAATTATTAACTGAAGGGATTCACTGGAAATAAGTACTAAAGGAGAATTTTGGAAAAATTAGAGGCTTGGAAATTATTTCTATAGAGTCAGAAGACCTGGTTGGGTTTAAGTCCCAGCTTATACTTCCTGTTTACGGGATGATGGCTAATTCATTTAGCTCCTGAAGCTCAGTTTCCTCATCCGTAAAACAGGTAACTCACATTACCCCATCCTGGGGTGGTCATTAGGAAAGCTCTTGTACAGCTGTATGTGAATAGGAATTGCTTTTCTGAGATGTTTACTAATGTTTACTAATAATAAATAATAAGCCTACCAGGAGGGTAAAGAATGTTTACTAATGTTTACTAATGTTTACTAATAATAAATAAGCCTACCAGGAGGGTAAAGAAAAAAAATATGTGTCCTAAAGCAATTTACAATGTAATTTCGACAACTGTAACACATGGAGCAGAAAACTTAAAAAGTGCAGAGTTAAGGGAGTGTAAATTGGAAGCTAGGGAGGCTAGTGGAGAGAACACTTGATTTGGATTCAGTTAAAATCCTGCCTCAGACACTTACTAGCTGTGCGACCCTGAGCAAATCACTTAACCCCTGTTTGACTCAGTTTCCTTCCTCACAAAACGGGTACAGTAACAGCACCAACCTCTAAGTGCGGTAAAGATCAAATGAGATCCTATGTAAGTGCTTTGCACACCTTCAAGGACTATATAAGTGCTAGCTCTAGTTGTCATTATCATCCTTATTATTGTTATGCTGGGTGCAGGAATGAACCTTCATCTTGAGGCAGTCATGGGAGACTTTCTAGGGAGAGGAGGAAGTAGAGTATGGTATCTTTTGAGACCTGTTTTGGAAGGGACGTGGATGGTAGGGAGATCAAATATTAAACATTCACCAAAGATTTATTAAACGCCTACTATGTACTGTGCTAGATGCTAAGGATTTAAAGGTCAGGGAAAGAAGGCATTCTTAGCTTGTCAAATTGCTTACAGTCTAATGGGTGGATATGATTCACACACATAGATTTTCTAAAGCAGACTGGGCCCAAAATAATCACAGTAGTCTTAAAAATCTAATAGTCTTTAAAAAGAAACTCTTGACTTTTAGAGTTTTTTCTCTTTTAACCATTCCTGCTTTCCATCTTAATAGAGTTATAGCACACACGATATGCTTATGACATTTAATTTCTCTAAAAACCCTCTTTTGAAACTGAGGTCAAAATAAAAGGAAGAATATGTTCATTCAGCCTTTCCTTAGGCCCACTGACCCATTTTCATTAGATTTGCCTGAATTTATTTTGACTCTGCCTGGGCTACTATCTGCATTTGTGCTTATTTCATGTCTGTTACAGTATATTTGTTTTCCTTAGTGGAGAAACTTAAACCAGCTCCCCAGCTTCTCCTGCTTTTTTTCCTCATTAAAGACTGGTTTCAAGTTGCTCCTGATCTTACACGGGGAGAGTATAGAGGAGAAGGTGGACTTGATGGGAATCAGGCAGTAGGTTTTTTTTTTTTAAATGAGTATGTTCTGTGTCTCCTTTTAATTTCCTATTTGTTCTTCATGGGAATCTTTGGAATTTTTTTTTTCCTTTGGGTAGGGGCAGAGTTAGGGAGGAAGACTGAGGGTATTTGCTACAGCTACAAGGTTATATTTCCTTAACCTCTTAATAAGTTCCGAAAAATAGGAGATGAGGATGAATCTTAGGCAGGGAGGAGGTGATTTAGTTTATCAATGGGTGTACAGAGCCAATGTAGAATTTGTGTTTTAACTAGAAAGCTTGCAGTCCAAATGATTTTTGACAGGTTTAAAAAAAAATCTGTGATCTGTATTACCTCTTGAGTGTAGATGCATAGATCAGTAATGTCAAACTAAAAAAAAAAAATGGATCACTAAATCCTGCCGGCCTCATATTGACTTAGAAAAACCACTAATTAACATTGTATTCTATTGTATTTTTACTTATTTTGTTAAATATTTCCCAATTACATTTTAATCTGGTTCTCCTACCCTCCCCAACTGGGAAGTGTAGATAGAGGCCCTGGGGAGTTCCCTTTTTTCCCCAGCTTCTAACTGTTATCCCTATTCTATGGTTTCTAAATGCTTTTGTAGCACATTTATGGTGTTAGAATATTTATATAAACATAAGTTGTTTAGTTCTAGACCTAAAGAAAAATAAGTCTTTAAAGTTGTGTCAGTCAGAGAGAATTTATCCTTTTCTAGGGTATTGTGAATTTCTCTGTCCTTCTGGCATTGGTGAGATGAGGCTGTGGAGGGGGAGGAAGGAGGTTGAATTTCTAGATAACATTATTTCACTTAAATGGTCATATTCTCCCTGTGCAAACTGCCTCGTAAGGACTGAAATGAATGGCCATCCTGGCTCCATTGCTCATGGATGATGATTGAAGTTGTCAACATTTTATAGGGGTTTTTTTGGGGGTGGGGCGGGGGTTGCATTGTGGTCAGAGAAATGGTGTCAATCAAATTTTCTTCCTCTCTGATTGCTCCAAACCAAGGCAGTCTTCATGATCATTCATTTGGCAATCAGTAATTAAACATCTACTCTGTGCCAAGCAGTGTGTTAGGTCCTGGTGCAGATGTGAAGATAATTAAGATGTTCTTCCTCTTCTTACGATTCTTACTTAGTCTTTTGGAACATTGAGAGCGTTGATTTCTTCAGACTTCTTCCCGCCCCCATTTCTAATTGCTCGCCTCCTTTCTTCATTTTATCCTACAGGAACTGCTTTGGCATCCTGGTGTCATACAATTCTCAGGATATCCCCAGACCAGGCAGATGAGCTGTAGATTTGATGCTTTTTGAAGTGACTGGCCTCCAGAATCCCATTACTGAAGAATCTCTTGTCACTTCAGTTGTGTATGTTGGTGTCACTCTTCTGAGGTTTCCATAGGCTTTGTCTTATGCTTCCAACTGGCCATCATGGCTTCACTTTACACATTGTGGGATCTAACATTTGTATCCAGGTGGCCGCCTTACATGTCAAGTGATCCCTTACCAAATGTTGATTGTGTACCTGTTATGTAAGGCATTGTGCTAAACATTGAGGTCGACAGACAAATATAAAACAAGGCCCCCTTTCTCAAGAAGTTGAGGGGTGTTTTATATATACACACAAACATACATATATATAGACACACACATGCCATATAAAAATACTCAATACTGTATAATAGATTTTAAAATTCTGTACTATGGTTATGAGTATATCTATACCTATATCTGATCCACATATATTTATATCCATATCATCTATATCATGTCTCCATATTATCTATGTTTATATCCATATCTATATATCATCTATATCTCATCATCTGTCTCTGTATCATCTGTATCTTTATACCTGTATCTCTCTGTGAGGCAGTTATGATATAGGAAGTCAGGATCACTTTCATGCAAAGCCCTTTTCTGCCACAGGGCTAGTTTTGTGACTCTAGGTGGGACATTTGACCTCTCAGTATCCAAACAATTTTCAGATCTTCATCGGTAGAGGGGGTTTACTCACAATGATACTAGGAAGTAAATAAATGTCAAATAAATTCAACTGAGATCACTTTCATTTGGGGCAGTCAGGAAGCCATCACTGCATAGGCAGCTTTTGAGTTGTTCCTTGAAGGACAGGAAACATTTTAACAAGTGGAGAGCTGGAGAAGGGAGTGGTAACAGGATGAGAAAAGTTATAGAATCAGAAACGTGTAAAGGGGTGGAGACAGGATGAGTTTATTTGGAAGGGAGGGTTAAGTATAGAGAAGTTTATGGGGAGGAGTCAAACTATGGAATTTGAACTGCAGAGACAATCAAGAACTACACATGTCATCAAATTAATATTTTGGGAAAATGAAGCTCACAGTGGAGAGAGACTAGAAGTAGGAAGACCTCATAGAGGAGAGCTAAGGACTAAACCTTGGAGAATGCTGTCATTTAGGCATTGGGAGGTAGGAAGAAGACCCATCAAAGTCAACAGAGTTGGAAGAGAACCAGGAAGAGAACCAAGAATACTCAGACAATGGTTCTTTCAAAACAAAACCTCTGACTTTTATCTACATTAAAGGGCCTAGTCTACAGGGCACGTAGTAGTCATGTTATTCTTTTGGCAATTTGATAATTTTTTTTTCCAGTTTGGTCATTCTTAAGCCATGTATCAAGGTATAACAGAGGACAAGACAAGACAGAGAGAGAGAGAGAGAGATGAAAAAGATCAGGGAAAATGAGCTTTGAGAGGAGGCCCTTAGATTTGATGATTAGAAAGCTATTGGTGTTCTTCGATAAATACATTTACTTTAGAATAGTGGAAATGAAAGTCAGATTACTGGGGCCAAAAGAGGAAATGAGGGGTGAGGAAGTGAAGGCAGTATGAGTAAACCACTCACAACTGGCTGCTAAGGGAAGGTGAGAAATAAGGGGATAGTTGCTAGATGAGATAGCACAGTTGAATGACTTTTCCAAAATATAGATCTATGCCTATTTAGAAGCAGAGGAAAGGAAACTGGCAAGGAAGATACTCAAGATGCTTAACAAAGCTCGGTTGATTGGACAAGACTGTGGAGGAGGTGAAAGAAGTGGTATTGAGAGCACAGGTGGAGAGTTAGATTTGAAAAAGAGGGATTCTTCTTCTGAGATCAGAGGAAAGGAAAAGAAGACGGATATAGAAAGAAACCTTTAGAAGTGAAGAAATGGGATGGTATGGGATCGGAGGCTTGATGGAGAAGGCTTAGAGTAATTACTGTACTGACTTTGCTAGTGATTTGATAAGAGGTGACTGAAAACATTGCTGAACCAGATGGATGATCCAGTTGAAGCTTGCAGGGATTTGTTATGGACAGGTGAGCCTGAGTCTTTGATTAGCTTTGTTTGCCAGTGTGTGACCAGGCATAGGTTGTGGCCAAACAGAGGTCTACAGAACAATCTTTCATAGCTAATTTCTTCCGTGGGAAAATATCTGCAGATAAAAGTATCTACAGCTGATTGACATTCATAGGCTTCAGCATCGTTAGATTTTCCATTGTTAGTATGAGTGTTTGCTATCTATAGATACAGTACTGGGGATTACACACAGGTAGAGAAGTACCCCTCCACCCAAAAAAAAAATAAAAACTCAACCTCTGAACTTTGCTTAAAATGGAATTGGGGAAACCAAATGTACAAGAAATGACTTGGAGGTGATCTTTGTTGTTAATAATAGTAATAGCTAATACTTACACAGCACTTTAAGTTTTGAAAAGTGCTTTACCTTTCAAAGTAAAAAGTATATAATCTTATTTGTTAGAAGAACACAGGGGTAGTTTGGGGATTTAAAAATAAATCCAAAATTTTTATACAGGGTAGAGTATTACAGGGCTATATGCAATGAATTGTTGAAGCACTTCAGGGCCTACCTTAGGGTCCACTTTGGGTCCCACGTCTTCCATGAAAACTCCACTGATTTCTGCTCTCCCTCTGGGTCTTAGTTACAAATGATCTTTCATCCATTTGACCTTGTCTAACAATCTGTACCTCTTATATGATAACTCTAATGCAGAATAGAGTTTAATACTTTAGTACGGACTATTTCTGCAAGTGTTGTCTCTCTTGTGCCTGACTCCTTCCTCTCATCCACTAGACTGTAAGTTTCTTGAAAGCAGAAACCGAGTATCTTTATCTCTCTCCCAGTGTCTATTATACTTTTTTTGTGTTTAGTAGTCTTTCAGTAAATGGTGGTTGTATCAGTAATGCTCAATAAAAACTTTTGCTTAAGGCACAGGCCCTTTGTGATACTGAGCAATGACAAATGTATAGTAACTTATACATCCTGAAATCATCTCATCTCCTCTGCTTGAAAAACATGTTGGCTTTTGTCCACGGCCTGTTACTGCTTCCTGTTCAGGCATGCTTCTCTCTATGGTTTTCTCCTTCCATTAACTACTCTCATGCCTTCCGTCTTATCTGCTGTCCTTTCTTATTGTTTATTCTTCTCTCCTGTTCCCTTCGTTCTTGTTCCTTCAATTAGTTTTCCTTACCCCACAAATGTAGCCATGGTGATCATATTTATATTTCACTACTTTGATGGATCTCTGATCTCATGGATATTTGGCATTCTCTCCCCTGGTGCAGATTATAATCCATCCTTGCCTTTTCACTTCATGGGATCCTTGTCTACATCTTTCAGTATTTTCCTCGATAATGAATGTAACAAATGTGAAAAAAAAACACTAAATCTTTAAGAATAATAATTTTTTATTAAAACTTTTACCTTGTGTCTGACTGTTATTTATGATGAAAGGATGTGGGTCTTTCTCTCCTATTTGCTCACAAAGTGTACGAATACAACATGAGACTATAGTAACTAACCTTATTAAATAAGACATTAGTGAATATAATGTGTTTAGCATTGTTCTAGGTGCCATTCATTGCTCATTCTCTGCTGGGATGACAATCTAACTTATGGACGTAACTGAATACTGCACATGTACTCATAGAATTATGGAATCAGTGTGTTGAGCATTTGTGTGTCCAGTCCCAGTTTTAATCAGCATAGAAGTTTTGACCTACTCTGTTTTTGACCTGGGCTGCTTCACCATTCCTTAGCACTGTCCCCCGCAGCTCCCAAGGGCTTACCAGATTGGTGCTGGACGTAGTGTGGACACCCAAGCAGCTTTAGCCCTGCTGCAGCTCAGCCTCAGCCTCCCTGGTAGGGCAGAGATTACAAAAGTATGCTTCCCCACCAGGCTGGAATCTCAGAATTGGAAAGGCACCTAGCCCAACCACACATGAATAGGGATACCCTTTTACAAACATTCCTGACCACTGGTCATCCAGCTTGAAGAGACCTCCTAATAGATCTCCCTGTTAATCTCTTCCCTTCTCCAATCCATCCTCCACACAACTGCCCAATTAATTTTCCTAAGGCTTAGGAGTGACCATGCCACTCTCCGACTTTATCTTCAGTGGGTTCCTATTACTTCTAGTACAGGCTGTCTTATACACACCCTTTGGCAGTATAGTGAAGCCTGTGGATTTCTTCTCAGAATAACATTTTGTTATCTTTGTTCACAATTGAAGGAAATCCTAAATTTAATTTAGAGGTTAGTGAAAATAAAGATGTAACTTTTTCCCCATCCAATTTCACAGGTGCCCCTCACCCCCTTTAAAATTCATGGTTGGTGGTGGTAGGAAGAAGGAAGGGGAAGGGAATAAATATTTACATAGCTAGTATATGTCAGGCACCTAAGCACTTTACAAATATCTCACTTGATCTCATGGATCCCTTGGAAGTCTGTATCCCTTAGTTTAAAAACCCCTGTCTAGGATTAAATAGAAATTTGTAAGCCTGGCATTCATACCCCTCCACAATTTGGCTTCTACTCACCTTTGCAGATTTATTTCATGTTAGTCCCTTGACGTACTCTATGGTACAGTCAATCGGCCTTACTAACAGTTCCCTGAATTTGGCAAGCCATGGTAGATCTCTGCGCTTTTGCAAAGGTTCCCTATTCTGGGAATCTACCCCTTCCTCGCCTTTCCTTTTTCATGGTCAGCTCAAGTGCCACCTCCTTTCCCTCCAGTTATTAGTGCTGTGTCCTAAAGTCACTTTTGTTTTAGGCAAATTTACTTTCTTCTTGACCTCACTCCATCCCCTCTCCCTGGCCTTTCAACTCTGGCCATCTCCTGTGTCCAGAAGCAGGTCCTAACTTTTGCCTCCTATAATCCCTAGTTTCCTGCAAAGCTCAGATCAAATGCTCCTTCTTACATGAGGCCTTTCCTGTTCCTTCTCCCTTGCCCCATTTAAAAAAAAACAACAACAATTTACTTTGTATATGCTATATTTGTAAAAATTTCTTTTCCCTTATAGAATGCAAATTCCTTGAGGGTAGGAATTGTTTCATTTTTGTTTTTGTATTTCTAGCACCTAGAACAGTGCCAGCACTTAGTAGGTGCTTAATACATGTTAATGATTGATTAGTTCTTATTTGTCTGTGTATATGTTATATTTGCCTACTAAAATATAAGTTTCTTGAAACAGAGATTGTTTTGTACTTTTCTTTGTATCCCTAATTAGTAGGTGCTTAATACATGTTAATGATTGATTAGTTCTTATTTGTCTGTGTATATGTTATATTTGCCTACTAAAATATAAGTTTCTTGAAACAGAGATTGTTTTGTACTTTTCTTTGTATCCCTAATTAGTAGGTGCTTAATACATGTTAATGATTGATTAGTTCTTATTTGTCTGTGTATATGTTATATTTGCCTACTAAAATATAAGTTTCTTGAAACAGAGATTGTTTTGTACTTTTCTTTGTATCCCTAATGCCTAGTATACCTTATACACAGTAGGCTTTTAATACATGTTGGCTAATGTAAATTGCATAGAGAGCCCCTTGCTTCCTATGGCAGTCTGTTGTACTTTAGGATATCTCTAATTGAAAATTTTTCCTATGTCAAACTAAAAATAGAGCTTTTTCCTTAGTCTTTTTTTAAAAAAAAAATAAGTATTGTGATTTTCAGTTTCTTATATCATCATAGTTATCCCAAGTATTGCTCTCCCTTCTCCTCCCAGAGAGCCATCCTATATGACAAATAGTATTTTTAGAGAGGGGGAAAAAATCAGCATAATTGATGCGTACATTGCAAAAGTCTGAAAATATATGCAACATGTAGCACTTATGGACTGCCCACCTCCACAAAGGGTAAGTTGGGATGTCCTCTCACATTTCTTCATTCAACTCCTGCTCGATTGATCTTTATGATTTTGTTAAATTAATTTTTGATTTTAGGTGTGTGTAGTTCTTTCCATTTACATTATTTTGGTTACTGTGTATGTTACTTTCTTGGCTCTGCCTTGTTCTGCATCAGTTCATTGTAGATCTTTCCATGCTTTTGTATTCATCTCATTCATCATTTCTTACAACACATTAATATTCCATTATATTCATATGGCACAGTTTGTTTAGCCATTCCACAGTTGATGGTCATCTACTTTATTTCCAATTTTCGGCTACCACGAAAAGTGCTGTTATGAATATTTTGGAATATATGGGCCTGATAGTATCTTAAGCTTTATTTCTGATAGGAGTAACCACAGATTTGATGAGTATTACATAGTCAAATTTTCAAGATGTGCTTTTTTTTGGTAATAATAATTACAAAAAGGAAGAGGATAATGGTAGGAAATAGCCAGTAAGCATTTATTAAGTGCCCATTAGGTATTTAATATGTAAATAGAAGAGCTGAGGATTTTAGTGGACAATACGAATAAGGGTGAAACGTGGCAACCTCCCCAAGTCCCCTAAACCTAATGAAATCTTAGGTTGCATTGGGAGAGGAATGGTTTATTGAATATGGTAGGTAGTAGTTCAGCCGTAATCTGCCATAGTCAGACCATATTCCAAGTTTTGTCTAGTTCTGAGAAACAAATTTTAAGAAAACATTGGCAAACTGGAGAACATCCAGAGAAGCAAGAGGAGGATGATAAGGGCCCTTGAAATTATACCATATGAGGACTGATCAAAAGAACTGAGGATGTTGATGTAATAGGTAGGGGATGCTGAGGCAAGTGCCTTGTCACAATTAGCAGTTAGTACTTTGGTCATATGGCTGTCACTTGATCTACCTTGATCCTACAGATAGAAATACTTGGTCAATGGCCAGAACACAGATGTTTTAATTTTAATTGTGGGGATCCCATGGAAGGAATGACAGAGTCAGACCTGCAGTTTAGGAAGATCACGTTGGCTGCTGAGTGGAAGATGGCATGGAGTGGAGAGAGACTTGAGGCAGGGAGATTAATCAGAAGGCTATTGCAATAGTCCAGGCAAAAGGTAATGAGGGTCTGTACTAGGGTGGTGGCTATGTGAGTGGAGAGATGTCGGAAAGTTGCCTGGGACTCAGAACTTACGTAACTTGCCCAGGGAAATACAGCCAATATATGTCAGAGGAAGGACTGAACTCCGATCTTCCTGACTTCCTGACTAGCTCTCTGTCACTTGCCATGACTGCTTCCATATGTATGTCATAATTTTTTCATATATCACATTTTTCATCTATCATATACCCTACATTTCATATCTCCATTTATTCAGCCATTCCCCTATGATTGGATGAATAATTTTTTCTTATTTTTTATCCTTAAAATATTGCTGTTATGAATATTTTGAACAGGTTGGTCTTTTCTTGACACAGTTACCTTCTTAAGGGTTAGGGAGAGGTCTGGAGAGTTTAGTGTTAGGACATGTGGTAAGGCCTGGAGGGCTGGAGAGAGTAGTGGCTGGGCAAATATTAAGGCCTTGTGTTAAGGGCAAATGTTAAGTCCTTTATGTTTCCAGAAGGTGTGTGGTTGATGACTCTCTGGTCATCCAAGTGGTGTGAATAACCCCGAGGCTGGAGGGGCCTCACCCAGGACTGTTGGGAAGGGGGTAGAGGTTGGAGTGGAGCTGAGGTCAGGATTTCCTCCTAAAGCATAGGGAAATGGAGTGGGGTAGGGTAGCCAGGTAGAGGAGGAAGGCTATTGGCAAGAATGTTGAGGGGAAGGCTCCCTTCAAATCCCCTCAAGAAGGTGGGATCTGGGCAACAGGAAGGCAGAGGAGGGGAAAGGCTTCTTTCCATTTTTGTTGGCTTCCTGTGCTCAGGAAGAACTGAATTTCATTTCATCTCTGATACTTAGTACTGGGTGTATGATCCTGAGCAAGAAATTTAACTTCTTGGTGCCCCAGACAACCCTCTAAGACTAAGTTTGCAGATTGTTTGCTAAGCTATGTTGATGGAGGGAGTTTCCGCACCAGGGCATTCCCCTTCTCAGATGAAATTGCATCTCTGGACCAAGACAAACATTTATTTTTTAAAAAAATGTTATTATTTCTTTTATTATAAAGGTAGCTGTTACTATATGGAGATCTAGCACAAACGAAGATAAAACATTTCTGAAATACTAATGTGAACCCAAAAGGAAAATTATTTACTGAATAAAGATTAGATTTATGCATAACTTGTTCAGGGATGGGGCTTTTGTATAAAGGGACACTTGTACAGGGGGGTCTTGTTGGTTAATACTTTGACTTTCATGTGGTGCTTATGATGAAGATTGGGAACCATGTGGGACCTAACTGGCTTGTTTAGAATGCTATTAACGTTTCACTCTGGCTCCTTTCATGTTACTACCCCAAGCTAAAGAGTATTAGAACACTACTCTGAGCTCCCTAATCTTGATGGTTGAAATAATTACAAGCTCACCTGTCTTTTCCCAGGTGGAAAGAATCTAATCACCTATCTGTTGGGGGTGTAACTGGAACAGTTTGCTTAATTAAAAGGCTAGAAAAGCTGGGTGTTTGTGTATATTTTAATGTATAGTCAAATGTCCTTATACTTAAAGGTTTGCAAGATTAGTTGGGGGATTTCATTAAATTAACTCTGTGTGTCTTCAGTGTGTAGTAATTGAAATCATTGGGGAGCATCTATGAAGTAGGACTATTTTTCCTTTTCCTTCCTAGACATGCCAGCCTTTCTCACATTCAGGCCAATTGCAGGATGAGAGGAGGCATCATGATGTAGTGATGAAGGAGCACTGGCTCTGGAATTGGAGGACCTGGGTTCAAATCTTCCCTTAGATACCTGTTTGCTGGATACCATTGACCTTGGCAAGCAATTTAATTTTCCTGGATCTCACTTTCCTCATCTGTAGAATGAGGGGATTGGACTAGATGGCCGCCTAGGTTCCTGCCGTCTCTAGACCTATAATCTTACGATAACAACACTAATAATAGCTGAGTGCCTTAGTTTATCCTCACAACAATCCTATGAAGTAGGTGTTATTATCCCTGTTTTATAGATGAATGGCATTGTGGCCTAAGGGATAGAGAGGTGGCCCCAAAGCCAGGAAAACTGGGTTCTAGTTCTTCCTCTGCCACCTAATGGCTGTGTGACCTTGAGCAAGATCCATAACCTCACAATGCTCTAGGTAGCAATCTAAGACTTTAAGTTTCAGAGGAGGTACTGATCTGTATTGATAGAGGGAGTTTCCTTACCCTGGAGTTCCCTATACCAATGAAATCACATGACTAATCTGTATCCCTTTCCAGATGAGGAAACCATCAATTAATAAACATTTATTAAGTACCTACTGTCTACCAGGCATTATGCTAGGTGCTGGGGATACAAAAAGAGGCAAAAGCATACATTCTAATGGGGGGAGACAGCATGCAAATACACACATACTGTGTGTGTGTATATATATGTATATATACACACATATAATACATATGTACTCTATATACACTGTATATATGTACATATACTGTATGTATATATACACACAAACTATATAAAGATACATAGTATATATACTATATATTATGTATGTATTTATATATGTGTGTATATAATATACCTATTATATATATGTATACATACACACAAAGTAAGCTATATATAGGATGAAGGAGACAGAATCAAAGGGCTCATCCGACTTGACTGAGGTCAGCCAGTGACATAGTTCCTAAACCCAGTTCTTCCTGATGCCAAGTCTGGCATTCCATCTGCTATGACATATTGACTCTTCTGTCGACTTAAGGGTGGCTTCTACTCTAATCTTGGAATCATGAAGAAGATTCTAGTTTACATATGGGATCGACGATGGCCGGTGAGGCCCCTTCTAATGATTCAGTTCTCAGCGATAGAGGGGATTATTGATTGGGTGGCCTCTGAGATTCTGTGGTTCTCTCCATCTTGGTGTGGCCACATTCTAGTGTACTGACTTTTGGTTTTAGGGTTCATAGTGAATCAGCCTTATGGCTTTCTTTAAGGGAAAACTTAAAGCTGTATTAGTGCTTTTTATATGTTCATTGTGCAGCAGTCAAGGCATTGGGTGTGTGAACAGAAGCAAACAGTGTATTTCTGGTTTTTAGGATTTAAAATCAGATGTGATCTTAAGCTTTGAATAATCAAATTTCCTTTCTCCTACTGCTACAAATTCCTTGTGTCAGGACTACCTAAGAATTTTTAGTTAGATATGGAACTCCCTCTGGTGGAAAATGGAAGCAACAATCTTTTGAAACACTGTTTCTGGCTTCTTTCGTTAGGTAGTTGTGGGCGTAAATTGCTAATGTGTTCTTAAGCCTACAACACAGTTACCCCTGCTCACAAACAGGTCAGACAGATCAAATCTTATCACATCTGCAAATGCAAATGTGATCCTGATGTGTCAGTATCTTCTTGAGCTATTTGTAATGAAATTCACTACAACAAATTATTTTTTCTTTTCCTTCTCCGTAAGTCACTTGCCCTTGCCATGGTAGCAAAATGAAAAAGAACAGAACAAAACCCACCGTATACAACTTTCCCTTATCTCCCTAGCCTGCTCAGATCTTAGAACTTATTAACGACCATCTCTCGACTCCATTCCAGTTACAAACTTCACTTGTTTTCTATCCAGGTTTAACCACGGTCTGTATAGGACATAAATACTTTGCTCTGCATTCATGTAATTTAAATCTTTAATATTTTTAATATTTGTTATTATTCTATTGTCCACTTGCTCTATTAATAGATACTTTAGTGAATCAGAGATGAAATCTGGCACAGAGACCTTTGAGATAAGGAATCAGAGATCAAGGTCCAAGGTAGAGTGATGGTCAGGATCCAGAATCAGGAGAGCAGCCTACAGGGAGACAAAAAACCAAGACACACTATCCAAAAACAAAGTAAAGATTCAAGCTAATTAACAGAGATAACACAAAGAAAACAAACAGCATACATGGAACTCTAGGACAGCACAGATAGGACCATAGTGAAATGACCTAGATTCTCAGGCTCATTGCCTACCTTTATAAAGAAAGCTGACTATGGACCAGATCGGTTATACTGAGTTTAGCCTCCTCTTTTAGTGATCTTTTTCAATTACGTTGATTTAGTCATTATGTACATAACTCTCTTCTGGTTATTTCACTCTGCGTTATTTCATATAAATCATCCTGCATTTCCTTAAATTCCTCGTATTCTTTATTTCTTACTTCACACAGCTGCATTTACTTGCCATCACAGTTTTTCCAGTGTTCCCCAACCAATCATCTCCCATTTTGGCTCCAGTTCTTTTCTACCTCAAAGAGGGCTGCTATGACTATTTTGGTATACAGTGGGCCTTTTCTGTCTTTGACTGTTTCTCATCTTTGACTGTTTCTTGTCTTTGACTTCCTTCAGGGTATATTATGAATAAGCAGTAAGATCACTGGGTCAAAGGCAGACTGGTCACTTTTTTGGGGAGTGGGGATGATATGAAATTGAAATCCAGAATGGTAGGACCACTTCACACTTCCACTAGTGACGCAACCATATGCCTGTACTCTCACAATAATAGAGACAACGGTGTGGGATGAGACCTCCCAGTGGTTTTAATTTACATTATCTTACTGTTATTTGGTTCGTGTTTTCATGTGGTCATTTATAGTTTGCAATTCTACATTTGAAAACTGTTCATTTCTAGTAGTGAATGGCTCTTGATTAACAATCTCAGACTTACAGAGTTCCAGAGCCAGAAGGAAACTCAGAGGTCTAGTCCAACTGGTACCTGGAAATAAAAAAGATGATACAGGAGGCCACATACTCTCATAATTTACCATTTTTAAAAAATGTGTATATTGACTAGAAAGTAACAGTAACTAGAGTTATGTTTCTAAAAATCCATCCTGAGATTACCTTAGCTTTCTTAAGTACAGTGACAGACTATTGATTCATTGACTTGCAAGTCCACAAAAATCTTCAGTTTTTTCACATGTGTATTTAGCTCCCATTCTGTACTTGTGGTTTTTAAGAAACCTAATTGTAGCACTTTATATTTATCCCCTTAAAATCTGTTTTATCATTCTAGCATGTCAAACTCTTTGGGGATTCTGATTGTGTCATTTAATGCAACAGTTCTCAACTTTTTGGTTTTACTTTTCATCAGACTTTGGTCTTTTACACTCTTAAAATTATTAATAACCCCTCCTCAAAGAGATTTTGTTTATGTGAGTTATATTTATTGATATTTGCCATATTAGAGATTAAAACATCTTAGTATTATTATGAAAATAGTTTTAACTTCTAGGATCCTCTAAAAGGGTCTTGGAGACCCTAGGAATCCCCAGACCAAACTTTGAGAATCGATGCTCTAAGGTCACAGTCATGTCTTCCAGTTTTATGCCATTTGCAAATCTCATAAACATACCATCTATGACTTCATCCAAGTCATTGACAAAAATATTGAACAGAATGGGGACAAGAAGAGATCCCAGAAGCCTCTCCTGCTGAATAATGTTAATTAATCATGACTCTTTGGTTCTTATCATTCAACCATTTTTGAATCTCTGCTATATATATCTCATCAATTCACATCTCTTCAGGGATAACTGACAAATTTTGTCAAATACCTGTATGATTGAAGCTTTTGCTGGAATCCAGATACTTCATGTCTACAGTGTTCTTTCCTTCCATTGGACCTGTCAAACAGGAAATTAAGTTAGTCAAGCATGACTTGCTTTTGATGAAGCCTTGCTAGCTCTTATATATGACCACATTGCATTCCTAGTGCTCGCAAACTATCTCTAACATTATGCTATATAATTTTACCGGTAATTGAAGTTAACCTCATTGACCTATAAAGTCCTATCTTCTTTCTTGAAAATGAAGGTATTTGCTCATCTCTAATCGTGTGGCACTTATATTGTTCTTTATGATTTTTCTTTTTCCTTTGGTTGATATTTTTAATTAAAAATTCAATCCGAACTTAACAAACAAAACAAGCATTTCCATATATATAATATGTATATGTTAGAATAGAAAGAATATTGTACATGAAACTGAAAATCATTATTAAGTTTGCTTTTGTTTTCAAGTTCAACCTGTATTTTTTAAAGCTGTCTTGCCTATCTGTGATTCTTTTTGGTTTTCCTTCTGTTGTCTTCCATGTGTTTAAAAGTGCTATAATGACATCTTTCTTTTCTTTTTCTTTGGCCCTACCCAGCCTCTCTCCAACAGTTTAAAAAAAAATAAAGAAAAACACAAATCTCATAACAGTATGCATAATCAAGCAAAACAAATTCTAACATTGGCTCCGTCTGAAAATGTTTTATTCTGTGTGTTCAGTCCATCACCTGCTGTCACGAGGTGTGTAACACATTTCATCGCCATTCTTCTGGAGCTCCGTGATTTTTAAGTGATCCCTGACATTGGCTCAGCAATTATATCTTCAAGTTCTTTCAGTACTTTGGGGTGTAATGGATGTAGTTTGTCTGGGCATGGTCACTTGAGTTTATTGAAACAGCTGGATGCCTTCTGTCTCCTGACTTCTGGCATTTCAGTTCTTTTAAATCTGTTTTTATTTTATTTTTCACAGTTCAACAAGCTTTCTCTTTGACAGAGAAAGCAGAAGCAAAATAATAATAATGATGATGATAATTATGATACCACAACAGCAGTAATGTTGTTGTTCAGTCATGTCTGACTCTTCATGACCCTATATGGGGTTTTCTTGTCAAATATACTGGAGTGGTTTGCCATTTCCTTCTCCAATGGATTAATGCAAAAAGAGGTTAAGTGACTTGTCCGTGGTCACATAGCTAGTAAAGGCTGCATTTGAACTCAGGTCTTCCTGACTCCAGGCCCAGCATTCAATCCACTGAGCTACCTAGCTAATCTCCAAGGCAACTAGAGGTTAAGTGACTTGTCCATGGTCACACAGCTAGTAAGTGTCTAATAACTAGCATTATAAAGTACTTAAGGTTTCCAAATCATTTTGCAAATATTATCGCAGGGCCATCTCTGGTCATCCTGATCTAGATCTCACCATTGGACTCAGATGGCTCCAAAGGAGAAAGTGAGGCTGGTGACTTTGCAAAGCCCTCCCTCACTTAAATCCAGTTCACTTGCATGTCATGGCATCACCTCTCTGATGTCAGGGTCCTCTTTGAGAATGAAGGACAAACAACAAATACTGTCATAGTTGATCCCCACAACAACCCTGGTAGGTAGGTGCTATTATTATCCCCATTTTACAAATGAAGAAACTGAGGCAGGCGGCTGTTAAGGGACTTGATCAGGTCATATAGCTAGTGAGTGTCTGAGGCTGGATTTGAACGTGGGTCTCCTGGCTCCAGGCCCAGCACCTATCCACTGAGCCACCTAGCTGTCTTCTACTGAACAGTTCTGCCTTCTTTTTATCATCTGTTATCATCATCCTCCATCCTGAGCAGCTGTCCTTGATGAAAGCTACAGTTGCATATTTTAAGGCAAAAGAAGCAATTATTTATAAATCAATTTTAGTTCAAAGGACAGATTATTTTCCTAGGTAACCTAATGGACAGAGTGCTGTTTGCTTCAATTTCCTCAGCTGCAAAATGGAGGTAATAGTACCCACCTCTCAGGATTGTTGTGAGAATCAAATGAGAGAATATTTGTAAAGCCCGTAGCATAGTGCCTAGCACATAGTAGGCACTATATACATGTTATTATTATTATTATTATTATTATTATTACCTAGTATACAGCAACTGGGATACTTCAGTTTAAAAAAAAAAGCAACTTCTGTTCTCATTGACATGAGTGTTCTCTTCAGTGGTCTTCATTACAACCCATATATATATGTCTTCCCATAAATCTTCCACGTAGGGTCCACCCAACAGAATGAGTGAGGCCTTCTTCTAGGTTTTTTAAAATTTTGTGAATACTAATACAGCTCCTGGCTTGTCTGTCTGTCATCTCTATTTTTCACTACATGACTAGTCCGTCTTCTTTTTCCATCCTACATCTCTTAGATGATATCTTTAATTCCATTTATTGCACATAAATCATTATTTGTAATATGAAACAATATAATCTCTCCATTGCCCTTTGGGTGATCCATAAATTTGGTTCTTTGGAGATGGTAATGTTCAATGATTTGTAGCTATATTGTGGAATCAGCCAAAGAAAGCTGGTGTTATAATGATGGGTTTTTGTTTTAGGGAGAATTTGGTTAGTAATAGTAATAATGATAGCATCTACTACATGCCAGGCACTGTGCTAAGTGCTTTATGACCATTATCTCTTTATCCTCACAACAACCCAGGGAGGTAGGTGCTACAATTATCCCCGTTTTACAGTTGAGGAAATTGAAGCAAACAGAGATTGAGTGACTTTCCCAAAGTCATAAGCTAGTATCTGAGGCTAGATTTGAACTCATTTTCCTGCCACTAGATCCAGTGTCCTATTTACTGTGCCACCACTTGCCTCTGAGCACCACTAGCTGTAGGTGTTATGATAGATCAGTGATACATTGACAGGATCTGCAATGTATTACTCCTAGTAAAATAGCTCCAACTGTTTTGGGGCTATTATCTATAGGGTAGAGTAGGTGACTCAAAGTTGGTACTTGTTTTGCCCAAGAGAAGCACAGAAAATTTTTTAAAATAAGTTTTAATATCACCATAGTTTTCCTTGGTATCCTTCCCTTCCCTCCTCCCAGAGGGCCATCTCATGTAAGAAACAGTGTTTTTTAAAGCAAAAAAAACCAAACAAACAAAAAAAAAACAAACAAAAAAAAACAAAAGAACAAAATCAGAATAACTGATGTCAAAAAAAGTCTGAAAATATGTGTAGTGTGCAACACTTGTGGACCTCCTGCTTCTGCAAAGTGATGAGGTGGAACTGTGTGGTGATCTCTCTCCTTTTGAGCTATGCTTTTATTCTTAATAAATTTGCAGCATTCACTTTTGATTTTTTTCATCCGTGTGATTCTTTACTTTTGCATAGTTGTCATTTTGTATATTTTCTTGGCTCTGTTTATTTCACTCTGCATCTAGTAGTTCATCTTTCTATGGTTCTCTATATTTGTAGTATTCGTTCTTTCTCACAGCATAGTAATATTCCATTATATTCATGTAACACAGTTTTTTAGCCATTCTCCAGCTGATAGGCATCCACTTTGTTTCCATTTCTTTGCTGTCGCAAAAAAAAAAATGCTACTTGTAGCAGATAGAACTTTAGCTGAGACTTGAACAAAGCCAGGAGTTAGGGAGTTTCTGGAATGAAAATGTGAAAATGCCCAGAGTCAGGAGATGGAGTGTCTTGTGTGAGGAAGAGCAAAGAGTTCAGTATCAATGGATCAAAGTATATGTTGGGGTGTGGGGGTGGGGAGGGGCTGGGTTCCGGTGTAAGGTCAATCAGTCAATAGACATTTGTTAAGCACTATGTGCCAGGCACTGTGCTAAGCATGAGGATGTAAAAAGAAATGAAAGCCTCAGGGAGCTCTCAATCTGATGGAGATAGCAAGCAAATAAATTTGTACACACAAACTATATATAGGAAAAATAGGGAATAATTAAGGGGGAAGGCTCTAGAATTAAGAGGGATTGGGAATGGCTTCCTGTGGAAGATGGGATTTTAGTTGGGACTTGAAGGAAGCTGGAGAAGCCAGTAGGTGGAGAGAAGGAAGGAAAGCATTGCAGACATGGAGAACAGTCAGAGAAAATGCCTGGAGTTGAGAGATGGAATATCTTGTTCATGGAACAACAAGGAGGTTGTTGTCACTGAATCAAAGATCCATGTATGGTGGGGAGTAAGAGGTAGGAAGACTGGAAGGGTGAGAGGAAATGGGGTTAAATTATGAAGGGCTTTGAATGCCAAAGAGAAGATTTTGTATTTGATCCTGAAAGTGAAAGGGAGACATGGGAATTTGTTGATTTTGGGGGGGGGCATAGTTGGACCTATGGAGACTTGTGGCAGACAGACCCACCAATAGGCTATTGCAGTAGTCCAGGTGTGACATGACGACTTGCACCAAAGTGGTGGGTGTAAGAGGAGAGAAAGGGGTATATTTAAGAGATGTTGCAAGGGTGAAATTGACAGGTGTTGGTAACAGATTGGATGTGGGGAAGAATGAGAGATAGTGAGGAGTCAAGAAAGAGACAGGTTGTTTGGCCTGGGATGATGGAGGTGCCTTGATAGTAACAGGGGGAGTACTGCAGGATGGGGTGGGAGGATGAAGATAATGAGTTCTGTTTTGGCCATTGAATTTAAGATGTTTACTAGACATGCAGTTTGAGAGTTTGAGAAAGGCAGTTGGAAATGTAAGATTGGAAGTCCCCAGAGAGTTTGGGGCGGGATAGGTAGATCTGAGAATCATTAGCATAGAGATGGTAATTAAATCAGTCGGAGCTGATGAGATCACTAAGTGAAGTGTTATAGAAGGAAAAGAGAAGACTCAGGCCCAAACACCTGTTGTTAGAGGGTGTGATCTGGAGGTGCAAAGGAGAAAGAGGTCTTTAGGTAGGAGGAAAACCCAGGAAGGAGCAGTGTCCCAAAAATATAGAAAGAAGAGAATATTAAGGAGAGAGTGTTCAACAGTGTCAAAGTCGATGAGGAGGTCAAGATAGATGAAGATTGAGAAAAGGTCATTAGATTTAGCAATTAAGAAATTATTAGTAACTTTGGGAAGAACAGGTTCAGTTGAATGATGAAATTGGAGGGGGAGGGATGGAGTGTTGTATCTGAGGAACAGCAAGGAGGCCAGTGTCATTGAATTACAAAGGAGATGCAGACTGAAGGATTGCTATTGACTCATTCTCTTGTTCCAGACCTAGGCTTGTCAGTAACTAGCTATATAAGGTTGGGTGAGTTTCTTGGCTTGTAAAATACCATCTGTAAAATTAGGAGAATGGATTCATTCTAAAATTCTGTGATTCTTTGATTGGTCAGGTCTCCCAAGCATTTGAAAGACATACGGTCAAGGCTGAGGCTGCTTGCCTGTGGCTTTATACTAAGCAAAGTTAATTGGTCCACACAGGGAATGTCCCTTGGACTTCCTGCTCATTAGCATAACTGATTGAGCTAATTCTCATTACCTTCATCAGGGTTGAGCACAACCCCTTTTAATGCTGGTCCACTAGATGGCAGCATAGGAACGCGACAAGAAGGGAAGACCACAGATTGCTGCACACATGCTTACATTTTCTTTTGTAGTAAAAGGTGTTGTTCTTACCAAGGCAGCTTTTAGATGTGTCTAGGAGTGGCTAGAGGTTGGAGGGTCCCATGAGATCAACCTGGAGTGCCCTACTCTGAAAGGTCTGCTAATATAGCAGGAATTTCATGGTCTCCATTTCTTTAGCACTTTAATCCCTTGTGAAACCAGCTAAATCCAATGCCCGTTGTCCTACCCTTATTTATATTTCTTACCTTCTCCATAGCATTTAATCTAGTAAACCATCCTTTCTTTGTTGTTTTCCGGGCCACCTTTTCTTCCAGTTACTTTTCTTGTTGGCCCCCAACTACAGATGGCACCCAATATTTAGTCCTTTGCCATGTATGCTTATCTCTTTATACTTTCCTTCCTTCAAAGAGCTCTACTCTCATGGCATCAAGAACTCACTATTTTCCTTATATCACTGCCTGCTCAAAGATTTTTTTTTTAATGGCACCTCATCATCTATCATATCACGAATGTACTCTTCTGCCTTCTTACAAAACCTGCCAAAATCTCTCCTCCAATCCTATTTCCTACTACTTCCAACCTTCACTCTGTTCTGGTTTGTCTTCTCTCTGTTCTACACACAGCTCATGCTCATCCTTACATGAATATGTCTTTCAGTGTAATATTTCTGTCTTCTAAAATGTTCTTCATTCTACTTCAAGGTCCAGGCCAAGTCCAACCCCTGTCTAATACATTTTTTTTCTGAGTAATTAACTCTTAATAGATTTCCCACATCTGTAAATTCCTGCAGCACTTAACCTGTAACACACACTTAAGCACCCCATTAGAACGTAAGCTCCTTGAGGGCAAGGATCCTGTTTTTGCTTTTCTTTGTGGCCGTAGCACTTAGCACAGTGCCTGGCGCATAGCAAGTGAAATGTTTGTTGTTGATGATATCTAAATGTTGAGGCAGAGAAATTCTTTTTCCCCCTGTCCCTGGGGACTCTTGTGTAGAATTGTGAGAGAGTCTTATGGTTTGTCTGTTTGTTTGATTAGTTTATAGAATACGCTATGGTTTACTCTTCTAGAGCCAGGCTAGCTATAATTCTCCCTCAGGCTTCTAAAAGGTCCCTTAAGGTTGGTGTGTATCATCTCTAATGCTATTAGTTTAAGCTCCTAGAGTTGCATTCCTCTCTTTATTGTCAGTCATCAGTAATTAGTGTTCCAGTTATATTTGTCAGGTCAAATCAAGGCAAGGAGCATTTATTAAGCACTTACTGTATGCCAGGCATATTGCTACTTACTTGGAATACAAATTGAAGCAGAAATAAAGACAGTCTCTGCTCTCAAATAGCTTACATTCTAATGGGATGACAAAAGTAAGCTGAAAAGCAGAGGGAGGAGAGGAAGAGGAGAAGATGTACCTTCAGTTGCATGGTAGACAAAGAAGTTTGGAGAGTCAGGAGAGGAGGAAGCCCAGAGTGGAATGAAAAAGTGAACATAGATGACCCAAGATGGACCAAGAGTAGGTTGTCCCCAAGGGTTAAGAGTTAGGAAAAAAACCTGACTTGCCCCACAAAATGCCAAAGGTGGGGGAACCATTGCCTTCACTATACAGCCAACATTCACAGATGACTCCAGCAGCTGGCTACAAAGAGGTCATTGGTAACTTTGGAGAAAGCAATTTCAGTTGAGTGATGAGGTCAGAAGCCAGACTGCCAGGGGTTGAGAAATGAGTGAGAGAGAGAAAGTGGAGGCAAAGAGTGTAGAAAGCTTTTTCTGGGAACTTAGCTGTGAAAGGAAAGGGAGATATACCAATGGTTATTCCTTTAATTTCTTTTTCATGACATACGGCTTTAAATATGGTATTTAAAATTGCTACAACTGTTTAAATCCGAGTGGTAAGAGTCAACATTTCTGTTTAACACGTGGTTTTAATGGCAGTTCTTCTAGTGTTTCTACATTTTATCTGGTAACTCATGGTTTCAAATGCATATTTTTATCTTACTGTGGAAAGATGCCTTTATTCCTGTATTTTAAAAGTTTTTTTTAAAAATAACTGAATGCTGTATGTTACCGAAGGCTTTATTTGCTTCTTATGATAAGATCTAATAGTATTTATTTTTTCTCCTGCGGAGAAGATTTATTATATAGATTCTTTTTTTTCTGGTGCTAAACCATTCTTGCATTCCATTTATAAATACTATTTAGTCCCATTGGATAGTTTTTTGATATATGGCTGATTTCTGTTTGTGACTTTTATTTAGTATTTTTGCCTTAATATCATTAATGATATTGGTCCTTTCCCCTCAGTGTTGTCTTTTTTTTTTTAATCACTTTAGGAATTAACTCATAGAAGGAGTTGGGTCACCTATTATCCCCTTTTTCCTCCATGTTTTTGGAATTTGTGTAGCAAGGGAGTCACTTTTATTTTCCCTCTTTGGCAGAATTCATCTGAGAATCTGTAGGGGTCCGGTGTATTGCAGTGCAGCTTTCTAATGACCTCCTATTTTTTTTTTTCTGTGACAGCAGGAAGGAGGGAAAGAAGGAAATAAACATCTATCAAACAATTGCTGTGTGCCAGTTGCTCAGTTCTTTACAAATACTATCTTATGTGAACATTGCACAGCTCTGGGAGTCAGGTGCTAACATTATTCCCATTTTACAGTTGGAAACTGAGGGAGACAGAGGTTAAGTGACTTGCCCAGGGTCACAGAGTCAGTTTTTGAGATTCAGTTTGAACTCATTTTTTTAAACTCTGGGTTGTCCATTTCTTGTTTCTTTTTGTTGTTGTTTAGCCTTTTTCAGTCTTATCTCACTCTTGGTGACCCCCATTTGGGGTTTTCTTGACAAAGATACTGGAGCCATTTCCTTCGCTGGCTTATTTTACAGATGAGGAAACTGAGGCAAAGAGGGTTAAGTGACTTGCCCAGGGTCACACAACTAGTATCTGAGGCCAGATTTGAATTCAGGAAGATGAGTCTTCCTGACTGCAAGCCCAGCACTCTATCTATTGTGCTACTTAGATGCCCTTGTTTCTTTAGCTTTGGTGTTTTATATTTCTGTAGATACACAAGTCAAAAGAAGGATTCCCTAAAGATGGTGAGGTCCCCCACATGCTTCTTTTTTGTGTATGACATTGTGCTTGATCATATCAAGCCCCAGTACACTTGAAAGCCTTGGTATATAAGATTCTCAACCACTCAGCATACTGCAGCAAAACAGTTCACTCAGGAAAAGCTACATAGATTAAGAATGTTTATTGCCTGGATTGAGTTATGGGGTTGAATGGAGAGATAGCTCATTGAGAGATAGTCCATCACTCATTTTATTTTAGAATTAATTTTTTTCATCGAATAAACATTTTTTTTCTCTATCCCCCTCAACCCTGAAAAAAGAGTTACATGTCTATAAAACATTTCTACTTCAGGTGAAACATGAGAAAAAAACTAGCAATAGTTATTCCATATGTTTCATATTACTAGATTATGTGCTCCATCATGGGGCAGCTAGGTGGGATAGTGGATAGAGTCAGGCCAGGAAATAGGAAGACTCATCTTCCTGAGTTCGAATCTGGTTGCAGACACTTACTAGCTGTGTAACCCTGGGTAGGTCACTTAGCCCTGTTTGCCTCAGTTTCCTCATCTGTAAAATGATCTAGAGAAGGAAATGGCAAACCATTCTAGTGTCTTTGCCAGGAAAACCCCAAATGGGGTCATGAAAAGTTGGACATAACTGAAAATGACTGACCAGTAACAACATACTCCATGTTGAGAAGGGACAGTTTCTTATCTAAATTTTGTATCTTCCCAAGTGCCTAACCAGTGTTTGCAAAGAACAGGCACATCATAAATGTTTGTTAAGTTGAATTGGTAATAATAATCAAATTTTATTTCCAGTGATTTAATAACTTATATAGTCAAATATAATCCATAAAACCTATATAATGCTGTTCAACTATTCTGAAATTGTGGATAATCTATGAAGCCATATTTGCCAGTGTGTTGAGAGATACCTTTTGAAGTCAGAAATTGATTATTTGACAAGTTTTATTAAGCACTCACTATGTGCCAGTCATTGTGCTAAGCTTTGGGGATATAAACAAAGTCAAAAAAAAAATTATACTTACCCTTACGGAACTCACATTCTAATGGAGGAGAAAACATATAAACAATTCTATGCATATAAAACATATATACACGTGTACATATATACATACATATTATAAACGAAATGTAATTTCATAAAGAATACACTAATAGTAGGGGAGGCTGGGAAAGGCCTCTTGTTGAAGGTGAGACTTGAACTGATACTAAAGAAAGGCAAAGAACCCAGTGGAGTCAGGAAGCAGAGATGAAGAGTGAGAGCATTCCAGGCTTTCACATTTATTAGGAAAAAAACAGTGTTGAATGTTTTTGTTAATTGTTTTTCTTTGTCACAAGGGACGGCTTAGTGGTGGTGGAGGAGTCCCCCCAAATGCTGTGATGTAAAGACATAAAATGACATCAATGAAGCATATATCCTCCCCCACCCCAATAATTATCACTATGCTCTCTTAATAGCCCTGTGCTGTTGTCAGAAAGTTGGTGAGACAGGTACATTTGTGTCAAAGTAGTAACCAAACCTTCATAAAATATAGTCCTGGAAGCCTTTGAATGAGAAACAGAGTGGTGACTGTTCCCCCCAAATTCTTTAGTTTCTCTTTAGCCTCATTTATTTGCATGTTTGTGGGTAAAACACAGTTCTGTTAACATGTTGCCTATTTTAGAAGTCGAGGCTCCCTTTGTAGAGTTGGGAAAATGCCTGGTTGTTTGTCTTTTTAAGGGAGCCTACTTTCTGTTGCTGAGGAAGATTGTTCAAGCTAAGCTGATTGATATTAAGGATACCTTAATAGCTGTTCTTTTCATTGTCATTTTACTATAACTTTTATTGTGCAATGTCCTTTAAT
Source organism: Trichosurus vulpecula (assembly GCF_011100635.1). Lineage (NCBI taxonomy): Eukaryota > Metazoa > Chordata > Mammalia > Diprotodontia > Phalangeridae > Trichosurus > Trichosurus vulpecula. The sequence goes on from NC_050576.1 coordinate 133,709,421, forward strand.
GTTTTGCTTGAATAGATGTGAATGCACCCTGGGAATACCTGATTTAAACGACTTTATCAACAGCTTAACTGTCTTTCTTCATGACAAAACACATCAGGTGCCGTGTACATGTCATGAAGTGGGGGAATCGTCTTTTGATTACTTTAACTTCGGTAGCCAAAGAGAACATTCTGAATGGAGTTATTTGAGTGCAGGAGTGAACCGGTTGTGGTGCTGTGAACAGCAAATCCTTTGTTAAACCAAAGGTTTAGGTTCAACGTTTGGACAAATGAGCTCATCCTGGTATCCAGGAGACTATACGGTCTAGTGAAAATAAATCAGAATTAGTAGTGGGGGAGGTTGTTCCTTGTGCTACCAATGACTGCTTTTAATCCTATGGGCAATCCATTGTTGGCAGCCTACTGGAGGAGTATCTATTGTGGTCATGAATTGGATTAACTGTTATCTTTCTTGATGCCTCATTCCAGTTGCCTGGTAAGAGTACCTATGGAGCAGACATTAAGTTAGAGTAAAGTTGCCTCTGGGTAGTCAATAATTGTGTGATTAGATTGGAGAAGTGTCTTCTGTAAGGGTGGGGCGGGATTTCTTTAAAACTCCACCGATCACTTCCTTGAGGGGTGCAGTCACCCAAACCTGCTTGACTCTGTAGGTTTGCCACAGACAAGAGGGAAATGAAGGAAAGAAGTAGAAACTAGGTATTCTTTTCCTTCACTTTCCAGGGATGAGCTAGAGACATAAAACAGGGGAAAATATAAGGCAATAGGGAAGTACAGTTAAAAAAAAAGTACTAAGATGAAAGAGAAAAGTGAAGAGGGTAGAGGAAATTCCTTTTCCTAAATGCTTTTACCTTTTCCTTATCATCCATCTCCATACATACAGGTGTACTTTATCTACTTGGGGCAATTTAGAAAATGTCTAGATAAACATACAATAGGGAAGGAAAAGGAAGTAATAAAGATAATGGGAAGTTGATTTTTTTGCACCCTAGTTCAAATTTAAAGACTTTTCATTTATCTCCATTGAATTTCATCTTATTTGATTCAGTTTGATGCTCCAGCCTGTCAGGTTCCTTTGGGATTCTGTCATCCATTGTGTTAGCTATCCCTTCTAGCTTGGTGTCATTAGCAGATCTGCTGACCATATCATTTGTGCCTTTAGCAAAGTCATTAAGAATATGTTAAACATCTGGGGGTCAAACACAGATCCCTTGGAGCACTCCACTGGAGACCTTTTACCACATTGACATTGAACCATTAACAACTATTCTTTGTGTCTGCCAATTAAACCACTTCTCAGTCCATCCAATTATATTATCATCTAATCCAGGAGTGAGGAACCTTCAGTGTGGAGGCCACATGTAGCTTTCTACATCCTTGGGGGTGGCCTTTTGACTGAGTCCAAGTTTTACAGAACAAATCCTTTTATTAAACGGATTTGTACTGTGAAGTTTGGATTTAGTCAAAGGGCTGCACTTGAGGACCTAGAAGGCCACACGTGGCCTTGAGGCTGCAGGTTCCTCATCTCTGATCTAGTCCATGTTTCCATCTTCTTCACAAGAATAATGTGAGATACTTTATCCAAAGCTTTCCTGTGATCTAGGCAAACTATATTGGTTCCATTTGCCTCAACTGCAGGTTTAGTAATCTTGTCAAAAAAGGAAATATGGTTAGTCTTAAATGACCATGTTGTTGATAAAGTAAATTTGTACTTTCTATTTGCGTGCTAAAAATCTCCTTAATGATCCATTCTAGAATTTTCCCAGGAATGCAAGTCAAGTTCTCTGGCATATACTTGGCAGACTCTATTCCCCTCCCTTTTTTGAAAATAGAGAGACGTTTGTTTTTCCGCTAGTTTTGTGGTAGACCTGATTTTCCGTTGTCTTTTAAATTTTACTTACAGTGGCTCGGCAATCACAGCTGCCAGTTCTTTCAGGTCTAAAAGATGCAGTTCGTGTGGTCCTGGTGACTTGAATTCATTAAGGGCAAATAGGTACTCTTTCCGTCCCTCCTTACTTGGATACCATCTTGCTGTTAGTCATTTTTGTTCTCTCATGTCCAGTGTAAAGGTCATTCTCCTTTGCAGAGAAAACATACATGAGATTGAGTAGCTTGGCTTCTGTCGTCTCTCGTCTGTCATTTATTACCATCTCATCCGTCTCAAGAAAAGGTCCTATCCTTTTTTTGATCCTCCTTTTCCCTCCCTTCATTTTGTTGTCCTTGGTTTCTCTTGCCAGCCTTAGGTCATTGTAGCCTTTAGCATTTCTCTTGCCATTTTTACAGGATTGTGCCCCTTTTCTTATATTAATTCTCTGTTATGCTGACTTGATTTCATCTTCTGTATATTTCTTTTAAAAGTCTTAAATTGAGGGTGAGTTCCCTATGCATCCATGTCAGTTTCTTCAGACAAATCATTTTGTGTGTGTGTGTGTGTGTGTGTGTGTGTGTGTTTGTACCTTCAGAATTCCATTCTTAAGAGTGGCCCACCCCTTCTGGGCTAACTTCCCATGAAACATTTTACTCCATGACATTCAGCTAAATTTTGGAACACTGAAATCTGTTTTCCCCAAATAGAGGATACATATCAAACTATGGTTGATTTCTCCTCCTCTGTCACAAACTGTAGGGGTGAGGTATAAGAAACTCAGGATTTCCATCATTTTTAGTCTAGCATTTAATTCTTCCTTGTTAGTAAGTATCAGATGCAGAATAGAATATCTCTATTGTTGGTTTTACCATCTTTTGAAGATTATAATTATCACTAAGCCAAGTCAAAAAGTTAGTAGCTGATCTGCTTGTATAAAAGAAGCTCTCTAGTAGATGTCTAGAAAATTCAAGTCCCCCATATCTAGAAGTTCACATTACTCTGGCAGGCTTGTGATGTTTTCTAAATTCCTCAAATATTTCCTCTGTCTGGGAGGTTTGTAATATACTCCAATAACAAAAATCATTGCTTTTTCTTCTTCCTTGTACCTTCACCCAGATACTCTCTGACATGCTTTTCTACTTCTGATTCCTGGATTCCCTCACATAAATACGCCTCCTTAATAGAAAATGTTGTTTTCCTCTACTCACCTTTTTAGTATACTCCAGTGGCTCCCTCTTGTCTCCAGGGTCAAATACAAAATGCTTTGTTTGGTGTTCAAAGGCCTTCATAACCTAGTCCTCTCCTACCTTTCCAGTCTTCTTACACTCTGAGTATTTTTCCGTCCTCACTGGCTTCCCGACTGTTTCATGAAGAAAACACTCCATCTCTTAGCTCTACACATTTTATCTAGCTCTCCTCTGTGCTTGGCATGCTCTCCTTCCTCTGCTCCTCCTACTGATCTCCTTGGCTTCCTTTAAGTCCCAACTAAAATTTCACCTTTTACTGGAAGCCTTCCCCAACCCCTATTAATTCTCATTCTCTCCTCTTTATCTTGTATGTACCTTACGTTGTCTGTCCTTGTTTGCATGCTGTCTCCTCCATTGGACTGTAAGCTTCTTGGGGGCAGGAAATGTCTTTTACTTCTTTTTGTATCCATAGTGCCTAGAACATAGTAGGTATTCAGTAAGTGTTTATCGATCCATGTTTATTCTGAAAAAAACTTTACCTATTTATAGCCATGATCCAGTCTGGGGATTCATCCCATCAACTTTATGTGATATCTATAAAGTCAAATTTGACTCTTTTCATTAAGACAAAGTTGCCAAGACTTTAGGCATTTTGTATAGACATTTGATTTTATAGACATGGATTTTAATACTGGCTCTTTTCATGGATTTTGTCTTCTGTGAATTTCTGGATGCCTCAGCTGCCCTTCCTTTTTGAGAGTTTCTCACTCCAGTGTCTGATTTGGGAGACACACACACACACACACACACACAAATTTATGTGTGCTTACTTCTCCCATCCTTCTTATTTTAAAACCCTTTTGATTAGAATTGCAAGATACCTGCAAATACATTCTTTTGTTAGTTGTACTACATCTCTGTTCAGGAAACTGTCATCCTTATATTTTAAGCTGTGGTCCAGAAATCCAAATCCTATTCTCAGATACCACTTTCTTATCCAGCTATTCATTTCCCAGATTTATTTTTCTTTTCTGTATTCTGTTCCTTCAGTGAGCAAAAGGGAGAAAAACGCTCTGTCTCTATGGTCTTCAGCTTTTTTTGCACAAGACATCATAATGGTTGGTAATAATTTTTAGATTCTTTCTGAAAAGTATCATGTGTATCCAAGTAAGTGACCAGAAGTGGGTAGGTGTCATTTATTTTTCTTGGGAGGTTCTCTATTATGTCTTGGATATCTAGGAAGACAATACATTCTCTGTTGTTATCAGCTCAACAAATGGTTGCCTCAGTAGTCTTCAGCAAGGAAGCACAATTACTACTCTTCTTCCTTTGATGATGATCTCTGACTTGATAGCTTCTTGGTTCTCCAGTATCACTATTTGGAGGACAAGCAGCTTCTTCCTCCTCAATGCATCCAGCTTGCTTCTCTTTAGGAAGAGCCTCACATCTGTTTTCCAGCTCTAATTACACGGCTTTCTCCCTCTGTTATACTCTTCGGCCCTCTGTCATCCTGACAAGAATAATGTCCATCTCCTCCATTTTTCTTCCTTTTCTTTCCTATTGAAGACTTACTTCTATTTCGTTTAGGGATATTTCCTTCATTCTCCACTTACTTTTTCTTACATTCACTTGCCTTGTCACCTACCTTCTCCTTCTCTTCCTCCTATTTCTCTTCCTCTTCTTCCTTTTTGAGACTACTTCAGAATCTGGCCTGTAATCCTTTTTCATCCCTTTATATCCGTTTTAATTGTCCTTGATCCTGTTTCTCTTTCAACCTGTAAGTAAAATCCGGAGCAGCACTTGGGTCTTGAGGTTGCTCTTCAAATTTTCTTCCATCTTTCCCAAATGTTGCCAACTTTCTCCTACAGAAATTCAGTCTACATACTTTGCTATGCCAGACCCCTCCCAGTAACCTACGTGTTTTGTTTCTCCTTGAGAAAGAGAATAAGCATTTACTGACTATCTATTATGTGCCAGGTACTGTGCAAATATTTTACAAATATTATGTCATGTGATCCTCATAACAACTCTGAGAAGTAGGTATTATTACTCTCATTTAATATTTGAGGAAATTGAGGCAGACATGTTAAGTGACTTATCCAAGCTCAGACAACTATCTCAGGTTGAATTTGAACTCAAATCTTCCTGACTCCAAGCCCAGTACTCTATCCACTGCACCACCTTTCTTCCTTTAGTTTGGCTCAAGACTATCTTTTTCCTGCTCCTACTACAGAAGCCAGAAGTAGACATATATGTATGTATACAAAATCAGTCAATAAGCTTTTATTGTTGTTGTTGTTGTTAATAGCTATCAAAAATGGAGAGAATGTGTGGGGAATTTCTCTTTGTTTCTGTCTCTGTCTTGTGAGCTGGGAACTTTTAGGCCTATGACAACTTTTGTTTGGAAGCTCATTTTTTCAGGATTCTCTTGAAGACTGATAAGTTTTGGGGGCAAGTGCTTCTGTACCTAAATACTTCTAAAAAATATACACCAAACTCTAGCTGGACTTCTGTTTCATATATCTGTATCTATATATGTGTATATATCCTTTCTTGTACAAATGGTTGATTAATTTTGTGTTGAAACTAAAATTTCCCATTCATGTAACCAGAGAATCTCAGAATTTCAAGCAACTTCAGAGGTCATCTATTCCAACCTGTCTATGAAAAGGAATGTTCTCTGTAGCATTGACAATGAGTAGTCATCTGGCCTCTTCTTGAAGACCTCCCATTATTTTGAAAATTTGCTTTTGATCAAATTAAGTACTTGTTCTAAGTAAGCCATATATGTATGTAGATACATACATATATATACACACACATATATATGCATATACACTCATATGTTAATGCTGTATGTTCAGTAAAACTTACCTATCATTATTTTTATTCTCATAGTCAAAAAATTAATACTTTATATCTTTTGTTTTTATATCACTATTATTTCCAAATATTTCCCTCCTCCTTTATCTCTTAGCCATCTTTTTTTTTAACAAGAAATAAAAGAGGAAGAAGAAAAGAGTAGATCATCAAAACTAACCAGTACACTCATTGAGTATGACAGTGTGGCATATGTTATCTTACATAACTATAGTCCCTCACCTCTGCAAAGATAGGAGGCAAATGAATCTTCTCATTCTTATTACATAGTGTTGAATTCCCAGTTCTGTGGTTGTAGTTACTGTGTATATTTCACTAGTTCCACTTCTTTACTCCATATAGGTTCCTATGGGGCTTTCTATACTGCTTTCAATTCTTTATCATTTCTTGGGAAACAGTAATATTCCATTCCATTTGTGCATTGCAAATTGTTTATTTATTCACATTTGATAGATGTCACTGTTTTGAAGCAGAAAAACCATGAGACTTATTGGGTATGTTCTATCAAGGTACAGTATTGTTGGGGATTCAAAGATCTCAAGTTCATGAAATTCTGGTTCTAGCCCCAGGAAGGACTTTTGTTAGAACTACTTAGAACTATGGAATCTTAGGGCCATAGTGGGCTTTAAGTGTCATTTAGACCAACCTCTTGTTCCCCCTGCTGGAATTTTCTTTACATCAGTGGTATCAAATTCAAATAGAAACAGATCCCTGCAGGTCACATATTGACTTAGAAAACCACAAATTAACATAATCTATGTTGTACTGTGTTTTTATTTATTTTGTTAGACATTTCTCAATTCTACTTCAGTCTGGTTCCAGAGTTTGATACCTTTGTGCTACATTATCCCTGATAGTTGGCTATGCAGGCTCTGCTTTAGCATTTCTGATGAGGAAGGTCTCAGTTTTGATCTTTAGTGTCCATATCACATTCTGCCACTGAACTTAGAAGAGGCTGAAGACTTTGTGCAACTCTGCCTCCAATCCAATTCAAGGCAAGTAAAGACATCACCTGTGATGTCATTGGTCTTCTTTGAAAATGATGGATCACCACCACTACCACCACCACCACTAGTACCACCACTACCAATAACAACAGTATCCATATCTCTTGAGTTAGAAGTTTTTATGCTTGTTGTTTCTTATCATGTTTAATATGTTCATTGAACATATGGATAGATCTTGTTACTTCAAAAAGTTTTATAGGTCTAGAATGTACCCAAACTAGTCCAGAGGTTGGCTACCTTTTGAAGACTTGTTTGCCAAGATTCTGATCCCTTTCTTTCTGGTCTTGGTGATACCTGTGTACAGTGGCTGAAGGGTGGGAGTTATGTCCTTAACAGCTAAGTCTGTTAGCAGGGAGAAGGGTGTAGTGGCCTCTTTATTCAGCTGTCAGTTGGACTACATGTTGCTTAAGGCAATGTTAGATCAAGTCTTCTATCCATTTAAATATTTTTGAATAAACAAATAAGTGAATGAAAATAAATCCATGTGTTATAGAGCTGTATTGAGCTATTTAGAAGTTGGAGATATTCTGAATGCATACTTAATTTTGAGTGTAATATGGACATCAGCTACTTTGGGAGACAGCTTGGGACAGTGGAAGGAACACTGGATTTGGACTCAGAAGACTGGCTTCAAGTCCCGACTCTTCAGCTTACTAGGCTGATTGGCCTCTCTGGGCCTTAAATTTCTTCTTCTTCTTCTTCTTTTTAATAAGGGACATGAATTAGTTGATAATTAAAGTCTCTTCCATATATAAATCTATGATGTTTTGATCCTTTGGTCTGACACAAAATGTATAGTGGGAAGAGCACTTGATATATAAACAGAGGTGCAGGGTTTGAATCTAGGCTCTGTTGCCCCCTCCCACCAGTGTTACCACTGTGAGTAAGTTAGTGTCCTTTTCTGGTTTCAGTTTCCTCATCTGTAAAATGAAGGGGTTGGATGAGATGGCTTTTGAAGCACCTTCCAGTTCTAGGTCTTTGATCCTGTAAGGTCCCTTCTAGTTCTAAATCCCATTATTGTTGAGTTTCACCATCAGAGTTGAAGCTACAGGATGATTGTTCTGCCCCAGTGTAGCATTTCTAATGGCAAATGTGTCAGAACTGAGAAGATGATAGGGATTATGGCATGTGCTTGGGAAATAGGTAAGTGCTTAACAAATGCACCTCCATGCTATTCCATTTTGAGATCCTTCTGAATGAAGGGATTTTGAAGAGTGTGGATGAGATACCCTTGTGTCCTCTGTGAGCCATATTGGTACCTTCTCTCCATCCCCCAACACAATACATTTTGGAATTATTTTTTCAGCAGGCACTGGAGAGAGAGAGAGAGAGAGAATGTTCATCATTTTCTCCATCTCTGATTTGAAACTAGAACCAGTCTGCTTGTCTGAAAGAGGTATTTACAAGCTTTACTCCACTAAGATTTGGGATAAATCTTAGCACAGTCCAAAATACTTATGCTGACAAACTTCAGTTAGAGCCTCATGAGGGAGACTAGCAGTCTGATGAATCTTGGGGTGTGTCTGGCTTTTGCTTATGAAATAATTTTAACTTCATAATGAGCCTAAGGCTCATTTTTCTAACCTTTGTCAATAAAATAAAAGGTGGATTTTCTTGCTTTTTCCATGTTTTAAAAGTCATCTTACAAATTGTCTGTGCTCCAAAATGTCAAAGCAAGAATTATGGGTGGGGAGGGAGACATCATGTTCCATCTAGCAACTAAGCAACCCACACATGCGTGTGGCACACACATGCACACGACTGCCCTTGGTATTCAGCTGTAATTACTCTCTGTCACTTCAGGTGAAACCATTCAACCAAAACTTCAGTAATAGTCTTGCAATGCAATTGCATTTAAATCTCCATAAATGGAAAAACATCAGATATTGGATATTTGCCTTTTTTTTTTCAAAGTCTACATTCCCAGTATTTAATCTTAATCATTCTGTATCCTAACATTTGGTATAATCAGACTAGGTCTTAACAGGTAATCTTCTGAATGTGCTTATGTAGACAGGTAGACATCTATTTCATAGGGTAATGATACTTATCAGCATTAGTCTGACTTTTATGGTTTTCCTGTTTTCTAAACTTCAGCATTGGTAATTGGCTGGCAGAGTCTAAGTACAGTGGAGAGCTATCAATGATGGTACTGACCTTGACCCATTAAATGACTGAACTAAAGGAAAAGTGTAAGTGTTAGGATAGCTATCTTTGCAAATGGAGATCAAATAAGCAATTACTTTAAGTTGCTTGTTGTAGATTCAGTTTAGTTGGAATATTATCCATAGGGTGGATTGAAGTTTGTGCTGTGCTTAGAACCAGGCAGTACTGAATTAAAATTCTCCCTACTAGCCACATGACCCTGGGCCAGTCATTTAACCTCTGTGTGTGTTAGGCTACTCTTTGGGACTAAAGGAGAATTCAACTGGTCAGCATCTTTTGGTGGAAGAAGTTCCTATACTAGGATTCCTATGTTTGTATAGAAAACTTTAGGGAAATCCTATTAAATTATGTTATCAATTGGAGAAAGATGTTCTAGTTTGACTTTATTTGGACTTAAAAAAGCCAATTGTTTCAGTAAATTTATTGGATCTCGTGTTTAAACAATGTACAAAAATTAGCAACGGCACCTATTTCTTTGACACTATTGGAAGCAATTTCCTCATCTTGTAAGGCAAGAGAGGTAGTGTAAGCAAGGCTCATTGAATCAGAGATTTATAGTTGGAAAAAAATCATCTGTCCCAGGGGTGGGGAATCTGCAACCTCAAGGCCGCATGTGGTTCTCTAGGTCCTCAAGTGCGGTCCTTTGACTGAATCCAGACTTTACAGAACACATCCAGGGATTTGTTCTATGAAGTTTGGATTCAGTCAAAAGGCCACATTTGAGGACCTAGAGGGCCATGTGTGGCCTCAAGGCTGCAGGTTCCCTACCCCTAAAACCTCTTCATTTTGCAGGTGATGAAACTGAGGACCAGAGAGGGGAAGTGATTTGCCCTTGGTCACACAAGAAGAAAGTTGCAGGATTAAGATTCAAACCCAAGTTCTCTGGCTCCAAATCTTCCTACTATACCCAAAGTGCCACAAAATGGCCCACCAGCCCTCCTGAGAGCCCCAAACAGATCATAACATAATTTTTAAAAAATTCTAAACAAATTTTAACAAATTCTAAACAAAATTTTAAACAAAATAAATAAAAATTGTAATAAAACAAGACTAATATCACATTTAACAACTCAGTCAATATGTGGCCTGCAAGGGTCCTTATGTATAAATTAGTGTCCGTCATTTCTATTTGAGTTTGACATCACTGTACCATACTATGCTGCCTCTGGTAGCAACAAGAGTTCCCATTTTCCATTAGGAAACTGAGGCACAGAAATGTTAAGTGACTGACCCAGGGTCACACAGTTAATAAATAGCTAAGACCAGTAGTCAAAGCACAGGTTTTCAAACTCCAAGTCCAGTACACAGCAATACAGGACACCATGATACTTTCTCAGAAAAGAAAAGAAGCCAGATAATAGTTGAATGCAGGATTCAGTCCCAGAAACAGTTAAAAAATATTTCAATGCTTGAGCTGGATAAAAAGCTCTAAATTCTAAGCTCATATGAAGTGACCATATTTAACTCCACCTTAATATTGATCTAAATTCAAAATAGCAAATCATTTCAGTTCACATAAGAGAAACAACTTTCAATGAGAGCTCCTATAATATGTACTTTATACAAAGAGTTGGCACCAACTTACTTTTGTAATCCCTTTTAAAAGAATGCTGAGCTGGAGCAATACTGAGAACTAGCTGTCTTTCACATTTTTCTTGGTGGCATATTTAAGAATTAAATGGTGAAGGGTTTTTGTCTCTGAATGATGTATCTGTTTTTACATGCAATATTCAGTCAAGGGCCAAGTGAAGAAGTTGTCTGCCAAAAGAGATTTGTTGCTCTTCTCTATATTTGTATGGGAATGGGGTGGGGGTAGCATTTCTGGTCCTAAAAGTAAGGGGGGAAAAGGGTGGAGCCAAGATGGCAGAGGGAAGCCAGGAAGTTGCCTGAACTCTTCTCAGATTTCCTCAGAAACAATGTTAAATTAAGCCTTGAAAAGAATCCTGGATTGACAGAATCCACAAAAAGATAGAGTGAAGCAATTTTCCAGCCCAAGATAACTTAGAAGGCCTTCTGTATGATTTGGGTAAAAGGGGGAGCATAGCCTAGCACAAGTGGTATCTGGGCAAGCCAGTGGAAGGCTCTTAGCCATAGTACAGATCATCAATTAAGGTCCCTCAGTACTGGCTCAGCAGGACAGTGGTATAGCAGGCTAGCTTCAAGGACTCCAGCCCCGAACAGCAGGCAAATTGTCATCCCTAGAACCCAGGGCACAATAGGCGTGACTAGGCCAGGTCACCTTAGCATAGTAGGCAAACTACCAGCCTCAGAGGCCCATACACAGAAAGTACAGTGACCTGTGACCAGTAACCAGGGCCTTGGCCCCCAGTGCAAGAAGCTTGGGACAGTGCCCCCTGTAGAACTTAACATTTTAAAAATGAGCAAAAAACCAAAAAGAGCCCTGACCATAGAAAGTTACCAAGGTGGCAGAGAAGGTTAAAACACAAGTGCAGAAGAGGACAACAATGTCTAAATGCCTACATGTGAAGCCTCAAAGGGGGAGTATGAATTGGTCTCAAGACTAAGAAGTCTTCTTGGAAGAGCTCAGAAAGGATTTTAAAATTCAAATAAGAGAGGTAGAAGAAAAAATGTGAAAAGAAATGAGAATTATGCAAGAGAATTATGAAAAAAGAGTTAACAGTTTGGAAAAGGAAGCACAAAGGTTGACTCAAGAAAACAACTCCTTAAAAAGTAGAATTGGCCAAATGGGAAAAAAAATTCACTGAAGCAAACAACCCCATTAAAAGTAGAATTGACCAAATGGGAAAGGAGGTACAAAGCTAATTGAAGAAAATAATTGCTAAAAATTAGTATTGGGCAAATGGAAACTAATGACTCTATGAGACATCAAGAATAAGTCATACAAAATCAAAAGAAGGAAAAAATAGAAGAAAATGTAAAATATCTCAGTAGAAAAGCAACCAACTTGGAAAATAGATCCAGGAGAGATAATTTAAGAATTATCAGAGTACCTGAAAACCATGATCAAAAAAAGCCTGGACAGCATCTTTCAAGAAATTATCAAGAAAAACTGCTGTGATATCCTAGAACCAGAAGGTAAAATAGTCATTGAAAGAATCCACTGATCACCTCCTGAAAGAGATCCCCAAACGAAAACTGCAAGGAATATTGTAGCCAAATTCCAGAATTATCAGGCTAAGGAGAAAATACTTCAGGCAGCCAGAAAGGAACGACTCAAATATCAAGAAGCCTCAGTCAGTATTACACAGGACTTAGCAGCTTTTATATTAAAGGATTGGAGGGCTTGGAATATGATATTACTGAAAGGCAAAGGAGCTTGGATTACAACGAAGAGTCAACTACCTAGCACAATTGAGCATAATCTTTCAAGGGAAAAGATGGATATTCAATGAAATAGGGGACTTTCAAACTTTCCTGATGAAAAGACCAGATTTTAACCGAAAATTTGGTCTTCAAATACAAGACCCGAGAAGCATAAAAAGGTAAACAGGAAAGGAAAAAAAAACAGGTATTCAATAAGGTTAAACTGTTTACATCCCTACATGGGAAGGTGGTACTTGTAACTCTTGAGAACTGCATCTCTATTAGGGCATTTGGAAAGAGTATACTTAGACAGAGGGTGTGAGTATAAGTTGACTTTGATGTGATGATAAAAAAAATTAAGGGGTAAAAAGAAGAATTGTACTGAGAGAAAAGGAAAAAGGGAGGCAGAATGGGGTAAATTATATCACATGTAGAGATGTAAAAGTTGAGGGAAAGGAAGGGGTGGGGTGAGCATTGTTTGAACCTTACTCATTGGATTTGGCTGAAAAAGGGAATAACATACACACCCAGTTGGGGAAAGAAATCTATTTTACCCTATGGGGAAGTGGGAAGGGAAGGAAAAAAAAGGGTGGGTGTCCGATAGAAGGGAGGGCAGATTGAATGAGGTGGTGGTCAAACGCAAAAAGCTGGTGAGGAGGAACAGGGTGAAAGGAGAGAGAGAGAGAGAGAGAGAGAGAGAGAGAGAGAGAGAGAGAGAGAGAGAGAGAGAGAGAGAGAAGTATAAACAGGAAAACTACAGTGGAGGGAAATACACAGTTGGTAATTATAACTGTGAATGTAAATGAGATAAATTCTCCCATAAAATGGAAGTGGATAGCAGAGTGGATTAAAAATCAGAACACTACAATATGTTGTTTACAAGAAACACATTTGAAGCAGAGAGGCACACAGAGTGTAAAGCTAAAAGGCTGGAGCAGAATACTTAAGCTGAAGTTTAAAGAAAAAAGCAGGGGTAGTAATCCTGATCTCAGGCAAAGCAAAAGCAAAAATAGATCTAATTAAAAGAGACAAGAAAGGAAACTACATCTTGCCAAAAGGTAACATAGATAATGAAGTAATATCAATACTAAACATGTATACATCAGGAGGTATAGCATGCAGATTCTTAGAGGAGAAGTTAAGTGAGTTACAGGAAGAATTACAGCAAAATTATACTAGTGGCATACCTCAACCTCCCCCTCTCAGAACTAGAATTAGATAAGTCTAACTACAGAATAAACAAGAAAGAAGTTAAGGAGGTGAATAGAATTTTAGAAAAATTAGATATCATAGACCTCTGGAGAAAAAAGAAATGGGGATAGAAAGGATTATACCTTTTTCTCAGAGATTCATAGCACCTACACAAAAATTGTCCATGTATAAAAACTTCATAGTCAAATGCAGAAAGGAGAAATTATTAGATGCATCCTTTTCAGATCATTATGCAATAAAATTATTTTTTTTTTGGAGGGGGGGGGAAGGGAAGGCAGTTGGGGTTAAGAGACTTGCCCAAGGTCACACAGATAGTAAGTGTGTCAAGTGTCTGAGGCTGGATTTTTACTCAGATCCTCCTGACTCCAGGGCTGGTGCTCAACTCACTGTGCCACCTAGCTGCCCCAATGCAATAAAAATTAAATGTAATAAAGGGCCATGGAAAGATTAAAAATTAATTGGAAACTAAATCTAAGCCTAAAGAATGAGTGTGTCAAACAATAAATCATAGAAACAGCCAATAATTTCATCAAAGAGAACAGTGAGACAACATACCAAAATTTATAGGATGCAGTCAAAGCAGTACTTTGGGGAAATTTTATACCTCTAAATGCTTACATGAAAAAAATGGAGAAAGAGCAGATCTGTGGATTCGGCATGCATTTAAAAAGGAGCTTCAGCCTTTAAAAAGGCTAGAAAAAGAACAAATTAAAAATCCCCAATTGAACACCAAATTAGAAATTCTGAAGCTCAAAGGAGAGATTAATAAAATTGAAAGTGAGAAAACTATTGAACTGATAAAAAAAAGTAAGAGCAGGTTTTATGAAAGAACCAATAAAATAGATAAACCTTTGCTTAATTTGATTAAAAAAAAGAAAGAAGAAAACCACATTACCAGTATCAAAAGTGAAAAGGGTGAATTCACCACCAATGAAGAAGAAATTAGAACAATAATTAGGAGCTATTTTGCCCAACTGTATGGCAATAAATCTAACAACCGAAGTGAAATGGATGAATCATTACAAAAATACAAATTGCCCAGATTAACAGAAGAGGAAAAAAATACTTAACCTCATTTTAGAAAAAGAAATTGAACCAGTCATCAATGGATCCCTAAGAAAAAATCTCCAGAGTCAGATGGATTTACAAGTGAATTCTATCAAACATTTATTTTTTCCCCACTCAATAGTATTTTATTTTTTCTAGTTACATGTAAAGATAGGTTTCAAGATTCACTTTTATAAGATTTTGATTACTCCAGATTTTTTGTTCCCTCCCCTCTTCTCCCCCTACCCAAGACAGCAGGCAATCTGATATAGGCTATACATGTACAATCATATTAAACATATTTCTACATTAGTCATTCCACCAACATTTAAATAATAATTAATTTCAATACTATATAAAGTATTTGAAAAAATAGGTGAAGAATGAGTTCTACCAAATTCATTTTATGACACAAATATAGTGCTGATATCTAAACCAGAAAGAGCCAAAATAGAGAAAGAAAATTATAGACCAATTTTCCTAATGAATGTTGATACAAAATTTTTAAATAAAATATTAACAGAGATTACAGCAATTTATCACAAGGATCCTACACTATGACCAGCTGGTATTTATACCAGGAATGTAGGGCTGGTTTAGTAATAGGAAAACTATAAGCATAATTGACCATATCAATAACAAAACTAACACAAATCATATGATTATCTCAATAGATACAGAAAATGCTTATAACAAAATACAACCCTCATTCCTATTAACACTAGAGAGCGTAGGAATAAATGGAATTTTTATTAAAATGATAAGTAGTATCTACCTAAAATCATCAGCAAGCATTACATGTAATGGAGATAAGTTAGAAGCCTTCCCAGTTATATCAGGGGTGAAACAAGGATGCCCATTATCACCACGTTGTTCTATATTGTACTAGAAAAGTTAGCTTTAGCAATGAGACAAGAAAAAGAAATCGAAGGAATTAGAGCAGGCAATGAGGAGACAAAACTATCACTTTGTAGATGATATGATAGTATACTTAGGGAATCCGAGAGAATCAACTGAAAAATATTTGAGATAATTAACAACTTTAGCAAAGCCTCAGGACATAAAATAAGCCCACATAAATCATCAGCATTTATACGTATTACCAACAAACCAGCAACTAGAGATAGAGAAATTCCATTTAAAATAACTATAAAATATATGGGAGTGTACCTGTCAAGACAAACCCAGGAACTATATGAACACAATTACAAAACACCTTTCACACAAATTAAGTCAGATCTAAATAACTGGAAAAATATCAATTGCTTATGGGTAGCTGAGCTAATATAATAAAAATGACAATTCTACCTAAAATAATTTACTTAGTGCCATACCATCAAACTACTAAAAATTATTTTGTAGAACTAGAAAAAAAATAACAACAAAATTCATCTGGAAGAACAAAAGGTCAAGAATGTGAATGGAATTGATAAAAAAAAAATGCAAAGGAAGGTGGCCTAGCCATACCAGATCTAAAACTGTATTATAAAGTGGCAGTCATCAAAATTATTTGATACTGCCTAAGGAATAGAGTGGTGGATCGGTGGAATAGATTAGGTACATAAGATACATTAGTAAATGACTCTAGTAATCTACTGTTTGATGAACCCAAATACTCTAACTTCTGGGATAAGAACTCGCTGTTTGACAGAAACTGCTGGGAAAAGTGGAACATAGCATGGCAGAAACTAGGCATATGTAGCACCAGTGCGATACAGTGGCTACAGCTGTTGTGAATATGCCAGCGTAGTTCTGAATCACAAAATATAACAGACTCTCCTCATTGAAGGCAAAACCAAAACATTTATTCATACACCAGAAAGCCAAATCCCAACACCAGAGAGCCAAATCCATCATAGCAACAAAGAAATCTATACATCTTATCAGTGCAGGGGGCACTGCCATCCCCAAGCCTTCCCTCTGTTAGGGCCTTCCCACAAACAAGGACAAAAGCACTCCCTCCCTCATTCACGTTAGCTGCTACCCCGTGTCTCTCTCCTCCAGCTCTGACTGTTCTGTCTCACTTCCTCTCAGCTCTGCTCCACCCTTCCTGCTCTACCCATTCAGCAAGCTCCTCCCACCTCAGGCTCATGTGACTCAGGCTTCCATGTGACTCAAACTCATGTGACTCAGGTCACATTGGCCTATTAATGGATGGGAAGATCTTCAGATTGTATTACTATTACAGCATAGATCAACATCTCACACCATATACCAAGATAAGGGTACATGATTTAGACATAAAGGGTGATACCATAAGCAATTTAGGAGAGCAATGAATAGTTTACCTGTCAGATACATGGAGAAGGAAAGAATTTATGACCAAGAAAGAGAAAACATTATGAAATGCAAAATGGATCATTTTGATTACGTTAAACTAAAAAGTTTTTGCAGAAACAAAACCAATGCAACCAAAATTCAAAGGAAAGTAGAAAGCTAGGGAACAATTTTTATAGCCAGTGTATCTGATAAAGGCCTCATTTCTGAAATATATAGAGAACTGAGTTAAATTTATAAGAATACAAGTTATTCCCCAATTGATAAATGGTCAAAGGATATGAAGAGGCAGTTTTCAGATGAAGAAATTAAAGCTATCTAGAGTCATATGAAACATGCTCTAAATCACTATTGATTAGAGGAATGCAAATTTAAACAATTCTCAGATGCCACCTCACACCTATCAGATTGGCTTGGTTGTTGTTCTTGAAGTGGACCAAAATTCTATCACTATGTTAGAGTCAGATTATAGAGTCAGATTAGACCAATATGAGTTTGGAATGCTCTATCACAGGTTGAGCACAAATGGTCTATGTGAACATTTGGGGTTGATTCTCTGAATTTGCTCATCTTCCATTTCTTTTGAGCTACTTCAGTTCTGCTTTGTTCATAGAGCACCTTCTTTGATGAGGGCTTGCCAGACTGGGTGGTCCTGTGCCAGTGTCTCCCATGTCACACAATCAACTCCAGTGTTCTTAACAGAGACCCTGAGAGTATCTTTGTATCACTTTTTCTGACCACCATGTGAGCACTTGCCCTGTGTGAGTTCTCCATAAAATAGTCTTTTTGGCAAGCATGCGTTTTGCATTTGAACAATGTGGCCAGCACATTGGAGTTGTGCTCGCTGCAGTAGAATTTGAATGCTTGGCAGTTTTTGGTTCCTTATCTTGCCAGGTGATCTTCAGAATCTTCCTCAGACAGTTCAAGTGGAAGCGATTCAGTTTCCTAGCATGGTGCTGGTATACTGTCAAGGTTTCACAAGCATAAAACAGTGAGGTCAGCACAACTACTGTGTAGTTGTAACCAGTTTGTTAGTCAGTCTGATACCTCTTCTTTCCCACACTTTCCTTTGGAGCCTTCCAAAAACTGAGCTAGCTCTGGCAATGTATGTGTCAACCTCGTGATCAATGTGTACATGCCTGGAAAGTATACTGCTAAGGAAAGTGAATTTATTCACAGTATTCAAAATTTCTCCATTTTTGCTGTAACCGTTGGTTTTACATATGGATGGTGTGGTGCTGGCTGGTGGAGCACCTGTGTTTTCTTGGTGTTAATTATTAGGACAAAATCAGATTGGTTAATGACTGGAAAGGAAAATTATAAATGTTGGGGAAGATGTGGGAAAATTGGGACACTAATGTGTTATTGGTAGAATTGTGAACTGGTCCAATCATTCTGGAGAACCATTTGGAACTATGTCCAAAGGGCAATTAAACTGTGCATACCCTTTGATTCAGCAATGCCACTACTAGGTATATATCCCAAAGAGATCATAAAAAAGGGAAAAAGATTTACACATACAAAAATATTTTTAGCAGCTCTTTTTGTGGTGGCAACAAACTGGAAATTGAGAGAATGCCCATCAATTGGGGAATGGCAGAACAAGTTGTGATATACGAATGTAATGGAATAATGATGAGCAGGTGGATTTCAGAAAAACCTGGAAAGACTTGCATGAATTGATGCTGAGTAAAGTGAGCAGAACCAGGAAAACATTGTACATAGTAACAGTAACACTGTGCAGTGATCATCTATGATTGATTTCCTCTTCTCAGCAATACAATGATCCTGACAATTTCAAAAGACTCGTGATGGAAAATGCCATTCATGTCCTAAGAAATAACCATGGAGTCTGAACGCATATCGATGCATATTATTTTCACTTTTTTGTGTTTTTTTTTGTTTTCTGTGGCTTTTTCCTATTGTTTATTCTTTCACAACATGACTAATGTGGAAATATGTGGTTTCTATGATTGTACATGTATGACCTATATCAGAATGCTTGCCATCTTGGAGAGGGGAGAATGAAGCAAGGGAGGGAGAAAAATTTGGAACTAAAAATCTTATAAAAATGAATGTTAAAAACTGTCTTTACATGGAAATTGGAAAAAATAAAATACTCTTTACAAAAAAATAAACTAGAAAAAATGCTCATGTTCTTCATTGTATGAGATTTTTCCTGTAGTATGAAAGCGATTGCTAAGATTACAATACTTGACCATGTGTCTCGAGTACACTTTCACTTGGGTGTTGGTTAAATTGCATTGCACTCCTAGGGATTATTTGAATCCATTTTTAAGTTGTTGGAGCTCATGTGAATTCATTTTTAAGTTGTTGGAGCTCCTGTTGGAACACAACAGGAGAGGCTGTGCAGTTGGATTGCAGGGGAGGGAGAGAAAAGAGTGTTGAACCAGGAGAGTGCCTATGCCACAGGAATGCTCAGCCAGAATGTTTGAACAAAGAGAAGCAGCATAGCCATTGCAGATGTTTGTTCAGACTGTCTCTCTGCAGTTTCAGAGTGATCTATAGTCTATAAAGTCATAAGGTTTAGAGTTACTAGGGACCTTAGAGATCATCAAGTTTTATTCTATACAGATTAAAAAACTGAGTAATGAAAGTATAACATGACGTTCTGAGTGAGACAAGTTAACACTAAGAAAGTTACAAAGACAAAAATGAAACATTCTTTGCCCTTCTTCAGAAGTTTACGTTCTATCAGAGCAAACAAAATATGTGTATATACTTACATATATGCATATACATATAGACATACAAAATCAGTAGATTAATTATATGCGCACACACACACCGAGTAAGTCCCACCACCTTGACACCCCAATGGACACAGTCCAGGACCCTGAGTCCAGCAGCCCTGGGAAGAGTGAGTGTTTTCTCCCCTCCAGACCATTGTCCTGTTTCTAGCCCAGTTGGCCCTAACACCACAAGCCATCATCTAAGAAATCACTCCTTATGGTATCAAGACCTACAGTCTAAAATTCTTGATACCAGAGTCCTTGGCATCTTCAAATGGTTCAATAGTAAGAAATACCATTTTCTGTCAATGGGAAAAACGTGAGAGAAGGTGCATTACCACCTACTTTGTTGCTGCACCTCAAAGATAGCTCTTTCCATCTGCATTGCAGTTGATAGTCCCCATCTATGTCATCTCCTGGATTGGACTGTGAGCTCCTTGAGAGTGAGGATTGTTTTGCTTTTCTGTTTTGAATCACCAGTGCTTAGCACAGTACCTTGCAAATGGTAAAGTGCTCAATGAATGCTTTTCATTCATTCAAATAGCAGAGCTTGGATTTAAACATGGCCTTCTAACTACAAACACAGTGGGTTTTTTTTTAAATTATACCACACTGCTTTTTGCTAGTGTGAAGAGAAAGAGGTAAGGGTTCAGTTAATCAGCAGATAATTATTAAATGCCTAATATGTTTCAGCTATTATGAATAAAAATACAAAGAATGGAAAAATCCCTACTTATGGTAAAGTAACTCTGATATAGTCTCATAGGATGGATGGATGTACAAATAGAGCATTTATCAAGTGCTTACTATGTGCCTGGCACTATGATATGCACTGTGGATACAAGTACAAGTCCTTGACCTCACAGAGACAACGTTGTAATGGGGGAAGACAGTATATAAAAGGGAGCTGGGGTGGTTGGAGATAGCCAGAAAGCGCTATGGAGGCATGGAACCAGGCGATAAGACCAAAGCTGGCTAACAAGTCCCAGAGGGGTTCTAGGATCAGAGTCTATTTTTCTGATGGGGAGGGTTTGGAGATGACCTGGCTGAGAGTGAGATTGAGATGTGTGTTCCTAGGTAAACCTGCATCACTGAAAAAATTGGCAGATAGGATGGCTGAACTACAATACAGTTAGTGATCCTGAAAGATCATAAGACCTAAGTGTCATAAGACAGAAAAAGGAAAAAAAATGCTTTCCTGATTTTCAAAAAAGGAAGGAATTTGAATTTGCAAATTATGGGCTAATGAGTTTGACTTTAATACCTTCAATACCAACAATTCAAAAGTATATTAATAAAGGGTAGTTGGTAAACATTTAGGAAAGGGAAGAGAACAAGAGAATAAGCTTTTATATGGTATCTATTGTGTTCCAGGCACTGTGCTAAGCACTTTTACAAATATCTTATTTGATCCTCACAACTGCTCTGCAAGGTAGGCTCTATTATTATTATTATTCACAATTACATTTTACAATTGAGGAAACTGAGGCAAATAGAGATTAAATAACTTGCCCAGGATCCTACAGCTATTACACGTCTGAGGCCATGTCTCTCTCCAGCTCATTTCATAGATGAAGAAACTGAGGCAAACAGGGATAGGTGACTTGCCCAGGGTCACAGAGCCAGTAAGTGTCTGAGGTCAGATTTGAACTCCAGAAGCTGAGTCTTCCTGATCCCAGGCCCAGCCCTCTATCCACTATACTATCAGCTGCCTAGTAAGTTGTGATCACAAAAAAGCCAATAAGACTCTTTAAGAACTAACTTCATTTTTCTTCTTTTTTAAAGTTTTTTTTAAGGGTTAGTTAAATGGTAGATTGGGGGAATGCTGTAGATATTTGTATAGATTTAGCAAGGCTTGATAAAGTCTTTTGTGTGTGTGTGTGTGTGTGTGTGTGTGTGTGTGTGTGTGAAAGAAATGGAGCTATGTGGGCTGGACAATGGTAGATATAGATTTGGAACTGGGGGAATGAACAGATTCAAGAATAATGATCAATAATTCAATGCCAGTTTGGAAGGAGGTCTCTAGAGGAGTGCCACAGGTGCTCTGTTTGTGGCTTTGTGCCTTTTAATGCCTTTATGATGGTCTTGAATAAAGGCATAAGCAGCATACTTATCAAATTTGTAACTGACACAAAGCTGAAAGAGAAAGCGACAAGGTTGAATGACAGGATCAGGATGTTGGGCCAACTCTAATAAGATAACATTTAATTGGGTTGTATGGTTGCATTCAGAAAATCAGTGTCATAGGTTTAGGGTGGGGAAGGAATGGCTTGGACTATTTAGTGGATGTAATATGACGCACAGTGAGATATGGCAGCCAAAAAAGCTGATGCAATCTTTGATTATTAATCAGTTAACAAACATTTTTAATTGCCTTCTATGAGCTAGGTACTGTTCAAGGTTCTGCAGTTACAAAAACAAATGAAAAATTTCTTGCCTCTAAGAAGTTTACATTCTATTAAGGTAAACAAAATGTGTGTGTATTTCAGAATACGTCCATGCATATATTTATATAGATATGTATATAAATATATTTCCAAATATTTACATATGTATATATCTATACACACAAAAATAAATTGGTGAATACTATATGTTAATAATAATAGCTGATATTTATAGAGTGCTTTAAGCTTTGCAAAGTATTTTACAAACATTAACCTGTTTTGTCCTCACAACAACTCTGAGAAGTAGGTGTGATTATTATCTCCATTTTTGCAGATGAGGAAACTAAGGTAGGTAGTGCTTCAATGACTTGATTATGGTCATGAAGCAACTAAGAATCTGAGGCCAGATTTGAACTGAAGTTTTCCTGAGTCTAGGTCCAGTGTTCCATCTACTGTACCATTTCTTTCTCTCTCTCTCCCTCTCCCTCTCTCCCTCCTTCCCCCCCCTTCTCTCTTCTCTCTCCCTTCTCCCTCTCTCTCTTCTGTTTTCTCTCTTCTGTCTTCTCTCTCTCTCTTTTTCTGTGTCCCTCTATGTCTTTCTCTCATAAATATGTAAATATATGTTTAGTATTAAGTATATACTCTATGCATATATGTATATACACATATTAAACTTTGCGTGTGTGTGTGTGTGTGTGTGTGTACACACATAGTCTAAGGTAGTTTGTATGTCTGTGGGGAAGGCACTAGTATTTGTATGAGAGACATAGTGTTCAGGACAAGGGAAGTGGTTTCCCATAGTACCTTGCCTAGTTATCTTGCCTGCCACATATGGAGTACTGTGTTTAGTTATGAGTGTTTAGGAGGGACATTGATAGGTTGGAGGTCATATGGAAGAATCTAGGATCATAGATTGACACCTGTAAGGATCCTAAGAAGTCATTTAGTACAACCCATATATTTTACAGATGAGGAAACTGAGGCCAGAGAGGGTAACTGATTGACCTAAGGTTATATAGGTGGTAAGTATTTGAAACCAGATTCAAGTCTACCTCTCTTGGCTCCAAATCCAATCCAGTGCACTTCCCATTGTACTATGCTTCAGTCAGGGTGGAGAAGGGGCCCCAAATTCGTACCGTATGAGGATTAGTTGAATGAATTGGGGCTTAGTCTGGAGAAGAGAAGACTTATGTAGAGGTGCATAAAAACTGTCTTTAAGTATTTGAAGGGATTCATTACTGACGAAGGATTAGATTTCTTCTACCTATTCCCAGAGGGCAGAAATTGGAATTATGGTGGAATTTGTAGGTGGGCAGATTTAAATTCAATGTAAGGAATAATTTCATCAAGCTATTCAGAGGTGGAGTGGGCTGCCTCACTAGAGAGTAGGTTCCTCCTCAAACTAAGGGTCTTGACTGATGTCTACTTGTTAGGCATGTGGTAGAATGGATTCTTGTTCTGAGGGGCAGCAACCATTTTGTTTTTGTCTTTTTATCCCGAGTCTGGCCCGTAGTAGACACTTAATCAATTTAGGTCCTTCTGATTTTGGAGCAGTTGGGTTAACTAGCAAGAGAAGTCAAGGCTATTTTGGCTAACCTCCCTTACTCCTCTTACTTAATTATCCCAAGACCCTTCCCTAAGGTATTATAAGGAAGAATGAAGATTTGCTTGGGGTTGTGAATAGCCCTGGAAGTAGTTGGTTCATAGTGGGAAGCCTGTAGTGGCTTTATGGCTTGTTGTTGTTGTGTGCTTGTTGGAGAGAATGAGGCTGATGACTTTGCACAGCTCTGACTTAAAACCAGTTCACTTGCAAGTCCGGACACCATCCTCCTGATGTCATTGGTACTGTTTGAGAAGGAAGGACATACAACAGCCTCTGAGTAGTAGCTGCCCCACTGCGGTCCCAGCTGGCCATTTGGACTGTTGGGCAGTCCCTCCTTCCTTCCTCTTCCTTCCTTCCTCCCTCCCTCCCTCCCTTCCCTTCTTCCTTCTCTCCTTTTCCTCCCTCCCTCCCTTCCTTCCCTTCTTCCTTCACTCCTTCTTTTCCTCCTCTCCCTCCTTTCGCTCTGTTCACATGGGTAATCATACCTTTACATGTGGGTGCTTTGTCCAAAGGAGTATAAATTTTGATTACTGAAACCTTGAAAGATATCTTGGGGTTTGAGGGATAGATGTCTTTTTCTCTTCCTTCCTTATTATTAAAAAGCAAAACAAAACTGGGACAATTAACTGTTTTGTCCCATGTAGTTTCATTTATGTTTTCTTGAAATAGAGCACTAGAAAACCAGAGCCCATTGGGATTCAAATGGAGCTATTTGACCATGCCTTAAACCCAAATCACTCTGGTTCTCACTGATTGGCCAATAATAGGCCCCAGCCCAAGGTTCGCTTGGTCATTGTTTAGATTTTGATGGCTCAGAATGAGTGCAAATAGCAACGGTTTCTGTTCTGGCTAGAAACCCCTGAGGATCTGCCTCACCAAGTTTGATTTTGTTTTTTGGAGTAGGCAAACTAGGCTATTTTTTGCCTCATTTCTTATCTAACCTTATTACTGTGAATGGGTGTTGCCTCAGACAAGCTGAGACCTGGGAAAGACCTTAGCTTAAAAAGGCCAAGATCTCCCACTGCATCTGGGGTCGTCTCCAATCATCCTGATCTATGTCTTGCTACTGGACTCAGATGACGCTAGAGGAAAGATGACTTTGCATAGCCCTGCCTCACTTAAATCCAATTCACTTGCAAGTCAAGATCTCACCCTCCTGGTATCATTGGTCCTCTTCAAGAATGAAGGACAAACAGCGTTCAGTTTATGAGAGTACATAGAAACTGCTTCTTTTATTTTTCCATTTTCTTGGAGCAAATAAGATTGTGTAACTTTAAAGTACCTTTCACTCCAATCCTATAGGTCAATATTGTATTATTCTCAATTTAAAATGTGTTATTGGTTTGTTGCATCTAAAATTGAGTTGAATATGTGTGATACTTCTGAAAGGTTGCCAATATCTTTGTCAAGAGCAGTGTTTTCATCAGCATTTTATAGTTTTCCAGTCATCATTCAGGCTTTTTATGTGGAAGCCATGAATAGACCATGTCACCCCTTCTACTCAGTAAACACCAGTAGATCCTTATTTCTTCTAGGATCCAATAGAAATTCTTCTTTTTTAAAAAAAATTATTATTTATTTGATATTTTTAGTTTTTAGCATTGTTTTCCACAAGATTTTGAATTGTAAATTTTCTCTCCATTTTTACCCTCCCCCCCACTCCAAGATGGCATATATTCTGATTGCCCCATTCCCCAGTCAGCCCTCCCTTCTGTCACCCCACTCCCCCCATTCCCTTTTCCCTTAATTTCTTGTAGGGCAAGATAGATTTCTATGCTGCATTGCCTGTATATCTTATTTCCCAGTTGCATGCAAAACAACTTTTTTTTTTTTTAACATCCGCTTTTAAAACTTTGAGTTCCAAATTCTCTCCCCTCTTCCCTCCCCACCCACCTACCCTAAGAGGACAAGCAATTCAACAAAGGCCACACATGTATCATTATGTAAACCTTTCCACAATACTCATGTTGTGAAAGATTAACTATATTTTGCTCCCTCCTATCCTGTCCCCCTTTATTCCACTTTCTCCCTTGACCCTGTCCCTTTTTGAAAGTGTTTGCTTTTGATTACCTCCTCCCCCTATCTGCCCTCCCTTCTATCATCCCCCCCTTCTATCATCCCCCCCTTTTTTATCCCCTTCCTCCTTCTTTCCTGTGGGGTAAGATACCCAATTGAGTGTGTATGTTATTCCTTCCTCAGGTCAAATCTGATGAGAGCAAGATTCACTCATTCCCCCTCACCTGCCCCCACTTCCCTTCCAACGAACTGCTTTTTTTTTTTTTTGCCAGTTTTATGTGAGATAATTTACCCCATTCTATCTCTCCCTTTCTTCCTCTCTCAATATATTCCTCTCTCATCCCTTAATTTGATTTTATTTTTTTAGATATTATACCTTCATATTCAACTCACCCTGTGCCCTCTGTGTGTGTGTGTGTGTGTATGTATGTATGTATGTATGGATGTATGTGTATTCCCTTCAGCTACCCTAATACTGAGGTCTCAGAAATTACACACATCATCTTTCCATGTAGGAATGTAAACAAAACAGTTCAACTTTAGTAAGTCCCTTATGATTTCTCTTTCTTGTTTACCTTTTCATGCTTCTCTTGATTCTTGTATTTGAAAGTCAGATTTCCTTTTCAGCTCTGGTCTTTTCACTGAGAAAGCTTGAAAGTCCTCTATTTTACTGAAAATCCATATTTTGCCTTGGAGCATGATACTCAGTTTTGCTGGGTAGGTGATTCTTGGTTTTAATCCTAGCTCCATTGGCCTCTGGAATATCATATTACAAGCCCTTCGATCCCTTAATGTAGAAGCTGCTAGATCTTGTGTTATCCTGATTGTGTTTCCACAATGCTCAAATTATTTCTTTCTGGCTGCTTATAGTATTTTCTCCTTGATCTGGGAGCTCTGGAATTTGGCAACAATATTCCTGGAAGTTTTCTTTTTGGGATCTTTTTGAGGAGGTGATTGGTGGATTCTTTAATTTCTATTTTACCCTCTGGCTCTAGAATATCAGGGCAGTTCTCCTTGATAATTTCGTGAAAGATGATATCTAGGCTCTTTTTTTGATCATGACTTTCAGGTAGTCTAATAATTTTCAGTTATCCCTCCTGGATCTATTTTCCAGGTCAGTGGTTTTCCCAATGAGATATTTCACATTGTCTTCCACTTTTTCATTCCTTTGGTTCTATTTTATAATATCTTGATTTCTCATCAAGTCACTGGCTTCCACTTGCTCCAATCGAGTTTTTAAGGTAGTATTTTCTTCAGTGGTCTTTTGGACCTCCTTTTGCATTTGGCTAGTTCTGCCTTTCAAGGCATTCTTCTCCTCATTGGCTTTTTGGGACTCTTTTGCCATTTGAGTTAGTCTATTTCTTAAGGTGTTATTTTCTTCAGTATTTTTTTGGGTCTCCTTTAGCAAGTCATTGACTTGTTTCTCATGGTTTTCTAGCATCACTCTCATTTCTATTCCCAATTTTTCCTGTAATTATCTTACTTGCTTTTCCAAATCCTTTTTGAGCTATTCCATGGTCTGAGCCCAATTCATATTTTTATTGGTGGCTTTTGATGTAGGCCCTTTGACTTTGTTGACTTCTTCTGGCTGTATGTTTTGGTCTTCTTTGTCACCAAAAAAAGATTCCAAAGTCTGAGTCTGAATCTGAGACTGTTTTCGCTGCCTGTTCATGTTCCCAGCCAACTACTTGACCCTTGAGCTTTTTGTCAGGGTATGACTGCTTGTAGAGTAGAGAGTACTTTGTCCCAAGCTTGAGGGTCTGCACTGCTATTTTCAGAGCTGCTTCTACCCAGCAAGTTCTGCCACAGTAGTGCTTCCTCCTCCCCCAAGTACTGCCAACCTGAACTGTGACTCAGATCCAAGCAGACTCTGCACTCCTGCTCTAATCCACCACTTAATTCTTCCTACCAGGTTGGCGTGGGGCTGCAAGCAACTGAAGCTGTAGCTCTGGAAGCAGCCTCAGACTTGCACCACCTCTGCCACTCCAGGGGCGGGTGGCTGACTGCAAACTCCTTTCACTCTGTCCCAGCAGCTTTTCCCACTAACCTGCCCTGTTGTCTTTGGCGTTTGTGGGTTGAGAAGTCTGGTAACTGCCACAGCTCACTGATTCAGGGTGCTATGCCTGTTCTGCCTGGCTCCCTGTCTGGTTGGTCCTGGCATGGCCCATGCTGGGCTCTGCTCTGCTCCCAGCTCCATATGATAGGCCCTGCTTCCCTTTGCTATTTTGTGTGTTCTGCAGCTGTAGAATTTGTACAGAGCCATTTTTTATAGGTTTTTGGAAGGACCTGGGGGGGAAGCTTAAGCAAGTCCCTGCTTTCTAGCTGCCATCTTGGCCCTGCCCAATACAAATTCTTCTATTTGGCTTTCAAATGATTCACAATCTGGCCTCATCTTACAATTCCAGCATTATTACACATTACTCCAGTTATGTACTCTATGGTCCATCCATACTGGCTTCTTCACCTCCCTCTCTGCTTTTTCTTTTTTAAATTTGACAACAAACATCAATAAATGTGAACTTTTCCTTATACCAAGAACATAAAAAAGTATTGCCTTTAAAACCATGAATCTGTATTATATATAGCTTGCTTTTTTCAAAGACACATTCAGTTTAACATGGTAGTAGTAACATTGCTTTTCTAGTCTGAGTCCCCTTCTGAACTTCCTTCTGCTGCCTTCTGTGTATTTTTAGTTGTTCATTGATGCTCATTTCATTCCTTTCTTCTCGCATCCCTGTCACTATATCAATTAGCTTACATATTTTAGGTTTGTCTTCCTTTACATGTTTTCTCCTATGTTGTTTAGTTGTTTCAGTTGCATCTGACTCTTGATTACCTCATTTGGAGTTTTCTTGGCAAAGATATTGGAGTGAATAATCTAGCTCATTTTACAGCCAAGGAAACTGAGGCAAACAGGGTTAAGTGATTTGCCCAGGGTCACACACGTAGTAAGTATCTGAGGCCAGATTTAAACTCAGGTCTTCCTGACCCCAGGCCTGGTTGTCTATCCAGTGCTCCATCGCTGCCCCAGATTTCCCACCAAGGTTACTTTGTACATGTTTTGTTTATATCCATATACATATATATTGTCACTTTTTTTTAGACTGCAAGTTCCTTGCGGGTAGGAACTATTTCATTTTTGTCTTTGTATCCCCAGAGCCTAGTACAGTGCTTAGTATATAGTAGGTTCTTAATAAATGCTTATTGATTGATTAAAATAGGCAAATAACAGGTTTGAGGACTTAAATCTAAACCGGTTTAATTGTAACTTCCTTTCTGCCTATTGTTTGGCAATTTATTATCAGGTTACTTCCAAGCATTCCTATCTTGTCTTGTCTCTTCTATTAAGCATTTCCCTCAGAGTTTTGGGGTTAATCTTTTAATATATTGGTAGCTCATGATCTGGGGTGACTATCATAATACCCCCTCACATTGATGAGTCAGGTTCTCAGATTGTATTTACTATATCCTGTTGTAATGGTAATTAGGGCAAGACTTTTTGCTGTTCTTCTCTTTTGGGATGCTAAGGCTGTCAAGTGCCTTTGATTGAGTCTGGCCTTTGTTTGAATGGGGCAGGTAAAGTGGGATCTTTTGTCTTGGAGTGCTTCTGAGCACTGGGGAGGTCGAGAGTCATTGATTCCTATGTGATGTGGTACCAGTGAGTGCTTGAACAACTTTCCCACCTCCTGGTTTGTGAGCCTTGAGCCCTCAATGCCCTGAGCAGAGTATATGTTTGGAAGGTTAGTGTTTGACTTTTGAGGATATGCTCATTGAAAGAGTGTCAAGACTCTGGGCAAGCTCTTGAAAAATCCCCCCTCCCCTGCTTTGATAACCCAGATAGATGTTGGTGCTATTCTGGTAACTATATATTGTTATGGATAGATTGGTTTGTGTTATTTGCTCTGTTTATAATGTATGCTTGTAACTTCTCTTTGTATTTGCCTTGAAGTTCAGGGGGCTGATCTTTTCACCCTGAACTAAGTGAATGATATATGTATGTTTAATAAAAGTGAGATTGTTAACTCCTGAAAGTTGCTTTCCTTAGAAAAGCAGATCAAAGAACATGTGTTGGTAGCCCTTCTGTGTGCTCTTGTTGTTGGTCTTACACAGCCACAGTAGCTGCTGGCAGCATCGTTGTTACACCTGTTCAGGTTCTAGAGGTTGCTCTAAGGAGTTAGGGAGGTCTTTTCAGTGTTAAATAACTCATGAGTCCCCACTGGCATGCTTACCACTATGATTATGAATTGATTATCAATTACTCATCCAGAATTAATCAGCTTTTAGGTGGGGGTGAAGTATATTATTCATATAAAACATCCCTCCAAATGTCTGTGACACACTCTCTCACCAGTAAATACAGAGTCCAGCAGAAAGTAGGCTCTCGCTTAGAGAGCATGTTTGGCAAAGACACAGCTCACAGATTCTAGTTTTCTCATGCCAGAATTCCCACTGATATTCCCCCTAAATATGGCATAGCTTTTCTTCTTGGGGCCTTAGTAGAGTTGTAAATCTGTATCTAGTTAGTACTTGACTCTAATCAGCTGATTTCAGGATACTGCTAGGATGTCAGTGGGAAAAATGGGGAGCCCATCAGCCCTCTGAAGTACATGAGGGTCTCCTTTTCAAAGGGGAAGGAGGAAATCTCAGCTGAGACCTGGAGTTCTGTCCCCCAACCCCAACATGGATCCCACCTTTGATTCCTTCTCAGAGATTTAACTGTAATATCCTCTTCTCTCCCCTAGCTTGAGTCTCTTGGGCCTGTTTTGACTTTATAATTTATGGATGACCCATAGGACATCAAGTCGATAGAATACTCTTACGATCATTATCATTCCGGTTCATCCAAAAACTTTTCTTAAAGTCTTTTATTGAGTCATTGAATAGAAATGTTTAGCCTTGTTTATACCTTTGTTCAAGATGTGTTCTCACCTTATAAATGTATAAGGAATATATAGGGTGGAGTGATTTCGACTTCATCTTTACATATCATTAGGTAGTTACATTAGGGAAAAAGACCCCTAAAATATGAACTTTTAGAATCTTCATAGATAAACAGTACTTTATAGTTTCTGGCAAAAGTCATTTTGTGATACTACGTAGCAAATTACAATTCACTGAAGTGCTGTTGAATTTTTTAAAATAGAAAAATATGTTTCAGTTTTCTATTATTTTTGCTAAGTCTTCTGCATTCCAAAGGCCTAATGTTTCATGGCAAGCTCAGTGAATTATTACTTTAGGCTTATTTTAGAGCTATCATTCTAAAGAAGCATTGTTTCACCAATTTAATGGCCTCTAGAAGGGATATTACTGGGTTTTCAATAGCCTTTGTAGAGTTGGAAAGCATTCTGAATGTGGTGCACCGTCATAAACTTGAAATCTAGAGAAGCCATATTTCTTCCTTAAGAAAGGAACTGTTCCAACAAGGTTGCATGTGCAATACTTGAAAACGCCAATATAAGGGCTGTTGAGAAAATAAATGCCTTGCCTTTTTTCCCATCTTTGAGTTGCTGAGACATTGAAATTTCTCCTGGTTCAGAAGAACAAGCAACATCAGAAGAGTAAAGGAAATTGCAAACAGTCACATCATTGATGAATTGAGTTCCTTTTATGCACATAATTGTGTATTAGACCCTGATGAATTTTTACAGAATTTGGAGAAACCATATCCTCAATAAGATGACAATCTGAGGGGATAATTAGATGGATTAATATTATCCTATTAATCCCTGTGATATATTAATTGACTTGTACAGGTCAAGGTCAGTTGACATACTTATGGACCTTTTGTTAGACTTGACAGAAAGGATTGTCTTTTGCCTTCCATTGCAACCCTAGTACTTAGCATGGTGCCTGGCACATGTTATTGTTGTTTGTTCAGTTGTTTCCAGCTCTGTGACTCCATGGGCATCATCCACAGAGTTTTCTTGGTAGAGATACTGGAGTGGTTTGCCATTTCCTTCTCTAGTATGTTCTCATCTCACAGATGAGGAACTGAGGCAAATAGTGGTTAAGTAACTTGCTCAAGGTCACACACCTATTAAGTGCCTAAGGCTGGATATTAACTCAGATCTTCCTGACCCAGTACTCTATCCACTAGATCACCTAGCTGCCCCTACCTAGCACATAGTAGATACTTAATAAATGCTAGCTGACTGACTGACCAAGCATTGTGCTGTGCTATGAAGATAATAAGAGGAAGACATTGCTTTCGAATAATGCAATCTCTAAGGTTTCAAAATTATGACAACCCAAAGGGTCATGAAGAAATGAATGATAGATATATTACCAATGATCCATTATGCAAAAATAGTGGTATAAAAGATATCAAGCAGGGACTTGGAAGAGCCCAAGTGCTACATTGGTGTCCCATTCATGATATTAAAAGACCTAGGCAAAAACTCCCAAGTCATTGGGTGGATACTTCCTGAAGAATTTATGGGAGGACATGGACAAGAATCACATAGGATCAGAAATGTTCAAATAGGTTGGGATTTGTGCTATTGGAGTATCTACATTAGTGAAATTATTAAAGTGTTTAAAACATGGATCCTAACCTTGAGAGGTCTGTGGGAAAGGTTTCAGAGTAGAAGGAGAACTTGAATTGAGATTTGAAGGATAGCTAAGATTCAGATCAGGGAGGGCATTCCAGCTTGGAGCTGGACCATAAAGGTAGGAATAAATACATACACAGCAATAGACTCAGACTCACCATGAAGAGAATAGGTACTCAATGAGGTAATGTACTCTCATCCACCTTGTCCCCTGACATTTACCATCTGTGTGATAATGGTTAAGTTTCTAAAATCTCTCTGAGACTTAGTTTTCTCATTTATAAATGGAACATAATGCCTGTAGTACCTAGTTGTAGGGTGGGGGGAGAGTGTTTAAATGAGATAATGTGTATGAATTGCTTTTTAAACCTTCAAGCACCACCTAAATGTCAGCTGTTGTTACTGTTATTACTTCCCTTGGCACTTTTCATGGCAAACATCTGATTCATTTAACTGCCTTTGGCATTTTCTTTCTTCTTGGTCCATTGCTTAGCTCAGTGCCTGGTATGTAGTAGGTACTTAATAAATGCTCATTGAGTTATTGGTGCTGGATGACTGAGTTTGCAAGAGAAGACATTGGTTCTGAACATTTCCTCCATTTGTAATGTATTGTTTTGTTTTGGATTAAAATGAAGGGTTGGTGAACTTTAATTTCCTTCCAGCTCTAGTATCCTAGGAATCTGTGATGAGGAATTGTATGAGGTGATTATTCTTTGGCTTGTGTTCTTCCAGTTTTCTTTATAGAACATTGAGAAGTACTGGGAAAACAGTGCCATTTGAATATCATCCACATCACAGATTCAGCATATTGCAATCACAAGTGAAATCCTCTTTAGTTTTTAATTCTTTAAGTTTACTTTTAAATGTATTCCATTTTCTGCATTTGCATGTTGCTTTCTTTTAATGGGCTTTTAATAGCTAATAAGATTAGGAGCCAAAATTGGGCCATATATACAATTCTTAATCTAGTTGACTTTTGGTTCAGCAATCCTACTTTTGTAGGGAAGTTTTTGATTCAGATGTAAAGATCTATTTATAGATAAGAGATAAAATGTTTTAATCCTACCCAGGGGATCCCTGATGAGC
Organism: Trichosurus vulpecula; assembly: GCF_011100635.1. Taxonomy (NCBI): domain Eukaryota; kingdom Metazoa; phylum Chordata; class Mammalia; order Diprotodontia; family Phalangeridae; genus Trichosurus; species Trichosurus vulpecula. The sequence continues at coordinate 133,742,741 of NC_050576.1, forward strand.
CCAGAGTGAACACTAAGCTGACTGGAACACTAAGCTGAATACCAGTGCATAATTGCTACCTTAACAAAAGCTTTAATCCTCTTTTCATAAAATATTTAGCTATTCTGTACATCACATTAGTTGCAGTTCTTTTTTATCTGAGAGTAAATTTTGGTAACTTAATTTTTTTGCAAGATAACAGTGTATAGGTACATTTTATGTGTTTTTAGGTCTGTTGAAATCTAACTTGATTTTCCAGAAGTGATAAAAACACATAAGAAGACAATATATAAATCAAGGCAGGTAGTGAATAATGTCTACTTACTAAAAAATTGCATTTTTAAATGCCTTTTGTCTTTATGTTACAATCATTTCTGAAGAAAAGTATCTTCCTCCCCCTCTTTCTTTTTTTACACTTCTCTCTCCTCTCTTCCCAACCATTGAATCTTCCCTTGTAATGAATTTTTAAAAAATTAAGCAAAAACACCTCATCCAATGAGGTATACAACATTATACCTTGATAGATCCCACCTGTCTTCCATGAGAGGGAGATCATGGGGTCATCAATTTAGATACGGAATGGAACTTAGATACCATCTAGTCTCACCCTCTTATTTTACAGGTGAGGAAATTAAAGCTAAGAAAAGGTTAATTACCCTTGGGGTAATTACCCTTGGTCATATAGCTAAGGTCAGAGATGGGATTTGAACCCATTTCTTCATCACTCCAAGTCCAGTGGGTTTTCTCCTCAAAGTGTGAGTTCCTTTTAGTGATCCCCTCATTTACATTGTTGTTGTTATTATGTATATTGTTCTTTTTGTCTTGGTTGTTTCATTTTGTATCACTTCATACAAATCTTATATTTCTCTTAATTACTGTTATTCATGGTCATCCTTTTTTCTGAATAATTATATTCCATTGTATCCACATTGCTAGTTATTTTAACTATTCTTCAAACACTTTGTGGTTAGTTCTTTGCAACTGCAAAAGGGTGCTACTATGAATATTTTACTATATGTTGGACCTCTCTCTTTTTATTTTTGCTACATATTGGATATTTTCAAACCATATGTTGGACCCTTTTAAAAGAAACTATAAATTGGACCTTTTTAGTAGATGGCCCAATTTTTGTTAAAATTCCCATTTAGTGTCAATTATTACACTTTAAAAAGTGAACACCTTATTAAAAGGCACTTAAGCTACTTTTTATTTTTTCCATTTCAGTATAGTTATTTAGTATTTTATTTCCCTCATTTATGTGTAAAAATTATTTTTAACATTTGTTTTTTAAAATATTGAATTCCAAATTCTCTTCCTCCCTGCCTTCTTTCCCTTTTCATTCATTAAGATGGTAAGTAGTTTGATTTAGGTTATGCATGTACAGTCATGCAAAATATATTTCCGTATTAGTCATGTTGTGAAAGAAAACACAGACCAAAGAAAACCCTAAGAAAAATAAAGTGAAAAAAAACATGCTTTGATCTGCATTCAGACTGTCAGTTCTTTTTCTGGACGTGGATATCATTTTTCATCCTTAAGTCTTTCGAAATTGTCTTGGATTGTTTTATTGCTGAGAAGAGCTAAGTCATTCACAGTATCATTGTACAATAATATTGTTACTGTGTAAAATGTTCTGGTTCTGCTCAATTCACTTTGTATCATTTCATGTAAGTTTAAGTTACTTTTAAAAGCTGATATTATTAGTAAAAGGTGAGGTAAAATTATATTTTGGATGATTTTTTTCTTAGGTGAGCCATTATTGTCTTAATTATTATGCTATTTCACTTGTATCCCTGATATATGACTGTCCCAAACATACAGATGCTTTGACTTAGCTTTTCTGTAGTTTTTCCAGTTTACTTTCTTCTTTCTTAGTAGGATTTACATGAGAGCCTTTATTTTCTTCCCTCTATGTCAATCATTTAGCAAATATTGGATGCTTTTACAAGACATTGTTCCTGTCCTTAAAGATTTTATTATAGAGTTGGACAGAGAAAACAGATAAAATGTAAAGCAACTTTATTTGAAAAGATATTGATTCAGGTCTCTGCGTGGGGTCTTTGGTGGTGGGTATTTGCAAGAAGCCATTAACTTGCGCATAAAGTTTTAAGAAGACTTGTAGTCAGAAACATCACCTTGGCTTGTAAAACAGACACATTCAGGGTTGACTTGTTTGACTAAAGGATATTTTATTTTACAGAAGGTTCATTAAGTTAATAGACTTCGGATGTCATCAGCTCGCTTTATTGGGTTGTAGCATTTGTATTAAAATAATTCACTGTGTGACCTACTAATTAATAACAACAATAATAAAAAACAATAGCTGACTGTTACACAGAACTTCCTGGTTTTAAAGTGCTTTACATTTATTATTTTATGATTTGCATAACAACTCAATGAGCTCTTCGGGCTAATTGCCACTTGTGCCTGCTGTACCCACAATAGAACATGAACTTCTTAAGGGCAGAGGCTATTTGCAATTTTTTGTTTGATTTTGTCTTTGTATTCCTGCACCTAGCACAGTGCCTTGTAACTTAGTGGATGCCTAACAAATATTGGACTGGAATGAAATATTACTATCCTTTCTTTATAGACAAGGAAACTGAGGGTCAGAGAGAGAGAGACCAAATGCCCCAAATAATTTGGTGTAGAAGACATAGAAGGTATAGAAATAAGAGGCACAGAAGGAATTAGAACCCAAATTTCCTGACCCTAACTCCAGTGTTTTACTCACTACGTGGTATAGTTTTGCAGCACCCTTTTAGAAACAAATCAAGCAAAGCACACCAGATTGGGATAGATCCAGAGTTTTCAAAATAAATTTATTTTTGAATTAGTATTCAAAATTGAGACAAGAAGATCAGAGTTTTCAAAATAAATTTATTTTTGAATTAGTATTCAAAATTGAGACAAGAAGATTTGGGGTGTGTGTGTGTGTGTGTGTGTGTGTGAGTGAGATTGGTGTAGGTCTGCAGGGGAGCCTAGCTAGTCACTGTGCTGGACAGGAATTAAGAATTTAGGAGTGAAGCAAACCTACTTTCTTTTTTTTTTCTTTTTAAATTAATTTTTTAGTTTTCAACATTCACTTCCATAAGTTTTAAATTTTTCTCACCCTCCCTCTTTGCCCTCTCCCCTCCCCAAGATGGTGTGCTCTACACAGGTGATATAGGTGATATAGGCTCTACATAGACATTCTTAGTAAACATATTTTCACATTAGTCATGTTGTATAGAGGAAATAGAACAAATGGGAGGAACCATGAGAGAGAAAAAAACAAAACAACAAATCAAAAAAAAAAAGAGAGCAAATGGTATGCTTCGATCTGCATTTAGACTCCATATTTCTTCCTCTGGATGTGGATAGCATTTTCCATCATGAATCTTTTGGAATTGTTTTCGGTCCTTGCATTTCTGAGAAGAGCTACATCTATCAAAATCAGTCATCGCACAGTGTGGCTGTTACTGTATACAGTGTTCTCCTGTGGAGAACCTACTTTCTTATCCTCTAATAAGAACTTTGAATTTTACACATAATGTAGGTGTTTGAATTCTTTCTTTCTCCAAATCTGAGAGTAAATAATCACAGTAACAAGACTAGAAAAATGTAAAGACACCCTAATAGGAGTATATTCCCTTTTAAGAGAGGCAGCATATTGTAATGAAGTTGTCTCAAAACTTTTTTTGATGGCAGTACTCTATCACTAAAAACATTTTGAATACAGACCCCCTGAAATATTATAATATACATTATAAACATGCATAAAATGGAAATTAAAAAAGAATGAGATAAAGGTGAAATAAAGAGCATTAACATTTTTTGTCTTGTTAGTAGTACAAAAATATTTTTGTGGTCACTAAAATATGACTAATGTGAGAGTAATATGATTAAATAGGCTTCATTATTTTAGAAAACCACTGAGTATAGCCTGGGGCACAGGGAAAACTTGTAGATAATAACTGTTTGTTAATAATTAATTATTCAGTTAATTCAATCCATATAGCTAGTCAACCAGATGAATTTCCTTTTTAAAATCTTTTTTATTAAATTACAATAATCAAATGATACACCAATGAAATACAATAATAAAAAATATAATAATCAAACAATAGGTCATAACAGTTGGCGAACTTAAAAATTGTTCAGCAGGAGTCCTGTTTCTCTGTATGCAAATATAGTCACCATACACAAAGCAAAAGCAATAGGCAAACTGAATTGTCTCTGATTTCAACTCAGCAGAAGTTTTCAATACAAATTCATTCCTCTTTCTTTATGCTCTTAATGGATATAGTGCCAGTGGCACAGGATAGGGTCAAATGGAATGATACAACTAAAGATTTTTGTAAGCCTCAAAGTAACATATAATGCCTAATGGGGTATAACATACCTTAATTTCCTATTCATATTTGTATATTTTAGTTGTGTTTTTGTCTAAGTATGAAGGCCTGTTTGGCTGGACCCTTGAGGGTAAGAAGGGAAATGGTTATACTAAGACTACAAATGTAGGTTGGGGATGGGTTGTGGAGGGCTTTAAATGCCAAATAGAGCGATTCATATTTGATCCTAGAGTCACAGGGAATGACTAGGATTAGGGAGGTGACTCAGTAAGCCATGTGCCTTGGGCGAATTACTTAAGCATCTGTATGGAAGATGAATTAGAGAAGAAAAGAGACTAATTAGGCAGGAAGGCAAGCACTGAGCATTTATTAGGTTCTTAGGATGTGCTAGGCCCTGTACTAAGCCATTATTATTATTATAGTATTGAAATAGTCCAGGTGGGTGGTGATGAAGGCTTGACCTTGGGTGTTGTCCCACAGCAGCCACCTCACCATTTCCCACCTCACTGAACTCCTGGGCTTATTGTTGTTTCCAGAAACTCATCTTCCTGAAAGATCCCATCAACTCTGCAACTCACATCTCCTCTGTATTCCTTATCTCTGGGACCTCTGCCCCTGATGGGAGAGGTTGGAGGGTGAACATTGGAGAGCTCCTTCCAGATCTGCATTTAAAGAAGGAGCGCAGCCAGAGCAGCCACCTCATACTTCACACTGGCTGCAGGACTACATCATGCTTTATGCTGGATGCCCTCTCCTTTCTCCCTCTTCACTTTTCAGCTTCTTTTTATGTGTCATCTTCCCTCATTGGTTTGTAAGCTCCTTGAGGGAAGGGACTGTCTTTTGCCTTTCGTTGTATCTCCAGTCCTTGGTACAGTGCCTGGCACATAGTGGGTACTTAGTATAATTTATCTGTTGACTATCTTGTTGTGTTTGTCCTTTGTTCTCAAAGAGGACCATGACATCAGGGAAATGATGACATGACTTGCAGTTGACTTTGATTTGAGTGAGGAAGGGCTGTGCAAAGTCACCAGCCTCACTTTCTCCTCCAGAGCCATCCGGCCTGTCCAGTGGCCTGATATTCACCAGGACGACAGGAGATGGCCCAGGATGCATTGGGAGACCCTGGCCCTTTTAGGCTAAGGTCTTTTCAGGTGCTCACTGTGAGTGAGGTAATACCCATTCAGTGAATAGACTTCTTTAAGAAGTTCATCAGAGGATGGCCCCTTTAATTAAAAACTCAAAAAAAAAAATCAAACTGGGAGGAGAAGACCCTCAGGGTTCCTGGCCAAAAGAGAAACAGTTACTAAATACTACGTGAATAGTAAATTGACAAACTGTGGATGAGTGGAAAGGGATAGATGGGAGAGATGTGGAGGTAGAAACAATGAAATGAGGCAACTGCCCGGCTAGGTGGGGATGAATAAAAATGTGATATTAAGGATGGCATTGAGTGTGCAAAACTGGGTAACTGGAGGGTTGGTGGTGCCCTTGACAGAAATAGGGAGGTATGGAAAAGGAGTGGGTTGGGGAGGGGAAGAAAATGTGATGAGATCTTCGGTGTAAGTCATAACCCATTTATATCTGCTCATTCTGTAGGCAATTGACTAGCCCACCCAAAATGAAAGCAGGAGGAACCTTACCATCCATTGACTGCCCCAGAGTACAGAGTCTGAAATTTGAAAGTCACCTGCTCCAGCCATGAGGGTATTGGAGGAGGAAAGAAGGAATGGTGGCATTTTCTCAGTGGCACCAGTAGAGCTGCTTCTGGGGGTGCCTAGATCACATTAAGTTTTAACTGTCCTGAAGGGTTGATGCCAGACTCAAAATGGGGGTGGGGGATGGGGAACGAATTGGGAGCTTGCAGGGTAGAGGTAGGAGGATAGGGGGTGGGAGTGGAATGGAGGAATGTTTGTCTGAAATAAGTGAAGAGTAGATGGGGTTGTTTTGGAGACAAGCCCCACATTTGGCTATGAAAGAAAGACCTCTTACTCCTGTGCTTTCTTGTGTACTCAGGAACCCAGGAAGCAGCTAGTTCTCCTAATTAAATCTCTGGAGAGTTTCAATACCATCTAAGGAAAAACTAGCCTTGCCTTTTTGGGCTGGGACACTAGGAGAAGCTAGTTCAGGGTGTCCTTATTGTGCCTACTCTAGAAAGTAATGTGTTATGAGCCTGGAAAGGCGACATCTCACATCCTTGGCATATTGAAATTTTCCACTTAATGTTACTTTTCCAAATCAGTGTAACCTAGGAAGGTAACCTTTTCTGAAAGATAACTATTGAAATTTTTTAGAATTTAAAATTTCCTTTAATAATTAAATGCATTTTATGCTGTATCTAGTGTTTCTCAGAGGGAGTCCAGCAGCCATGGATGATAGACTGAGTTGTTTCTTCTCCTTCTTCTAAATTTGTCTTATTTTTTTTTAGTTATCAAGCCTTTTTTCCTTCCCTCCCTCTTCCCCCCTGGAAAAAAAAAAAGAACAAAAGAAAGGGAAAAAAACCCCAGAATCTTTCTATCTAGTATAATCAAGCAAAACAAATTTTCCCCTGTTGGCCACTAAAAATGTATTTCTCATTCTGCATATTAGTTCATCATCTCTCCTGTCATGAGGTGGCAGCGTTCTTCTTCATTAGTCAGGTCCGGTTTCTTTTTTATGATTGAATACCTACTTGATAATCCTCTTGGTGCCATGATTTAGTTTAGAGCCCTTGAAGTCTCCTTCTGAAATGATAGCCTCTTCCCCACCTCTGCCAAGCCTGGCTTTCAGAAACGCTCAGCTGTTAATTGTTGAGAAGGCAAATAACCAGCTAGACTCCACTCCGGAGCTAATGGAGAGCACCAAGCATAATCATAATACAATTTACTGCAGAAAATAATTTCCAGCTTCTCTGAAGGATGTTTTGCCTCTTGTCAGAGGATGCTTGTCTTTCTAATCCTTAACTTTTCTCACTAGAGTATGAGGTAACAGTTATTTATCCTACACCAACGAGTAGAAGCTAAGCTCTCAATCAGTCACTTCTGTTAGCTTTTGGCAGTGTTGGCTTTATCTGATAAAGGAGGTGATTGTGACCCAGATGGTGGCTAGTTTTTATAGAGCCTTCAAGATGAGGTGGCCTGGAGGCAGCTGTGGTATAGTAAGTAGCTGGAGTGCTGGATATGAGCCAGGACCTGGGTTCTAATCTTGGCTCTGCTTCTTCCATGGGCCTCTGTTTTTTCATCTGTAAAATGTGAGGGTTGGACCAAATATATGTAAATGATGCCTTCTAATTCTAAAGCCTACATACCATGATTACAGTAAAACCTAATTAATATGAACTCTAATAATTCATAATTTGTGGGATTTTTTATACCTGTGGGCAGAAAGCTTCCTTGCTTCATAGAAGGAGTGAAAAAAGTATCCACTAAGTCAAGCCAATTAATAATAATAGCTAATAGCTCTTACTGTGTGTTAGGCAGTAGGGTAAGTGCTTTACAATTATTATCTCATTTGATCCTCACATCAACCCATTTTATGGACGAGGAAACTGAGGCAAATAGAGGTTAAGCGACTTGGCTAGTATTACACTGCTAAGATGTCTGAGGCTTTATTTTGAATTTATACCTTCCTGAGCTCCAGCCCCAAAGCTATGTGCACTATGGTGCCACCTACCTGCCTAGTTTTGCCTATGTATGAGTGAAACCAGCTGGCTTTTTTCCCCTAGTGGTAGGGGAGACTAATTTAGTCATTATCTTTAAACAAAGGTTTGTCCAAGTACAAACAGTTCTTAAGTATTAAAGCACCTGGATAGCTAATTGGTGCAGTAAAGTTCTAAGCCTTTATAGTCAGGAAGATCTGAGTTCAAATCCAGGCTCAGAAGCTTTACAAACTGACCTTGGGGAAGTCACTTAACTTCTACATTCCTTAATTTCCTTGTCCGTAAAATGAGGATAATAATAATACCTACTTCTCTGGGTTGTTATGATGACAAAATGAGATAATGTTTGTGAAGCATTTGGCCAATCTTAAAAAAACATTATGTAAGATATATATATATATATATATATATATATATATATATATTAATATATAAGTTTACATACAAACATCATAGAAAGATAAATTATACAATTATTATTATTATATGAGCCTGACAGCTAGATTCATTCCTATCCTTTTAATATTTACTATTTTGAAGTCCAGTAACATGGTTTTGCTTGGAGTTTCTATGTCCCCCAACTGAGGTGAATTAGTGAGGTATTACTATTTACGAAAAACACTGTGAATCTGACCAAGTAGTGGTTTTCTTTTATGGTACAATACAAAATATACTGGATACAGAATCAGAGGTCTTTCCTCTGTTTACTCCCACTTACTGTCCGTATGAAATCACTTACTACCTTCTCTGGGCCTTCTCAGTTTCTTCATCAGCAAAATATGGGAGTTGGACTTGGACAGCTCTAAATTGACAAACTTAGTAATGTCAGTGTGTTCAGAATAATGGAAGAGATAACTTTGCAGCTAAAATATCATTTTGTTCAATGATTCTCTATTATCCGTATCATAAAATATGGAGACATATATTTATCAAAGTTGCCTTCCAGTGTTGTGGAGGATGTCCTGGACAAAGAATGAAAAACAAATTTCCTTCAGATGGTACATGTGGTCTGTGTGATTTCGTTAAGGCCCAGAAAGCTATGTTGCTCAATAAGATTGATAGTCATTTTAGGGAGACTGGCCTAGCCATCCACATAGGAAAAACAAAGTGGATATATGTAATATCACACTAGGTCATCATCATTAAACATCTTTCATTTTAATTGCAATGAATAATTTTCAAAGTAATTTCGTATTCATATCAGGCACATTACCTTAGCAGGCATATGATATTAAGGATGGCACTGAGTGTGCAAAACTGGACAACTGGAGGGTTGATGGTGCTCTTGACAGAAATAATGAGGCATGGAAAAGGGATGGGTTGGGGGGGGGAATAAAATGTGATGAGATCTTCAGTGTAAGTCATAACCCATTTATATCTGCTCATTCTGCAATTCATTTGTTGAAATGAATTGAATTATATTAGATGAGTTTGATTGTTAGCAAAAAGTGTAATTACTTAAGAGCAATATATAATTACATGATAATAAAACTTCTTATGGCCAGCCATGTTTTCCTAAGACTTAAACAGCATGGTATGGAAGACTCCAACTTGGGTGTCCTGATAATAACTCTGTGTGTGTGTGTGTGTGTGTGTGTGTGTGTGTGTGTGTGGTGGGCGATGAAATTTCTTTATTATTGTCTGCATGATAGGGATAGTTACAATTGCCCTGCTTACTTATTCAGATGTTGGAATAAAAGAAATTTATGGTATAAAGTACTCCATAGAAAGAGTTCAGTAGTACTAATATCAATTCAGTTTAATGAGCATTTGTCAAGTGCCTAATTTGAGCCAGGACCTGTGGTAGGCTTTGGGGATGCCATTTTATAATAATAAGCTTATATTTTACTGGGGTATGTGTTGGGGAACAACATAAGATTAGTATAAAATACATTTATTAAATGCTTGATATGTACCGAGCCCTGTGTTAAGGAATGGCAAAGAAATGCAAGAATACTGTTCTGCTTACAAGGAGCTCACATTCTCATATAAATTTGTAGGTGCATAACAACTACATATACAATAGGGGAAAGCTAACTTTAGAGGGTGATGCTAGTAACTATGGGATCTGGGAAAGGCCTCCTGCAGAAGGTGGCATAGGATCTGAGTCCTGAAAGAAGACAGGCAAACTAAAATCTTTGTACAATATGTATACAGATAAATATGTGGCTTAGTTAAGTTTTTAATAGCTTAAAACTGCATTAAGACTTTTGGAATACCTAGGATGTTCTCAGAAATACTTATTTATCTGCGTGCTGTCTTCCCTCATAGGTTGTAAGCTCATTGAAGTCAGGGATTGATTAATTTTTGTCTTCATATTTCCAGCATGTGACACAATCCCTGGAACATAGTAGGTGCTTGTTAATTGTCATGTTAGTCTCTATTAATAAACCTCTTATTTGTACAATGCATTTAATTTTCCAAGCATATCAATTACTTCACATGTTTGTAGCACTCCTGTAAAGTAAGTGTGGTACAGCTCTTATTTCCATTTGGTAGATGAGTTGAGATACAGAGAGGTTAAGGGGCATGTTTAAAGTTAAGTGACTTGTTGGTGGCAGTGAGGGCAGCTAGAATTTAGATCTTCCTACTTATTGCACTGCTGAATTTCAGTGACTTTCAATCACTGAACATTAAAAAATCTATAAAAATCTATGTCTTGTTTTCACATGAAATTTAAAACTGCCTTTGGGTAGTGATCTTATACTTTTATATATGTTATACTCCCCAACAGTTCAGAGAAAACAAAAGGTACTCAACCAATACTTGTTAAATTGATTTGTTGTATTATTATTAATTTGTTTCAGTTGGGTGGAGACTCTTTGTAACCCCATTTGGGATTTTCTTGGCAAAGATACTGGAGTAATTTGCCATTTCTTTCTCCAGCTTATTTGACAGATGAGGCAACTGAGGCAAACAGGGTTAAGTGACTTGCCCAGGGTCACACAGCTAATGTCTGAGCCCAGATTTGAACTCATGAAATTGAGTTTTCCTGACTCCAGGCCTAATACTCTATCTGTTGTGCCACCTGGCTGCCCTAATTGAATCAATACTTTTTTTTAAAAAAATATTTTATTTAATTTATTTAATATATTTAGTTTTCAGCATTGATTTTCACAAGAGTTTGAATTACAGATTTTCTCCCCATTTCTACCCTCCCGCCCACTCCAAGATGGCGTATATTCTGGTTGCCCTGTTCCCCAGTTGGCCCTCCCTTCTATCACCCCACTCCCCTCCTATCCTCCTTTTCCTTCTTCTCTTGTAGGGCAAGATAAATTTCTACGCCCCATTGCCTGTGTATCTTATTTCCTAGTTGCCTGCAAAAACTTTTCTTTTTTTTTTGTTTTTGAACGTCTGTTTTTAAAACTTTGAGTTCCAAATTCTCTCTCCTCTTCCCTCCCTGCCCACCCTCCCTAACAATGCAAGCAATTCAACATAGGCCACACGCGTATCATTATGTAAAACCCTTCCACAATACTCATGTTGTGAAAGATTAACTATGTTTTGCTTCTTCCTAACCTATCCGCCTTTATTGAATTTTCTCCCTTGACCCTGTCCCTTTTTGAAAGTGTTTGTTTTTGATTACCTCCTCCCCCTGTCTGCCCTCACTTCTATTGTCCTCCCTTTTTTATCTTCTTCCTCCTTCTTTCCTGTGGGGTAAGATACCCAATTGAGTGTGTATGGTATTCCCTCCTCAGGTCAAATCCGATGAGAGCAAGATTTACTCATTCTTCCTCACCTGCCCCCTCTTCCCTTCCTAGAGAACCGCTTTTTCTTGCCACTTTTATGCAAGATAATTTACCCCATTCTATCTCTCCCTTTCTCCCTCTCTCAATATATTCCTCTCTTATCCCTTAATTTGATTTTTTTTTTTAGATATCACACACACATATATACACATATACATACACCTACATAAATACATACATAGACACACATATGTATATACATACATACACACACACATATATATATATATATATATGCATATTCCTTTCAGCTACTATGATACTGAGGTCTCATGAATCATACACATCATCTTTGAATCGATACTTTCTTAAATTTAATCTCACCAAATTCCTTGCCTGCTAGCATCATCCCTGACTCTTTTGAGAGGCAGCATGACGTAGTATTGGGCTTGGAGTCAGGAAGACCTGGGTTCAAATCTCAACTCACTTTACCTGCCTGAGCCTCAATTTCTTCATCTGTGAAATAGGGTTAATAGTACCTATGTTACCTGCTTTGGAGGATTGTTGTGAGGCTAAAATGACAATTTATGTAGAATGCTCCGCAGACCTTAGAGTGTAGTGTGTTATGATGATGATGATGACCATCTTTATGCTGATGATTCTCAGTGTACTTATCCAGCCCTAATCTCTCTTGACTTCCAGACTTGCATGTCCAATTGCATTAACTGAATATTCCATGTTAAACTCAACATATACAAAATTGAACTCATCTTTTCCCCAAATTCTCTCCCCTTCCAAACTTTCATATCATTTTTGAGGGGACCACCCTTCTCATCCCAGACTCCTCATATCCAGTCTGTTGCCAAGGCCTGTCAATTTCACCTTTGTAACATCTCTCAAATGCATTTCTTCTCTGACACTGCCACCATCCTGGCATTGACCCTTATCATCTCCTGTCTGGACTATTACAAAACCTTGCCCGTGGATCTGCTTGTCCCAAGTCTCTCCCCACTCTAATTCATTTTCCGTTCAGTTGCCAGAGTGATTTTCCTGATGACACGTCCTACTCAATAAACTCCGGTGCCTCTAGGATCAAATATAAAATGTTCTGTTCAGCATTGAGAGCCCTTCATAATCTAGTCCTTCCCCTGCTTTCCAGCCTTCTTACACCTCATATAGCCTTCCTCCCACCCTCAACATACGCTTGCTGTTCTGCAAATAAGACACTTCATCACTTCATCTCTCTACTCTAGACATTTTCTCTGGCTATCCCCCTATGCCTGGAATGCTCTCCCTCCTAATCTCCACCTCTTGGCTTTCCTGGCTTCCTTTGAGAAACAGCTAACATTTCACCTTTTACAAGAAGTCTCTCCCAGTACCTCTTTTTTTTTTAATGAAAAAACATTTATTGAATTCCAACTAATCTCAGTATTGGGGATGGATGACAACCATGGAAAGACAGTCTATGGTCAAGTTCAGACTTTGGTGGGGGGTGGGGAAGGAGACAACATATTATTAGAGAGTTCAATTGCTGGGTAAATGAAAAGACTTTTAAAAGTTCTAATTCCTAAAAGTAATAAGATTGCACCAGAGGGGCAGATTGCGTGGCTCAGACAGGCATCTCTAGATAGCAGTCTGGATTAGCTTATAGGTAGTTTAGGGTAAGAGCTGAGCAAGTTCAGTTGGATCTGACAGAGATGAAGAATCTGCCTTTCTCTTATTAGTAGTACATGTGAATAATTTCTATAATTGTTTAGAGTATGTTTATAATAATTTCTACTCTAATTAGTAGTACATGTGAATAATTTCTACAATTGTTTATAGCATGTTTATAGTATAAAATATAGTATTTTGTTCATATTATTGAAGAAAAATTAAAATAGCACATAAGCTAAACAAAGATAGTCATGGAAGACAGCTACAACACAAGAAGTGGAGAAGGGTAAAGAGATTGATTTGGAGATTGTATTGCAGGACTAAAAAGAGTAACACTTTAAATTTCACCCTCTGCAAAGTATTAATTGAGTCTTCTCACTTCTTTCTAATTGTTTCTCTGGCTAATCTTTGAGCTTCAGTATAGCCTTCAACTTTCAAACCAGTAGGTACATACTCCACCAACATTCATGTCCCGAGTCATACCATCCAGCTCAGTGAATTGGTCTTTGTGGACCTCTTCTTTATTTTCACTTGTTTTCCAGCCATTTTCTTTCCAATTGTGAATACATCCATTCATGCCTTTGGTGACAAGTTGATTATCTGTGTACACAATGAGTGTGTCCTTATTTTGGGCCTTTGCTTGCTCAATCACTTTGGTAACTGCTTCTCATGATGCTCCTTGGTTTGTCTGTCGTCCAGAATGTGTACTACTTATGTTTAGATTATGGTCGGCTCCCCAGCAGACACACCAATACCTCCTTGCGCTCCTTCTCTTCCACTATTTTTGCAGGCACCCTTGACATACCCAGCGTTAGGGTCTGATACCTGGTATGATTGCCTTGTTTGGGCTTTCAGAGCCTCTAGTCCCCCAGCCATACTCATAGCTCCTTGGATTGTGTTTCCAACTCATCTCCAGTCTCTCCAAAGTCTTGATGAAAAAAAGAAAATGAGTCTGGCCTTCAGAGATTGGGCCCAGTGCCTCTTAATACTAAGATACTAATAATAATGATAAGGCTGGATTGGCAACAGAGTGATGCATTTTTTTGGCAACAGTAACTCTTGGGGACAGTCAACTAAGCTTTTGAAGGGTAAGAATCAGGGTTGGTAGGGGGAGTAGTCTAATGAAATAATTGATCATTGAACTATTTAAATCCTTATATAAAAATGAGGCCTTCCCTCTGTTGACTTTTTTCCCCCTATTCATCTGGAATGCAACTTATTTGTACTTAGTTGTTTGCATGTAGTCTCCCCATTAGATTGTAAGCCCCTCAAGGGCAGGTGCTGTCTTTTGCCTTTTTTTGTATCCCCAGTGTTTAGCACAGCATTTGGCATATAGGAGGTGCTTAATAAATGCCTATTGAGTAACTGGTAATTATTCTTCAGGTATTTGTATTTTATATCAAGAAGCTGATTTTTTTCCTCTTTTTCTTTCCTCACTCTTGCCTTTATTGGCTTATAAAATCCCATAATGACAGGGACTGTGTTACTTTTTGACATATACTGCACACACTCAATAGATGCATGCTCTGTTCCCTGTGGTTGCTCCCTAGTGAATTCTCATTGACTGATAGACTGTAGCGATTGATGTTAGGAGATGTATGTTGTTGCTTTATCATTGACCTAGAAAAATGCGACCTTTAATTCTTAAATCAGTAACAGATTCCCACGTCTGCCTCTAAGTTCATTTTTTTTTTTTTTGGTAAAAGAGAGAATCGCATGAAAAGTAACCATTTGCAAAAATTCATTTTATTTTCTGGATTCTGCATCACCTGTGCCATGTATCCATCTCCTTTGGTCCCTTTTGCAGTAAATTCTTTGAGCCATGAAATAGCCTGCCTGTTGTCTATTTCACTCAGAAGCTAATGAATGGTTATCAATTTATCATGGGTAATAACCTAGCTACAAATTGTAAAGAATGCATGCTATCATTTCCTAGCTTTTTTTTTTTTTTTTTGCCTTAAGACACTCCCTTCATTTTCTAGTAGATTTACAAGTTCGATATCCTTAAAGCTTTAAATAGAGCATATTTTTCAACGAGACACTTTATGGTACTTTGTGATTTCTCCTTCATTGAAATACTACGTGGCTGTACTTTACTTTGTATAATAGATGTGTTACCGAAACATTGTATAAAAATGTTATTTGTGTGTGTGTGTATTTAGCCATATCTTTCTCATGGACTTTGGTATTGGATAGTATTTTCATTTCAGAGCTTCTTTATCTTCCATTCTGACTGATTTTTAGTTGGGGATGGCCCTTAAAGCTTTCACTGTGCCATAATCTTGTGGTTATTACTTATAAACATACATGTGCCAAGGAACCACATTTTTACAAAAAGGTTTAAATAGGGGGGTGGAGCCAAGATGGCAGCTGGTAAGCAGGGACTAGCGTGAGCTCTGTACGGAGTCCCTCCAAAAACCTATAAAAAATGGCTCTGAACCAATCCTAGAACGGCAGAACCCACAAAACAGCAGAGGGAAGCAGGGCTCCAGCCCAGGACAGCCTGGATGGTCTCTGGGTGAGGTCTATCCCACACAGAGCTGGGAGCTGGGAGCTGGGAGCTGGGAACGGAGTGGAGCAGAGCCCAGCCTGAGCAGCGTGGACCAACCAGACCAGCAACTGGGCAGAGCATGCCCTAGCACCCTGAATCAGTGAGCTGTGGCAGTTACCAGACTTCTCAACCCACAAACACCAAAGACTGCTGAGAAGGTTAGTGGGAAAAGCTGCGGGAGTGGAAGGAGTTCGAGGTTCGGCTTCCAGCCCCAGGGGCAGCGGAGGTGGGACAGCCAAGGCTGTTGTTGCTTCCTGTCCCAGGCCCACCTGGTGGGAGGAATTAAGTGGTGGATCAGAGCAGGAGTGCACAGCCTGCTGAAGATCTAAGCCCACTCCGGGTTGGGGGTTGGGGAAGGAGCAGTGCTGGTGTGGCAGAGCCGGCACCTCCCCCCCAAACGTGGAACATAGAACTCTCTAGTCTACAAGCAGTCACACCCCACTGAAAAACTCAAAGGTCAAGTTAGTTGGCTGGGAATATGGCCAGGCAGCGAAAACGCACTGAGATTCAGTCTCAGACTTTGCATTCTTTCTTTGCTGACAAAGAAGACCAAAACATACAGCCTAAAGAAGTCAATAAAGTGCAAGAGCCTACACCAAAAGCCTCCAGGAAAAACATGAACTGGTCCCAGGCCATGGAAGAGCTCAAAAAGGAACTGGAAAAGCAAGTTAGAGAAGTAGAGGAAAAATTGGGAAGAGAAATGAGAAGAATGTGAGAAAACCATGAAAAACAAATCAATGACTTGTTAAAGGAGACCCAAAAAAATACTGAAAAATACACTGAAGAAAACAACACCTTATAAAACAGACTAACTCAAATGGCAAAAGAGCTCCAAAAAGCCAATGAGGAGAAGAATGCCTTGAAAGGCAGAATTAGCCAGATGGAAAAGGAGGTCCAAAAGACCACTGAAGAAAATACTACTTTAAAAATTAGATTGGAGCAAGTGGAAGCTAGTAACTTTATGAGAAATTAAGATATTATAAAACAGAACCAAAGGAATGAAAAATGGAAAACAATGTGAAATATCTCATTGGAAAAACCACTGACCTGGAAAATAGATCCAGGAGAGATAATTTAAAAATTATTGGACTACCTGAAAGCCATGATCAAAAAAAGAGCCTAGATATAATCTTTCAAGAAATTATCAAGGAGAACTGCCTTGATACTCTAGAGCCACAGGGCAAAATAGAAATTGAAAGAATCCATCGATCGCCTCCTCAAATAGATCCCAAAAAGAAAACTTCCAGGAATATTGTCGCCAAATTCCAGAGCTCCCAGATCAAGGAGAAAATACGGCAAGCAGCCAAAAAGAAACAATTTGAGTATTGTGGAAACCCCAATCAGAATAACCCAAGATCTGGCAGCCTCTACATTAAGAGATCGAAGGGCTTGGAATACGATATTCCGGAGGTCAATGGAGCTAGGATTAAAACCTAGAATCACCAACCCAGCAAAACTGAGTATCATGCTCCAAGGCAAAATATGGATTTTCAATAAAATAGAGGACTTTCAAGCTTTCTCAGTGAAAAGACCAGAACTGAATAGAAAATTTGACTTTCAAACACAAGAATCAAGAGAAGCATGAAAAGGTAATCAAGAAACAGAAGTTGCAAGGGACTTACTAAAGGTGAACTGTTTTGTTGACACTCCTACATGGAAAGATGACAAGTATGATTCATGAGACCTCAGTATTAGGGTAGCTGAAGGGAATATGCATGCATATACGTTTATGTATATATATGGGTGAATGTGTATGTATGTATATATCTATGTGTATGTATATATATGTGTGTGTGTGTATATATATATATATATATATATATATATATATATATATATATATATATATATATATATGGAGAGAGAGAGAGAGAGAGAGAGAGAGAGAGAGAGAGAGAGAGGACACAGGGTGAGTTGAAGATGAAGGGAAGATATCTAAAAGAAATAAAATCAAATTAGGGGATGAGAGAGGAACATACTTAGAGAGGGAGATAAGGAGAGATAGAATGGGGTGGATTATCTCGCATAAAGGTGGTAAGAGGAAGCAGTTCTGTGGGAGGAGGGGAGAGGGCAGGTGAGGGGGGAATGAGTGAACATTGCTCTCATCAGATTTGGCCTAAGGAGGGAATACCATACATACCGAATTGGGAATCTTACCCCACAGGAAAGAAGAGGGAAGAAAATAAAAAAAATGGAGGGGATGATGGAGGGGAGGGCAGATAGGGGTGGAGGTAATCAAAAACAAACACTTTTGAAAGGGGACAGGGTCAAGGGAGAAAATTCAATAAAGGGGGATGGGTTGGGAAAGAGCAAAATATAGTTAGTCTTTCACAACATGAGTATTGTAGAAGGGTTATACATAATGATACACATGTGGCCTATGTTGAATTGCTTGACTTCTTAGGGAGGGTGGGTGGGAAGGGAAGAGGGGAGAGAATTTGGAACTCAAAGTTTTAAAAACAGATGTTCAAAAACAAAAAAAAAAGTTTTTACATACAACTAGAAAATAAGATACACAGGCAATGGGGCGTAGAAATTTATCTTGCCCTACAAGAAAGGAAGGGAAAAGGGGATGGGAGGGGAGTGGGGTGACTGAGGGGAGGTCTGACTGGGGAACAGGGCAACCAGAATATACGCCATCTTGGAGTGGGGGGAGGGTATAAATGGGGAGAAAATTTGTAATTCAAAGTCTTGTGAAAATCAATGCTGAAAATTAAATATGTTAAATAAATTAAAAAAAAGAAAAAAAAGGTTTAAATAGTTCAATGACCAATATTTATTAGACTACTCCCCATACTACCCCAGATTCTTACCCTTCAAAAGTTTAGTTGACTATCATCAAGAGTTACTGTTGCCAAAAAAAATGCATCACTCTGTTGCCAATCCAGCCTTATCACTAGTCTTTACAAACCTAGCTATTCTTTCTGATGAATATTTTATGTATGCACACATATGCACATATAAACATGCTTATATATATACATATACACACACATATACATTGTTATCAGCTCTGTACTCAAAGCCATATATATGTGTATAATATCATATCATAATATTGTATATAATAACATATATTATGTAAATATAATAAAATATAATATAATATAAGATATGATATGATATGATATATAATATATGTATTTACACATAATATAAAGATTTTTGGGGTTTTTATATATAAAATACAACACACCACATACACACTTATATGTGTGTATATACATATATAGATGCATACATATATACATACATATGCATATATCCCCCCAAACAGTAATCTACTAAATCTTAAATTTGCAAGTAAGACCACACACACACACACACACACACACACACACACATTTTATTACCAGCTTTGTACTCAAAACCTTTGTTGCTTGTTGAGCAGTTACCCTTTACTGTTATCCTAAGATCCAGAGTCACCTTAGTACAATAGTTTACAAACTTTATGTAGTAATGTAACTCTAGTCCCTTTGCAAAAAAAATGCATTGTCCTACACTTTTCATAAAATTGTCTATGCAGATAAATTTCTTTATTCAAATAAAATTAAAGAATTATTTAAAAAATTTTAAATGGCACAAGGCATCTTAAACATTAAATAAAAATGACTTACATACATGTCTAAAATCCTTTATGATTTTGATGTGTATAACTTTTAAAAATGGTCAAGATAATATGTTGAGAGGGCTTATTTTTAATATAAAATTTCTTGCTTGATGCACTAATCATATAGCTGCTCATGATGATTTTTCAACCACTACTAATGATGACTCCTGTCTGTATAACAACTATAGAAGAAAACCTCTTTTTTCATAAATAAGATGCTATAAATGCTAGTAAAATTTGTATTGCCTTGTTTGATACCAGAGAACTCTTTATTTACCTGTAGCCAAAAAGTAATAGGAATATCAGGTTAAAATATTTGTTTCAATGTGCTATCACAAGACAAGTCTATGTTTTTAGATAAAATAAGACCATATATATCGTATTTGCCCAAACCAGATGGATTCTTTATCCGTTAATAATTTGAATTAAGTATTTCATGAAACTAAAATGAGAATTGATCTTAGAGGTCAGTCAAGTGATTAATTAACAGTTCTTTACTTTCTTCTATTTCATTTTCAGGGCAAATATCTTTTGAATTGGGGAACATATAAAATATTATTTTGTGAACTTACATAGCCCTATTTAATAAATGTAGTTACTTTATCTTTCTGGATCAGAGTTCAGATTTGAAGACTTTGCATTGATTTAATTTTTTTATTTTAAAAAATAACATTTTATGTTTTTTTAGATATCTAGCATTTTTTCCCCTTCCCATCTCCCTCCTCAAGTGACAAAACACAAAACTTTTGTAACAAACATGCGTAGTCAAGTAAAACAAATTCCTATATTAGCCATGTCCAAAAATATGTCTCATTCTGCATGTTTAGTTCATCACATCTTTGTCAGGAGGTGAATAACATTCTTCATCATTGATTCTCTGGAATCATGGTTAATAATTACATTGACCAGAGTTCAAACCTGTTCATTTCTACAGTGCTATTGTTATAATACAAATTTTCAATTCATACAGGTGGAAAATTGAACACAATAGTAACAAAACTGCCCTGTTTGTCTGTCCTCTTCAGAACTTAATGCTCTCTTCTGAGTTTTTTTTTAAAGATTGCATTAAAACTCTTTCTCTTCTTTACCTTTTAAAAAATATCTCTGTCACTAATGTGGAAATATGTATAATGTGATTGT
Source organism: Trichosurus vulpecula (assembly GCF_011100635.1). Taxonomy (NCBI): domain Eukaryota; kingdom Metazoa; phylum Chordata; class Mammalia; order Diprotodontia; family Phalangeridae; genus Trichosurus; species Trichosurus vulpecula. The sequence continues at coordinate 133,763,334 of NC_050576.1, forward strand.
ACATGTAAAGCCTATATGAGATTGCAGGCCATCTTGGGGAGGGGGAAGGAGAGGGAGGGTTAAAATTTAGAACTCAGGTCAAAGGGTATGAACAGGCAGTTTTCAGAGGAAGAAATTAAAGCTATCTATAGGCATATGAAAAAAATGCTCTGGATCACTACTGATTAGAGAAATGCAAATCAAAACAACTCTTAGATACCACATCTCTCCTGTCAGATTGGCTAAAATAACAAAACAGGAAAATGATAAATGCTGGAAAGGATGTGGGGAGATTGGAACATTGTTACATTGCTGGTGGAGTTGTGAGCTGATCCAGCCATTTTGGAGAGCAATTTGGAACTATGCCCAAAGGGCTATAAAAATGTTCATACCCTTTGACCCAGCATTACCAATTCTAGGGTTGTATCCCAAAGAAATCACACAAGTGGGAAAAGGACCCATATGTACAAGGATATTTGTAGTGGCTCTTTTTGTGGTAGCCAAGAATTGGAAATCAAAGGGATGCCCATCAATTGGGGAATGGCTGAACAAGCTGTGGTATATGAAGGTAATGGAATACTATTGTGCCATAAGAAATGGGGATGATACGGACTTCGTAACAACCTGGAAAAACCTACATGACATAATGCTGAGTGAGTGGAGCAGAGCCAGGAGAACATTGTACACAACCACAGATATGTGGATTGTGTGAGGACCAGCCCTGGCATACTTCGTTCTTCTCAGCAACGTAAGGTGCAAGGACAACTCCGGGGGACTCACGATGGAGAGTACTGTCTTCATCCAGAGAAAGAACTGTGAAGTTTGAATGCAGATTGAGGCGCACTACATGCTTGCCTTTTTTGCTTCTCCTTTGTTTTTGGTATTGGTTTTTTTTTTGTTTGTTTGTTTGGTTGGTTTTTTTGGTTATGTCTCTTCTTTCTCATGATTCATTCCATTGGTCATGGTTCTTCTCCACAACTTGACTAGTGTATAAATTAATTCAATGCGAAGTTATACATGGTAGTTATATAGGATTCCAGGCCGTCTTGGGGTGGGAGGGGGGAGGGAGGGGAGAAAATCTGGAACTCAAAATTATGTAGAACCGTGTGTGGTAAACTAAAAATAAATAAATAAATTTGAAAAAAAAATTAGAACTCAATTGAAAGCTAAAAATAAATAAATTTTCAAAAGTAAGTAAAATATCTCTATCACAAACCCTCCCACCTCTCCTCCACAGTTCTTTGCTCCCCAAATAAAAACCCTACCTTGTAACAAATAATAGTCAAGGAAAACACACCTATACATTGGTCATGTATGGAAATGTATCTCATTTTGCACCTCTCTTCCAAGAGGTGAAAAGTATTCTTTATCATTAGTCTTCTTATTGGTTATTTAATATAAATGCTTGTATTCTGGGTTTTTCGTTAGTTTTCTTCTACTTGAAATCACTAGTATTTCAGCCTTTGAAAAAAATTTCTCTTTTTCTCTTATATTTTCTGTCACTCATTTTTTTGACTCCTTCCCTTTTGTTTGTGGGCACGCCCCAGGTTTGGACTACAGAGCTTCCACCAGTTTTAGGGAATTGAGATTTCTATTGACTTTGGTCCCTGACTTGAATAACCTCTGGGGACTTCTCTGGCCTCAGTAAGCTTTTAGCTTCTTTTCCTTAAGGCTTTAGTGTAGCTACTTGTATTGGTGGTCAGTTCCAGTTCCGCCTTTGCTTTGTACCTTTCCTTTGTTGGCTGGGCTGAATCAGCCTCTGCTAGTTTTTGCAGGCTTCAAGGGAGAAGGATAGTGATAGAATCTCTAAAGCTTTGGGAACCCTTATCCTAGGAATCCCTTTAGGTAGTAAGGTAGTATGTTTTCCCCTACCCTTCTTCCTCATATGGCTGGGCAAAAGCAAGGGCTGCTGCACTTTGCACTGGGGTGAGGTGTAGGCAGGGGATGAGGTGTGCTGGCAAAGTCTCAGTGTAGGGGGTGGGATTCCATTATGGGCCGCACATACAAACCTTTGATTTTGTTTGTGTGTTCCTGCAGGGAATGTGGAAGAGCAGGGTTGAGTGAGTGCTTTAAGGATTAGCTTTCTCCAACATTAATTCACAAGAATTATATCTTGTTGAGGGTTATTTTTTTTTTCAGATGGAGATGGATTCAAATGTAATTGCTCTATATCTGACGAACCTCTTTGGAAGTCTTTTGTGGAGTTGGTGGGGAGTAAGGAATTTGTCTAGTCTTTCATCCTGTTGGTACTGTGACCTGGATGTCCGAAGCCAGTTCATTCTTGTTGTTCCTCACTAGAAATGGAAAACAGCTGGTCTGAGGCAGTTGCTGTCATCTAAAATTAACAATTTGATTTTAGTATTCATCAGATACTTAACTAAAACACTAATTTAATTAGCAGGACTGTGTTATCAGATTGAGTCTTATACATGACATGTCTTAGGTCATCTAAGAGCTGGCAAGTGCTACTGTATCAGAAAAAACTAAAATGTAAAATTCATTCTAGAGAAAAGAGATAGTTTATTAGACATAATAAGTAACTTTTAAGCAATAAAAAAACCAATTAACCTCATATTTGTCCCTATTTAAACTTTAAGAGCTTACCTTCAATATACTGATATCTGTAACAGCTTATCATTTACCCCCTTGTCATACATTCTCTGTGTCCAAGAGGGCATTTCAAAGCTTTATATATTTGCATACTTTACAGGACTGATAATCTTTATTTTAATGTTTTATTGATGCCTTTTGTATTTTTTAATACCACAGTTCTTTCCTAATCTATTGCTCCCGATTCTGGTACACATGTGTAGGATAATAAAAATATTCAATGCATTGCAAGAAACAAGATCCAATAAGCATCTTTTATGTGTGCTGATGGAACTGCTGTTAATTGAATTGCATCCTGAGCTGAGAATTCATTTAGAGCAACTCAAAGTCGGTCAAATTTGAGATTGCACAAAGAAACCACTAGAGAAATGGCTTTGTAATAATAGATATGAAAGTTATTTTCTTCTTTTTCATAGAGGGCTGACAGAGAACTTTATTGGTTTTTATTTTCAGTAGCATTAGAATGTATGATCTAGACCAACACCTTAATGAACATACCATATGCCTAACTCTTCACACAGATGGCGCAGTGGAACACTGTGCCTGGAACTAGGAAGTTCAAATACTGCTTCAGACACTAGTTCTGTGACCTTGAGCAAGTTACTTAACTGCTCGATGTCTGCCTCAGTTTCCACAACTGTAAAATGGGGATCATGATAGCATCCATTTCCAGGGTTGTTGTAAGAGTCAAAGGAGATAAAATCTGTAAAGTTCTAAGGCATAGTGCCTGGTACATAGTAAGCGCTTAATAAATCCTCGCTTCCTTCTCCCATCCCACCCCCTTCCCTTGAATTTTCCTTTTTATCAAAGAAAAGTTTACTGACAAAACAACTGAATCTGACAACATATGCAAAATCTCATATCTGTAATCCCCCACCTATTTAGAGGAGGGAAACTTGTTTTGAAACCAGTCTTCCAAGACCAAGATTGGTCACTAGAATTAATCTGAGCTTCTATACTTTTAGCATTGTTTTCAATTACATGATTGCATTCCTTGTGTGTAGATCGTTTTTCTGATTCTGATTACTTTGCATCAAGCAAGGTGATGTAGTCAAGAATAAAGTGCTGGCCTTGGATCAAGGAGTACCTGAGTTCGAATCTTGTCCCAGATGCTTAACAGCAGTGGAGCCCTGGGCAAGTCACTTAACCTCTTTCACTCTCAAGTTTCTCATTTGTAGAATGGAGACACTACACTGCAGCCACTTTATAGGATTGTCCTGAGGATTGAATGAGAGATTGAAATAAAGAGCTTTGCAAACATTAAAGCATGGTATAATAAGTACTATCATTTATTATTATTTTTCTGTATTTCTTATCTTTATTGTTCCTAATGGCACGATAGTAAGGAATTGTTAAACTGTAGTTTTGCATGACTATTTTGAGACTATATGTATATATATAGATATTATATATGTATATACATATATGTATATATATGTATATAATATACATTTACTGTATATGTGTATGTATTATATTCATGTACAGAAGATGGAAGCAAATCCAGGTAACAGAAAATGAACATGGCATAGTTCTGTAAAATTAGTGTCAGGAATGCTACATTTCAGAATGAGCTGAGGCTGGCAAGGGAAGAAGCTAAGGATAACACAATATTTTTCTTTGCTTTTTAAAAATGAATTGAGAGAAAAAGGAGAACCAAATAGGGGATGGAACTTATGCTTGGGGTAGGTGGGAAATGATCACTGACAGGGCTGCTTAATCGTTATTTAGTTATGGTTTTCTCTGCAAAGGAAAGCAATATTTACACTGGAGATAACAGCACAAAATGTCTAGTAAGAGTTGCTTCCTAAGATAAGTAAGGAGATAGTAAATGTCCTTAATGAATTCAAGTCACTAGGCCCAGATGAACTGCATTCTTGGACCCCAAAAGAACCAGCAGGTTGTTGAGCCACTGTCAGGGATAATGAAAAGATAATGGAAAACAGCAGAGGTACCTATCACGGAATTGGAGAAAGGCAAATGTCCCTATTCTCAAAAAAGGGAATAGAACAGCCTGACACAAGCCAGTGGGAAAAATTCTACAGTGGATCATTGGTGAACCGCTAGAAAGGGAAGTATTGAGTACAGAGATCTAGCCAGTATGGCTTCACCCACAACAGGTAACGCTAGTGATAAACCTCATTTCCTTTTGTGGACAAGATTATTAAGCTAGTAGATGAGGGGAATGCAGTGGATGGAGTTTATCTAGAATTCGGCCAATCTATTATTGTAGAGAAGATGAAGAAACATGGATTAGATATAGTCAAATGATGGACGAAGAACTGGTTAGATGGCCAGACTCCAATCATCATTGTTGCTTGTTTGATGTCAGGGTGGCCACGCAGTGTCCTAGATCTGTGTGATTTACCATTTTTCTCAATGACTCTCGTAAAAAGTATATATAGCATGCTCATCAAATTTACAGATGACATAGGGTTCTCAAAGTATAAGATAGAGGAGGAAAAGATGGAATGTAGCTGTTCATAAAAAAGATCTGGGGGTTATAATGGATGGCAGGCTTATTATGAGCCAGCAAGTATGATGTAGCAGCCAGAAAAGCTAATGTGGTATTGGGTTGCCTTAAGAGTGGTATAGCTGGAAGGAAAGAAGGAAGGAAAGGTTAGAGAAAGGAAGAAATATTTGTTAAGCACTGTGTCAGGCACTGTGTTAAACTCTGGGGATACAAATACAAGCAGAAAGAGAGACAATGTCTGCCCTCAAGGAGCCATTCTAATAGGGAAAGGCAATCTAGAAAGGAGCTGAAAATCTTTGTAGGGGTTGGGGAGTGGGGTTCAACACAACTACTTGTATTTTTACTGTCTTATGTATGGTATGTTCACATCATTTTTGTCAGTCTGGGTCTCACTTTCTGTTGCAACTGAATGTGTCCACAGTGTGTACCCAAAAGGGAAAATGATGAAGCTGAGAAGTCAAATCCAATCTATCGTGGCTTGTTTGAATTATTCAAGCTGATTTTAGTTTCTCATCCCTAGAGAGGGGTGTTAGCATGAGACATTTGGAACTCATCCAACATAGCCCTTGTGGACCCACCCCTTCCACTAATTCTTTATTTTAGTGAGCAGACACAAACCAGTAATTCATTTGATTTCTGTGGTGAGGATTGGTTATGTGCTGTATATTTGAAATTTATTTCAGTATCACATTTTATCCAGTATTGCAGTTAACCACTATGAGTCATAAAATAACACTTTTTCCTCTTCTCAGATTCTGAGCTAATTTAAAATAAATGATTTCAGAATTTTCTCAACTACCTGCTGGTTTTTTTTCTCCCTTCATTAGAGAAGCATGAAAGCAGGAGAGACCTTGTTTTGAATCCTGCTTCCCACGTTTACTAGCTATGTGAATATGGGCATTTTTTTTTTTTTTACCCTCTCTGAGCTTCACTTTCCTCATCTGTCAGATAGGGCTAATAATCACAACTGTAGTACCTAGCCCACAGTGTTTTGAGGATTGAAGGAGAGAATGTATATAAAGTGCCTTATGAACTTTAGTGGGCTTTATGCATATCCATTATCATCATTAACAATAATACCTTTTCCATTAGAGTAATGATAAACATGTTTTTAGGGAAAAAAAAGGAATGGGTCTAGATCTATATCCAAGTTGTATTGTAAGTGCTGGGGTCTTTTCAGTGGGTCTTAAAATCAGCTGCCATGCTAGGACACACTTGAAAGAGCCCTGTTCCTCACAAAGGGGAGATTCCTTACTAGATAACAAAATAACAAAAGATATATGTTAGAAAGCCTTTGTAAGATATTTAAGCTTTTGTGTTCAAGAGTTTTCTAGTTGGGGCGGGGTTATTTACTGATCTGAAGTTAAGAGCCAAAACATCCAAATGAGTCTGAACGACCTCAAACATTTTGCTGCTTTTGGTTAAGGGCAACATGTTCCAAAGGAAAGAGTACTGGCTCTGGAGTCTGAGGACCCAGGTTCAAATCTTGGCTCTGCCTCTAATAACTTCAACCTCTTTGGGCTTCAATTCCTCATATGTTAAATGAGACAGTTAAGCTAAATGATGTACAAGTCTCCTTCTAGTTCCAAATTTATGATTTCCTTGTTCCAATATCCATCCTTGAGTAGATGGTGTATCATCTCCACCTGGAGAATTTTCCATATTTGGGCTGACATCAATATTATATCATGTCATACACAGTATCAACATCTGTTTAGATATGCAATTTAGCCTTGTTTTCTGTATGTTAGTGCATTGTTGGACAGCTTCATTAATCAGAAAAAATATTTGCCACTATTTACTGCTGCTTACAAAGTACCATGCCAGCTGTTGCAAGGGACAAAAAAATGAACCTGATCTGGAATCTGCCATCAAGGGGTTTAGCAGAATGTGGTGTACTGGCCATAAGCTGGGAATTAGAAATGGAAAAATTTGACTGTTCTGTGGAGTTCACTTGGCAAGTGACTCCAGTATTCAGATAAATTATTATTTATTTTTCATCTTGTGCTTCATTATTAATCAATAAACATTTATTAAGCAAAGTCTCGTTTGATAATGCAACTTTTTAGAAAATCGTTGTTGTAGAAAGCAGAAGGGCTTATGTAAGAGAAATGTGCTGCTGGTTATGTGTTTTGGTGGCTACTGCACAGATGACTCTAGATGGGGTATTAAATTGAGGTTTGAAAAAAATACTGTATGAAGCAAATCTCATGCATTTCTTGCCACCTGTAAATAATCAGATACTGCCACCAGGTGGTGCTAGAGCCACACCTTCTGCTAACCAAGGGAAGTGGCCTAACCAAGCCTTTATGAGTTAATAAAAAAAGCTTTATTATAAAAATCAGTTCCATAATTATCAAGTAAGAATTTTCAAGAATAACAACTTTCACAGCAAACTCAGTGAATTAAAAACTTTCATACAATAACTGTTTAATGGTGTCACTTGACACTGGCATTTCTGTTTTTGGCTTTTCTGTAAACTTTAGCCTATCCATTGGCTGGTCAGAAGATTAATCTCTTTCAAACTAGCTGGATTTGAAAAGCCTCTCTCCTTTAGGTCAGCTTCCCCTCTTTTTTCCTTGCCAACCATGACCTTTTTATTTTCTTATCTTCTAGGTCCTCATCTTTCTACTTTTCACCCAAGCCTTTGCTTGGTGAAAACTAAGCTTCTTCCATACCGCCCCTATCTTTAAAAAAAAAAAAATTTTTTTTTGAAATGGGTTTCTGATTCACTAGACATGTTTTATTCAAGAGTCTTCCTTGCTTTACAACATGTATAACCGAACAATTGAAGGTTTCATTTTTGCAAGTCACAAAATTAAAAACATAGTAATTGCTCTATCAAAATTACATGTGTGCCATTTGAATGAGATCACAGGGGTCATATGATTTAGAGTGGGAGGGTATCTTGGAAATGATTTAATCCAGCTTCATTTTACAGAGGTAGAGACCAAGGCCCGTGAGATTAAGTGACTTATCCAATATCGAGCAGAGTGTGTGTTGCAGACACAAGTGGGATTCCAACCTAGTTCCTCTGATTTAAAATCTAGAATGTGATTTTTTTTGAAATAAGAGATTTTCATGCTATCTTGTGATAACACTGAGGTTTTACAAAGAAGCAAAGATTACTCCTTTAAAGTAATAGCAGTGAAACAAGTAGAGATTAGCAACTTTAGCAGGGATGGTCACTAAATTCACAAGAGTAGGAAGTATTGACATCAAGAAGGGGAAAAGAAAATTCACTATATAATTGGCTACTTAGGAAAGGAGCCAGCTAATCTGTCATGATTTATAATCTCTGTGTGTGGCCTAATGACACTTGTTATATGGGTACCTCTCTAAAAATACTGCCTTGGATAGGGAAATATTGGGAACAGGAATATTCCTTATAGTGAGAGAATTAATCATAAAAGACTGATAAAACTAACTCCAAATATGCCATATTTTCTTATCTAGTTCTTAGGATTATTTGGGAGGAAAAACTTCCATAGGTAAATTGGTGTGTAGAATTTTAAAAATATCCTAGAACTGTTTTCACCTGTGCAAGCTGGATGATGGTGTTAAATGAATTTAAAACTAGAGATCCAAACTGCTTCTCTCAGAACTTGTGACCAGGCCTTTCAGCTAAGACACAAGCAACAATTGGCCCTGCAGCTTTGTAGTTTCAGGTGTTCTTTTCCTGACTGCTTTTTTGTTATTCAATTTAAAAATAACGGGACAGGAAAATTGTAATGAAACGTTCCTATTATGCTATTAAATTGCCCAATTTCTCCCAGAAACTCCTGCATTCTCTGCCCCCCCTACCCTCCAATTAAATCTGATTTCTGAAGGAATGTGTTAGAGAAAAGGTACTGAATATGAATAAACTCACTATTTATGAAATTTGTGGATGATGGAGCCACAAAGGCTATATATGGGCTAACATGGAAAATTCTCTTTTAATGAAATTAGTACTAGGGCTAAGGACTGGACATATAATTGCATTGGTATGGGAAACTCTATCCATTCTGGTCAGTTAGCATCCCCTTTGCAAATTAAAGTCTGACAGAGCTGCCTAGAGCACTCACCTGAGGTTACCTGATGTGCCAAAGGTGATACAGCTAGTCCATGTCAGAGGTTAGACTAGAACTCAGGTCTTCTGGCTTTGAGGCCAGCTTTCTATCAACTATACCAAATAGCTGTTTCTCACAATGAAGTTAATTAGAACTTAATTTCTTATTTTTACAGCATCAATGAGACCTATTAGGTAGGATGGTATGCACTGAGGCTTTGGTTTCATAGAATGTAAGTTGAAAAGGAGCTCAAAGGTCATGTGTTACCCCATATGCATGTACCAGTTGTCATTGCTTTTGGGGCAACTTTGAGGTTTCTTCAGAACAAGTAGACTAATCAATAAGTGCTAAGGGCAGTAGGCCTTTATTTGTATGTTTTAACTTTTACAAATGAAGGACTGTAACTTTACTTGAAATACCCAAAGGCATGAAGAGTGGGACGGGGAAGGAGAGGGCAATGATATATATGTGGATCATATTCACTGAGAGAAACAAAGATGCCCCTAGATTTCTCAAGGATTTTGGAAATACAGAGTGGCGTTCTGGTAAATTATTTTTAAATAATATTTTATTTTTTCCAGTTATGTTTAAAGGTACGTTTTACATTCATTTTTAGAAAATTTTGAGTTCCAAATTTTCTCCCTCCCTTCCTGTCCTCCCCTCTTCCTAAAATGGTAACCAATTTGATATGAGTTATACATGTGCAATTATGTAAAACATGTTTCCATATTAGTCCTGTTGTGAAAAAAGAAATAGACCAAAAGGAAAAAAAATGAAAAAAAAAGTGAATAAAGTGAATGCTTCAGTCTGTATTCAGAGTCCATCAGTTCTTTCTCTGAATGTGGATAGCATTTTCCATCATGAGTCCTTTGGAATTGTCTTGGGTCATTGTATTGTTAAGAAGAGCTAAGTCTTTAAGAGTTGATCATACAATGTTGCTGTTTCTGTATGTAATGTTCTCCTGGTTCTGCTCATTTCACTTTGCATCAGTTCATATAATTCTTTCCAGGTTTTTCTGAAATCCTCCTGTTCATTATTTCTTATAGCACAAAAGTATTCCATTACATTCATATACCACAGCTTGTTCAGCCATTCCCCAATTGATGGGCATCCCCTCAATTTCCAATTTCTTTCGATGGTATATGTTTACAACCAGCTTTCTTGTGTGTGTGTGTGGGGGGGTGGTCAATGGAGAGATAATATGCTCAGGACACACTTTTAAATTTAGTCTGCATTATTAATATATTTTCCGTCAATTTATTAAGTTGAGTTAATCAACAAAACAGTATGTCAAGCCCCAGTTTGTAGCATTTATTGATTCCTGAGATGTGAATATTCACACTGAAAGTTTAACAGTTGGCTCTTAAGAGCCAGTACAAGCTGGTCATGGTAAGAAAAGGCAACCAGTTACAGGCACCCTCCTGCCCTTGATCTCAGGTTATACTGGGTTCTCAGTCCCTCGCTTCCATGCAGGAACACCTGGATTGTCCTGCTTGTGCATGTGGAATAGGGCCAGATGTTTTATGGGGAGGAGCAGAATCTTTCTTTTTTTCTGATGTCCCAATTAAGAAGGCACTGATAATCAAAGCTGAAATATGTCATGGAAGATGTCAGAAAGTATGAGGCATGGGGTCAAGGCCTAGGTAGGGTTGTGTGTGTAGCATCAAAATAGCTTGCCCCAAGAAAGGCTTTTCAAACTATCATACTACAAGAGCAGGGAATATGCAATAGAGCATCTACAAATTGATCATAATTTATTCAATTCACTAAGAATTTATTAAACCTCTGAAATGGGGGTGGCACTGTCCTATGCACAGGGGAATACAAAAATCAACTGTGACACAGTAGCAGCCATAAAGTAGTTTGTAGACATCTACAGATAGGACGTATACACAGATAGTTTTAATACAAAGTAAAGTATAATTGGGATAAAGAAGGGATCCTAGGTTTGCTAAGAACATTTTCAGAGGGAGTGAGCTCTAGAGGGATTAGTGAAGGCTTGATGAAGTAGCACACGAAGAGGATTTTAATAGGTCATTATGAGGAAGGAGTAGGTTCCAGGCATAGGGAACAACTTGTGTGAATGCATGGAAGGATGAGATGGCAAATTTAGAGGAAAAGTACCTTAGTTTGAATGTAACAAAGAGTATATTAAGGAGAATAATTTGAGATTACACTAGGAAAGGTTGGTTGAGACTATATATTGTAGAAGAACTCAAATTCCAGGCTAAAAAGTCTGTATTTTATTCTAGAGGAGTTAGGGAGCCATTAAAGGCTTTTGACAGAGTCAGTCCTGAGTATTTAGAGGATTATTTTGGTAGCTATGTGAGAGATGAATTGGAGGGGGAGAGGTTGAAGGCAAGAAGATTATTTAGGAGAATATTACAATAGTTTATCTTGGAGGTGTCAGGATGAATGGAAACGTTCAATTCAATAAGTATACATTAAGCGCTTATTACATACCATTTATGTGGCTATATGCTGAGGATATTAAAAAAAAACATCAAAATTGTCTCTGCCCTCAAGGAGCTTACATTCCAAGAGGGGGTGACATTACGTACATGGATAAATAAATACAAAATATGTAGAAAGTCAAAGATGATTTTGAGATGTTGAACCTGGTTAACTAGGAAGATGGGTCAGTCAACAGAATTAATAGTTAATAATAATAATAATAGCTACAGTCTATATTTCTTTAAGGTTTGCAAAGCTCTTTATGTGTGCTATCTCATTTGATCCTAACAACAAACCTGTGAATTGGGTACCATTGTTGTCACCAATTTACAGATGAGGAAACTAAGACAGAAGGAAGTTGGGAGCAGAGGTGATGATAATGAGTTCATTTTTGGTTACACTAATCACTAATTAGAACATAGATTAGAAATGTCCAGAAGGAAGTTGGGAAGAGGGACATTATTAGAGATGATGATAACTAGTTCAGTTTTGGACATGCCAATTAGAACATATGATTAGAAATGTCCAGAAGGATGTTGGGCAGAGGAGTATTATTAGAGGTGATGATAATGAGTTCAGTTTTAGACACGCCCGTTAGAACATATGATTGGAAATGTCCAGAAAGCCAGGAATGCAGGACTGAAGCTAATGGTGGAGAAATTGAGGATGCATATGTCCCCAGTCGGGGATATTGAGTGTTAATTGGGAGTTGTTTGCAAAGAGATGATTGAACGTATTGAAAAATATGATATTACCAATGGAATAAGAGCAGACAGAAGAAAAGGAGGCTCAAGATAGAGTGTTGGAAGATACCTAGGCTTGGGCAGGAGGAGGAGATGAACTAGAAAGGAAAATGAAAAGGAACAGTCACACAAATTAAAAAAAAGAAGATTCTACAAACATTATTGACAAATTGTATGCAATTTATTTTGGAAAAGAATTCTACTTTAAGGTCTTACAGCAATGTAATGCCCCTGTGACTAGTGCAGTGTTGCAAGACTAAAATACAATCTAATGCTGAGGTATAGTCAGATGCCTCAATTTAAAGAGGATCAAATTATTTATCCCCAGGTGGTACCAGTCTAATTCGTAGATAAGTTTTAATTGAATTTTCAAAAATAAAAAACCCTTGCAGCCACAGTTCCTCCTGTAAGCTCAGAGAGCAAGCTTGAATGGATTTAGAAAAACCATACAGCTTATATAGGGCCTTTACTGGGAAAGTTCCATTTACTGAAGATTAGTGCATTTTCTATCTTGCATCCCAAAGTTTATTGTACAGGCTAACTTCCTTTGGCTTTGATAGCTGTACGGAGGGATAATGTGCTGTATAACTGCGTTGCATTTCCATTTCTTTTCTCTTTAGAATAATACATTGCTTCTAGAGTTTTTTTCCCTTTAGGGCACGACTAAAGATGCTATATAACCATTATCCTGGTTATGTGGTGTGTGTGTGTGTGTTTGTGTGTGTATGTGTGTGTGTGTGTGTGTGTGTGTGTGTGTGTGTGTGTGATAACCTGAGTTCTTTGTTAATAATTTAACCTTTTTTGACTCTTAGTTTGTTCAGTTATACCAACTTAGCACAGTGGAAATGATTCGTATGGTGGAAAAAGTGCTGGTCTTAGAGTCAGAGGACTTGAGTTCAAATTCTTGTTCTGCTGCTTCCTGGCCATGTGACCTTGGGAGTCATGGGAAGACTGGCAAAAATGGGGGAGTAAGAGGAAGCATTATAGCCCAACTTTCTCCCACAACTGCTCCAGAAAAGAATTAGGAGGAACACTAGACTTAGTAGTGATCAGGAAATCCAAAGAGATAGCACAGTGGGTCATTTTTTCCCAAATCAGCATAGATAAACAGACAAAGGCCTGTGGGCATTGAGGGAGGGGAGAAGGGCATCTAGCCAGGAAAACTTACATGGAGTTCCACAACACAGGGACTGAGCTGGGCTGTATGTCAAGGCAAAGAGTGGTCATGCATCATCAAGTAGCGATAAAATAAGAGAGTTGGCAGCTATTGATGTGACCCAGGAATGGGGTCAAGGATCCATTTGGATTGGGGCTGCAATTTGTGGTTATTTATCAGCAAGGAGAGTAGAGGCCCATGAGAATTGGGGTCTAGAGGAGCACAAGCAAGCCAGCAGCTGTGGTGCTCTGACCCTGGAGCAGAGTCCTGGATTCTGGGTGGACTGAAGCTATGGCCAGAGGCTATGTACCATGGCAAAGAACACTCAGACGGAACCTGAAGTTTACACTGGGAAAGGTATAGGAACAGAAGTGAGCCTGCAGTTCTGTGACTCATACCCCAGAGAAGGATTTCAGGTTCTGTCCAGAAACCTGGGTTGGGTCCTATCTCTGAATAACCAGGACAGGGAGCTTAGATCAAGGGTGAGCCTGCAGTCACTGAGAACATGCAGATCCTTCCAGCTAGCTGACAGGCCATGGGGTGAGAAGCTATCTACAGGAGCTCCATCCAAGGGGAAACCTGCTGTGTTGTCATGAGAACTCAGCTGCAGAGATTAGACCAGGAATGTTGCACTCAGACTAATTCAAACCACTTCGGGCATTCTGAAAGTTTGCCTGGTCTCTGCTGCCCTGAGATCCTACATTTTCCGGAGGATACTGTACCAGGCCACCAGAGTACAGATGAGGATAAAAGAAGCCCTATACATTCTCTCTAGAATTGCACACAGCTTGGCCCTAACACAAGGTCCAAACTTAAATAAGGTTGGAAGTATGAATAAACAGAATGTCACCCATGATAAAGAGCAATTATAGATCCAGGGACGCCCTAGACACAAACCTACAATAGAAAAAAAAACCTTATAGTTTCTGCTTTGTAAAGCCTCAAAGAAAAATCTGGCCTAGCCACAAGGTTTTCTAGAATTCCTGGAAGAAATGAAGAAAGAATTAATAAATGATAAAAAAGAAATGAGAGTTCTAGAAGAAAGAATTGAAGAAGATAAGAGTTAGAGGAAAGACATGGAAAGAGAATTAACAACTTAATACAACAGGTGCAAATCATTACCCAAATGATGGATTCTCTGAAAATTAAAATGGCAAATCACCTCAGCTCCTCGTTTTCCTTATCCTTAAAATGAAGGATCTTGGATGAACAACCTGTAAGATCCCTTCAAGCTCTATATGCAGGATTATTTAATCCTCATGTGTGGGAGGGTATTATCCTGCAAGTATTGTACTCTTTTTTTCCCTCACAGGTTGTTGCCAGGCAATATGGCCTGGGCCTGAACCTATGATTTCATTCACATAGGGAACTGCCAGGTGAGGAAACTGCCTTTCTCCCTTTGTGTTAGCACCTTCTCTACAGCCGAGTTGTCCAGATCCTTGGGACGTTAGGCGGCATTAAGTGGCTTGTCCAGGGTTATCCAGCCAGTATATTTCAAAGGTGAGACTTGAACCCTGGTCTTCCTGGCTTTGAAGTTGTCTCTCTAACTACTGTGCCAACCTGTTTTTCTGACTGCAATTTACTAATTTTTTAACACAATCCTTGTGTAAGAACATGATGCACATAGAGAGTTAGCTTTGGAGTTGATATGATCTGGGCTCAAGACAGATACTGTCTGTGTCACCCTGCTTAACCTTTAAGGCCTCCCAGGCAACTCTAACGTTACTCATGAAGGACTATCACTAACCTGCTTTGATAGAGGGAGTCTGGTGTGGACCTGCGATTGTGGTATGGACCTGTGATTTTCACCAGACATCACCAGACAGCTCCCAATCTCATAATTCTCTTTTAGAATTTATTATCTTAGAAGACTAAGGCATCATTGTTTGGCATGGATTTTTAGTGTTAATTCATTAGCAAATCCTCTGACTTGCCTCCTTGGGGAAGCAAAGTTAAAAAACAAACAATTGGAGTTTCAGTAAAGTTTTTTATTGTTTTTCAGTCATTTTCAGTCCTGTCTGACTCTTTATGACTCCATTTGGGGTTTTCTTGGCAAAGATACTGGAGTGGTTTGCCATTTCCTTCTCCAGCTCATTTTTCAGATAAGGAAGGTGAGGCAAGCAGGGTTAAGTGACTAGGCCACGGTCGAACAGCTAGGAAGAGCCTAAGGTTAGATTTGAACTCAGGAAGATGAGTCTTCCTGACTCAGGCTTTAAGTAAGAGATTGAACCAACTATTAGAGAACTTGAGAGGGCATTTTGCTCTATGTACCATTCATTTATTGTACATTCATGTGGTATTTAATATTAACAGATGTCTCCTAATGCCTCACTTTTTATGAGTCATTTAATTCCTTCATTTCCAGGGACTGTAATTTTGAAGGCCAGTTTTTTTGGGTGTCCACTAACTCTGACTATTCTCTGAGGCCATCTCAGAAGTGAAAAATATTTGGGGCATTAACTCTGGGTCATCTAGGCAAATTAAGTTCTTATCTGTAGTTAGCTTTTACAGAAAAATGACTAAAAAATCTCCTCCACATTTGAATATATTTAATTCCTAATCCCCCAGTTTGCCAAAGGGTGGGTCTTAATAGCTATTGGGATCTTCTCTTAGGTTTATTTTCTTTATTACCAACTATGCCCTATGCTATTAAATCCAAGAAACTCTAACATAATTTAAAATTAAGATAAAGGCTCAGACATTCTTAAAAGTGACAGAAAATTAACACCCACTTTATCCTGCAGGCTAAATCAGCAGGAAAGTGCTGTGACCTGTACTGTGCCCTAATGAAGTTTAGTCTCTGTGGAAGCATTTTTATGGACATAGGCAATTTTCTTTGAAAATGTTGCCTCTCCCTTTCCTCCAAGTTTTAATATGGTAGCTATTTGCTAGAAATGTCCTAGAGGAAGTCAGATGGTCCAGTGGAAAGAACTTTGTATTTGGAGTCAGAAGACTTGGGTTAACTTTCTAGCTCTGCTACTCACTATTTATGGGATATGAGACAAATCACTTAATTTCTCTGGGCCTTAGATGATTCTAGATCTGTAAAGAGGGCTGGAAGTTTGGACTTTGACCTTTATGGTACCTTCTACTTTTAGAGTAAAGAGCCTAGTACCAATAATTCATGATGTCAGTTGGTATGATGTTACATTCCTTAGAGATTGCTCTTCTTCCTCATTTATGTATCGGCTTACATTCAAAGGGGAGTTCCCAGTGATAAATGTACATGTAGGTAAATAGAAAAAAAATGCCTCCAACTAGGGATCAATCTAAAATCATGCAATCTTAGATTTGGAAGATACCTCAGAAGATGAAGGGAGCAAGTACCTTCAAGGAATGTAACCTCTTGCACCAGAGCAGAATGTCAGCTATAGACCTAAGAAAGGACTTTCAGTAAGGACACATATAATCTCTCCAAGTGGGCCTCACTATCTTTGTATTCTAAGTTTATTTTTTAAAATTTAATTTATTTTTTCCAATTAACAAAAATCTACTTTCAAGTCTTCCTACATATCCTCCCATTGGGAGAAAAAAGAAAACCAAAATCATTGTTTCAAGCATGCATAATCAAGTAAGACAAATTTTCTCATTGTCCATGTCCAAAAAAAGCATATCTATCTAAATTATATGAAATATATAGTTTATGTGTACATCTATATTCTATATATTTCTATATATTATATATTTCTATAAATATATATTTAGATAGATGGATAGATAGATAGGCAGACAGATCAGTTTGTACTCTGAGTCCCTCCTGTCCCTGTGAGGAAGTAGGTAACATGTTTTATCATGAAACCTCTAAAATCATGGTTGGTCATCAGAGTTCTTAAGTCTTTCAAAGTTGTTTGTCTTTACAATGTTATTGTTATTGTTTAAATCGTTTTTTTGGTTCTGCTTACTCTACTTTGCATCAATTCTGTACTTATTGTTTAGGCCCACACTCTCCAGGGATCCCACATTTGCAGTAGGAGGGTGTGTTGTAGGCTTTTGGGAGATGTTTTTTTTTTTTATATCAACTGTTGTTATTATGCCATCTTAGTAAATACCTTTGCTAAAAGCTGGTTGAGTCTAGTGGCTGATAATTGGTGGGAAACACCTAGGGAGCAGAGATCATGGGTAGCAGTACTATAAATTCTGCCCCTGTGAGTTACCCTTAGAATCCCAAGATTAGGAGTGAGCCACCCTCTGGAGACCCAGCTTGTAAGTGTTAATGTAGGTTATGTGGAAGAGAGCTCTTAAGGGGTGCTATGTTTACATTGAGTAAAAATGTCCTCTCTTATAACCTCCATAGTTTTACCCTTGGTCCCAGTTTGCCATTTGGAGGCAACTAGAATAAATCTAATATTTTTCACATGAAAAATAAATATTTGAAGTAAAATATTTTTTGCATTTTGTATTTCTTATAAAAGTCTGTTATCCAAGATATGAAAGGAATTGGCATAGATGTATAAGGTCTATGTGTAATTCTATAATATATAAATGGTCAAAGTATATGAACAAACAATATTCAGAAATATAATAACTCAATATCATTAATCGTGAAAGAAATGCAAATTAAAACAATTTTCAATCCATTTCATATACACCAAACTGTCAGAAATGATGAAAATTGAAACCCTCAGTGTTGGAGGGGCTGTGGGAAGGCAGGCACACTAATATATTCTTGCTGTGGTTGTGAATTTGTCCTGCTATCCTAGAAATTAAATTGGAATTATTTGAGAAAAGTCACTAAGCATAATTATAATCTTTGATTAATTGATTCCACTATTGTGCATGTACCCCCAAAGGACATCAGTGACAAGAAACAAGGACCTAAATGTGATAACATATTTATCATAGCATTTTTTGCAGTAGCAAAAAAGAAAAGAAAAAGGGAAACAAAATGGGCACATATTATTTGGGGAATGGCCAAACAAATTGTGGTATCTGAATGTAAACTGAAATTATTGAACCATAAGAAATGATGAATATGAGTAATTTAGGGAAATACTGAAGGACTTGTAAAAAGTGTTGTATAATGAAGAAGGCAGAATGAAGTGAACAAGATACACAGTGACTACAGTATTGTAAATCAGTGGTATCAAACTCAAAAAGAAATGGGGGCCACTATACTGTATATAAGCATTCCTGTGGGCCATATATTGATATAGAAAACTACACATGCTTATATGTTTCTTTTTTTTTATTGTCAACACATTGAAATCAGATAGAAAATACATTTTGATCTGGTTTGGGCTGTACTTGGGAGTGTTGTGGGCTGTGTGTTTGACACCTCTGACATAATTGATAACATTAAAAAAAGGTGCACTTTGATGAGTTGTGATGAAAAATCTGCCTGGAAACTATATAAGGAAACATCTACTTCTCAGTGTAGGGAAGATATTTGGAACAAGGTATATACATCACATGCAATTACAGGGTTTGCTGCCTTTGCTTGTTTTTTAAAAAATTATTGTAATTGTTGCAAAGAAGAGTTCAATGGACATTTACACATTTAAGGGGAAACAACTGTGTTATAAAAATAAGAAGAGCAATAAATATTTAAAAAAGAAAAGCCACTCATATTAATTTGATGGAATACCGTTGTGCTGTAAGAAATGATGAAGGGAAAAGTTTAAGGAAAGCCTGGGAAGATATGTGTGTGTGTGTGTGTGTGTGTGTATATGTATATGTATGAACTGATGCAGAGTGAAGTGAACAGAACCAAGAGAACAATTTGTACAGCAACAGCAATATTGTAAAGATAATCAACTTTGAAGGATGTAGTAACTCTAATCAACACAATGATCCACCACAATTCCAAAGGACCCATGATGAAACATGCCGCCCACCTCCAAATAGAGAGCAAGTTTCTTCCTCCCTTCCTTCCCTCCCTCCCTCCTTCCCTCCTTCTCCCCTTCCTTCCTTCCCTCCCTCCCTCAGTCACTCCCTCCCTGCCTCCCCCACCCCCTCCCTACCTCCCTAATGCAGGAATTTGTTTTATATGACTCTGCATATTTCTAATGGGCTTTGTTTTCTTTGTCTTCACAATAGGTGGGTGAGTGGGAGGGGATGGGAGAGAATTTGGAACTGCAAATAACATAAAATTAAATGAGAACTGGTGTCTTTATTCGGGAATGAGAGAGGCTTTGTCTGTTTGGCCAACAGAACATTTTATCTGTTCACAAAGTAATAACAATTCCTAAGAGGAGCCTTAGTTAAATCTAGTTCCTTGTGTTACATCACAGATCAATACAGGAAAATGTATAGAACAGAACTGAGGAACAGAATTTGCCTTGGCCACCATGTGTTATTTCATGGGCCCCAACTTGCCCTTTTCAATGACTAGATGGGGCTTCTCTGCTTACCCTGGGTGAGCCACAGTTGCTTACAAACAAGGAGAGAAGGAAGGAGGAGAGTCTCCCTTACCATCTTAATTACTCTCCTCTGGATCCCCTGAATGTTGTCCATATCCCTCCTATTTTGCTGTGTCCACAACCATATATGATCCGAGTAGGCTAGAATATAGTAGGACTATTATTTTCTTCATTTGACAATGTTCATTTTTATTAATACAGCCAAAGCTTAAAAAAAAAATACAGCCAAAGCTTTTAACTTTTTTTGGCTGCCACATCATATTGTTGAGCTTACAGTCCACTAAAGATCTCAGGAGGTTTTTCACATGATCCACTTTCTAGCAACATTTTCACTGTCCTGTACATTTGCAGTTGATTTTAAAAAAATCCAAGTGTGGCACTTTTACATTTATACAATTAAATTTTTTCGCTGTGAATTTAATGGGCATCAACAAAAAATAAACTTTTCATTGTAAAAAGAATAGACCCAGGGGATTGTATATATAAACGATGAACTTCTATTAACAAAGTCGTTAAACTGTACATCAAATTTAATACAGTAGTAACAAAATGTCCTGCTTGTTTGTGTCCTTTTCTGAGCTTCCTTCTGCTCTCTTCTGGGTATTTTTAAAAAAGGTTTCTTCCTTCCTTCCTTCCTTCCTTCCTTCCTTCCTTCCTTCCTTCCTTCCTTCCTTCCTTCCTTCCTTCCTTCCTTCCTTCCTTCCTTTCTTTCTTTCTTTCTTTCTTTCTTTCTTTCTTTCTTTCTTTCTTCCTTCCTTCCTTCCTTCCTTCCTTCCTTCCTTCCTTCCTTCCTTCCTTCCTTCCTATCAAAACCAAGCACTTCTCCACGACTTTGCCCTACTTCCAATAAAAGCCTTCCCTTTAACAAATAGAAATAGTCAAGGAAACAAATTCACATTCTGGCCTCATCTGAAAACATATCTCATTCTGAGCCTCTATTCTGTGCTTCATGAACATCAGTATTCTGGCTCAGTCATTGCACTGGTTGGATTTCTTAAGTCTTTTTTCTTCTTTTTTTCTTTAATACTTTTAGTTTTCAACATTGATTTCCACAAGATTTTGGGTAACAATTTTTCTCCCCATTTCTACCCTCCCCTACCCCAAGATGGCAGCCCTCCTTTCTGGCACCCCACTTCCCACCCCCCCATCCCCTTTCCCCTTACTTTCTTGCAGAGAAAGATAGATTTCTATACCCATTGCCTGTATATCTTGTTTCCCAGTTGCATACAAAACAACTTTTTTTTTTTGAGCATCCTCTTTTAGAACTTTGAGTTCCAAATTTTCTCCCTTCTTCCCTCCCCACCCACCCTCCTTGAGAAGGCAAGCAATTCAACATAGGCCACACATGTATCATTATGCAAAACACTTCCATAACAGTCATGTTGTGAAAGACTAACTATAATTCCCTCCATCCTATCCTGTCCCCCTTTATTCAATTTTATGCCCTTGACCCTGGTCCTTTTCAAAAGTGTTCACTTTTGATTATCTCCTTCCCCGCTCTGCCCTCCCTTCTGTCATCCCCTCTCTCTTATCCCCTTCCCCTCCACTTTTCTTTAGGGTAAGATACCCAATTGAATGTGTATGTTATTCCCTCCTTAAGTCAAGTCTGATGAAAGCATGATTCATTCATTCCCTTTCACCTGTCCCCTCTTTCCTTCCAATAGAACTGCTTTTTCTTGCCACTTTTATGTGAGATAATTTACCCCATTTTATCTTTCCCTTTGTCCTTCTCCCAATATATTTCTCTCTCACCCCTTAATTGCATTTATTTATTTATTTTTAGATATTATCCCTTCATATTCAACTCACCCTGTGCCTTTTGTGTGTGTGTGTGTGTGTGTGTGTATGTATGTATGTATGTATATTCCCTTCAACTACCATTATACTTAGAAAGGTTTCATGAGTTACAAATATCATCTTTCCACGTAGGACTATAATCAAAACAGTTCAACTTTAGTAAGTCCCTTATGATTTCTCTTTCCTTTTTATCTTTTCATGATTCTCTTGATTCTTGTACTTGAAAGTGAAATTTTCTCTTCAGGTCTGGTCTTTTCTTTTTCAAGAATGCTTAGAAGTCCTCTGTTTTATTGAAAATCCATATTTTGTCCTGGAGTGTTATACTCATTTTGGCTGGGTAAGTGATTCTTGGTTTTAATCCTAGCTCTTTTGACCTCCAGAATATCATATTCCAAGCCCTTCAATTCCTTAATGTAGAAGCTGCTAGATCTTGTATTATCCTGATTGTATTTCCACAATACTCAAATTCTTTCTTTCTGGCTGCTTGCACTATTTTCTCCTTGACCTGGGAACTCTGGGATTTGGCTATAATATTTCTAGGAGTTTTCTTCTTGGGATCTTTTTCAAGAGGCCATTGGTGGATTCTTTCAATTTCTATTTTACCCTCTGGCTCTGTATCAAGGCAGTTTTCCTTGATAATTTCTTGAAAGATGATATCTAGGCTCTTTTTTTGATCATGGCTTTCAGATAGTCTAATAATTTTTAAATGATCTCTCCTGGATCTATTCTCCATGTCAGTGGTTTTTTTAATGAGATATTTCACATTGTCTTCCATTTTTTTCATTCTTTTGGTTCTGTTTTATAATTTCTTTATTTCCCATAAAGTCACTAGCTTCCACTTGCTCCATTCTAATTTTTAAGGTAGTATTTTCTTCAGTGGTCTTTTGGACCTCCTTTTCCATTTGGCTAATTCTGCCTTTTAAGGAATTCTTCTCCTCATTGGCTTTTTGGAGCTCTTTTGCTTTTAGGGTTAGTCTATTTTTTAAGGTGTTATTTCCTTCAGCATTTTTTTGGTTCTCCTTTAGCAAGTCATTGTCTTATTTTTCATGGTTCTCTTGACACTCTCATTTCTCTTCCCAGTTTTTCCTGTAATTCTCTTACTTGCTTTTCCAAATCCTTTTTGATCTCTTCCATGGCCTGAGACCAATTCATATTTTTCTTGGAGGCTTTTGATGTGGGCTCTTTGACTTTGTTGACTTCTTCTGGCTGTATGTTTCGATCTTCTTTGTCACCAAAAAAAGATTCAATAGTCTGAGTCTTTCGCTGCCTGTTCATGTTCCCAGCCAACTACTTGACCCTTGAGTTTTTGTCAGGATATGACTGGCTTCACAATGGCAAATGCTTTGTCCCAAGCTTGGGGAGTGTTGCGCTGCTGTTTTCAGAGCTATTTCTATGTGGCTAGCTCTGCCACAGCAGCGCTCCTCCTCCCCCAAGGACCACCAACCAGGACCGTGACCCAGATCCAAGCAGGGCTGCCTCTGTGCCAGCAAATGCTCCCTTTACTCCTGCTCTGATCCATCACTTGATTCCTTCCAACAGGCCTGGGGCCATAAGTAACCACAGCTTGAGCTATGGAAGCAGCTGCAGGAGCTTCCTGCTGCTGCAGCAGCTGCGCTGCACCACCTCCTCTGCCCTCGGGGCTGGGGCAGACAGTGCATTCCTCTCACTGCATTCCAACAGTTTTCCCATTGACTTGCTAAGTTGTCTTTGGTGTTTGTGGATTGAGAAGTCTGGTGGCTCCCACAGCCCAGTGGTTCAGGGCCCTATGGCTTGCTCTGCCCAATCTCCTCAGTGCCTAGTCTGTCCTGGTGCAGCCGAGGCT
Organism: Trichosurus vulpecula; assembly: GCF_011100635.1. Lineage (NCBI taxonomy): Eukaryota > Metazoa > Chordata > Mammalia > Diprotodontia > Phalangeridae > Trichosurus > Trichosurus vulpecula. The sequence continues at coordinate 133,786,779 of NC_050576.1, forward strand.
GGGCTGCACTCTGCTCCCAGCACTGTGTGATAGATGCTTCCCAGCGACTATCCAGGCTGTCTTGGACCGGAGATCTGCTTCCCTCTGTTATTTCGTGAGTTCTGTAGCTCTAGAATTTGTTTGGAGCCATTTTTTATGGTGTTTGGAGGGATTTCGGTGAGAGCCTAAGCCAGTCCCTGCTTTCCTGCCACCATCTTCTCTCCGCTCCTGATTTCTTAAGTCTTTCAAAGCTGTTTTCCTTGATGTTATTGTAGTCATTCATTAATTACTCTCTTGCTTCTCATTTCACTTTGTATCTGATCATTCAAATGTTCCCAGGTTTCTCTGAATTCATCCCCTTTAAAATTTCTTATAGTGCAAAAACATTCCTTTGTATTAACATGCCATAATTCATTCAGCTGTTCCCCAATAGATGGGCACTTGTTTTGTTTCCACTTCTTTGTTACAACAAGAAGTGCCACTCTAAACGTTTGTACATGTTAGTCAATCAGTCAGTAAACATTTATTAAGTGCCTGCTATGTGTCAGGCATTGTGCTAAGGTCTGAGAATACAAATAAAAAAAAATACAGTCCCTGCCCTCAAGTTGCTTACAATCTAGCGGGAGACCACAACACACAAAAGGAAGCTGAAAAGGAGGTGTCATTTCCTTCTGTCTTTGAGCTAAATTGCATTGTATTAAATTCAGTCCCTCATTCTAGCCTATAAAGATCTTTTTTTTTTTATCTTAGTTCTGTAGTAGAAAGAACACATGACTTGAAGTCAAAGGAGGTTTGATTTCTGGCTCAGATTCATATTAGCTGCCTGACCTTGGGTGGTTCATTTAACTTCTCTGTTTCTAAAGTTCCTTGCCTGTAAAATCCAATGTCCCTTTCAGTTCTAATTTGTGAATATCATAATTACAGTTTTAGCATGCTTTGGAGTCTGAAGGCACACTCAGAAGATGTAAAAATTAAATAAGAAATTCAGACCATGAATAGCCCTAGTGACACTTTTGTTCTTTGTTTTGTTGTGGAGCTTATGTCCGCTGTGCAGAGGAATGAGTTATTGGGTCCTGGGAAACTTACCAAAAATGTTTCAAAAAATCCAACTAAGACCATAGAACTGTCTTCTCCTTTATAAGAATAGGCCCAGTGAGTCATTTATGTAGGGAAGCAGTCTTTCCGACACAACCTCTTTCATGTTCCTTTCCTCTTAGCCACTTCAACCACTGCAATGTACAAAGATCCCAAAATTTGGATCTTGTAGTAGGGGAAACAGGTAATACTTACCTGCCCTACTAATGATCACTGCTTTAGAATCCCTGAGTATTGAGGAAATTTGGAAGAAACATCACTGACGTCTCAGAGATGGGGACTTTCCCATTTAACAAGGGGAAGCTATCTTTTTTGCTGTCTCTTTTTTATATCATGAGCTGACTAAAGACTGCAGTGGACAGCCCAGAGTATTAACGGAGACCTACCTTCCAGCTACTCTGTATCATCTATCTTGTTATGTACCTAGTTATTTACATTCTGACTCCCTTATTAGAATGTGAGCTTCTTGAGGGCAGGGTATATGTTTTTCCCTTTCTTTGCATGCCTAGCACTTAGCACTGTGCCTGTATAAGGTATGTGCTTAATAAATTCTTGTTGACTTGACCTTGAGATATAGGTCCTCAAACTTCCATATAGATATATTAGTTTTATGAATTGAATCCCTTTTTCCTTTCCTAGCAGGAGATGCTTCTTTAATGATCATTCACAGAGACATTTGCTTGTAAGTGTAGAAGATAATATGGACAGGGGAGATTGATCACCTAACATTTCCATTTTAAAGAAAATTTCTAAGGATCTAAAAATAGCACTAATTGAAGGTTAGATCAGGTGACTCCAGAGGTCTCTTCCAATTCTGGAATTCTGGGAGTTGAGGGAGAACAAAGAATCAAAAGTATAGGAGACTAGGTGAATGTTGGTACAAAATGAAAAAAATCAGATGAATTTTAGCACTTTCTCATTAAACCTTTCAGTGGCTGCTTGTCCTAGGAAGCACCTTCTTCATGAAGAGATACCATTAAAAAGATTACAAATAAATACTTTGAGTTTCTGACCTCCAATTGCTCTTTTTAAAATAATTTTTAGTGTTTTTTTAAAAAAAGTTAAGTTCTAAATTCACTCCCCACCTTCACCACTCCCTGAGAAAGTAGTATGCTATCAATTATACATGTGAAATTATGCACAGCATATTTCTATGTTAGTCATATTTTTTTAATGTAAGGAAAGTAAAGAAAATTAAAAAATATATTTCAGTTTGCACTCAGAGTTCATCAGTTCTCTCTCAGGAGGTGGATGACATTTTGTCACCATGAGACCTTTGGAATTGTCTTGGATTATATTGGATTAGATTGGAATTGTATTGATCAGAGTAACCAAGTCTTTCACTGTTGTTGATCATCATTATGACGTCACTGTTACTGCATACAATGATCTCCTGGTTCTGCTCATTTTACTTTGCATCAGTTCATATAGGTCTTCCCATGTTTTTCTGAAACCACCCCCTTGTCATTTCTTGTAGTACTTTATCACAATCATATACCACAACTTGTTTAGTCATTAGTTGCTATAAAACTTTTTCCATGTGTAGGACCTTTTTCTTTTTGTTTAATCTCTTTGGGGTACAGAGCTGGTAGTAGTAATCCTGAGTCAAACAGTATGCATAGTTTTATGGGCCTTTGGGCATAGTTCCAAACTATTCTCCAGAATAGTCAGACTGGTTCACAACTCTACCAGCTATTCATTGGTGTACCTATTTTCCCTCATCCCTTCCAGCATTCGTCATTTCTGATAGGTATGTGGTGGGACCTCAGAGTTGTCCAATTGTTTATTTTAGTTTGCATTTCTCTAATAAACGATGATTTAAAGCACTTTTTCATATGACTATACCTAGCTTTTAATTTGCCCAGGAATTAAACTAAGCTCACCAGTCTGTAGTTTGAAGGCTCTTCCTCCCTCATGTCCCCCCACCCCACCATTTTTTAAAAAATCAGGATGATGTTTGCCCTTCTCTGATCCTGACCTCTCCTGTTTTCCATGATCATTTCAATTATTACTGACTGGCTCAGCAATTGTATACAGGAATTCTCTCTCTATGTGAAGATGCAGTTCTGAGTGCAAAATGGCACCCTTACTCTTACTTTACATATCTTGATTATCGATTCCCTGTTAACCATTTTCATTCTGTCATTTCCAGCATAAAGACCAATTGTTCTGAGTAGAAAAAAACAAAAATTGGTTGCAGATAAGAATTGAGTAGATCAGCCTTCCAACAACAGAGATTGTCAGTAGGGAGTTGTCTTGTCCACCCCAACCAGCTGTCTTACGCATTCTTTTTCTCCCCTTATAGCTAACCTCTCCTCTTTTAAAATTATTTTTAGCTTCCCTTGCCAGCCTCAGATCACTCTGAATGTTAGCACTCCTGAAATAACTTTCATAGTGTCATCCACAATGAGTAATTCCTCCTGGGTGACCTGTCCTTGCTCCTATCTTCTGTATTGTATTTCCTGTTTAGTTCACTTGTGTCTGACTCTTCATGATGGTGTGTGGGGTTTCCTTGGCAAAGATACTGGAGTGGTTTGCCATTTTCTTCTCCAGTGGATTAAGGCAGATTGAGATTAAATGACTTGCCCGAGATCACACAGTGAGTGTCTGAGGCAGAATTTGAACTCTGGTCTTTCTGATTCTGGGCCTAGTGCTTTATCCACTGAGCCACCTAGCTGCCTCCTTTATATTGTATACTTCCTTTAAAATTTTGAGTTTGGTAGTTAGTTCCCTTTGCATCTACGTTGATCTCTTTAGACAACTCCCTTTTTTCCTTCTCATTGGAATTGTGTCCCTTTGTGTTTTTAGCATTTCATTCCCAAAGGTTTCCCATTCCACCTCAATTATTTTTTGCACCCCTTTCTAAGGATGTCATCATTGATGATGTGCTATATCTTATGCTAAATGGTATCATGGGACTGCCCATTGTTCAAGTAGGCAGTGTCCTCTGCAAATCCTAATGCATAATTAAAAATTAGAAAACAAACCAACCAAACGTTGTGAGACTTAGGGTTGAGAGTTCGGTCCTGACTTTATTCATGCTGATGAAAACATTTCTACTGTTAGACCCAAGTCTTACTTTTAGGCCCTTTCAAATTCCTGGGGATTTGGGAATTTAGCTAGAGTAGTTCAGCTGTCCTTAGGGAATGAATACAAATGTTTTGGCCATTTACATCAGATCTCTGACATACTGGCTACCCAACCCTGGGCAAGGTGCTCTTGGAAACTCTCTAAGACTGTAAATTGCAGAGAAGGTTCTGACCTGCATTGATAGAGGGGATTTCCTTATTGAGGATTTCTGTAAACCAATGAAATCACAGGTCTTAAAAAAGGGATTTGGCCAAAGCTATTCCAGGATCATTAGGGACAAATAATAACTAGTGTCTTTAAGTCAGTATAGTGGTAGGTGGTTAGTTGACATAGTGGATAAAGCATGGTACCTGGAGTCAGGAAGACAGGAGTTCAAATCTTGCCTCATACATTTACTTGCTGTATGTCTCTGATTGAGTCACTTAAACTCTCTCTGGCTGTTTCCAAATTTGTAAAATGTGGGTAATATCTCTTAAAGATCAGAGGAAAATGTAAAGTGCTTTGCAGACCTCAATGTGGTACATAAATGTTAGCTATTGATATTATTATTAAATCAGAAGCCTCAAACTGAACTTTAGAGAAATTAAGTGACTTGCCTATAGCCATGCAATAGTAAACTTTCAAGACAGAATTTGAATCCATTTCTTGAAGCCTATTCAAGTCCTCTCCATTATTTGATGCTATTCCTTCTATTTGTTAGAAATACACTTTACACTGAAATTCAGGTATCAAGGGCACTTTATTATTATTGAGGAATCCAAAGCCATTGGTAAAAGTTCCTGGCCATGAGCAGACTCCACCCTTCTTTAGGAAGAGGGAATGGGGAATACAGGAGTGAGACCAGCTTTATTCTGTTAGACTGATGCAGACTGATGCGCTATCAGTTCAGTACCTCCCTTCAGAGAATGGATTGGTCCACTTCCTTCTAGGTCACAATCTTCCCTGTGTGCCCCTCACATACAACTCCTTGGTATGTTCCTCCCCCCCCCCGCCCCAACATACATCCCATGTTCAAAAATGGCAGAAAACTCCTCCCTCTGGGTGTGTAAGGTAATATTCAATTAACCAATTAAGCATGCGTGGTAGCCATTTGACCCAGTTTTCTCTTCAACCCTGACTGTTATCTGGCTGGTTTAGGCCAGTTTTGCCTATATCTGGAGTTTGTGGCTTTCAGAAAGCCACTAGCTATTCTCTCATTGGCTGGGTCCATCTACCTTAGTTAATTTTTATTCCCTTCTTTGTTCAAGTTGACCATTAATTATTCTGTGGAACTTAATTAACTCTTCTGTGGAAACCTAACTTTCCCTAACTTTTACCAATCTCTCACACATTATCATACTAAGAACAGTAATAATAACTACCATTTATGTAGCCCTTGAAGGTTTCCAAATATTTTTTCATTTGATCTTCACAGTACTCCTGGGAGGGTAGGTACTATTTATACCCCTGTTTTAGACTTGAGGAAACTGAAGCAGAGAGAGACTGAGTCCTCCAGAATCACATAGCTAATAAGTATCTGAGACTAGATAAGAACTCAAGTCTCCCGACAATGGGTAAGGTGTTCTAAGTGCTGTGTCACCTAGCTGCTTATCAGAATCAGAGAGGAAATCTGTCCTTAGGAGTAGGTTGCACTGAAGTGCCTTTGGTGGCCTTTCCAACTTTGAGATTCTGTAGTCGTCCTGAAACAAGGATTGGCATGCCTACAAAGCCATTGTCTTCCCATCTGTTCTTTATGGCTGGACCTAAATGGTCCTATTTTGATGGAAATCCAGTGTGGGATGCACAAACTAAGCCCATCCAGAAAATAGGAAGCTTCCCATATCACAACAGCGCAGTCACTTACTTAAGGTGAAGTCTAAACTTTGACATAACTGAAACGGAAAGCCGACTCAGTGGACTATTATGTAGCAGTGGGGAAGGGACAATTAAAACAACTTTTTGAAACATTGAGTGTATGTCAGTTTTCCTAGTGAGTATAAGTTCACAAAATCCCCTCAACCCTGACAAGATTGGATCTTTTCTCATCCGTGAACATCTTCCCTGGCTGCTCTAAGGTGTAGCTTGTTTTGCATAAAGGAGAAAAATCCTTCCATGAATAGAATTGTGCCCTGCATGCCACATGTTGCAAGATTAAATAAGTCTCCTGCTTGGTCTGAGGTTAAAGGGAATTATATACACCTGTCAGTGAGGGGAAAGCATGTTCTTCCAAATCTGGTTCATATTATGTAGATTCAAATTATGGGCATGCCTTAATCTGTAGGTAGTGCTTTTCTGCTTGACTTGACATTTATGCATCCATCTGAACCTTGAAGGCTTAATATAGTTTATGTAAAAAAAATGTTTTTTGAGAGAACTGATATACTCACTGATTGTACTCTCTATAATACTATCTTCTTAAAGTAGAGTTTATTGTAAGATGGTTCTGTTACAGACTCCCTTCGACAAACTCCCACCTACCTCTCCAACCTCACCCCCAAACACCTTCTCCCCATGTTCCCACATCCAGGGCCAGGGTGTCTATGCTTTTCCTTGAGCACTTTTGCCCTCATGTGTAATCTCGTGTAGGCTCAGAAGTGTTCCAGTCATGTATCTGTATCTGTGAGTATTAGTGAGTAATTAATTATACCACAATTGTGCTTTTTGCTTTAGTAAATTTTGTGTATGTGTGTGTGATTTTGTAATCAATTGTGATTTTCCTAAAGTGTAGGTCTGATCATGTCACCCTCCTCAGTAAGCTAAAGTGGTTTTCTGTTCCTTCTGGGAGAAATATAAAGTCCCCTGTTTGCATTAAAAAACCTTCCGGACCTGGCTCCAGCCTCCCTTTCTTATCTTATTCAACTTTACTCTTCTTTAGTCCAGCCAAACTGACCTCTTTGTGCTTCACACATGACCTTCCATATCTTGTCTCACTGTCTTTGCTCTGTTTGCCCCACCAAGCCTGGGATTCACTCTCTCCTCACCTCTGCTTCATAGAATCCTGGTTTCCTTCAAAACTTGGCTCAAGTGCTCCCCTCTTCATGAATCCTTTCTTGGTCCCCCCACTTCTCCCAGCTGTTAGTGCCTTTTCCTGCACAGTCACTTTGTATTGGTTTTGTGTATGCCTAATGGGCATGCTCTCTGCCTCATTAGAACATCTTCAAGGGATGGGAGCACCCAGGACAGTTAGTCTGGCACACTTAGGTGCTGGTATCACTGCACGGGCACCAAAACCCATGTGTTCTCATGGCTTAAACTACCACTGGAAGAACTCCAACCTCTGCCAGCTTCACTACCCACTCTTTTGATGCTCTTGCTCCCTATTCTAGGATCTCATAATGTACAAGTTTCTATGCTAGCCATACCCCTGCTTATCCAGTCACTTTTCCTGCACATGCCCATTTACTAGGAACAAGTACTCTCTCTGCTTTGAGATAATAGCATTTCTTCATCACTCAAACTCCCATCTATTTCATAAACATACCTAAGCAGGTCCCCGTGATGTCATTATGGCGTCATCACCTCCTGGGGGTTTGGATTACCAGTATTTCAGGTATGTTTTGAGACTATTTTGATAGCCCCAGTCAGAGTTAACTCAACACCTATGAGACCCTTTTCCCTCCTTTGCACAGTAGCATGACTTTTCAACTTAGACCCATCCATGGGAGGTTACTCATTTAAATAAAAAAGAGCATTTCTTTTAAAGGTTCCCTCCTACACTCCCCTGCCTCCTCCCCAGCTCTAATGTAGTTTTAGGACATGGATTCCAAGGATAACTTTACTTTAGAACACAGCTTTACTGGATGCCACTGGAAAATCCAGGGTAGTATTGCTGATGAGACTTTGAACTCTAGACAAGTGGCTTTGACAGTAATAATAATATCTGCTAGCCTTTATGTAGTAGCACTTTAAGGTTTACAAGCGCTTTACAAATATTGTCTTTCATTTGATTCTTACAACAACCCCAGGAGGGGGGTGCTCTTATTACCATCCTTATTTTACAGATTAAGAAACTGAGGCTGAAAGAGGTTTGAGTGACTTGCCCAGGGTCACATAGCAAGTAAGTATCTGAGGCAGAATTTGAACTCAGGTCATCCTGACTCCAAGAACCAACACTATCCACTATGCTTCCTTGTCATCTATAATATGTAACAGCTCTTACATATTATGCTTTGCAGTATTTTTTTTAAAGAATGTTTTTAATATTATTTTTTTCAAATTACATGTAAAACAATTTTTAATATTCATTTTTAAAAAATAATTTTGAGTTCCAAATTTCCTCCCTCCCTACCCCCAAAGGCAAACACTTTGAAATGGATTATACATGTGCAGTCATGCAAAACATATTCCTATATTAGCCATGTTGCAAAAGAGAACACAGATTAAAAATAAAAATAAGAAAAATGTAGAAAGTAAAAAAAAAAGACATGCTTTGATCTGCATTCAGCCTCCATCAGTGTTTTCTCTGAAGGTGGATAGCATTTTTCATCTTGAATCCTTCAGTATTGCCTTGGATCATTGTATTGCTGAGGATAGCTAAGTCATTCATAGTTTATCATCATTACAATGTTGCTGTTACTGCATACAATGTTCACCTGGTTCTACTCATTTTGCTTTGTATCAGTTCATGTAAATCTTCCCAGTTTCTTCTGAAACCATCCTGCTTGTTGTTTCTTAAAGTACAATAGTATTCCATCACAATCATATATCACAACTTGTTCAGCCATCCCCTCAATTTCCAATTCTTTGCCACAACAAAAAGAGTTGCTACAAATATTTTTGTACATACTTTTTTTCTAGCTCTATAAAATAATTTTTTGGTAGTTTGATTGGTATGGCGCTGAATACATAAGTTAATTTAGGTAGAATTGTCATTTTTGTTATTTTGGCTTGGCCAACCCATGGGCAGCTACTATTTCTCTAATAGTTTAGAACTGACTTTATTTGTGTGAAAAGCGTTTTATAATTGTGTTCATATAGTTCCTGGGTTTTCATGGCAGGGAGACTCCCAAGTATTTTATAGTGTCTAGTTATTTTAAATGTACATATACAAGTATGTACATGTGTACATATTTCTTTGGGATATAGACCTATTAGTGGTATTGCTGGGTCAAAGAGTATGCAGAGTTTTGTAGCCCTTTGGGCATAGTTTCAAATTGTTCTCCGAATTGGTTGGCTTATTTCATAATTCCACCAAAAGTGCATTAGTCTTCCTTTGCTCTGTTTTTCCACATCCCCTCCAACCTTTTGTGTCATATTAACCAATCTGATAGGTTTGAGGTGGTGCCTCAGAGTTGTTCTAATTTGCATTTCTGTAATCAGTAGTGATTTAGAGCACTTTTTATATGATTACTGATAGCTTTGATTTCTTTGTCTGAAAACTTCCTATTTATATCTTTGACCATATGTCAATTGGGTAATGACTCATATTCTTATAAATTTGACTTCATTCTCTATATATTTGAGAAATGAGGCCTTTATCAGAGAAACTTGCTGTGAAAATTTTTTCCCCCAGTTTCCTGCTTTCCTTCTAATCTTGACTGCACTGTTTTTTTTTTTTAATTTGCGCAAAAGCTATTCAATTTAATGTAATCAGGATTATCCAGTTTACATCCTGTAATGTTCTTTTTCTCTTGTTTGGTCATAAGTTCTTCCCTTATCCATAGATCTGACAGGCTAAAGTATTCCATCTTTCACTAATTTGAGGATGGAGGTGTATAGGGTGTTAAGGAGGACTGGCACCTCTTGTGTGAGAGCTAACTGAGCCCTTTTCAGGGCTGCTCATCCACCTTTAGTGTCTGTCTGGCACTCAGCCCTCACCTGTGGCTCTAAGAAGCTGGATCACATGAAGCAGTGGCACCTCAGTAAAGAGACGTGGCAGGCAGACTAAACCAGATTAAGGGTAACCGATGTGCCTCAGACCAATTGGTGAGTTAGGGGTTTGTCTCCCCCAAGCATATGAAGATTTCCCCTGGTGGAATGGGTGGAGGAGAGTAATTTGTTCCAATGACCATGAAGTTGGGTCAGATATCAAAGGTGCATTCCAGGCCATTGCCAGTCATCCTACTTTGGTCTTGCCACTAGACTTAGATGACTCTGGAAGAGAGAGTGAGGCTGGAGACTTTGTACAACTCTGCCTCACTTAAATTCGATTTACATACAGGTCAAGACATCGACTGTGATGTCATTGATCCTCTTCAAAAATGAAGTGAAAGGATTTCTTGACCCCAAAGCTTGGATTTTGGGGTTTATCAAACACTAGATTACTATGTTCATTTACTACTGTGTATTGTGTACCTAATTTATTCTACTGATCCACCATTCTGTTTCCTAGCCAGATTGTTTTGATGATTATCACTTTATAGTATCATTTCAGATCTGGTACTGCTAGGCCAACTTTATACTTTTCCTTTGATTGACATGATTTTCTTTCTTTTTTTTTTAATTTAAATTTATTTATTTAATATATTTGGTTTTCAGCATTGATTTTCACAACAGTTTGAATTACAAATTTTCTCCCCATTTCTACCCTCCCCCCCACTCCAAGATGGCTTATATTCTGGTTGCCCTGTTCCCCAGGCAGCCCTCCCCTCTATCACCCCCCTCCCCTCTCATCCCCTTTTCCCTTCCTTTCTTGTAGGGCAAGATAAATTTCTACGCCCCATTGCCTGTGTATCTTATTTTTTAGTTGCATGCAAAAACTTTTTTTTTGTTTTTGAACATCTGATTTTAAAACTTTGAGTTCCAAATTCTCTCCCCTCTTCCCTTCCCACCCACCTTCCCTAAGAAGTCGAGCAATTCAACCTAGGCCACACATGTATCATTATGTATAACCCTTCTACAATACTCATGTTGTGAAAAGCTAACTACATTTTGCTCCTTCCCAACCCATCCCACTTTATTGAATTTTCTCCCTTGACCCTGCCCTCTTTCCAAAGTGTTTTTTTTGATTACCTCCACCCCCATCTGCCCTCCCCTCCATCATCCCCCCCCTTTTATTTATTTTTTTATCTTCCTCCCTCTTCTTTCCTGTGGGGTAAGATACCCAACTGAGTATGTATGGTATTCCCCCTCAGGCCAAATCTGATGAGAGCAAGGTTCCCTCATTCCCCCCTCACCTGCCCTCTCCCCTCCTCCCACAGAACTGCTTCCTCTTGCCACCTTTATGCGAGATAATCCGCCCCATTCTATCTCTCCCTATCTCCCTCTCTCAGTATGTTGCTCTCTCATCCCTTAATTTAATTTTATTTCTTTTAGATATCTTCCCTTCATCTTCAACTCACCCTGTGTCTGCTCTCTCTCTTTTACATATATATACATATATATATACACATGAACACATATATATATACATATACACATACATACACATACATACATATACACATAGATATATACATACATACACATTCACTTATATATATACATAAACATATATATACATATATGCATATTCCCTTCAACTACCCTAATACTGAGGTCTCATGAATCATACACATCATCTTTCCATGTAGGAATGTAAACAAAACAGTTCAACTTTAGTATAAGTCCCTTGCAATTTCCGTTTCTTGATTACCTTTTCATGCTTCTCTTGATTCTTGTGTTTGAAAGTCAAATTTTCTATTCAGTTCTGGTCTTTTCACTGAGAAAGCTTGAGAGTCCTCTATTTTATTGAAAATCCATATTTTGCCTTGGAACATGATACTCAGTTTTGCTGGGTAGGTGATTCTAGGTTTTAATCCTAGCTCCATTGACCTCTGGAATATCGCATTCCAAGCCCTTCGATCTCTTAATGTAGAAGCTGCCAGATCTTGGGTTATTCTGATTGAGTTTCCACAATACTCAAATTGTTTCTTTCTGGCTGCTTGCAGTATTTTCTCCTTGATCTGGGAGCTCTGGAATTTGGCGACAATATTCCTGGGAGATTTCTTTTTGGGATCTACTTGAGGAGGCGATCGATGGATTCTTTCAATTTCTATTTTGCTCTGTGGCTCTAGAATATCAGGGCAGTTCTCCTTGATAATTTCTTGAAAGATGATATCTAGGCTCTTTTTTTGATCATGGCTTTCAGGTAGTCCAATAATTTTTAAATTATCTCTCCTGGATCTATTTTCCAGGTCAGTGGTTTTTCCAATGAGATATTTCACATTATCTTCCATTTTTTCATTCCTTTGGTTCTGTTTTATAATATCTTGATTTCTCATAAAGTCACTAGCTTCCACTTGCTCCAATCTAATTTTTAAAGTAGTATTTTCTTCAGTGGTCTTTTGGACCTCCTTTTCCATCTGGCTAATTCTGCCTTTCAAGGCATTCTTCTCCTCATTGGCTTTTTGGAGCTCTTTTGCCATTTGAGTTAGTCTGTTTTTTAAGGTGTTGTTTTCTTCAGTGTATTTTTCAGTATTTTTTTGGGTCTCCTTTAGCAAGTCATTGACTTGTTTTTCACGGTTTTCTCGCATCCTTCTCATTTCTCTTCCCAATTTTCCCTCTACTTCTCTAACTTGCTTTTCCAAATCCTTTTTGAGTTCTTCTATGGCCTGGAGCCAGTTCATGTTTTTCTTGGAGGCTTTTGTTGTAGGCTCTATGACTTTGTTGTCTTCTTTAGGCTGTATGTTTTGGTCTTCTTTGTCACCAAAGAAAGAATCCAAAGTCTGAGACTGAATCTGGGCGCATTTTCGCTGCCTGGCCATATTCCCAACCAACTAACTTGACCCTTGAGTTTTCAGTGGGGTATGACTGCTTGTAGACTAACGAGTTCTATGTTCCATGTTTGGGGGGGAGGTGCCAGCTCTGTCACACCAGCACTACTCCTTCCCCAAGAACCCCCAACCTGGACTGGGCTTAGATCTTCAGCAGGATTTGCACTACTGCTCTGATCCGCCACTTAATTGCTCCCACCAGGTGGGCCTGGGGCCAGAAGCAGCAGCAACTGTAGCTGCCCCACCTCCGCTGCCCCCGGGCTGGAAGCCGAACCGCGAACTCCTTCCACTCCCGCAGCTCACGTATTCAGGGCGCTAGGGCCCCCTCCGCCCGGCTTCTGGTCTGGATGGTCCACACCGCTCAGGCTGGGCTCTGCTCCACTCCGTTCCCAGCTCCCAGCTCCGTGTGGAATAGACCTCACCCAGAGACCATCCAGGCTGTCCTGGGCTGGAGCCCTGGTTCCCTCTGCTGTTCTGTGGGTTCTGCCGTTCTAGAATTGGTTCAGAGCCATTTTTTATAGGTTTTTGGAGGGACTCAGGTACGGAGCTCACTCTAGTCCCTGCTTACCAGCTGCCATCTTGGCTCCGCCCCCCACTCTGATTGACATGATTTTCTCGACCTTTTGTTCATCCAAATGAGTTTTGTTATTTTTTTTTTTCTAGCTCTATACAATAATTTTTTGGTAGTTTGATTGGTATGCTACTGAATAAATAAGCAAATTTAGGTAGAATTATCATTTTGATTATATTGGCTTGGCCTACCCATGAGCAATTATTATTTCTCCAGTAGTTTAGAACTGGCTTTATTGGTGTGAAAAGTATTTTATAATTGTGTTCACATAGTTTCTGGATTTGTCTTGGCAGGGAGACTCCCAAGTTTTTTATATTGTCTAATTATTTTTATGGAATTTCTCTTTCTTTTTCTTCCTGCTAGACTTTGTTGGTAATTTATAAGAAATGCTGATGATTTATATGGGTTTATTTTATATCCTGAAATTTTGCTGAATTATTTTGACTAGTTTTTTAGTTGATTCTCTAAATATACCATCATATCATCTGCCCAAAAACTGTGCAGTTTTTACAAAGTGACCGTGTGAGGTGTAGAGAGTGCGTGAGTTATCATGCCTTTTGTACAGGTCAGCAAACTGAGGGCAGCAAGGTGTAATGGATAAAGTGTTGGGCTTGATACTAGGAAGATCCAAGTTCAAATCTCTGGCAACTCCCTAACATTTAACTACCAAGTTGTAGACTGTAAATTCCTCATAGTAAGGAAATCACACATATCCTTATGGTAAATTGAGGCTTAGAGAGGTTAAATAACTTTCCTAATGCCACCCACCTCTTGAATAGTGGGGGTAGGATTCCAGTCCAGGTCTGTAGCCTCCAGGTCCAATGCTTCTTCCATTCCCCTTCTCTGTTTCCCCTATGAAGTGGTTTTGTTCTAAAGTCAAGATTGGAGAAAGGGGTCTGTTGGAAATCTTACAGAATCATCCATAGGCTGTAGAGCTAGAAAGCACTTTGGAGATCATTTATTTCAAACTTTTCATTTTGCAGATGAGGAAACTGATTACACAGGCATTAAATAGAATAGTCAGAACTTGAATCCTGGTTTTCTGACCCATAAGGCAGGCACCTCTTTCCAGAGCACTAGGCTCTCCTCCCAGCTCTCTCCCTCCCTGTTTCTCTCTCTCTCTCTTTCTCTCTCTCTCTCTCTCTCTTTCTCTCTCTCTCTCTCTCTCTCTCTCTCTCTCTCTCTCTCTCTCTCTCTCTCTCTCTCTCTCATAGCAGTAAATAAAAAAGTGAAGTAAACTTTGTTTATCCTTTTTCCCTGAGTTAAACTGTAAATTGAAGATACCCTGTGGTTTAGGAAGGTTTATTTCAAAGGCATGTGGATGACACCTGGTGCTTGAGAGACTGGGTCAGTGGCTGGGAAAATGCAAAATTTACAGAACTTCTGGTCCTCCCAGACCCCCTCCCAACACTCTATGCATTAAATATTAATCCACAGGCATTTTGATGTTCTTTCATCTATGAATTGAATTTTCACCTGTTTGAGGATATTTTAGGAAACCTGCCCATCGAAGTGTTCTTTTCCTGTATGATCTGATTTGGGCTGAAAGAAGATGAAACTTTAATTGTATCTATGGAGAAAATATTTTTCATGTAGTACTTTTTTTCTTTTCTTCTTTTTAAAAAGCTACAAAGTAGCTCTATGTAACTCTCATATCAAGACATGGATTTTTAGGATAATTATTATATAATAATTAGTGTATTTTCTGACATTTTTATGCTTTTGGAATTCTAGCTGGATTCAGTAAAATACAATCTACCTATTGTTCCTCAATTAGCTTTTACAAATGAAATTGGTCCAGACAGATACAATAGGAAATTATAAATCAAAGGTTATGTTAAATGTTGACTTTATGTTTGCTTTTTAAAATTAAAGTTAAATATTTTTTTATGAGTCAGAAACTAGAGTAAACTTCAAAAGAGTATATCTTCTTCAGCCTAGTGTACAGGCAGGATTGTTTCAAAATCGTTGCGAAGAGATTCACATGAATAGAATTTTAGAGAGATATCTTTACTTTTAGGTGGTGCAGTGGATAGAGTGTTGGAACTGGAGTCAAGAAGGTTTGTGTTCAAGACTGGCCTTAGTAGCTATGTATCCTTGGGCAAGTCACTTAAACTCTATCTACCTCAGTTTCCTCATCTGTAAAATGGGGATAATTATGGAACCTACCTCCCAGAGTTGTTGTGAGGATCAAATGAATAATATTTGTAAAGTGTTTTGTTAATTGTAAAGAATTATATGAATGCTAGCTGTTATTATTTTTATTACAATCATTAGTGATCATCTTAATGATTTCTCCTTTGACTTCAGAGAAACTGATTAAGGAACTTTTCTGGAGATGGTGTTATAACTCTTTTCCTTTCATTTCTCATAACACTATGGATTTATTTGTATTTATCATCTAATTTGTGTTCTAATTATTTGTTTATGTGTCATTTCTCCTACTAGACCATAAGTCCTTGAGGGCAGCAGCATATTTTGATCAGGTAAAGGTTGGATTAGGTGACCTTGGAAGCTCTTTCCAGTTTTTTGTTTTGTGATTCTTTGTTTTTTTTTATCTTGTTATATCCCCAGTGTCTACCTACTTTCCTACACACAATAGGCATGGAGTTAGTGTTTGCTGAATTACATTTTTATTGAACTGAAGTCTCCCATTAAGTTCTTCCTAGTGCAGACCTCACATTTTTCTTATTGCAAATTAGTCCTCTCTTGACCTATTCTCAATGGAAACCAGTATAGATTTCATTAATTCAGATGTTCCTTCATATACTTTAAGACAGTTATGAAATTGCCTGTCACCTTTCTCTAGCACAGTGCCTGGCACATAGTTGGTGCTTAATAAATATTCATTAAATGTGGCTGTAGCATTGGATATAGTCCATTTTAAGCAGCTAGGTGGCATGGTGGATGAAACACAGATTTTGGGGTCAGAAAGACCAGAGTTCAAATTCTGTTTCAGACATTTGTTAGCTTTGTGGCCCTGGGCAGGTCACTTAATCTTTCTGTGTGTCAGTTTCCATTTCTGTAAAATGGGACATATTTCACAGGCTTGTTGTGAGGATCAAATTAATTAACATATATGAAGTGCTTTGTAAACCTTAAAGTGCTGTAGAAATGTTAGCTATTATTTTATTATAGTTATGATTATTTAGTGCCAACTTTGTGTACTTGCTGTCATTACTACTAATTTATCATAGTAAAACCTTTCTAATTGAGACTAATTATGGGAAAGTGAAGCTAGTTTTGTGAAAAATCTTTCAAATCAGTGTTTTCTTGGGGATGGAGGTGATAGTGCTGCCCTAAAGTAGTAAGTTCCTACAAACTGCTAACAGTGTTTCTAAGAGGTCTTAGAGAACTTCCATTCAACAAGCAAACTTTTCTGAAGCACCTGTTATCTATAAGATACTGTATAATTCTGTAATTAATGGTTTATTCGCAAACAATTAGTATCATTCAGTAGTAAAACAGAGAATGTTCTGAAGTCCTTTAGAAGTTTCATTAAAAAACAAGCCAGACGTAGCTAAGCTTGGAAGGAGTTTCTCCCATAAAGGCTTTGTTTCTCAGTTATATAGAGCGTTGAGTAAAATTTATAAGAATTTGAGTCATTCCCAATTGATAAATGGTCAAAGGATATGAATAGGCAGTTTTCAGACAAAGAAATCAAAACTATCTATAGTCATGTAAAATACTCTAAATCACTATTGATTAGAGTAATATAAATTAAAGCCACTCTGAGTACCCCTCATATATCAGATTGGCTACTATGACAGAAAAAGAAAATGACAAATATTGGTGGGATGTGGAAAAACATATACACGAATGTACTGTTGGTGGAGCTGTGAACTGATCCAACCGCTCTGGAGAGCATTTTGTAACTATGACCAAAGGTCTATAAAACTGTGCATATCCTTTGACCCAGCAATACCACTACTAGGTCTATATCCCAAAGAAATCAAGGAAAAAGGAAAGTGTATATGCACAAAAATATTTATAGCAGCACTTTTAGTGGTGGCAAAGAATTAGAAATTGAAGGGAGGCCCATCAATTGGGAAGTGGCTTGAACAAGTTGTGGCATATGATTGTGATGGAATACTATTGTGCTGTAAGAAAGGACAAGCAGGATGGTTTCAGAAAAAAACTGAGAAGACGTATAGGAACTGATGCAAAGTGAGGTGAGCAGATGATGATCAGCAGTGACTGACTTAGCTATTCTCAGCAATAAAATGATCTAAGACAATTCTGAAGGACTCATGATGGAAAAGAAACCCAAACTATTCACTTCCAGAGAAAGAACTGATAGAGTCTGAAAGCAGATTGAAGCATACTTTTTAAACTTTCTTAATTATTCTTTTTTTTTGGTCTGCATTTTCTTTTGCAGCATGGCTACCATGGAAATGTTTTGCATGATCACACATGTATAATCTATTCTGTATGAAATTGCTTGCCTTCTCAAGGAGGGGAGGGGAAAGGAAAGGAGGGAGAGAACATGGAACTAAAAAATTATTAAAAGTAAATGTTAAGTATTTTTTGTTTACACATAATTGGGAAAAAAATTTTAAGAAGAAACAAAAAAATAGTCAGAGGTACCTCCTGAAAATAGTAAATTAGCAGCTGAGGTTGGTAGTAAAGTAGAAGAGACAGGTAGTTAGCACTTGGAGTCAGGAAGGCCTGAGTTCAAATCCTGCCTCAGACATTTACTAGCTGTATGCCCTTGGGCAAGTCATTTATCCTCTGTTTGCCTCAGTTTCTTCATCTGTAAAATGGGGATAATAGTAGCATCTACCTTTAATGGTTGTTTTGAGGATCAAATGAGATAGTAATTATAAAATGCTTAGCACAGTGCCTGGCACATAGTAAGTATTATATGTTAGTTACTATTAAATCTTACCTTTTAAACTCTTAGATAATTCAAGGATAAACTCAGAGAATCACTGAGTTGGAAGTGACCTCAGAGGCCATCTAGTCCAGCTTGCTATTGAACAGGGATCTCCTGTACAAGACACCCCTGAGTCGTCTGGACTGTTCTCAAAAGCAGAGATTGGCTTTAAGTGACTTTTCTGCAGGAAATAGATGTCTCTTATGTGCTGGGAAAAGGCCATACTGTATTTATCATCAGCGTCTTCCAGGGACATGCTGAACATTTGATTCCCAAGTGGAAGACATTGTGGAGGATTTGTGGGCTGGTACGTTTCAAAAAGTACGGGGGAGCGTTGGAATGGTTGGCCCACCACTGGGGAAGTAATTTAGTTTCCCTCTGCCTCAGTTAACGACTTTTCTAGGCTGGGGCTCCAGCTGCTTCTTATCATTCCCTCACAAGAGCACAGCACACTTCGAAAAGTGGTCGAAATGGTTCAGTGTTCATTCATTTACTATTCATGGTTTTATAACTGTAATTTGATCAGGTGATATATTTGAAGAAAGAAAGATTTATAAATAATCGGAAGGCCTTCTCTGGCTGGATTCTTCCCTCTCTCCTCCTCTCACCTCCTCAGCAACAGCTCTTATATTTTTGTAAAGGGGAGTTGGAACTTTTTAAGAAAAATTCCCTCTGAACCTTTTCCAGAATCAGTTATAGAGTTTTTTTTCTTTACTGCTTACCAGACTTTTTTTTTTTTTTGCATAGCAGATGGAAGAGATCAATGAACTGCTATGGTTGATGATGACAGGGCCTTTTTCACTTTATTTGATCCTGACTCTCTAGACAGCCTTTAACCCTCCAGTGGCCTCATCCCAAGACACTTAAGGGAATATTTAGTGAAGCAAAATTGTGGGGGCTATGAATACATAGTCATAGTTCTCAGGGCATTCTGTCAAAACATGAAGCTAATCCTTTTAAGAAACCATTACCAACTGCTATGTGTTTTTTCTTTCCTTTCTCTATTTTTTTTTTTATGCAATGGAATCCTTAAAGTCAGTTGGATGGAATTCTCAAGATTGCTTAAGATTGTTGAGATCTGGATGCATACAATATTGTAAATTTTTTTTTACTTTTATAAATTACATTGTTGAGTTACTTTTTTCCTGGAATAGGTGTGAGAAGTATCCTTTTCTTCACAGTGTACCAGTAACTGAAACTACTAACCACGGATATCTAAATTAAATTGCTAACCGAAACTGTTTCTAGTTTTAAAAGTAATGTTAAAATATTTAGATTTAAAAAAAAAATACCAGTAGGTAGTTAGTTAAGGTGACTTCTCAAATTTGCTCTTAGTTGTAGCTAATAATCTTATCCTTTCAGTATATAAATCCAGGCATCTTCTTTTTTTAAAAACAATTTCAATTCAACAAGCATTTATTAAGCATTTATGTGCCAGTTACTATGCTAGGTGGTGAAGTGGATAAAGTACTGGACTTGGAATCAGGAAGACTCATCCTCATGAATTCAAATCTGGCCTCAGACACTTACTAGCTGTGTGACTTTGGGCAAGTCATTTAACCCTGTTTGCCTCAGTTTCTCATCTGTAAAATGAGCTAGAGGAGGAAATGACAAATAACTCGAGTAGATTTGCCAAGAAAACCCCAATGAAGAGTTGGACATGACTGAAAGGACTGAACTGGAGAAAAAAATGTCAAAACACTCTAGTATCTCTGCCAAGAAAACCCCCAAAAGGGATTGCAAAGAGTCTGAAATGACAACTGTGCTAGGTCCTGGAGAGAAAAAGGTGAAAAAAAGACATGATCCTGACTTCGAGGCACTTATATTCTACTAGGAAGATTTACAGCCAATCAACAAATATTTATTTAAATTTTTTTCTGACCTTAAACATCACATAAAATAATAAAACCCATATATGTACATATCTATGCAGATATAGTAGAGAAAAATATTATACATAGCTTGCTTTTCTTTTTAAGTATATAATAAATTCAGACTGTAACTTTCAAAGCTGTCCTTCTTGGATGTCCTTCCTTTGGACTTTCTTCTGTTCTCTGCATTTTAAAAATAGATGCCACAATGACATTTTTATTTTTTTTTTCGTTTTCAATCTATCCTATCCTTAATACCCTTTGCCCTCTCACCCTACCCACGTCTACTGAGGAAAAAAGAAAAAAAAGCAAAACAGTCCTTGTAACAATTATGCATAGTTAAATAAAACAAATGCCCAGCTTAGCCATGTCTGAAAACCTGTGTCCTCTTTGGACATAATGGTGCTGTATGGTCTGTCTTCTAGAATTGTAGTTAGTCATAGCATTGGTCCCAAGTCTTTCAGAGTTTCAAATATTGACTATTTGCTAACTGTGCAGTAAGAAGATTCTTTACAAGTTGTGTGAAGGTTAGATTGGACCAAGGGAAAGACTGGTTCTAGCCACATGAATGGAGAAAGTGGGGATGGACTTGAAAAAAAATGTGGAGGTAGAATTATTAGGACTTGGTACTTGATTGGCTATGGATGTGAATCAAGATAATAATAACTAGCATTTATATAGGGCTTTAAGGTATGTAAAGCACTTTACAAATGTTATATCGTTCAATCCTCACAATAACTCTGGGAAATAGGTGCTACGCTTATTACACTTTTACAGGTGAGGAAATTGAAGCAGACAGAGATTAAATGGCTTGCTTAGGGTCACGCAGCTGGTATCTGAGAATAGATTTGAACTCAGGTCTTCTCAGTTCCAGATCCGATGCTCTATCTACTCTGTTACCTCACTGGCAACTGGAAAGGTTTTGTTGTTGTCATCAGAAGTAAGGAAATGAGGAAGAAGGGTAAGTTTAGAGGAAGAAGTGATGAGTCTATTTTTGGACATGTTGAATTAGAGATGTCAGGATACCCATCAGGAAGCTGGAGATGCCAATCTGGAGGAAGGATTAGCATCAGGGTGAAGATATGGATTTGGGAGTCATCTACACATAAAGGATAATTGAACCTGTGAGAACATATGTGATCACCAAAGAATAGCAAATAGGGGGAGGAGAGGACCCTCCAGCTCTCTTTGGGCTGAATTTTGGGGAACACTAGGGTTTAGAGATGACAGGAGGATGATGTACTAGCAGAGAAGAATGAGGAGGTATGATCAGACAGGTAATAGAAGAGAATGTGTCATGGAAACCAAGGGAGAATAGAGTATATAGAAGGAGGGAGGATTGATCAATAATGTTAAATGCTAGAGAAAGTTAAAGAAGATGAATTGAAGTGATATTCAGAATAGTATATATATAAAATGCAGCTCCTTTCCCAAATTGCACTCGTGGCCCTTATTGTTAAAACAGAGCAATATACTTGTGAAATCAAGTTTCAAAATGATCTTTTTTTCCCTTTCAAATTTTTGGTCAGTTTAGGAAAGTGAAGTAGTGTGTTGTAGGGGACAGATACTGACCTCAGAGTCAGGAATACCTGTTTCAAATCCTACCTCAGACACTTATTGACTGTGACTTTGGGCAAGCCTTTTAACCTCTAAGTGTTTTAGGTAGCTTTCTAAGATTTTAAAAATATCTTTAATATAGTCCTCAAATTCTGAAACAGATTTCTGAAGTTATCAATGTGGATATTGCTACAGGTCTCAACCCATCCACCATGTCTTCCTATAAGTTTGCCAAAGGAGGTCATCGAACATTTCTTTCTGGGACCTTCTTCACTTTCGCTTGATTGCAAGGATGTATTGATGATCCACTCATCATACCTTGCTTTTGCCATGTGACCAGCCCATTTCTTTTGGCACATACATTTCTTTTACTCCATTTCTCCTTGGTAATTATTTTGTGATGATGTTGAATTAATACCTTCCATCCATCTCTCCTTTACCTTTTGTGTAATTCTGTTCTCAATTCTTTGGAGAACTTTGTTACATGTATCCCAACCATTTGACAACACCAGAAGGAAACTGATATTAAAAAAGTTGGGCCTTTGTTTTAGGGAGAAGTTTGAAGTCACTTACATAACTTGGTGATTTTCCAAAGGCAAGCTAGTCATCTTTCTTCTTTCTTTTAAATTCTAGGCCCAAGTCATAGTCCTTTGGCAACCCATGAAATTTTAGTGAAGATAGGGTGAGGATGATGTAAAATTTGAGAAGAAGCCCATGAATTGATGGCAAATTGGTAGTATCTTGAATTCCACTCTCTGAAACTGTTAGTATAATTTATATTTGGTGAGGCTGATTTTGAGCTTTGTTATTCACAGATTATAATTTAATTTGTCTTCTGTCACTTCAAGTATAATTCTATAGTAAAATCATGTGGTTAAGTCTTGCGATATAATAAAAAAAAAGAAGCTGTCATAGTGAACTGAGAATTTTCTTTTCAAGTGCTTAAGTATGTTCATCAAAGAGAATCTTTTACAATCTGTAAACTATGTACAGATTATATGTTTCAAATTTTGGTAAACTCAATTTCCTGGTGGATAATCTCTCTTACCGAACAGCCTCTAATTTCCTTTTTAAAAAAGTACCAAACACCCTCTTCCCAAGACCCCTCCCAAGATCTCTTCTTGGGAACAATTGGAATGATTAACTTTCTAATTGGTATGTGGCGGAGCTTTCTAAAATACTTTCATTAAACCAACTTTATTTTTTAAAAGATAGCTAAGTTAAATGTGTAATTACTCTCAAGAGTAATTAAAATGAAATAGTGGATATAATTAGAAATTGTGACTGGCTTTTTGTAGGGCATCCCACAACTGTGGGCCCCTGCCGTATCTATGCAATGAAAATGAGCCAGTCTGATGTCTCCCATGGAGAGACTTCTGGAGAGCTTACATTTACACTGGCCAATATAAGTTTGACAGCTCTTTTAAATTACTCTTGTGTCTCATTTTCAATTAAGCCCCACATTTCTACAAATATGTGTGTGTATATATAAATATATAGGTGCCATATAACATATATGATATATGTGTAATTATATATACGTATGCATATTCTTATGATGTGTTGAGAAGCTTCATTTATTTCTCTCCCTAGAACTTTATCTTCTTTTTCTCCCAGCATGTAGCCAAGAATGTGACATTTTTAAAGCTGATTTTTTTTCCTCAGAGAAAATAATTTCTACATTGCTACCTAATAAATGAAGAAGACTGGGGCTTTCCATGCTAATCTTCTTCTGTTGTTGTTAAGTTCCTGAGTATTATATTCTTTGCAAAGAAGAAGAAAGTCCTGAAGCCATGATTTAGCCATGGTCATCCTTTCAGACTGGCTGGGCTGTTTGGGATTAGAATGGACTGAGAGTAAGTTTCCTAGTCAATTGCCAAGCTCCATGAGAAGTTCTTTGGACTTAGAGAGGTACTTAAATATATATATGTATATATATAATATTTCTTCGATAACATATCATATATTATACATTTATGTATAGTCATTTATATATTTACATAATATATAAAGTAAATTAGTGAAAATTAGTAAATTAGTAAGTAACAGTAAATTAGTAGAAGTATTTACTCCCTTTCTCTTATTTTGTGTATAGATAATAATTACTATTAGAAAAAACAAAACAAAAACTAAGTGGGAATATTTAGTGATCTTTTAATCAACAAGCATTTATTAAGTGCTTATGTGTTAGACCCTGAGGATAAAAGACAAAGGAAGAAAGGAAACAAGCATTCATTAAACACCTACTGTATGCCAGGCACTATGCAAAGTGTTTTCCAAATGTTGTCTAATTTGATCCTCATAACAACCCTGACAGGTAAGTGCTACTATTATCCTCATTTTATAGTTGAGGAAATGGAGACAAAGAGCAGTTAAATGTGACTTGGTCAGGGTCAAAGACAATGAATGTCTGAGGACAGATTTTGAACTCAGGTCTTCCTGACTCCAGGCTCAGTGCTCTATCCCCTGGGCTACCTAGCTGCTTCAAGGAAAACTGAAACGATTCGTACCTTTAAGGAGCTTCCGTTTTGTCTAATGAATAAAGACACATAACTGTTTCTCATAAGATTTTTTTCAGTAATGAGTGTATATTGTGATGCACCGAATGCTTGTTATTTAAAAAAAACCATGACAGCCATATCTTCCATTGGAACATCTAATTCAGAGGTAATATTGAATAACGTTATATCATAGAACACATCATAGATTGTCTCCTCTCACCCCCTCATTTAACAGATGAGAAAACTGAGGCCCAGAGAGGTTAATTGATTTTCCCCTGGTCACACAGAGAATAAGCAGCAGTGCCTAATGTTCCAGGCTGCAAGGTGAATTTACCTGCATCTCCCACAACAGCACACGACTGGTGACATACATCATTTGCATTGGAAAAAAGTACTTTGAAATCATGGAATCAAGAAATCATTGCTGAGTGCTTAGGGGATAGAGTTGCTGAAAGATATTGACCCTGTCCCTAAGGATTTCGTGACTTAGTTGGGGTGACAAGGCATTCACGAGTGACAGGCTGAAAAACAATGGGAGGCAAAGAGTTCGGGAGGCCAGTAGAAAAGGTCTCACAGGTCAGGGCATGATTAATTGCCAGGTAAACAGTGAAGACCGCCAGAGGAGAGAGAGAGCCCTTTAGGCTGGTGTGATGGAGGAGAGCTTTGCAGAGGCAAGGCCTGCAGTGAGCCTTGAAGAAGGGAGAAGTTTTCTGTGGCCAGAGTTTGTGTGACTGACTGTTAAGCTTCTTTTAGACTTGCAAAAGTTAATTTAAATGTTAAAATGTGTCACCTGATTTTCACACTTCTTTCTCTCGCTCTCTCATCTTGCTGAGTGTGTTTGGAATGTGTCAGATTTTTTTTTCTTTTTCTTGAGAGAGCTGTTGTTAGGAATTAAAGCAATAGAGTGTAAATTAGCTCATTCATTAGCCCAGTTAAATGAGAAAAATCTCCCTGAGCGTTTGCTTTACAATGGTTTTGACTTCAAGGTGAAGGTTTTTGAGGTGGGTCTAACCCTTTTCAGTGTCCTCAAGAATTGTAGTTTGAAATTCTTCTTTTGGAACTTAACTTTCTGTGACGTGGGCAGCTCGTGAAGATAGTGCTGGACCCGGAATCAAGTAGACTTGGGTCAGAAAACCAATGATACTCACTACCTGTCACAATGATCAAATCACAGAACCTTTTTTTTTTAGTGTTAGCTCATTTGTTGTTGTGTTGTTCAGTCGTTTCAGTCATGTCTGATTCTTCATGACCCCATTTGGGGTTTTCTTGGCAAAGATACTGGAGTGGTTTGCCATTTCCTTCTCCGGCTCTTTTTACAGATGAGGAAACTGAGGCAAATAGGATTGAGTGACTTACCCAGGGTCACACAGCTAGAAAATATCTGAGAGGCTGGGTTTGAACTTATTTTCCTGACTCTGGGCTCAGCATTCTAATAATCATTGTGCCACCTAGCTGCCCTGTGATACTGACACCCAGTCTTAAATCTAATTTATGAAATTCTAGATCTGTATAAAGTTAAGTGAAGGGTGGTTATTTTATTTATTTTTTCTTCCTTTAAACAAATTTTACTGATTTTTTTGGTTACTTACACTATTTTCATGTTTTAATTGTCTCCAATCTCTATAGAACAAGCTGTATTAGAAAGAAAAATAGTTAAGCAAAACGAACTGCCACAGAGATGGTGACAGTATTTAACAGCTTAGTCTACCATTTCTGAACTGAGAGAAGAGAGATTATTTCATCAACAATCCTCTGGATGCAAAATTAGGCTATTTCTATAATTTGAATTCTGATGTCTCTTTCTATTGTTTTTGTTTATTTTGTTGTACTCTTTGCTCTCTGGTTCTCTTTTCTTTCCCCAACATCACTTCATACAAGTCTTCCTATGTTTCTCTGAACCTCACATATTTGTATTTATTACATTGGCGCAATAATATACCACTAAATTAATATACCACAATTTGGCCATTCCCTACATACTTTAGCATCCACTTTGTTTCTAGTTTTTTTCTACTATGAATATTTTGGAACATACAATATTTTTTTTCTATCATTTGCCTCTTTGGGGGTACATTCTCAATAGCAAAATCACTGGGTGAAAATGTATGAACTGTTTAGCAACTTTTTTGGCAAATTGTCTTACTTTTCTCGAATTTTGTCCTGAGATCCTCTTACTACAAAGTAATAGTAATTTTTCTTTGCTTGCTCGTTTCCCCAGTATTTTTTTCCCTCTTAACTCATAAACTACCTTTAGACTTGTAGAAGAGTCTTGTTGAATCTCTAGGGAGAGTAGTCCCAGCTAAATTATGATTGAAATCAAAGTGGCTGAAGAACTTTGGGTGATTGCCCTTTTTCCTGCTGCCCCATGTAGGAACCACTTGTGCTATTTCTAGGGCATAGCCTAGAATTGAGGTGATATGTATGTATGTATGGAAAAAGCTCGGTGATTTGATTTAGAAAAGACATCACCAAGGATTCTTTCAAGTAGAAACTTTCTTAAAAATTTAAACAATATTTTTACTTGATTTACACACATCTTTGGTGGGACCTAATTTATATATGTGTAATCCTTTTTTGTTGTTGGTGGTGGTGGTTTGATTAGATGGGAGGCGAGGAGGAAAGGTTGGATCCATCCGTGTGAATTATCATAAGCAGCTTACATAGCAGATTATATTTATATAGCTTTCAATTCACAGAGTGCTTTACATACATTATCTCCTGAGATAACAATAGGATAGCGCCTTCTTATGGATTTTAATTTCCCGCCCCCCCCCATAGCTTCACTACCTTCTTTCCAGTGGAAGTGTCTTTTCTTTTCAAAATATCTTTATTGATATTTTTTTCATTTTCATACCACCTTCATTTCTGAATATCTGTTTCTCCTCTCTTCTACCAGGGGAGACATCACTCAAAAAAAACAAACCATTGTTTTCAAAGAGCAAAAAGAAAAATCAGCTCAACAATGCTATAATAATAATAATTATAGCTATCATTTATATAGTACTTTAAGGTTTGCAAAGCACTTTACAAATATTATCTCGTCTTGGACAGACAGAGGTTAAGTGATTTGCCCAGGTTCATACAGTTAATAAATGTCTGAGATGGAATATGAACTCAGGTCTAAGGGAGGATGGTACCTTTTAAAAACTGGTTTCCAGGTCCAAGGTTGGTCATTATAATTACATGGCATCTTTTGTTGTTTTGTTGTTATTATTCTAACCATTTCCATTACTGTATTTATTGTTTATTGCTTTTCCGGTTCTAAATACTTAAATCTGCATCAGTTCACATAAATCTTCCCGTAATTCTCTGAATTCTTCACAGTCCTTGTTTCTCGCCATTCAGAGATATTCCTTTACTTTCATCTCGATAATGGGGATAGTAACAGCACCCATCTCACGAGGTTGTTGTGAAGATCGCATGAGATAATGTGTGAAGTGCTTTGCAAACCTCAAAGGGCTGTCTGTGTTGGCTATTAACATTATTGTTAAGCACCACACTTTGCATCAAATACTTTGTTTTAATTCTTTGCTACTGTAAAAAGTGCTGCTTTGAAATTTTGGCTTTTGATTCCTTTTTATATTTGACCTCCCTGAGATGGGTGCTATTACTATCCCCATTATAGAGATGAAAGTAATGGAATATCTCTGAATGGCAAGAAGCAAGGACTGTGAAGAATTCAGAGAATTATGTGAACTGATGCAGATTTGAGTATTTAGAACCGGAAAAGTAATACACAATAAATACAGTAATGTAAATGGTTAGAGTATACCTGAGGTATATGCCTAGCATTGGGATCTTTGCGGTCAAAGGGTATGGACATTTTGGTGACTTTTTAAACATTATTCCAAATTCCTTTTCTGAATGTCAAGAACCCAGACCAGTTCACGACTCTACCAAGAATGTATCGGTGTGCCTGTCTTTTGTAACCCTTCCAACATTGACTTACTACTTCCTAGTTTCTTATCTTTGTTCCTTGGGGAGCTGCTGAAAACATGTTTTTAAGAGAGTTGGACTCTGTCTGCCATGTTTCTTGGCATACACTGTTATAGACAGTACTTAGCATTTAATTTTTTTGAATTCAAGACCAAACAGGAGATATGTATATGCTCTTTTTTTTTCTATATGAGTTGCATTCCTGACATTTTAACAGCTGAGGAACCTTTTTGCTCTTTATCGGTGACCTAGAATGTAGGCTGAAGTAGTCTTGCATTTTCCGCTAATTCCCTATGCAGGAAGGAGACAATCTCCAGCTCTCTGCTCCTATTACTATTCTACCAGAGTGTGTGGGGGTGTTCAGGGAGGACCAGCACCTCTGATGTGAGCCCTCTTCAGGGCTGCTCATCAGCCTTTGGTGTCTACTCACCCAACTCTCACCTGTGGCTCCAAGAACCTCTAGCATGTACAGCTGCCATACCCCAGTAAAACTGCCTCAGCAGAGAGGCTAAACCAGGTTGAGGGTAACTGATAGTCCTCAAACTTGCCGGTGAATTACCTCAAGCATGTGAAGACTTCCCTGGGTGGAATGGGCAGATGAGAACAATTTATTTCAACAGCCACGAAGGTGGCTGAAGTAGGCACTAAGGAGGATTATTGAAGATGCCAAGGCCTTCTGCTGTATCCCAGGCCATCATCAGTCATCTTAGCTTTTGTTCTGCTGCTGGACTTCGAAGACTGGAAGAGATAGTGAGACTGATGATTTTGTGCAACTCTGCCTCATTTAAATTCAATCTACATACAAGTCAAGACATCACCTGTGGTGACAATGGTCCTCTTCAAAAATGAAGGATAAACAACAACTATTCTACCTGTTTCTTGCCCAACTTTGTCAGTGTCACTTGGCACTTGTGTGGAGAACTGATGGAGTTCAGTAGAAGACCTTTAGCACATTTGATGGGCCCCTTGTTGTAAACTTGTGCGGGGATGTGAAGGATAGACAGTCATGGATGGATTGGAATCTTCATCATTGGAGGAAACTACTGAATTGATGAGATAATCGTAATGATAGCTAGCATTTTTTGTAGCAGTCTGAGGTTTGCAGAGTGCTTTACTTATGTTATTTCATTTGATCTTCAAAATTATCCTATTCTCATAACAACCTTGAAAGGTAGGTACTGTTATTATCTTCATTTTACAGATGAAGAAAATGAGGCACCGAGAGGTTAAGTGACTTTTGCTGGATCACACAGCAAGTAAAAGTCTGAAGATCTTTCTGATCCCAAGTCCTGAGCTCTATCCTTGGCCTCACCTAGCTGCCTCGTAGATTCATTTGAATATTTCTGGCATCAACTACTGCAAAACTAAATTTTTTTTTTAAACTTGTTGGCTTAATTCCTGAAATTCTACCTGTTGAAGGTTGAGGGTGGAGAGAATTATGGGTTGAGGGGAGACTCTGCTAGTTTACAATTGATAGAAAAGTTGCTGAAGATAATAGGTGGTTGTTTTTACCCTCTCTTCTTCCCCTCTTTCCCACCCTGGAACCCTTGAGGCCATCCATTGGGAAAGAGCCATTGTGGAAGTGGAATCGAGTGCTTCTGATTCTAGCATTTTTAGAAATCAGTTTACTAAATTCAGAGCATAACATAAGGAATTGCATTATGGCATAATATATATATTTTTATATACTAAATTGTTGATTTTATTACATCTTTACATGCTAATTAAACAGACACAGACCTAAGACATATAATATGTGTAAAATATCCAAAAGTAGGGAGATTATTTTTCCAGTACTTTTAAAAGAAATTTATCATTTTGCCTTTCTGAGGCTTCATTTCAGAAATTCTTGACCTTTTATATGCCATAGACTCCTTTGGCAGTCTGGACTTCGGAATAAGCTTTTAAATACCTAAAATAAAATGCATAGGAGTACAAAGGAAGCAAATTATGTTAAAATACAGTTATCAAAATATAAAAAAATCATTCACAGATTTCAGATTAAGAACCCCTGTGCCTGTTTCCTCTCTACAAATGGACAATTGCTATTTTATTTTTTTGCCTTAATGCAGAATATATTTTGAAAATTTGCAAAAGACTTGAACATGAAGCACTTAATAGTGGACCAGTTGGTTTATGGAAATTATTTCCTCGTTAAGCAATGGAAAAGAAGGTATTCTATAGCAGAGAGGAAGAAGTTGTGCAATGTTGTATGTGTCAAGCCTTGAGGTACTCTTTTATATCCATTAGGAAGGGTACTGGTTTCAGTGGTTCCCAAAGGGTATGCTTAACACAGGCTAGTTTAAATATGTTGTATGGTAGAAATTTGCTCTGCCTTGTTTTATTAAAATATAACATAGACTAAACATACAGTTTGACTGAAATCCAAGTCTTTTGCTTGTGGATATGATTTTCTCTCAATTTTGTTTTGATAGTCAAAACTGCAAAGTAGCGGTTTTTTACTGCTGCCTTTTGTTTTTGCATCATGGTCTTTTCTGTGTATAAACTACCCTTTTCTTCAACCCAATGAGGCTTCTCAACAACAAAAAAAACAATAACTCCAAACCAAAAAATCCAACTTCCTCACAGTTAAGCAACACAAATTGATGTAGTGACTGTTTCTGGCAGCAGGTGAACCAATATTCCATACCCACAGCTCTTCCCGTCACCCTTGCTCCCTGCTTTTCCAAGGAAAGAAAAGAGGTACGTTTCCTCATGTTTTATTTGGAGCCAATTTTGGCCATTATAATTGTACATGTTTAGTTTTATTTTTACTGTTGTTTTGATTTACATTGTTATAATCATTGTATATATTGTTTTCCATGCTTTGTTTATTTCACTTGGCATCAGTTTATGTGGGTCTTTCCATGATTCTTTGAATTTATCATATTTGTTGTTTCTACAGCATGTTAGTCCATTACATTCATATATTACAATTTGTTTAGTTATCACGCAATCAGTGGGCACACACTTTGTTTCTTGTTCTTTGCTATCGACAAAAAGTACTACTATACATATTTTTGAGATTTAGCATGTGCTTGGTTTGAGAAATCCTGGGTTCAAGCCCCATCTCTGACACAAACTGGCTTTTAATCTCTTACTGTTCTAGGCAACACTCTAAAATAATGTGATACAGAGAAAGTACTGATTAACATTGGTAGAAAGATTTTCCTCTCTTGTGATTTCCCTATATCAGTGAAATCATAGGAACAGTCCATATCTCTAAATGAATATTTTGGCATATGGGGACTTTCTGTCTTTAAACCCCCTGGAGGTAAATATGTGTGTGTGTGTGCACACATATCTACACATACACATATATGTACAGATATATACATACATGCATATGTATATACGTATGTGCATAGATACACACATAAACACATATGTAGGCATATATAAATATACATACACACATATACATACATGTACACACATACACACATAGACATATACCCGTATAGACATACATACATACATGTATATAATGAGATTTGTTTTTAGGTAATTTAACTTCTTATTTTCATGAAATTTGCCATGATAGTTTTAGCATTTTTACTTTACATATTCAGAAGATTGAAGGTGAAATATAAGGTACCCTATAAACCATGCAATTTGAATTTAGGACTTCCCCCAAAATTATTTCTGGAGTCAGGAAGATTCATCTTCCTGAGTTCAAATTCGGCCTCAGACACTTACTAGCTGTGTGACCCTGGGCAAGTCCCTTAACCCTGTTTGCCTTAGTTTCCTCATCTGTAAAATGAGCTGCAGAAGGAAATGGCAAAGCATTCCAGTATCTTTGCCAAGAAAACTCCAAAGGGGGTCACAAAGAATCGGACAATGACTCAAAAACAATGGCAGCAGTAACAAATTGATACGGGTAATATTTGTAAAAAGTGCTTACTTAGCACGGTGCCTAACATGTAAACAGCACTATACCAATGTTTATTCCCCTCTCCCTTCCTGTTCTTCCCCGGTTCTCCCTTCCCTTTTCCTTGTATCCCTTTCCCATCCCAATGCTTTCCTTCCCTTCCGTGTGAAATCACAGATTCCCCTTTCCCCTCCCCACTGAAAGATCATCTGCTCAGTCATGGTGGGGTTGCCATTGATCGGAGAAGAGCAGAGATCAAAGAAGATCATGGGCCTTTTGAGGTATAAAATGTGCATCTCACCCTTTACTGCATTTCTCCTCATGTGGACTTTCCTCAGTTCCCCAAGACCAGGCTGCTGTTGCCCATGAGTTTACCATTGCTTCTCGTTTTTCACAAGTATCATCTGTGTTCTCTCACTTTCTTATGTGTACTCCACTCCAGCACCTCTGAATCAACCTCTGGATTCTAAAAAAATACCTGATACACTCATCCCCATATTCCTAATCATCTTGACTGTGGCATCTTCTCAGACTGTCTCAAATGAGGCCCGTGATTAGGTAGCAAGGTGGATCAGTGGTTAGGGTATTGGACTCTGAGTCAGGAAGAACTGACTTTAAATATGGCCTCAGACCCTGACTAGCTATGACGCCGGGCAAGTCACTTCCCTTCAGAAAGATATGTTGTGTATGTATATGTAGGGGGCATCTAGGTGTTTCAGTTGATAGAGCATTGGGCCTGGAGTTAGGAGGACCTGAGTTCAAATGTGGCCTCAGACGCTTATTAGCTGTGTGACTCTGGGCAAATCATTTAATCCTATTTGCCTCAGTTTCCTCATCTGTAAAATGAGCTGCAGAAGAAAATAGCAAAATACTACAGCATTTCTGTGCCAAAAAACCCCCTCTCAAATAGGGTCATGAAAATTCAGACGCGACTGAAAACGATTCAGCAATAACAAAAATGTATATGTTTACTGTTGAATAAATAATTTCAAGTATCTATCTTTACCAGGAAACTTTGCCCTCTGATTGTGTTTGGTTCCTCAGGCAGCGGTACTCATTTACCATTTACATATAAGCATAATATTCAAGGTGGAACAGAATTTTTTTTCTTTATCCTTCTCTACTCTGTCATATTATTGACCTTAACAAAGACTTCTTTCACTTTCTTCAGTGGATACTGTGATAATTGTGGGCTTGTTGATTCATGCTGATGAATAGTAATTTCCTAAGAGTTATCCTGCTGCATGGGTTTGGGCCACATTTTTCATGTGATCTGCATAAAAGTCCTGGTGGTGAATGTTAATCAAGGTAGAACGCAGCCCTGAATGCTAACTATGCTTCAGGAAGACCCTGCAAACAGCACAGTCCTGTTGGAGGTCCCTGGGAGGGGGAAGTCTGTTGAATTATGCCTGTGGCCTGAAACCTTGTTTTCCTTCACATTGTACAGATGGGTTTGGGCAGATCGCTGCTCTGATGAATGGGAAGCTTTGGAGAGAAAATGACTGTGCTCAAACGGTGCTCTCTGGGATGCTAATTATCATCAGCAGGGGTTTTTGTGTTAAGATAAAAATGTTTTACACTGAACTTCAATTGTTGGTCAGTTGAACAAATCAAATCAAGCAATATTTACTGAATACCTTCAGTAGGCAAGCCTAGCTACCATTGAGGAGTGCAGAGACATTTGAGACATGGTCTTTGCTCTTTGCGATTTTCCATCTAGTTGGTGGAGACAAGAACATACATGAGAATTAATGTCAGAATCATGTCAAGAACCTGTGATTTCACTGGCATGGGAACTTCCCTGACCAACTTATGGATTCTGCCTTGGGCCCTCTTCCCTTCTTTCATCATTCTCTTGGTGCTTTCATCAACACCTCTGGGTTCAATGATCATCTCTGTGAAGATGACTCCTAGATCTACATATCTATTCCTAGTTGGTTTCCACTTCCATATCATCAACTACTTATTGGACGTTTCTTTATCCAAAATGCAGCTTAAATACCATATTCTGCATAACACCTTTCCTGAGACCTCCAGTGCCCTTCCTCCCAGACTACCTTGCCTTCAATACTTTGCATTTATTAACTTTATATTTATACTGGATGTATTTTTGTATGTGCTTGTCTCCTCCATTAGAATGTGAGTCATTGTGAAGGGGGATTGTTTTATTCTTTGTACTTGTATCTCTTAGAAGGACCTAGTATGGTTCCTTACATATTGTAGGTATTTAATAAATGTTTTGGCAGCTGGGTGGTGCAGTGGATAGAGCACTGGGCTTGGAATCTGGAAGACTTATCTACCTGAGTTCAACTTCAGGATGTGTGACCCTGAGCAAGTCACTTAACCCTTCTTTGCTTCAGTTACCTTATCTGTTAAATGAGCTGGAGAAGGAAATGGCAAACCACTCCAGTATCTCTGCCCAAGAAAACCCTAATCAAGGTCACAAAAAGTCAGACACAACTGGAATGACTGAACAACAACAAATAAATACTTATTGATTGTTTGATTTGGACTGCATGCCCCATAGGCATCTTAAATTCAGCTCCTTTGAAACAGAACTCATTATCTTCTTTCACCTTCCCTCAATGAACTCCTTTTGCTGCCTTCTCTGTTTCTGAAGGGAGCACCACCAGTTACCCAGTTTCAAAGCCTTCCAGTCATTCTTGACTCTGCATTTTCCCTCATCCCACATATCTAATTGGTGGTTAAGTCATATTGACTTTATCTTAATTTTTTTTTTCCTGTCTTGTACCTTTCTACTTCTTTACACTCACAGGGCCACCTCCTTAATTCCGTCCCTCACATTACTTTTTGCCTGGACTGCTACATTAGCCTCCTAATTGGTCTCCTTGACTTAAGTCTCCTGCCCCCTAATCCATCTTCTACATAGTTGCCAAATTGATTGTCCTAAAGCATAGATGTGACCCTGAATCTTCTTTGCCAGATTCCTCTGTTTGGTCTTTCTCCACTTGGCTCTAGCTCCCTTTTTAGGTTTGTTATTACATATTACTCCCTTCTATGACCTTTTCAGGCCAGCTAAACTAACCTTTTTGCTGTTCCTTGCACATGACACTCCATTCCACTAGAATGTAAACCTTGTGAGGGCACCAACTTTTTTCATTTTTTCCTTGTATTCCCAGGGTTTAACACAATGTTTGGCACATAGTAAGCACTTGACAAATACTTGTTTAAGGCAGCTAGGTGGCTCAATTGGTAGCGTGCCAGGCCTGAAGTTCGGAAGACTCATCTTCTTGAGTTCAAATCCAGCCTCAGGCAAGTCACTTAACCCTGTTTGCCTTGGTTTTCTCATCTGTAAAATGAACTGGAGAAGGAAATGGCAAACCACTCCTGTATCTTTGCCAAGAAAACCCCAAATGGAATCATGAGGAATCAGACACAACTGAAATGACTGAACAGCACCAAATACTTCCTTATTGATTGATTAAAGAGTTATTTGAGCCACAGAGAAGCTACTCACCTATGGTCACATAGTGTCAGAAGCAGGCTTGAACCCAGATTTTCTTGGTTTCAAATCTAGTACCCTATTCACTACCTGATTATGTTTCATATAGTGATGCTGAGGAAGTCACTTCACCTCAGAAGGAGGTGTGTGTGTGTGTGTGTGTATGTTTGTCTATATTTATGTCTGTATATATACATACATATATACTATTGGATAAATAATTTAAAGTGTCTATTCTTACTTGGAATTTTGCCCTCTGATTGTATTTGGTGCCTTGGGCAGCTGTATTCATATACCATTTACATATAATAAGTAATTAACAGTTTAAAAAAATGCTACATGGAAAGATTGAGCCATGAGCAATTGCTGTAGTAGTTCCCTGGGTGGGAGAGATCTGCTTAGACTGCAAAAGTCCTTTTTATATATCTCTATCACAATAGTTGCCAAAATAATGGATTGCACCTGGATTGACACTTATTCTCAACCTCTTGGCTTCTTTGGCAACCTTAACATGTCTAGAATATATTAAAAAACAAAATGAAACCCAAAACATACACCTCTTCATTTGTGTTAGAAAGCAAAGACTAAATGTAATCCTGTTTTATCAAATACCATTTTGACAAGCTAACGCTGTCTAGTAAAGATAGCAACCTTCAACTACATAAATAAATTAGGCTGGTAACAGAAGTGTCTACTAATTGATTGAGTATTGCAGAACATTAACAGATCAATGGACTCACAATCCATTTTTGCCTCCTGAATTTTCTGTAAGCATAGACTGGGTTTCTGGTGATCAAACCTAGAATATGATCAAACTCATATTCTTGTTCTGCATCTTGTTATCTGTATGACCCTGGGCAAGTTTACTTTACTTCTCTGATCTTTAAAGTTTCTTCTAGCTTTGACCGTAGGGTATAATGATTTAACAGGGGAATGTGTAAAATCAGAGGACCACTTTTCTTTTATTCCTAAAATGTATTTTTTATTATATTTTATATTGTTAACATGAATAATAGATATTTTCACTCTGCATTGTTCATTATAAAATTTTTTAAAAATTGTCTTGTTTCTCTTAGTTCTTTTAAGAGGAATATGTATGTATATGCATGTATATATGTGTGTATATGTGTGCATATAGGTATGTGTATATGTGCGTGTATACACACACACACACATACATGCACACATACGTATTTTACCTAGTGATGTTTTCCAGGTAGTGGCCTAACAAAGGACTACAGGCTAGAGAAAGGGAATGAGGCTTGGGACTTCTACTAAGGTTTTGCTTTGGATTCAGTTCTAGTGAGTGACTTTGAGAAACCAAGTTCTGTCTGGGGAAGGGCTGCAAAACCCACAACAAGGGTAGTGCCAGGGTTGTCCTGGAACAAGCTCAAATCAGCCTTGAGAAGGTTGATTAAATTTTCAGTGTAAGCATTTACACCTTGGAAAATGGTAAAGGTTACAAATCAGGATTTGATTTATTGTTTTATTGATTTTCTGGACTTAAAGTGAGAGAGAAAGTATTAATCATTGAGATTAAACTAAAAAGTGCATGAGCTCTACATTTTTGTGGGGGTAGAGGTGGGGAGGAGAGCTAATTGTTAAACATTTAACAGCATGCTGCCGGGTGGTGAAAAGTGTTCCTGAATGAATGTATCGATCCAGTTGCTGGCCCAGTTTGAGACATTATATGTTCCAGGGGTTCTAATGGCCTTTCCAGTCTGGTGTACTGGAAGGAGCATCTGATGAGGTGTCTACCCTGAGCATAGACACTTACAAACTGTGTGGCCTTGAATGAGTTTTTTAACCTCCCTTGGTTTCCGTTACTTTTTCTGTAAAATGGTGATAATAGTCCCTTGCCTCAGCTGCCTCATAGGGTTTTTGAGGTGATAAAATGAGATTAAGTATGCTTTTAAAAGTAGGAAATGCCATACAGATGTGAAAAGGATCAGGAAGATCTCTGTTGGAGTCTCGTGTCTGACACTAGCTATTATGATCTTTTTAAAAAGCATCCCTCAAACAATCTGTGAAATGGGTAGTATAATTACTATCATTCCTACCCATTTCACAGATTGTTTTGAGGGATGCTTTTTAAAAATTTAAATTTAAAAATTAAAAAAATTAAATTAAAAAGTTTTTCATTGTGAATGAGTATTCATTACTGTTTTGCCAAGCTAAGGTTCTGAGGCTTTTCCAGCAATATTTTTGAGAATATGGGCTGAAGGGTAACATTTTAACAAAACTGAAAATCAGCTTGCTTGAGAATTGTAGAATCTTAGAACTGGAAGGGTTCTAAGAAATCATGTAGACCAGTGGTATTAAACTCAAATAGAAACAGGGCCAGTAATTGGCATAGAAGGATCTTTGACCTGTCTTGATTTAGTTTTAAAACTAATATTGTGGTATTTTAATTTATTTTGTTAAGCATTTCCTAATTACATTTTCTTCTGGTTCGTGGCCACATTCTAGAGTGTTGTAGGTTGAGTGTTTGACACCTCTCATTTAAATTTTCTAAATTAAAATTTTCTATATTTAATTTTTTAAAATTAAATTTTAAAATCTGATTTTTTATTTTAAAATTTTCAGATTTAAAAAATAAGATTTTTTTAATTTTTGGAGGAGATACCTCTTGTTTATACCAAACAACTAATTTCGTAGACAAGTAAATTAAGTTGAAAGTGAATAAGCCAAAGTTACACTGTCAGTTAGTGGCAAAACAGAGGCAATGAATGAGTAACCCAGGTATCTTCTGTCCAACCTGATAATAGGAAGAGGAGGACCGAATGATTTTTATTTCTTAACAAAACAAAGAAAATGGAAAAGCTGTTTCGAGTGTGCTCAGGGGCTCAATTTTTTTTTTTTTGATTTATCACTGACCTTGGATAGTCAGAGATTTGAATGTTAGGCAGGGAGCAGGGATGAAAAGAGGGGGAAAGGGCCGAGATGCTGGGTGGTGCAGTAATTGGTAGCACCTTGTGAACTTTTTTTTTTTCCCTAAAGGGTACTTTGAAACTTTAGCTAATACAGAATGCATAACTCAGTGACAGGAGAAAGGCTTCTTCCCTCTCCTTTGCTAACCTCCACTAAACTGTTAGTTAAAAAAAAATCTAGTAAATTATCTTGGCCAAGGTTTTGTTGTTGCTACTGTTACTGTTTATTTCTAGGAGTGGGGTAGAAATCTTGAAGGGGCACTGGGGTAAGAAAAATTATTAAAAGGCAGCAATATGTACCTAGGGGCTTGTTTTAGATTGCTATATTTTTAGGTATAGAGGTCAAGTTGTCATCTGAGTTACTAATAACTAGAAAGCAAACACACGTTAACTTTGGCCAATAATTTAAACACATTCTCTCACCACACATCTCCTTCCAGAGTTCCCAAACGAGAGTTTTATGACTTCACAATATTATCTAACAAAAAGTAGGTTGGGAATTGGTAAGCTGTACAACCTTGGGAGATGGGGTGGGGGCGAGGAGTTGGCAGCCAGGATACTAAAAGGCCTTAAGTGTATAGCACATAAAGAGCTACTGAAGAAACTGGGAAGGTTTAGCTTAGGGAAGAGTCAAACATGATATGTGTCCTTAAATATCCGAAAGGCTTTCATGTGGATGAAAGATTAAACTTGTTATATTTGACCCTAGAGGGCAGAGCTAGGAACAATTTTGAAGACAAATTGAGACGTGACATAAAAAAAGATATTTCTTAAGAATGAAAGCAGCCCCCAAATGGAATAAGGCTGTTGCTAGAAGAAGTTGGTTCCCCTTTATTGGAAGTATTCAAGCATAGGTCACTTGTTGACCACTTGTTGAAACTGTTAAAGTAAGGAATCTTCTTAGGGACATGGGTTGGATTGATGGCTACTAATGTTCTTTGCACTCTGTGATTCTGAGTTATATTTTGTTCCTTTCTTTCTCTCTCTTTTTGTGGTGATTATATCATAGAATGAATCACCCAAACAAGGATGGTGAGAAGAAGCAGGAGTAGATAATCCATAGTCTAGGTTATCAGAACTTGAGTAATAGCAAGTTCTCTGTAGGAGTAGCTGATGTTTGACTAGTTCTAAATGCGTTGATCAGTCAATAATAATCACTTATTAAGCTCCACTATGTGCTAGGTACTCTGCTAGGTCCTCAGGATACAAAGGGAAAACTAAAAAAAAAATCTCTCCCCTTAGGGAATTTACATTCTATTTGGGGAGGAAACATGTACATATGTAGGTATAATGTAATTGGAAGTAGGGGGAGAAAGGCACTCAAACTTAGGGAAAATAGTCATGTAAGAGGTGGCATTTAAGCTGAGTCTTATTGGAAACTGTGCATTCAGGAGATGGGTTTTTTTTTTTCCAAAGGTGGATAGCAACAGTACACTACATTATCTCTGAACTTCCATCCATTTTTAAATAGTTTGATTCTGCCTTTACTATTTATTGCCTATGTAAATTTAGGTAAACCATTCTTTCTGGGCCTTGGTTTCCTCATCTGTAAAAAAGACTAGATCAATCAGTGAACAAGTATTTATTGGTAACCCCTAAACCTGATTGTGTTTTTCTTTTTTAAAAATTTTTAATAGTATTTTATTTTTTTCTCCCATGTCAAAACAATTTTCAGCATTCATTTTTACAAAATTTTGAGTCCGAAATATTATCTCTCCCTCCATTCCCTCCCCTCCCCTCTTCCTAAAATGGTAGGCAGTTTGATATAGGTTATACATAAACTATCATGAGAAACACATTTCCATAGTAATCACAGTTGTGAAAGAAGAAACAGATCAAAAGGAAAAAACCATGAAAAAGAATAAAGTGAAAAAAGTATGCCTCAATTTGCATACAACGTCCATCAGTTCTTTATCTGGATGTTGATAGCATTTTCCTTGTGAGTGCTTTGTACTTGTCTTGGATCCTTGTGTTGCTGAGAAGAGTTGAGTTATAGTTGATCATCACAAAATACTGTGTAAAATGTTTTCCTGATTCTGCTCATTTCGCTTTGCATCAGTTTGTACAAATCTTTCTAGGTTTTTCTGAAATCTGCCTGTTTATCATTTCTTATTGTACGATACTATTCTGTTAAATCATATAACACAGCTTGTTCAGCCATTCCCCAATTGATTGGCTTCCCCTCAATTTCCAGTATTTACCATCACAAAAAAGGCTGCTATAAATATTTTTGCACATGTAGGTCCTTTTCTTTTTTTTATGATCTCTTTGGGATACAGACCTAGTAGTGATATTACTGGATCAAAGGGTATGTACAGTTTGGTTGCACTTTGGACTTAGTTCCAAATTACTCTCCAGAATGTTTGGATCAGTTCACAACTCCACCAACAGTGCATTAGTGTCCCAATTTTCCCACATCCTCTTCAGTATTTATCATTTTCCTTTTTTGTCATATTAGCCAATCTAATAGGTATGAGGTGGTACCTCACAGTTCTGATTTGCATTTCTCTAATCAAAAGTGACTTAGAGCACTTCTTCATATGCCTATAAATAGCTTTGATTTTTTTCATCGGAAAACTGCGTCAAACAAGCACTTATTGAATATTTACTATGTTCTACTGTGGTAACACCTACTTGTCAGGCACTGTGCTAAGCTGGGGATACAAAGAATGGAAAAAAAATCAGGGTCTCTACTCTCAAGGGCTCACATTCGAATGGATGAAACAGCATGTGAAAAACTCAATGCATTTGAGATAAATAGAAGTTAATCTCCGAGGGGACTATCAAAGGCCTCCTGCAGAAAGTGGGATTTTGAGCTGAGCCTTGACAAAGGCCAGAGATTGCAAGAGGCCTTTACCTCTTCGAGGAGAACGTAGAGCATTGGTAAGAAGGGAGGACAGGACATTCCAGGCACAGGGGACAGCCATTGCAAGTGCACTGCATGGGGAGATGGAGGTTCATGTGTGAAATACAGCAGGTTGGCCAGTGTAGTTGGATAGCCGAAAATGTGGAGGGGTATCAGGTGTAAGAGGAACGTAACGGTAGGAAGGAGAAATGTTGTGAAGGGATTTAAAAGCCAAAGAGAGAATTATATATTTGATCCTGGAGGGAATGCATTCCAAGCATGTGAAATAGCCAGTGGAGTGATTTCTAGAGACTTTTCCATTGATCTTTTGATAAGAGGAGTGAATGGAGGTGGGGGGGAGGAGGTGAATGTACAGCTATACAGAGTATAGCAGCTTCCTATGTTTCCTCTCTCCTGGCCTTCAGTCCTCTTCCTTCCTTCCCTACTCCCCTCCCTCCGCCGCACTTCCGGTTTAAACAGGAGTTGTCATGCTCAGTCTGAGGTCATGTACAATAGCATTAAGTGAGAGGGCCTGGAACCTGCTTCCAGTGCCTTTTCTGACCCAAAGGGGGCACTATTACTGCCCCTCCACATGTCAACGTTGGCTTAGGACACTAAGCACACTTCCCTTTCTGGGAAGTCTTTGATGGGAGCCCAGCTCATCCACTTCAACACTGCCACAACTGCTGAACTTGCTCAGGAAGCCTTTAATTACTGCAGCATATGGTTCAGTTTTGCTGGCTATTGGGAACTTACTCCCTTCCATCCAAAGTCAGCACAGTTGGGATACTGAGCCAAGCCACTCAATATACACTTAGAATGGAATCGCCCACCTTTCCCAGCTGCTGGGACACTGCTGACCTTAGCAGCTGGGGTGGCTGTTGTGTGCATTAAGTTTAATAACAGCAAACAAGGACTTTCTAGTTTATGTTCAGATCTTGATTTTAGCTCCACTTAAGTGCATCAGAAATAGGAAAGTAAGGGGGAAGCACATGTTAGATGGCTGCTTTATTTGTTCTTTAAAATCAACAGTGTTAGGAAAACAATAAGTCACTTTTAGGGAAATGTATATATTAAAGTCCAGGTGTACACATACATATCATTGAAGTTTGGAAATTACTACTGGCTTAGGAAAATTATTGAAATGTTTTAGCGACCTTTCCTGGAAACTCATTTATATATCTCTATCTTTCTAACATCACTCCATCTATCTATCTACCTGTTTGTCTTTCATCTATTATCTCTCCATCTCTGTATCTATCTACCTGTCTCTCTATCTCATCTATCAGTTATCTAACTCTCATCTATCCGTCTGTCTATTTGTCTATTTATCTCTCTACCTGTCTCTCTATCTCATCTGTTGTCTGACCATATGTCTGTCTCTTTCAATCTGTCATCTATCCATCTGTCTCTCTACCTCCCTCTCTCTTTCAGTCTCTGTCCATCTATCCATCCATCTATCCATCTATTTGTCTATCTATCTATCTATCTTTCTATCTCTCTACCTGTCTCTCATCATCTATCCATATGTTTGTCTATCTGTCTGTCTGTTTCAATCTGTCATCTATCCATCTGTCTCTACCTATCTCTCTCCCATCTGTCCATCTGTTTATTTGTCTATATCTCTCTACCTGTCTCTCACATCTATCTGTCGATCTGTCTGTCTGTCTTGCAATCTATCATCTGTCCTTCTCTCCCTCCCTCCCTCCATCTCCATCTATTTATCTTCTGTCTGTCTGTCTGTCTGTCTATCTGCCTATCTATCTATCTAGATTTCTTCTTGTATTCAGAGTGAAGAACAGTTGCCTTGAGACTCTTCTAACCTTTGTATCAATTTCTTTTCAAGATGATGCCAATTTAGAGGTAATGCAGTATAGAGCATCACGGATTACAGAAGGGCTTCAGAGGATGATTTAATGGAGGCACTGTTAAGATTATTCTCAGCCTTATAAATTAACCTGAAGCTTTATGGAACAGGTCTTTGTGAGCAAAATTAAGTGCAATCCAATTTCAGATTCTGCTTGAACACCGTATTGAGAGAGAAGATGGATTTACAACGCCGATCTTGACACATTTGAAAAATGAAAAGACTCAATTTTTACGAGGCGGCTGAAAATCTGCCTCTAGGAAAGTATATCTAAAATGAGCTTGAAGACGAAAATTGCGTTGTTTTGCTC
Organism: Trichosurus vulpecula; assembly: GCF_011100635.1. Lineage (NCBI taxonomy): Eukaryota > Metazoa > Chordata > Mammalia > Diprotodontia > Phalangeridae > Trichosurus > Trichosurus vulpecula. The sequence goes on from NC_050576.1 coordinate 133,830,213, forward strand.
TAACTCAGATCAACTATATCTACCAAGGCCTTGCTGAGAATTGACATATCCCATTTAGCATAAATGTTAATGATAATATCATATATGTTGTGCTTTATAGAATATTCAGCAGGGCATTACAAGCTTTTAATAGTTACTAACTTTGTATGGATACTTTGAACGAACTGTGATTTAATCCCTATAGTTAACACCTCCAACTGCCCACACCACAGTTCCTCTGAGCTTCATGTTTACTCACCAGTTCGTAGCTTCATAGATTGAGAACTGGAAAGGACTTCAGAGGCCATTGAGTCTCATCCCCTCTCATTACAGATAAGTAAACAGGCTGAGAGAGGATGTGTCCAGGAAAAGGTCATACAACTAACAAGTGGCTAAAGCAGAATTCACACTCAGGTCTTCCTGACTCCGAGTCTAGCACTCTATTAATTATGCCACCTAACAGTGGCTAGAAAAATTATCGTGCTGATAATGATCCTTTGCATTTAGTTAGTGGTGGGCATTGGATGACCAAAGCCTATCCCTTGGCTTGTACTCTCAAAGCCTTTTTATCTCAGACCTGCCTTTAGCTAGGATCTTCCAGAACATGTGTTGTACTTCTAACCTCTGATTGCCTCCATATTGGAGCATTAATTTGTGATGGTTAATATGTGTGTAGTATATTTGGGGTTGAAATGAGAGACTGAAGTACGTAATAAGAGCAGAACAATACTTAATTCAATTCAGCAAAATTTATTGAGTGCCTGCTGTTTGCAGACATCATTGAGTCTTCCAGAGTAAGGAATGCTAAGCTTGGAGTCTGGAGAAACCTGAATTTTTTTCCCCTCACTTACTGGTTGTATGGGCATTCCATTCAACCTCTCTGTGCCTCAGTTTACTCATTTGTAAAATGGGGATTAAAAATGCCTCTGGTTTTTACCTAGGGTGGCTAGGTGGTGAAGTGGATAGAGTGCCTTGCTTAGAGTCAGGAAGACTTATCTTCCTGAGTGGGAATGTGGCCTCAGACACTCACTAGCTATGTGATCCTGAACAAGTCACTTAATCCTGTTTGCCTCAGTTTCCTCATCTTCAAAATGAGCTGGAGAAGGGAATGACAAACCACTCCAGTATCTTCGCCAAGAAAACCCCAAATGGGGTCACGAAGAGCCAGACATGACTGAAAAATAACAACAAATAATGGTATTTTACGTAATAGCGTTCTACTCTATAAATGTCGCACTATATAAATATTGCTAAAATATTGAAGAAACAAGTATTTCCCAGTCAGTATGACAGAAAATGAATAGTATGACATAATATGTATGATGTATCCAGTGACGTTGGGTTCTCCATGGCTATTCTAGCAGAACACAAGCCCTGACAGCTCATTCATTAGCACATTGCCTACTACACTTCTCTCACACTTAGTAGAGGCTTAATAAGTGCTTGCTGATCAACAAGCATTTATTTAGTCCCTGCTGTATATAATACACTATGCTAGGAAATGAAGATATAAAGACTAAACTATGACACAGTCTTTACCCTTAGGTAGTTTACAAGCATATTGGGGGAGGGGAGATAGGCCATACATAAATAGAGACAAGTATAAGGCAAGGTGGGGAGGAATAAGATCAAAGGAAAATATCCAGTTAAGATCAAACAAGATAAAAGTGTGTAAGGCAATTTGCAAACCTTAAAGTACTAAAAAAAAAGTCAGCTTTTATAATAATTATTAGCATTCTGATAAAATTCTCTAGCAAATATGAGGAAAGAGTGAACACCTTTAATTGGAGGATCAGGGAAAGCTTCAGGGAAAAGATAGTGCCTTGAAGGAAGAGAAAGATTCTGAAAACCAGAAATGTGAAAAGAGTGTCTTCTAGGCGCGAGGATGGAAGTGAGACTATGTGCCAAATTTGAAGAATAGCTGGAAACCCTGTTGGCTAAAATGTAGAGCTGGGGACGAGGAGCAATATGAAATGAGATTGGAAAGGTGGCTTGGAACCAGATTGTGGAGGCTTTCAATAATAATCTGAGGGTTCTGTAGTTTATCCAACAGGCAACAGGGAGATGCTGAAGGTTTCTGAGCCAGGCCTGTGACACATATGTTGATTCATTTGGCAGCTGTGTAAAGAATAGGTTGGATTGGGGAGAGGCTGGTGGTATGGAGGCCAGCAGAGTCATGGGATCATAGATTTAGAGCATGGAGGTCCACCCATGTCCCAACCCCTCATTTTACCAATCAGGAAATTGATACTGAGAGAGATTAAGTAACCTGCTCACGTTTAACCTAAGTGGTGAAGTCAGGATTCAGATTTCGTTATGTCTTCAAATCCAGAAATCTTTCTACTGTATCATGCTAAAAGGGGATGAGGACTTGAAATAAGGTGGTGGCCAATGAAGAGAAAGGGACAGATGCAAAGAAAGTTGGGGAGAGAGAGAACAGGCAAGGCATTGAAGCTGATTAGGCTGGGAGCGTGGTGGTACCATCAGTAAAAAGAGAGACATTGGGAGAAGTTCCTGCCAAGATGAAAAGTCTTTTCATGTGGGCCCAATGATGAGCTGTGTTGTATGTCTGTCATCTAAAAATTCAGCTGCAGAGAAATGCTTTTTTTGGGGGGGGAAGGCATAGAAATTTACAAAATATACTAAGTGAACAAGCATTAATTATCTATCTGTCAGCCTGTGGGCTAAGAAGAATCAGAGTTACAAAGAAAGACAAAAGGACAGCCCCTGCTCTCATAAGATCATACATATAAGGTGGGAAGGAACTTTAGAAGTCATCTAGTTCCTCCTCATTTTACAGATGAGGAAACTGAGGCCCAGAGAAGTGAAGTCACTTGCTCAGGGTTTCAGAGGTGGTAAATAATAGAGCCAAGATTTGAACTTCGCTCTTCAGACTCCACACCCATTGTTCTTTTCATCATGCTACCTTGCCTTCTCTCCAAAGGGGAAAATATAGAATTTGATAAGCCATAGGAGATACTACAAAGACTGTTTTGTTTCAGAGATACAAGTGGAATGAGTTGACCTTAAATTATTAGGAGCCAGCTGCATGAAATTGTATTGTATTGTATTGTATTTTTTTGGTTAGATCTTCCTTGAGGAATAGGGAAGCAGGATTCTGAGATCTTTTGATAGGTCAGGAGAGATTCTGCTTCCTGTAACATTATTACAGCACAGAACCTATAGAAATATGTGTGATGCTTTACTGAGAAAATAGATCCAAAGTTTATTTCTGCAGTCTTTTGATTTTATTTTTTCCCACTGCTATTCCTGGCCAAGAGTCTGTATCAAATGATGGATATGCAACTGAGCAAAAAAAAAAAAATTGCTTCACGGCAACAGGGACTGATGTTAGGGAAATTGGCTGCAGGTTGCTTTTGTATTTGCTAACGTTTTATTTGGGTATTTTAGCAGAGCCATTTGAGCATCTAATTAAGATTATGCTTGCGCCTCAATTGTTTATGAAGCCACACATAGATTTAATCATCAGATAAGCTTGATGAGGATTTGCAAAGGTAAGTTTTATTGTTTCACACAATAGCTATAGCCTCTCTTGAACAGGAAGGGAGCATTAATTCATAAGAACATTACAAATAGCTCAATGATCATTGGAGTATATTGAGTGTAGAATGAAACGCAGAAGTCTATTACAGATACTCTGTCTCTATTAACCTCTGTAACCCTTCCATTTAGTTTGATGGATAGAGGGATTTGTGCCCCGAAATCACAGGGGTATCACGTGTTTAGAAGTGGGATCATCTTTAAGATGGAGCTGTTAATCATTTTAGCAGATCAAGACCCATGATGGCTATTTTTGAACAGTGTTAACTTCACATTTTATGATAGCATGTCTTAATTGTTTAGAATAACCAATCTGTGAATCTGCAGTTGCTTTAGTGAATTGGAATGGACAAAACATAATATTACTGTATGGTTTACTTGAAAATTTGGCACATCAACCCTCTGTTGTGTTTTGGATTATATAGTTCTTAACATTATAATAAAACACAACCTTCCTCCATATTCCATTACTTGAAAAACACAAAAATGAAGACAGTCTGGGTGTGATGGTTCATGACTGTAGTATCAGCTTGGGAAGTTGTAGAGGGCGGCTGAGGTTCCTGGGTCTCTTGAACTCCAGGGTTCTAAGTTGCAGTAGGCTCTGTGATTGAGATAAGCTCAGCATCAATATGGTGAGCCCCCAAAAGGGAGGTCAGAGCTTCCAAGTTATTTCAGTAGTGGGATCAAGCCCATGAAAAGTAGCCCCTGCACTTCCAGGCTAGGTAAGATGGGGAGACCTAGTCTTAAAAAAAGATGTTGAAGATGAAAGGTAAAATGTGTTTACTGTTTAGAAATATATGGTTAGTTATACCCTAGGTAAAAATTCACTCTGATTATGATAAGTGGTGTAGTATAGGGGACAGAGTGGTAGACTTTTAGTCTGGAGAGACCTTGTTCAAATCTTCCTTCTGGTGTCAGGTTAGCTGTGTAACTATGGACAAACCTTTTAACCATTGTAAACCTCTATATCCTTATATATAAGTACCCAGATGAATATGTGATCTCATTAATTAAGCTTTTGCCAGGAATGATGTGGATTGCAATCCATGCCTGCCCGTCCTGTGTGACTCTTGGCTGTATATATGCATAAATTGGTCATAGAGAGTCTTTCTAAGGTGCTGGAGACCTTCCACACTTTGTCTTGATATTGTGAATATGCCATATGGAACACTTGGGCTATCTACCTGCAGTCTTTCATTCTTGCTCTGGGACCAGCCCATTTTCTCTTATAAGGTTTTTTGTCTCTTATTTCTGATTTTTTAAAAGCTCATCATCGATTATATATCATAACTTGCTCATGTCCCCCCTTCCCACACCATGTTCTCTCCATTGTCCTCTGTGTGCTATTAATTTTTAATTCTTCCCAGGCAGTTGTATTCCATGCCTTGTTGCCATATGGCTACATAGGTAGAATTTTAATATTTTAGAAATGTATCAACTTTTGCTTTCACGGGCTCAGTAAGAGGAACTTGGCAATTTCCTGAACATCATCCAGCCCACCGTCCTCTTCTTTAACTTTTGGTCCAACTTATCTTTATTGATATGTATACATAAACAGATGGATAAGCCCAGTAAGATGCCTGTCCAAATGCATATTGGTTGTATTTACATAATGAGGTTAAATAAAACCTGTCTTACCTGTCTTACAGGATGGTTGTCTCAAATGAGATTATGTTTGCAAAGTACTGTGCAAACTTTAAGATGCTTCTATCTCTTATTATTATTAAACTAGTGTTAGATTTCATGGACTTCAGAAATACTTTTATTATAATATCTAATTCCCCACATTAGTATGGAAATGGCCCTCAGTTTTAGAGGACTGTGACAGTGAAATTTAATCTCTGTCGGGTCTTACCAAGTTTGAGAGCTTTTGGGGCTCATGTATGTTATCCAAGGAATAGTCTACCCACACTTGGACAGGCTCAATCCCAGAAGATTGACCAACATGTTGTCAGTCTTTGACCCAAAGGAATTGATGACAACTATCTAAGAAGGCATAGAGGGCCTGTGATCTATGTTGGCGTTGGAAGTTTTTAAACCAGTGAAATCACAGATCTTTGAAGCATTGAAATAATAACATTTCTGCCTTTTAGAAATTCCCCTTCAGCCTTCAGGAAAAAAAAAGCTTTTCTGTGAATAGAAAATGGTCATAAAAAGTGGTCTAAAGCTGTTGAGAGTGTTTAGTCTATCACTATGATAGAATACAGGGGCTAAAACCACATTTCTTTGAATAATACTAATTGGTTATGGTCCTTTTGTCCCAATTTCCATTTCTTCCCTTGTTGTGGACCTTGTATACTCCAAATATAAATCATCATAAGCTCACTAAATATTTTCAAATGTTTCTCAGAAAAACCTTGTGCATTACAAACATAAATCATTATCATCTTAGTATTTTCAAATGTTCTTTAGGAAAGATGGCTATAGTAAAATGTTATTCCTTTTCACTTGAATATGCCCAATTTGCAGCTTTTTCTCAGGAATATAGTCTGGGATATTCCATGTCATACATATCTTTTAACTGTGTGTGTGTGTGTATGTGTGTGTGTGTGTACGTGCATGTGCCTGTGACCTCACAGCTCCAGGGAGGTCCAGGTGAGGAAGCTTCCACTATCACTAGAGATGTACATCTTTTCTGCAGTTAACAATTTTAGGGAGTTGACTAGGGCACTGAGAGCCCCAGAGTAACTTGCCCATGGTCACACACAGTCAGTATGTATCAGAGGCAGCTCTTTTTAAACAGTTAGTAGAGCAAATTTATCAGGGCAAAAGCCATTCCCCAGTAGATGAAGGGATCCAAGGATATGATCCATAAGGAAAAAAAACTCTCACAATAGTAATAACAGCTAGCATTTATACATCATTTTAATGTTTGCAAAGGGCTTCAATTTGTTAACTCATTTGATTCTCATAATGAGTCTATCAAGTAGTTCCTATTATTGTCCTTTCCACTGTAAAGATGAGGAAAGTGAGGCAATGAGAGGTTAAATGACTTAACTAGGATATCACGGCTAGTATGTTTTTGGGATAGAATTTGAGCTAAGGTCTTCCTGATTCCAATCCTTAGGCCCTATCCTGCTGTGCTATCTACCTGCCTCAAATTGTCTGTTCCTCTCTAATCATCAGAAGATGTAAATTAAAACAACTATGAAGTTCCACTTTACAGCTATTAAGTTGGTAAGAATAATTTCCAGTGATAAAATTCACCGCTTGCAGGGCTTAGAAAAAGCATACTGTTGAACTGCTTGGAGGAGATATAAGTTGTCCCGGTTCTTTTGGAAAGCAATATGGCAGTAGACTATGAACTGGTTTTACCTTTTCATCCAGTTATCTTACTACTAGGACTATGCCCTAAGGATATTACTGAAAGGGAAAAAAGACATATAGCTGTACAAAAATATTCATAGTAATTTCACTTGTTACCAACAACAACAAATCTCTAAAACTAAAAACCTATAAACAACTCCTCATGGTATCCTATAATTAGGAAATGGCTGAAGTGAGCCTTAGGAAGCATTGCTAACATTAAGGGTGGTGGACGTGATGGAATCACAGATGAACTATTTAACGTCCTAAAAGATGTTGCTATTAAAGTGTTGCATTCAATATTCTAGAAAATTTGAAAAACTCAACAGTGGCCACTGCATTGGAAAAGATCAGTTTACATTCCAGGGCTAAAGAAGGGCAATGCCAAGTGGTGTTCCAATTTCCAGACAATTGCACTGATTTCACACACCAGCAAATTATGCTTAAGATTCTATAAGCTAGGTTTCAGCATTATGTGAACCAAAAAATTACCAAAAGAGCAGGCTGATTTTTGAAGAGGTGGAGAAACTAGAGACCAAATTGCCAACATGTGCTGATTATGGAGAAAGCAAGGGAGTCCCAGAAAAACATCTGCTTCTGCTTCATTAACTACACTAAAGCCTTTGAATGTGTGGTTAACAACAAAATGTGTCAAGTCTTTAAAGAGATGGAAGTATCAAGTTATCTTACTTGTCTCCTGAGAAACCTGTATGTGAGCCAAGAAGCAACAGTTAGAACTGAACATGGAACAACTGATTGGTTTGAGATTTGGGAAAGGAATACGACAAAGCTATACATTGTCACCTTATTTATTTAACTTATATGCAGTGTACATCATGTGAAATGCCAGGCTGGATGAATCAAAAGCCAGAATTAAAGTTGCCAGAAGAAATATCAACATTCTCAGATGTGCAGGTGTGATACCACTCTAATGGCAGAAACTGAAGAAGAATCAAGAAGCCCCTTGATGAGGGTGAAGGAGGAGAGTGTAAAAGCTGACTCGAAGCTTAACATCAAAATAACTAAGGTTTTGGCAACTGGTCCCATCACTTCATGCCAAACAGAGGGAGAAGAAATGGAAGCAGTGTCAGATTTTAAAATCTTGGCTACAAAGATCACTGCGGATGGCAACCGCTGCCATGAAATTAAAAGATGCTTGCTCCTTGGAAGGAAGAAAAGCCATGACAAATCTGGACAGCATACTGAAAAGCAGAGACATCACCTTGTCATCAAAGGTCCATATAGTCAAAGCTATGTTTTTTTTTCATTAATAATGTATGGCTATGAGAGTTGAACTATAGGGAAAGCTGAGTGCCATAGAATCAACACTTTTGCTTTTTTTTTTTTTTTTTTTGGCAGGGCAATTGGGGTTAAGTGACTTGCCCAAGGTCACACAGCTAGTACATGTGTCAAGTGTCTGAGTTCGAATTTGAACTCAGGTCCTCCTGACTCCAGGGCCGGTTCTCTACTCACTGCACCACCTAGCTGCCCCCAAATCAACACTTTCGAATAGTGATCCTGGAGAAGACTTTTGGGAGTCCTTTGGACAGCAAGGAGATCAAATCAGTCAATACTTAAAGAAATCAATTCAGAATATCCACTGGAAGGTCAGATACTGAAGCTGAAGCTTAAATCCTTTGGCCACATAATGGGAAGACAGGATTCATTGGAAAAGACCTTGATGTTGGGAAAGATTGAAAGCAAAAGGAAAAGGGGTCAGCAGAGGATGAGATTGATAGTATCATGAAAACAATGAACATGACCTTGGACAGACTTTGAGAGATAGTGAAAGATAAAAGGACCTGGTGTGCTATGGTCTTTGTGATCAAGAAGAATCAGAGACAACTGAACGATTGAATAACAACACAAACAAATGATTGGTTATTAACACTCTGCAAGTGCCCTCTAGATATTGGCTAAGATTATTTCTAGATGATTTGCCCAAAGCCACATAGAATAATGAATGGCAGAGAGCCTCTGTTTGAATCCTGGATCTTCTACTTACTACCTAGGTGACCATAGGTTTCAATTTCCTTCTCTGGAAAATGAAGATTTTAGACTAGAAGAGTTCAAGAACTTCAGCTTCTAAGTTCTAAGATTGTCCATTTGTCTCCACTGCCATTTGACCTCCTGTCCCTTGAATCTTACCTTTTTCTTTAACTGCAGTCCCTATAGCATGATTTCAATTGCCTTCATACTCAGTCTTAACCCTAGATTTAGTGATTCACTAGGCAACATCCTGGACCCCTCATTTGCCCCTGGATCTTCTGTCATCAAAGACCTATAACCCTCAATTCTGCTGTTCCCACCATCATCTTATTTCTCTGCTCCTGTTCTCAGGATGCTGTGTATTATTTGAGAAGGACACAAAATTGACTTAATGTCACTTGCTAAAAATTTATGGTACATAATCTCAGCTGGGCTGCAGTTGCAGCCGTCCCTGCACTGTACTCTAGAGATAGCAAGGTGGTACAGTGCATAAAGCATAGACCAGAAGACCTCAGTTCACATCTAGCCTCAGAATCTTACTAGCTATGTGACCTTAGGCAAGTCACCTAATACTGTCTGTCTCAGTTTCATTACCTGTAAAATGAAGATAATAGTACCTACATCCCAGGGTTATTGTGAGGATAATGTTTGTAAAGCACTTTGCAAACCTTAAAAGTGCTATTTAAATGCTGGCTATTTTTATTATCACTCTCATTGTCTCTGCATCTTGTTTTCTACTACAACTATACTAAACCTTTTCCTCTCTTCTCAAGAATCCAACTATTTTCCCAGTCTCCATACTTAGAATAAGGAGATGACTTATTCTACTGTTTTGTTTTGTCTTTGTTTTTGTTTTTCATAATACCAAGGCAATCATCAAACTCTGCATCTCTTAGTTCCTTTTTTTGGGGGTGGGGTCGTATTGTAGTTCCTTCCTGGGAGCATCTAGATGGCAAAGTGAATAGAATACTGGGTCTGAAGTCAGGAAGACGCTTCTTCCTGAGTTTAACTCTGTCCTCAGACGCTTCCTAGCTGTGTGACCCTGGGCAAGTTACTTCACCGTGTTTACCTCAGTTTTCTCATATGTAAAATGAGCTGGAGAAGGAAATAGCAAACTACTCCAGTGTCTTTGCAAAGAAGACCCCGAATGGGGTCATGAAGAGTTGAACACGACTCAAAACTGAACAACATGAACAACCAAGTTTTTTTCCCCAGAATCTTAAAACTAGAAAAGGGCTAAAAATTAATCAGACTATTTCTGGGCATTATTACACAAGGTGGATAAAATTATGTAAGCTTTCTTAGCTCATAACAGGGAAGCTTATAGCTGATCCATGAGATGGTGCAAGGGGTAGGGCACTGGACCTGGATTCAAGAGGACCTGAGTTCAAATGTAGACTTAGACACTTAGCTGTGTGATCCTGGGCAAGTCACTTAACCTCTGTTTGTCTCAGTTTCCCTATCTGTAAAATGGGGATGATAATAATAGCACCTACCCCCTAGGGTTATTGCGAGGATCAAAGAAGATAATATTTGTAAAGGGCTTAGTGTACTGCCTGGCACATAGTAGGTACACATAAACATTAGGTATTATTATTATTGTCGTTGTTTTTGTTATTGTTATTTTTGGCCAAAAGATTTACTTTCTTGCAAAGTCCCCTGCAAATGACTAAAAAAGATCTGGAGTTTTATTGGGCTGCAAATTCAGTATCAACCAACAGCAAAAAAAAAAAACTACCATCATGGACAGCATGGAAAGAGGCATGACTTTGAGGAATCATGAGTTGATTGTAGCATTGCGTTCTGCCCTTGTCAGACTCTGTCTAGACTAAGGTGCTCAACTCTGGGAGAATAGGAAGTCTGCTTTTATTGGTGAATATCCAGAGGAAGACACCTAGAATGATAACAGGCTTCGATTCCATGCCCTGTGAGGATAAGGTAAAGGAGATGGCAATGTTTAGCCAGGCAGGGAAAGACTCAGGAGGAGACAGGAATGTTTTGTTCAAGCATTTGGAAGGTGGTCATGTAAAAGAGGGATTACACTTGTGTTTTGCTTCAGAGGACAGACCTAAGAATATGGGCAGAAGTTCCAAACAAGCAAACCTAGGTTTCGTATCAGGAAAAACATCCTAACGATCACAGACATTTAACAGTGTCGTGGACTCTCTCTGTGGTAAGTCATTTCCCCTTCATTGGCTGGATGAGTGTTTATCAGGTACTAGTCCAGGAGTGGGGAACCTGCGGCCTCGGGGCCACATGTGGTCCTCAAGTGCAGCCCTTTGACAGAATCCAGAAGTCAAAACTCAAACTTCTGGATTCCATCAAAGGCTGTACCTGAGGACCTAGAGGGCCACATGTGGCCTCGAGGGCACAGGTTCCCCACCGCTGGACTAGATGGTCTCTGCTGTTCCTTCCATTTCTGCAACTGTATGACTCTCCTTCGTGAATGTAAACTCCTTGAGGGAAGATACTGTTTTGATTTTAACTTTGTATCTATGAAGGCACCTAGCTTGTAACAGGAGGTTAATAAATGCTTACTTGCTTGATTGACTGGTAGGAATTTACAAATAGTCGGGAACAATCTAAAAATGAAATGCTTTGCTCTCTTCTTTTGTCTTTCCCTAACAAGAAATAAAAACAAAAACAAAAAACCCCGCCAAAATATCTGATCATTCCTAGAAATTCCTAACCACCCCTAGCAATAATTTTGGAGTTATTATTGTTAAAATTAGGAGCAAGTAGGTGGTGTAGTAGAGAGAGCACTAGCCTGGAGTCAGGGAGACCTGAGTTAAAATGTGGCTTACTGTGCTAGAGGGGTGACTGTCCTGAGGTTGTATTGTATGTGGAGCCCTGAAGTAAGAGAGGAGAGCTGCCTTCCTACAGACTCGAGCAAGTCACACACTTACTGTGTGACTCTGGGCGAGTCACTTCACCATGTTTGCCCCAGTTTCCTCATCCGTGAAATGAGCTAGAGAAGGAAATGGCAAACCAGTCCAGTATCTTTGCCAAGAAAACCCCAAATGGAGTCACCAAGAGTCAGACATGACTGAACAGGAATTGTTAATATTATTACAGAACAGCAATTGTTAATATTATTTTGGTTTTCAATTTTGGAGTCAGGGATTAGGCAATTAGTGATTTACTGCCATGTGGTTCTAATCCCTTATAAAGGCAACAACAAGCTCTCACACTACAGTAGCACTTTATGCTCTATGAAGTGTTGGAGCCTGGCTGTCGTCCTTGCCTAAGTGATCATCCTTGTGGTGATTGCATGTGTTATAGATGAGGCTTTATTACAAGTTCATGTACTTCTACCATCAAAGTGCCGTTGGCCATATTCCGAGGCAAACCCGTGTTGTATACTGGATGCTATACCATGTAGGGCTGGGATTTTTAACCTGAGTTCCATTAACTTGTTTCTTTAAAATAATATATCGGTAACTATTTCAATATAATTGGTTTTCTTTAAAATCCTATATATTTTACTTAATGCATTTAAAAATAGTTTCCCGAGGAGTCTCTGGGATTTATCAGATTGCGAAAGGGGTCTGTGATTAAAAAGAAAGTTATGAACCCCTGAAGTAGGGTCACATTATCATGAGGAACTTGTATATCAGTCCAGGAGTATCTTTCCCTGCCTATTGGTGATCAAAGAAAGCTTCGATTCTCACACAAGCCCTCTGATCAGATTAATGCCATCTTCGCTGACTTAGGCTTCCCTCCATGAATTTAAATTCCTGGGTTGCTTAAACTGAGGCAAATGCAGTAACAAAATTTGAGTTTTGGGAGGGACTCCCAGCTAAATGTGTGCCTTAGCAAGAATCCTAGCAACAACAAACCTGACAAGTGGTTATCCAGCCTGAGGTTGAAGACCCCTGGTGAAGGGGAATTCCTAATACTCCCATTTCATTCACAAACTCTTCTGAAATGAGTACAAGCTCTTTCAAAGATCAGCTGTGCAACCCTGTCAAAGTCATTTCCCAACTTTGCACCTCAGTTTCTTCCCCTGTAAAATAAGGGGAATTGGACAAAGGCCACTTTTAGCCTGAATATTCTGTGATTCTAAGTTAATGGTAACTTACATATTTACAGATAGATGTTAAACTGTGGTGTTCTTGAAAAAAAAATTTTGTGTAAATATCTGGTTTTTTTGAAAAAAATTGTAATATTGTTTGTTTTTACATCACATACTTTCCCTTTCTTCCTCCTCAAGCCATCCTTCATAACAAGAAAATAAAAATGGTTCAGCAAAAGTAATCTATTAAAAAAACTAACATCTGAAATATTCCATATACATTCACCTCTGCAATAGAGTGGGGGAGGTGCCTTCTCATATCTTCTTTGGGACCAAACTTGGTCAGTGTATTTTCACAGCCTTTAATTTTTGTTATTTTATTGTTCTTTCCATTGTAGTCATTGTCATATTTTGTATTCCTGGTTCTACTTCCTGTTGCATCAGTTTTGGTGATTTTTTCCTATGCTTTTCTTAGTCACATTCATAGTTTCTTTGCATTTTTAGAACTTTCTATTTGATGGGCACACTAGTTAGTATGGTTGGTAGAGCTGTGAATCGTTTCAACCGTTCTGGAAAACCATTTTGAATTATGCAGAGAAAGTGATTAATCTCTATACTCTATGGCTGCTGTTAGGCACCTCTGAAGAAGTCAGTAACAAAAAGAAAGGCCCCATATACGCCAAAATGTTTATATCACTACTTTTTGTATAAATCTCTACAAAAGTATAATTTTAAAAGAAGCTTCATATAAAATCTGAGTTCCTAAAATCAGGATTCATTCATGTTTTTGGAGTTAGTTGGAGTTTTGCTGCCTTGTACACATGTTTGTTGAAGCATCTTCAGAATCTAAATTAATTTTTGAAATGGAAATGTGCTCATCTCTGTGACGTGATCGGGCAAGCACAGGGACAAGGCAAGGACAAGCTCTTATCTTGGCAGAAATTGGGGCCACAGCCTCTTGTCAGCATCAGTTTTTACTCACTCAAATATCTGACATCCCAGGAAGCAAAATTGAAAATGACCACATGGATATATTAGAGGGAGCAATGCCATTTGAATGAGTCATTTTTGCTCAAGAAAATTCTTACCTGGGAAAATAATTCTTTGCTTGTATTAACAGACATCCTGAGCTTTTCACTAGATCCTACTCATAGGAGGACAGATAGATATGTTTTGACAGATACCTTTTTAAAAAAAAATTTCCCCCAAAATGTAAAACTGATTTAAAAAGAGCAGTCTTACCTGTTACATTTTGGAAATCTTTTTAATTTCTAAATAATATCTTTTAACTTATGATAGCTGTGATTTTTTTCCCTAGGATCTTACAGGTTTGAGTTTGTATTTTCTCATATATATCTGCAGTTCAGGTAATGGTTACCATATTAATAACCTGAACTATGGCTATATGGTACAAGTAGCAAGAATTCCTATAAAAAATGAGTAACTGATAGTGAGCATTAATAAACTATCCCCATTAATTATACTTTTTCTGTGAGTAATTTTTACTAAAGTAGCAAATCATTTAATATTAATTTATAATTTGGTAATATTAGGAAGATATTTAAAACCATGTTTTAGTTTCAGAGAAGTTTTAAAGGTATATAAATCAAGTAAAAAAAGCCTTTATTAAGCCCTTTCTGTATGCCAGGAATTGTGCTTTGTGCTGAGTTATAGATATCTAGTTACCTTTTCTTTAATCTTCAGTTTTGTCAGTCAGAGCTTAGTCTAACCCTAGTTTTTCCATACAGGTGTAAATAGAAACAACTTCATGCTTATCCAGAACTTTTTATCAATGGCAGAAACCCACTGGCCATATACAGGACCCCACTAGTGGTTTTAACACTTGTAGATTTAAGGGCAACTTGACATCAAAAACCCATTTATCCAACTTTTAAGAGAAACTTTTAACCATACATTGTGGGACACCTGCCAATCTGCATTTGTAGAAGTTTCCTCGCTAGGAAGTTCCTTTCATTAATCCAATGACAGATTCGGACAAAAAATAATAAAACCAACTTACAACTAATTTGAGAGATTACACATATACAGCCATTGAGTTCTCTTAGTTATCCCAGTTAATTCCCTTACTACCTTAGCAAGGGAATTCACTCTTTCTCTAGCTCTCTGTGCCAACTCAGGTACTAAAATGAAAATGGCTTTCTTGCTTCACAAACTTAGGAAGAGAAAGATGGTGGCCAAAGTATGCAGGCCTACCAGCATTACAAGTTCCTTGAAAATCTTTTTCCTTTCAGAAGGAAATAATTTTCTCCTTTCAAAGCAGAAGGCCTTATTTTCTTTTACCATTGGACGTTTTTGACTTAAGCATATAATTTCCCCCCCCCCCAATTGTCATTGAAGGCCTATGTCAATTTTTCATCCAAGTCTCTAACAGAGATTTCTAGTAAAATCTAATTTTAATTTTTAAAATTATTGTTTTAAATTTAATTTTGTAATGTTTTTCATAAAATTCTTCTTCACTGTCTACTTATGGTTCAGGTTTTACTGTGGGTTCTTGAAGGCTGTTCTTGTAGGTAGTATGTTCTGCCAGGTTCTATCGTGCTAGAAAGTTTTCAGAATATAGTCTTGGTGGTATAGAGGCTGCAGTTCAAAGACCAACCTGGTTAAATAAAGAGAGGCTCATTCCTAGTAAGTTAGCCATCAGCTGATGATTTTTTTTTGTGTGTATGGAAACCCATGGAACAAAGAACAATTTAAAAAAGATTCTTTAAGATTTACAAATTGCTTTATACAGATTATTTTAATGAGATCCTCGGTTACTTGAAACAGATTGGCCTAACAATCTACGTAAGAAAAATTAAATGGATGAAAAAACTTATTATATAAATCACTAAATAAGCAATGCAATAGTTGGATGCCCAGTCCAAAGTGTTTGAATATTAGTGGGCAAAGAATTGAATAGAAAGAAGAGGAAGAGCAGGAGGATAAGATGTACTATAATTAGTAAGAGTACTTCCAGCAATCCCAAGCTACTCCCTGATGTAAAGACTCATCTTTTTTTTTAAACAAAAATATTGTCTCTCCAATGCTGTATGATTTCAAATCTTGGAGTATCATGCTGTAGAATTAAATTTGTGGTCACTCCGAGAACGTGGAGAGTAGATTGCTCAATATTTCCAATTTTGACCTATGTTCGTGAAATGTTATAAAAGATGTCTTCAAGGAAATGTATGGTCAGGAAGGAGGTGAGCGGGTCGTATGTTGAGATTACACATATACAGCCTGAATGATATAAAAAAATCTAAGACGGAGATGTCAAAGATGTTAGGTAGATATTCTGTGGAACATCTTTGGGAAATATGGAAAAGCATTACACAGGGTGGGTGCCACCTGAATCAATTAAAGGAATTCCCCATATCAATGAGATTACAAAATAATTATAGTATTGAAATAATCCATAAAGGAGTAATACCTTTTTTTTAAAGATCATACATTTAAAACTGCTTTTAAATAGATCATCATTTTGTTTTGAAATACTGATATACCATGATTTCTTTGCATCAGCACATATTGGTTATGTCCTGGAATTTCATTATGATGCTATATTTAGGGTGTATGACATTTAGTCCAATTCAGCAAAAGATGATTGAGTATCTCCTATGTACAATTTGCTCTTCTAGTTGCTGGGGTAGGGAGGAGTCAGATATGAGTGAGTTATCATCCTTGCCTTCAAGGGTATTACACTCTACAATAACAATGAATGTAGAGGGAGGTGAGTCAGATGTGCACAAAATATAGTGCAAGGCAGAATATAAGTGCCATTAGCAGAAATTTAATAGGTAGTTCTAATGAAGAAGTCTCATCTCAATGGGGCGATCAGAGTACGTTTCATAAAAGAAGTGTTAATTGAGTTGGGCTTTGAAAGTTGTATAGGTGGAGATACAGGGAGAAGGCATTTCTAGAGGAAGGAAGGAGGAAAGCAGAGGCCATATCCAGGAAATAGTTGTTCAGGCTAGCTGGAGTATAAAACATATATATGGGGGAAGGATTAGAGCTAAGGCCAGACAGATAAGTTTGGATCATATTCTGGAAGCACTTAAAAGAGAGAGTGAACAATTTGGAATTTTTCCAATAGTTAGCAATAAACCACTGAAGATCTTTGAGTAAGGTGAGAGAAGTTAAAGGAACTCCTATTGGATAATCTCTTATCTTCTTAGTAAAGGAGGAGGCAAGGTCAGCCTGTCAATCAGTCAATACGCATTTATTAAGTACCTGCTATGTGCCAAGTACTGCAATAAATGCTGAAGGTCATCAGTTGACAGTAAAGTGGGCCTCACTGAGATTGAGAACTAAGGAAAGAATTTGGAACACCATTTGGCGTGAACATAATAAAAGAGTCAACAAAAGACAAAGAAATTTATCGATGAAGAGTAACAATGACCTAAGTAAGACAATCCCACACTGTAAGATACAGTATGCTCCACTTCCAAGCATTCTCTTCTTATCCTCTTTCACACTCCTATTTTCCTATACCATTTCTAGGTCACAATTTTTTGTTTGCTTTTCACATCTCCAGACATTTCTGCCATTATCATATGCATTAAATGAAAGAGTCTCCTTCTGAACTTTTGGGGTGACAGTTAACAAGCAGGGCAATGAGAATGACTCCCTCTCCTATCCCTCCTTGTTGGCAGCCTGGTCACAATGGGTTCAGTTGATCCACCATACCCATTACTAGTGGTCTCTTATGGTTTATAGGTAGATGTTTCTCCATTCATGTGTAAGCAAGCATGCCTGCCAGCAGTCAGATGTTGCCCAAATTTAGAAAACCATCTAAAGTTACTCTAAGAAAATACACTATTGAATAAGGGCTCATGACCTTGTAAATATCCAATTGCCCTGACTTTGGTCAGAACTGTTGTTAACTTGGATTCAGTTTCTAAAGCAAGGCAGTGCTCACATAGTTATTGGGTTAGGAACTGTCCGTTTGGCCAATGAGACACGGTGATGAATATCTAAAGTTTTAGATAGGTACTAATAAGGGAGATCAGAGAATAGCTATTCATGGCTATCTTTTATTACATCAGCTAACCAGGAGAAAAATGGGAAGAGAGGGACCTATGAGTTACCAGCTCAGATGTGAAATTGGGGAAGATTAATGTAATAGCATGTGTTAATAATCTGGTCTATATTTTCTATACCTGATGCTAAAGTAAATAATGGGAGAAAAAGAACTATCAGAGAAAACCTCTATGAGGCAGAAGCAGAAATACCTTTCTACATTTCATTTTCTGCCATAGGATGTCACCAGAGCCCAGACAGTAGGAGAAAAGAAATGTGCTGCTGGTTTACGGCTTCCATTGGAGTATTCTCCAGGATCATAATCATATTTCCCATGGCACTTATTTCAAGAATAAATATTTTTTCTGGTGATATAATAGATAAAAAAATGATTAGCGATTGTTTTGCTGCTCAGACAAAGCACTTTATAGAGATTGGCTAATTACCATACTCCTCAGTAGTCTTGTTAAGCAAGTAAATACCCGGTGTAGCATTTATTGGGATCCCTCATGGGCAAGATGCCGTTCTAGTTGTTCTGTTTTATAGTCCTTTTGTTTTAACCTCTCTGTTTGGTTTGTTCATCTCTCAAATGTGAGAAATAACTAACTGTGCCAACCTCTTCTTCCATTATATAGAAATAATATTTAGACTTTGAATCATACAGTTCAATTATCTATGGTAATGGGGGTGGGGAATAGCATAGGTAATTTTTTCCAAGACTTTGGTTTGTTTTTGGAATAGATCTCTTGGAAACACATTTCATTCATTCATCCATGGGAGGTGGTAGCAGAGAGATGCCTTTCCTTTTATAGTAGATTTGGCAGGAGGATCATAAGAATATGAGTTTTGAGGATTGTAGGACTTAGCATTGGGAAGGACCTTAGGGGTCATCACATCCAGCTCACTTATTGGAAAAATGAGACAACTGGGCCCCAGAGAGGTTGTGGGGCTTGCCTGAGGTCACATAGGTAGTAAGTGGTGTAGCCTAAAATGCAGCCCAAGGCCTCTGACTAAATACCCATTTTTTTCCCCTAGATTTTGTGTGAGGTTGAAGAATCATAGGATTGAATATTTAAAGCTGGAAGGGCCTCCAGGGCTCATCTAGTTTAGGATCTTTTATCCTGGGGTCTCTGGACATTTTTAAATTTTTAGATAATAACATTTAAAAATAGTTTCCTTTATAATTTCATGTATTTTACTTTATGCATTTAAAAAACATTACTTCGAGAAGTGGTCCTTAAGCTTCCCCAAACTGCCAAAAAGGTTCATGACATAAAAAAAGTTTAACCAAAAAAAAAGAAAGATTAAAACCTCTTCATCTAGTCTAACCCTTCCAAAATCATAGATGAGAAAACTGAGGCCCAGAGAGGCCAATACAATCGTCCAACCTCATGTAGATTGCAAATGGTGTTAAGAATTTGAAGCTAAATCCTTCACAGTTAGTGCTCCTTCTCCTGGCCTGTGCTGGCTGTTGTAGGAATTGTCCTCCAGGATGTTGGGCTCAAGTAGTGATACAGCCTCAGCATTCCCAAACCACATATCATATACCTGTGAGGGGTGTTGATCAATCAATTTTATTAACAAGAATTTAAGTGTCTACTATGTACCACATACTGTATTAGGCACTGGAGGTGACATGTAAATATATGAGGTATCCCCAAAGTCTTAGCACAGATTTAAGTTCTAAAAGCTGAGTTAAACTAATTCATTCAATGAATGTTTATTAAGGGCCTACTAAATGCCAGGCATTATGCTAAATGCTGGGAATATAAAAAAAGGCAAAAGTTCTTGCCCTCAAGAAGCTTACTCTCTAATGGGGGAAGACTCAAATCTAGCCTTAGATACTTACTAGCCATGTGACTGGACAATCATTTAACTGCCTTAGTTTCCTCATCTGTAAAATAGGGATCATAATAGAATCACTTCCCAGATTTGTTAGAATAACTTAAATTTCTAATAGTTTAAAACTGTACTAAGACTTTGAAGACATCCTATGTAAGTCTATAAAGAATAAATATATACAGAACAAATAAAACTAAACAGTAAGGGAGGGAAGGCACTAGTAATTTGGAGGATGATGAAATGCCTCATAGGTGGTGGTAATTAAACTTTATCCTTTTTTAAAAGCAAGTGTTTTTTTAAACATTCTTTTTTATTCTGAATTCCAAATTCTCTCCCTCCCTCCAGCCCCTCCTCCACCCACTGAGAAGACAAACAATTTGATACCCATTATACGTATAAAGGCATTCAAAAACATATTTCCATATTTGCTGTGTTGGGAAAAAAAAGCAAGAAAAATGAGTTGGAAAAAATATGCTTCGGTCTCTTCTCAGAGTTATACTGTATTTTGAAGGAAAATAGAGATTAATTTTCTTTGGTAGAGGTGATGAGTGAGTGCATTCCAGGCATGGGAGTCAGCCAGCATGAAAGCACAAATATGGAGTATGGAGTTCTGTAAGTCAAGAATAGGGAGAAGTCATTTTGTTTGGATGATAGGATGTGGGAAAGGGAATAATGTACATACAGTGAGGCTACAAAGACAGGCTAAGGTCAGGGAATCTTGGGAGCATGCTGGATGGCACTGGCAAGTCATTTAAAAGTTTAGCTTGGAAAAAAGAATTATGGTTGTGGATAATCCACACATAGATAGATAATTGAAGAGCTGTTTATTAATGCAATTACTTCTCCAGGTTACTTTCTTCCTTCCTTCTTCTCTCTCTCTCTCTCTCTCTCTCTCTGTATATATATATATATGTATGTTTATCTCCCTCCCTCCCTCCCTCCTTCCCTCCCTCCCTTCCTTCTTTCCTTCCTTCCCCTCTCTTGTTGCTGATTTTCTTTCACTTAGGAATAAATTAAATAGAAAATAGAATTCAGGCTCTTTTTAAATTAAGCTCTTCTCATTGAGTGTTACTTTTCATAGCCATGAAATCTTAGTCCTGGAGAGGACTTTAGAGATCTAGTCCAGTGACCCCAAAGCAGCTGACTGCTCAAGTTATATCATGCCCCCCCCCCCCCCCCGTCTCTTTGTTCTGACAACCAAGTAATCAGAAAAATAAGCCTTTATGAAGAGAAGCAAAAATGTAGATGATAGCACAAATACTATTGCAGACTTAAACAAGAGTAAGAATCAAGTTAGGGAGCGCTGATCTAACAGTGCTATGGTGGTTAATGTTTAACAACTGGCTCTTGGGTAAACAAAATATATACCCAGCACATTTTTAAGTTTAATGTAAAGTATCATAATTTTCTCAATCACTTTATTAAGTCTATATAATCAACAAAATGATAAATCAAGCCATGATTTGTAGCATTTGCCAAATTCCAAGATGTAAATGCTCACATGAAAATTTAACAATTGTCTCTCTCCATCCAATCTGAGCTGGCTCCAGTATACTCCTAGGTTTAATCTACTTTCATCATTTTAAAGTTGAAGAAACTGGGGTAGAAAAAGGTTGTCACAAGGGATTTCCTCCAGGCCCTGCCCCACCCACCAAAAAGGCAACAAATATGATACCCATTATACATGTGAAATGAAGCTTTTGAATTGTGATGCTAAAGAAGTTGAGAGTTCCTTAGACAGCCAGGAGCTCAAATCAGTCAATACTTAAACTAATTCAGACTATTCTCTGGAAGGTCAAATACTGAAGCTAGAGCTTAAGTGTTTTGGCCACATAATGAGAAAACGGGACTCTTTGGCAAAGACTCTGATGTCGGGAAAGATTGAAGGCAAAAGGAAAAGGAGATGACAGAGGATGCTATGAATAGGTGGTGTCATGGAAGCCACAAACATGAGCTTGGACGAACTGGGAGAGAGTGGAAGCTGGAAGGGCCTGGCATGCTATAATCCATGGATTCACAAAGAGTCTGTCATGACTGAATGACTGAAAAACAACAGCCAAAATACATGTGAAGTCATCCAAAACAGATCCATATTAGCCATGTTGCAAAAAAAAGCAAGAAAAATAAAGTGGAAAAATTATGCTTCAGTCTGCAGTCAGAGCTGAGCTGTATTTTGAAGGATTCTCTTTGGCAGAGATGAGGAGAGAGTGTATGCTAGGCAAGGGAGTCAGCGTCAAGGGTGGTAGTTACCGTGTCAAAACTCCACTTAGGAAGTAAGGCCATTGGGTGCATAGAATGATGACAACAGCAATAATAATAGCATCAAGAACTAGCATTTGTACAGCCCTTTCAGGTTTAGAAAACACTTCACAAACATGATCTCCTTTTATCCTTACAATGACCCTGAGAGGTCGATTCTGTTATTACTCTGATTTTACAAGTGAGCTTAATGATTTGCCCATTCATGATCATACAGCTAGTAAGTGTCTGGGGCTGGGTTTGAACTTGGGTCTTCCCAACTCCAGGTTCAGCACCATATCTACTGTACCACCTACCCGTTTGTGTATATATAATGAGAGCATTTAATTGTCCTTATAATATTGATGCCCTTTATATATTTTTTAATCTATTGAGTCTTTCTGTAACAAACTATAGTAGAAAGAACATTGGATTTGAAATGAGAAGCCCTTGGTTCAAATTTTGGCTCTGCCATTTATTACCTGGGTGACCTCAGATAGGGTCACTTAATTTCAATGGATCTTGGTTTCCTCGTCTGTAACATGAGAGCATTGGAAGAGGTGATAGCTACCTATGTTACCCTGAGTTGTGCAGGACCTAGAAGGCCCCTTCTACTTCCTGAAGGTAGGATTAATATATTTATTTGGAGGGCTCAGAAGAGGTAGGATGTGAATTCTAATGAATTCTAGCTCTATTAGAGCTTTTATAGTGAAGGGCCCACCAGACTGGCTCTCTGCTGCCTCTTTTACAATGGATAGTAAGCTAGGGGGACTATGAATCCATTGGTCTGATCTAGACCCTGGATAATATGTCCTAGCAGATGTACTGCTCACAGGTTATAAATCATGGACTGTAGTTTTACTCTTATTCTCCAATCTCCATAGTCTGAGCTGCCACCAGGATGACCCAGGCCTTTGGAATCTCTACCCATTCTTTTCTTTCCTAAACCTTAGCCATCATGGGGTTTCAAGCAAGGCATATTTGTTTGCAGGGAAAAGAATAAAATCACATTTTGCACAATAGGTAGCAGAGTGCTAACAAAATGACTAATGAATTAAAAAAAACTTTACTCTCAAGCTTGTTTTCTAAATAGGTTTCTCCCCCCTTTAGCCATAACATGTTACCTAGCCCAATACTCTGCTGCTCTCTTCATAATCTAATTTTCTTATTATCCAAACATCCCAAAATACTGCCCTGTGTGCAGGATGTATATAGGCCTGGTACTAGGTCAGAGGCCCCTTCAGGGCAAGTTCCCCCTGGTAGGTTTATAAATCCCACACTTTTGTAGGGGCTAGGGAATCTACAACAATGACATGGCCAATCAAAATCATAGTAAAGGTTAGTGTCAAGGCCTGAAACTGGCCAGAGGGAGTGCAAACAGAATAGCATCTCTACTTGGTGCAGGAGAATAGCATCAAATTAGAGAAACCTTTTTGCAATTTGTAAAACTGTTTTCCTGTTCCTCTGTTATCAATATCTTCCTCCTTACCCTTCCTCACCTCTACATTTTATGTTTCCCCTGAGGTGTTTTGCAACAATGGCTCTCACTCTACCCCCTTTAAAACTGAAGAGGTTCATTGTGGTATGGGGAGCAGGGCAAAAGGAAGAAGAGGGAAGGAAGAAATTGCCTCTCGGGAGAACCCAATAAATTGAGATGGTGGTAGCTAGAAGCCAGTAAAATGTGGTATGTGTCTGGATCACTGGTTGGCTGGCACATAATTGTCACAGTTCAGGAGGATTCAGTAATCAGCTCTTGATTTTCAGTCCTCGGTCTTGTTGGACCAAAGGAAACTATCTTTACATTGGCCCAACCTTAGTGTTCTAGTTGTACCCATTATGGTTGAAGGTCCTGGAAGAACAGAAGTGATATCTTCCTTTATTGTTATATATTCAAATCCATAAATAAATTTATACATTTCATCTCCAACTCAGAAGTTGCCAAAGACATCCCATTTCCTCATAACTTTTGTCTAAACCAGAAAGCACTACCCCCTTCAGATATAGGTCAGAACTGAACTAGGATCATAAATCCAGAACTAGAAGGGACCATTAAGTATAATCTCATATTTTAAAGATGAGAGATGGAGGCCCAGAAAATTAAGGTAACTTTTCTAGTATCACACAAATCATAAGAGACAGAGCTGGGATTTGAACCTACAAGCTTCCAATTCCAGAATCAACACTCTTTCCACTACACCATCTAGCCTCCTTAGCTTTAGGACAAGACTAAAAACATCTTCAGTCAGCTTTAGAATAGTGTTGAAGTCACACCCAGTTTCCTAACTGATTGAAATTCTACTCAATTCTCTAGGGTTCTGACTGTAGTCTTCTGACCTGCTTCCCCCAGACCTCTCACCTCTCTTAAATTCGAATCTTGTGACCTGATCTCTGGTCTCAAGAAGAATCAGCCTCTTGCTTGACCACTCTTGAATCTTGTCTACCACCCATTAACTGCTTAGGTCCCCATTCTATTCTCATGCATATTTTGCTCTTGATCAGAATGGTCTTGTTAATTCTGTACAACTGGAATACTCTTGCCCCTTTTAATCCATGTCATTTAATCAATCCACAAGCATTTATTAAGCCCTTAGTATGTGCCTGTCATCTTTTCTGGTCTTATGTCAGATTGCCCCAGAGTACACTCAGGTATAATAGGATTCCTTGTGTCTAGCCTGTATCCCCACCATCAGTATTTCATTTTTCTTTTCTTTTTTCTTTCTTCCACCCACATGTCTGCTGAAGCAAAATATAGGGGGATCAAATCATGCCCCTAAGGAGCATTTCTGTTGTCAATGGTGAATAAGAGAGGCTGGTTCCTTTTTCTCCAGGGAATATGACTCAGTATACCAGAATTTGAAGCATAAGAAACCATGCTATAGTTAGATACTTAATAGTCACAAAATACTTTACTGTTTAAGGTATCGTTTGAGTCTTAAGTATTAAGAATAAATTGACATATTTAACAAATTAGCATTTTATGGTGCCTTGTCTACAGTGTTTTATACTCTTATCATTCATATTAACAATATTTGCAGATCTCAAGAATTATATTCTGCATGTAGGGTTTAAATAATTTAGATATAAAATTCTGTTGGAAAGACACAATGTGAACAAAAGATAAATTTTCTAAATTTTGAATGCATAAGAAAAGCCTAGTTCGATTTAGCTATATACTATTTAGTTTCTGAATAGAGAAAATAATGAAGCTTTTGTCCTCTGGAAATCTTAGACAATTTATTTTCTCTTGTTTCAGTCAGCATGAATGAAGCTTTCCTTTATTAGACGTATGGTCAGGTTTTATCACCCTTTAAGCCTTGGACAACATGAAGTTGTGTCCCAGAGGTGAAATAAATTTCGAAAGCAGAAGGGAAAAAACCTACCTCATGTCAGCTACTACAAATAGTGCCTTTTGCCCATTGATGGTAAGACCAATTAACCATCTTAACCCTTGTTCAAGTATGTTCTTACAACAATTCTTCTAATTCGTGGCTATTGTAAAGATGGTAAAGGGCAATAGATGTTATGGGATATTCTTGCTCTTTCTCCTTAGTCTGGTTTCTGCTCTAATATGCAGGCCTGCCTTGCTCATTTGTGTATTTTATTACCATTATATCCATCACTGATTAGACCTGGAATTCTTAACCTGGAATTATGGAAACATTTCAGGGGACCCATGAATTTGGATGGAAAAAAATAGATCTTTATTTTCACTAACCTCTAACTGAAGTGTGGCATTTCCTTATTATTTCCTGAGTTATTTAAAAATATTATTCTGAGAAAGGGCCCTTAGGCTTCATCAGGCTGCAAAAAGGTCTATAATAAAAAAAAGTTCAGAACTCCTAAATTAGACCCTTATTGGACTATCAGGTTTGATGCTGGGCACCATGCTTAAATGGAGGGAGTAGGAGCCTGAGAGAGTTCATAGCACCTCTAAGAAAAGATGGAAAGCCGAGATTACTTAGCCCGGAGAAAAGAAAGCCGAGGGGGTGAGCTAATATTTATCTTTCAGTGTGCTATATATCTACATATGACATATTGCCTTATAAGAAATGTATCTTATTTTCCAAGCTCCGAGGAAGGTGAAAAAACTGGCTTAATATGTAATACATCCATAAAAGAAAGTAGGTCATCAATTTCCCATATCCCATCTTTCTTTTTGACTCTACTTGCCTCTTCAAGCTCCCACCATCTCTCCCGCAGGCTATCTGCAACTCCTAACCCTTTCAACACTCCCGACCCCCTATCAGCCTATTCATTTAATTTTGTTTCCCTGGATTCCTCTTTCTTTCCCCTCTGTAGTACCTCTCGCTAACATTAAGCTTCTTCTCTTCCAATCTCCAGGACTGTAGCTTCTGTCAGAATGCTGGTCTGCTTGCTATTTGTTATATGGGGGTGAGGGAGAAATACAGTGAGCCTAATGTTTAATAAATGTGGTGGCTTTTCATTCTCTGAAGGAAAGAAGTTAGGGTTTCTTGAGCTGGAAGGAGCTGTTTTATGGTTTACCCAAGCAGGAAGATAGGGCAGGGCTGGGAAGGTGATGATTGGAGATAAAAGGTTGAGGGCTGGCAGTACTGGCAGTCTTTGATCTCTCCCAATCCTTCGATGTTCATGATTTATCTAGTATAGTTCTTTTATGAGCAAAAAAGAAAAAAGTACTTTAGTGTATTCTGCTCTTTGTACAACAAAGATGGTGGCATGTTCTTTGTATAGTTTGTCAGTGACTTAGTGTGTAATCTTTGTTTATAAAGAAGATAATAATGCACATGTCTTTATATACGAGTTGAAAGTATATGGATGCTATTTACACATTCGTATTTCTTTCCATATTATATGTATATATTATATGATAAACACATTTACATATAACATATGTATACAACATATATACAACAAAAACATATGTATACATATAACATGTAACATATTGCCTGAAGACAGTAGCATTTGTATATGTTCTCTGTATGTGAAGATGATGGTATTAATTTGTTGGTAAAACATATGCTTTGTGTTATCTGACAGGAATGATGAATTGGGTCGAGTTGGCCATATTCTCTTGGCTAGTTCCCTGTGTAACCAAGATGATTAGCCAGGGTGAAAGGTGCTAAACGTGGTGGTGTACTAAGGGTATCTCTGTGCAAAGCTAACTGGATCCTGTAGGAAACACACCTTAAAATTACTTTCCTTAGAAAAGCAGATCAAAGGGGTTAGCAATCTTACTTTAATTAAACATACATATACCATTCACTTAATTCAGAGGGAAAAGCCAGTACCTTGAACTTCAGAGGGAATACAAACAGAAATTACAAACAGATCAACAGACAGGCTTTTTTCTGTCTGACCAAATTACAGTACATATATAATTACCAGAGAGAAGCACCAACATCTGGGTTTTCAAAGCCCGGGGCGGGGGCGCCTGCTTCAAAGACTACCCAGAGTCTCTGTCACCAACACTCTTTCAATGAGTGTGCCCCCAAAGGCAAAATGCTAACCTCTGAGTTTATATACACTTCTTCAGGGTCAGGGCATCACAGCCACGTGACTCAAACCCACGTGATTTAGGCCTTCTTCTAACTTAAACACTTGCTCAGAGTCAGAGGGCATCACAACCATGAAAGAGGGCGTCACAACCATGAGACTCAAACCCATGTGAACTAGGCCTTCCCTTGACATAAGCAGGTCATCAGAGACTCCCGATTCAATCAAAGATTCCTTAGTGCTGAGAAGCACTCCAAAACAAAGACAAAGACAAGAAAAGGGTCCCACTTTACCTGCTCCATTCAAACAAAGGCAAGACTTATTAAAGGCACTTGATGGCCTTGGCATTCCAAAAGAGAAGAACAGTATGACTAGAGGTTGCATCAAAGGAAGCATAGCTTAAGCCTTAGTCCTTCTGGCCAGTCAGATCTGGGGAAATCATTGTCACGTGTCAAAGGAAAACTAGCCTAACATATGCAGCAGAAGGAAGGGGAAACTGGTAGATGGTGGTCCTATTACCATCTTGCAGTATTGGAAAAACTTTTGTAACACTTCCTCTTTTTGAAATCTTACATAAATTTATTTATATTTTTGTTTAAATATCATCTTCATTTCTGAATAGATAAGTATTTCTCCTTTCCCCTACCCAGTTATCCATCATAAAAAAAGTAAATGACTTTTCCATGATCATACCACTGATAAGTTTCAGAGCTAAGATTTGAACTCTTATTTTTCCTGGCTTCAAGTCCAAAACTCTATCCTTCAGATGACTATATCATAATATCTATTCTGTCACTTCCTTTATTCGTATCTGATGAGAATCTATGAGCCATCCTTCTATTTAGTTGCAATTCTTTGTGTCTTTAATTTTGGGCAAAAATCAACATTGATTTTTTTCAGGTCCTATAGTAGTGTATGTCATCAGGCAAAGGACTCCCATTTAGACAGCCAACAATTAATGTTTATA
This sequence comes from Trichosurus vulpecula, assembly GCF_011100635.1. Classification (NCBI taxonomy): domain Eukaryota; kingdom Metazoa; phylum Chordata; class Mammalia; order Diprotodontia; family Phalangeridae; genus Trichosurus; species Trichosurus vulpecula. Next base: position 133,858,604 of record NC_050576.1, read on the forward strand.
GATAGCCCCAAACCCCATGATTCTTAGCCCTCTCTGTTCTCATATCTGTTACTCTACCACTATCATTTTGAAAGTGGAAGATGACTGCTTAGGATTGAGGGTGACTTTATACTTTTATCAATTTCACGCTTTGCTTTGTCCAAAGAATCCATCAACAAATAACCAGACCTCATGGTGAGGAATCTTTTCAATATTTAACTAGGCTGATCCTTGGAAAATAGTCTCTTGCTTCAGTTGCACCAACCTCTCAGGGTTGTTGGGAGGATAAAATGAAATAGTATTTATAAAATGCTCTGCCAACCTTAAACACTATATAAATACTAATGATTATTATTGTTATTTGAAGATTTTCCAGCTTGATAGAAATGACTAGGGCTTTCTCTCCACTTGCATAAACCCCAGAAATTGGGGTTCACCTCAGCAACACAATAAGCCTTTTGCATAACCTTTTCTGATCCCTCCATTTGATAACAGTCTTCTGTCTCATATTTCATATAGAACACAAGATTTGTAACTCTGTACTGCCCTTATGGTATAATGTTGTACCATAATTCTTTAAATAAGTAATTTCTAGAAACCCCTATAAGAATTTTTGTGGGGTACATTCTGTGATCCTTTTCCTACATATATGAGACAGGCATATAGTTGTAGGGATGCCAGAGAAAGCATGATTCTACCTTTGTTTTTGGCAGTGCTGTGAGGTCTACATACTGTGGAAGAGGGATGGGCTAGATAAAAAGTGTGCTGGAACCAGCTCTCACCAGCTTGAAGAGCCCATTATTAAATTTTCATTGTGACCATTTACACCCAAGAAATCCCTGCAGACCAAGGCTTAATTTATTGTTTTGTTGATGGTTTAGACTTACAAAAACATTAGTAATGTAGATTAAATGTAAAAGTATGTGTGAATATATTTTCCTTCCAAAGACCCCAGTGATTAAACAGCATACTCCTGTATTGCTCTATAAAAAATGCTTAATCTTAGCAGAAGAAGATAATTGTCACCCCGCTGGAGGCCTGGTAACTGTAGGCTAACAACAACAGTAACAATAGTAACAGTGACTGGCATGCTTTAAGATTTGCAAAGTGCGTTACATCTATTATCTCATTTGAGCCTCATAGCTTCCCTAGGCTAGGTCCACTTAAGATGGCATTGTTGTTTTTTTTGTTCAGTGGTGTCTGACTCTTTGTGACCTCATTTGGGGTTTTCTTGGCAAAGATACTGCAGCGGTTTGCCCTTTCCTTCTCCAGCTCGTTTTACAGATAAGGAAACTGAGGCCAGCAGGGTGAAATGACTTGCCCAGGGTCACACAGCTAGTAAGCATCTGAAGCCAGATTTGCACTCAGGAAGATGAGGCTTCCTGACTCCAGGCCTGGCAGTCTATCCACTGCACCACCTTGCCCACTAAAAATGTAGCTGTAACTATTGTTCCTGATTTCAGCTAGGAAAAGGAAACACTACATCCCTTTCAGAGGGAGTATAGTTTTTATGCTAATCAATCAATTAATCAATAGGTGTTTATGAAGCAGTAAATATTAAGTAGCACTCCATTCATCTATTTGTTAACCTATTTATTTACTTACTGTAAATAATATTAAGCAGTAAACATTTATTAAAGTGACAGGCTTTTTGCTAGGTGCTGGAGGTATAAAGACAAAAAATGAAGCAGTTTTTGCCCTCAAGGAGCTTACATTCTGGCTGTCATACTAGATTCTCTTTTGGCGTAAGAATGAACTGGACAGAAAAGTCCTCTGACAAGGGAGAAAGAATGTCCAATAATGTTTTAGAGGAAGTATTATGTAGCGGATATATTGGAAAGAACACTGGGCAGGAACCCAGGAGGCTGGAGTTGTACTCTTGGCTTTTGCCACTGACCCATTATATGATCTCAGCATCAATTTCCTAGGACTAGATAGCTTTAGGGGTTTTTCCAGCTTTGTCTATTTCTCCCCTTTTTAAGATTTAAAAAGGAAATTTATTTATTTCCTGAGAAATGCCATTTCCGTATAGTGTTTATTGGTATATGTTATGCTATGCAGGTATCTTGCTGTAATTACCATAGCAGAGAAGCTATTAGGGGATGCAACAAGGTGCATTTTGGTGTGTTGGCATAAAAAGGGAAATATTAATATTTTAAAAGCTAGAATACAAATTCGCCATTTTAAACGTTATGGTAATGCTTTTTTTGGTATATTTATATGATGGTATTAAAAGAATATTCTCATTCTCTCTAGGGAAAAGTTTCTTTAGTAATTTATTGCCACTTAGATTTTTTTGTCAAGTCAGGGTTGATCAATTGCAGATTTCCATTCCCTGAGGATTGCCAGAAATGTCCTACAAAACAAATAGATTGCTTTCTTTTTTTTTTTTTTTCAAAAATGGAATTGCTTTCCTGGAAAGGACTAGTTATACTTTTTCTCATATATAGAAAGACTTACTATCGGCATCAGGATGGATAGGGAGATGACATTTTGAGTATTTCTTTAACTTGCCTTCATCTTTTTCAAGTAGAAAAATAAAAGTATTTAAATCCAGTATCTTATCGTAAGCTAGGCTTTTTATAGACATTGTGGATCTCTTTTAGCATTGTTGCTGAGTTGATGCAATTAGCACAATGCCATCCATAAAGAGGAACATCTGGAGAACAGCACCACCTCTAGGAAATCCTAATCCATTTGGACTGTATCCTTAATGATAGCATCAGATTCCTTTGGGCCAGCATACATCTCCCTGCTTTATGTCTTGTTTGATATTAATAGTCGGGTCATTGGAAAAAATTGTATAAAGTGAATTTATATTATAGACTAAAGGGAAGAAAGGGAAAGAGGAAAGGGAGGTAGAAAGACAAAAAACAAGCATTTCTATAGTGTGCTAAGCATGGTGCTAAGTGTTTTACACATATTATTTGATTCTCAGAACACCCCTGCAAGGGGGGTGCTGTTATTATTCTCATTTTATGCTTGAGGAAACTGAGGCAAAAGAGGTAAAGTGACTTGCTGAAGATCACATGCATCGTAAGTGTCTGAGATCAAATCTGAACTCAGTTCTTCTTGACTCCAGTCCCTGGACCCCAGTCCAGCTCTAGCCACTGGACCACCTAGGTGCCTTCTCAAATGACTGGTTTTGCCATAGCTCTTTGTCAAGTGTTTGTAGGCTAAGGCACTTTCCATTCGAAGAAGTTGACAACATTTTTGATGTGCCCTTGAAGAAGCACATTCTATGGTTTGTAAATGTGCTCACAATCCAAAGGTTTATAACTTATCTCAGGGAGTGAGGCTACTCAGGTAGCTAGCTGGGTGGAATAATGGATAGAGTGCTGGGCCTGGAGTTAACAACTCCTGAGTTTGAATTCTGCCTCAGACACATGCAAGCTTTGTGACCCTGGGCAAGTCACTTAACCTCTGTTTGCCTGTTTCCTCCTCTGTAACATCTGAATAATGATAGCACCTACTTCACAGGGTGGATGTGAGGGTCCAGTGAGGCATCATATGTAGTTTTGCAAACCTCAAAGCACTATTCACATTCTAGCAATTACTATGGTTATTGTTGTTTTCTCAGTCAGTACAAAAGAAGAAACACACTGGAAGCTGCACATGATATATTCTCTTTCAAAAACTATTGAGAATGAAACTTTTAGTAGACACAACCAGAGATTTTGTTTAGTTTTCAGTTGTATCCAATTCTTCATGACCCATTTTGGGGTTTTCTTGGCAGAGATACTCGCGTGGTTTGCCATTTCCTTCTCCAGCTCATTTTACAGGTGAGGAATCTGAGGCAAACAGGGTGAAGTGACTTGCCTGGGGTCACACAGCTAGTAAGGTATGAATTTGGATTTAAACTCTGTCTCCTATATGAGGACTTTCCTGATCCCCCAGATGCTAATATTCTCCCCTACCTCCCTTACCTAGTCTATATATTTTGTAACTTCTGATATGTCTTTATGTTGTTTCTCCCAGATAGAATGTATCAATTAATCACTTATTAAGTACTTATTATGTGTCAGAACTGTGCTAGGCTCTGGGGATACAAAGTAGAGAGAATGAAACAATCCCTACTCTCAATAAACTTAAATTCTGATGAAGGAGAAAACAAGGATATATAAAATATTAATAAAAATTAATTAATTTTTTAATTTAATATTTAATATTAATTAATTTTAATTAATAAAAAAGTTAATAAAGTTAATAAAAAAGTTAAAAAAAAGTTAAAAAGTTAATAAAAATCCCTATGTCCCTTCCACTCCTCCTATATGTTTGGGAGGGAGGGCTCTAGTAGCTGGGGAAGCTAGGAAAGGCCTGGTGTGGAAGTCAAGATGACTGGCCATGGCCTGGGAAACAGTGGATGATCTTGGCCTTTCTAAATTTTGAGCAAATCAAGAATCACTCTCGTGATGTCATTAGTTCTTTTTGAGAAGGATGAACAAGATGAAGGTGCGTGACCCCATATGGGGGATGTGGGATGCGCAGTTTAAGAAGTGCTGAAGGAAGGGGTGGAGAGGGAAAAAGTTTGAGAAGCCCTAGTGTAGAAGATGGTGCTTAAGCTGCATTTTAAAGGAACATGAGGACTCTCTGTAGGAGGGAATGAATACTAGGCAGAGGGCATAGCCAGTGCAAAGGTGTGGAGGAGGAAGATGAAAGCTCATTGAGAAAAAGAATTGTTGATTTCCAGTGCTTAGTACCTGACGTAGAGTAAGTATTTAATAAACATAGTTCAATTTATTGATTATTCAACTGTTGGCCCTGGCAGAGCCATTACTAGACCAGCAAAACCCATGGGGTTCCTACCTTCTCTGCTGAGCTCTAGGGAAACTTATTCTGTCATGGAACTTGACCATGGGTTGTAACAGTGATATTCTGCTCATATGGAGTTGCTTAAAGTTCATACTCAGTGTTGCTGAAAGGATTGGGGTAGCTTACAGGTGAAAACATAGTGTAAAATAAGATGCTTAAGAAGAAAACAGAACAGAGACTAGCTGCAAGAAGCAGGAGTAGTTACTACAAGGCAAGGTATCTGAGATAGGTGTATTAGTTTAATTGGACAATGAGGTAGGCTCTAAATTATGGCCAAAAAAATGTTATTGAAAGAAAAAGAACATTTCATTTACTGTATTCTTTCATCAAGAATCAGATTATTCAAGCACAAATTGTTCAACTTACATACTCCAATATGTAAATACTCAAATGAATCTTTGTTCTTGCTGAAGTGGATAGTCCCTCCCATGATACAGATAGCAGCCTACCCAGGGCTGCCCATCCTGTAGCTCTCTTGTTCACATCCTTCCTTCCTTCCTTCCCTAAGTTTGCCCCCAAGGGCTCCACCCACAATGCTGTGAATCTTCTTTGCTTTTCCAACTTGAGATCATCAGGACACTCATAGACGCTGGTGTTGTGAGGTTTCAATTTAAAGTATGAATATTTTGCAAATATTAAAGCATTACATAAATGCCTGCGGCTGTGGCTATTGTTGTTAGCCTCTAGTCACACCACCTCCAGTCTGGTAATAACTTCCTTCCCTGAGTCTGCTATTGTACTCCTGTTGAGCTCAAGCATTGTTTATAGAGCGATACTGGGTTGTGGTGGTTAAATATTTAACTACTAGCCTCTGGGGGGAGGGGGTGGGGATACATGCACACACACACACTTTAAAATTTAATCTTTATTATTAACACTTTCTTAAATGTAGACAATCAGCAAAACAACAAATCAAGCCCCGATTTGTAGGGAATTCTGAAGCAAATATTGAAAATTAAGCCCGGAGTTACTTAACGCTGGGCCACCACTCCCTAGCTTGTATATCACATGGGCTGACTGACCATCAGCTCCTCAAGCAGCCTACAGGGAGGCAGCATGGTACAACAGAAAACAACAGTGGTTTTGGAGTTGAGTGACCCAGGTGCCCATCCTGGTTCTGCCCCTTACAACCTGGGTGATTTTGCTTAAATCATCACACCTTTCTGGGCATTAGTTTCTGTAAACTAAGTAGTTTGGCATAGATGATCTTTTAGATTCTTTCCAGCTTGAAATCTCTGATCCTATGACATCTTTTATTCATAGTTCCTTGTTTATAATATGTTACAGCCTGCTCCCATCTACCATGCCCATCTTTATTACCCCCTGGTAGATACCCAGTTTTAATTCTTTGGAGATTGAAGTGTTTAACCTAATAACCTTTTCATTTCTGATAAGAAAAATTACATAAATTCATCCTCTGGAACAGAATTTTTCTTCCAACCAAACGCTGGGGGTGAAAATTTGTTGTCTGTCAGTCAGTAAGCATTTCATCAAGTACCACCTCGGTGTGAGGTGCTGTGTTACTATTATTGTGGTTTGTCCTTTTCTCTGGAAGAGTACCAGCGACATAGCATGTGTGCTGTCTTGACTTGCACGTGAACTAGAGATACAAGGAAAGGCAAACAAACAAACAAATAAAAAACCCACAAAAAAAATCCCCTCTCTCAAGTAGTTCCCATTCTAATGGGGGAGACAACATGAAAGTAACTATGAACAAACAAATATATACAGGCCATTGGAAAGCCTTGGATCAAGTTAAACAGAAAACCTAGAGGAAATCCTTGATTATCTCTTTGACATTTTTACCTTAAAAGGAATGAATGTAAATTTTGCAAAAAAATTATTCCTTGTGCCTAGTGATGTGGCATAGTTGTTTGTACATTTAATGTTTGTATCAGAATCTTCTCAGGAGAGATATGATTTACCATTGTATGGGCAGATTTTTGGTTTTTAGAAATTCTCATCATGTTTATTTTATATTGAAGAAGACTCAACAAAGGAATTGAATGCACTATTGAGATTTATTATACATGCATGTGTTATTCAGACACTCGAATGGTTTTCTAGGTTTCTAGAAATTTGAACTGCCAATGCCACAACCTCCTTTTAAGGAATTCCCATTGACCACATTTCTTCAGTCTAGGTGTATGTGCTTTGCCTGATAAATAAGCATGAGGCATTTTTATCCCAATAATCCAATCACCAATTTTAGATTAGTAGCTATTAGTCTGACCTGTAGCATAGAATGTCTTTTCGTAGAGAAACACTCCAAGTGTAATGAGGAAAGTTTGGCTCTGTGCTCTTATAAATGTTAATTGCCTCTTTAACTTGCAACAGACAATTGCTTCCTTTAAAGCAAACAGAATGTTAGTGGTTGTAATTGCCTTTTAATATTATTGAAGATATACCAATCTGCTCTAATTTTGGTTTCTGCAGATGAAACATTCAAGTAAACATTTTTAATATTTTAAAGTTAAAGCTACTTGAATTGGACAAATTTGAAGCTCATCATTCTGATCTCATTTAAAGAAAAATAACTTCAGTTAATAAATCAAGCAGTAAAACATAAGATATTAGTTGAAATTTGAGATTATAGCTAAGTATAATGTGCAAAAACATTGTTTTGCTCTTGATTTTAAACAATCTACAAATATATTTCCTGAGAGTTGTATGTATTTAGGGGTTGAATTAATTCAGAATAAGGGCATTTCTTTTTATCAGTTGGAAACAAGAAAAACTTTTCTCATATGGCCTAGAAATGGTGGCCTTACTTCCTAGTCATCAACTCCAAATCATGCTATTTCTATTCTGGCCTTTAATCACACCTCCTCTTCTTCATTGGGAACTTAGAATTAAATCTCCTTGGTTTCTTATATATAATCTTCCTTTTGTCCTATCCTGTCTGGACTCAAGCTTTCATCTCACTTCCTAGCTACCATTTCTAAACCAGGCTACCCTGATGACTTCCTTGCCTTCTCCTTGCTTCAGACTTTCCAGCTCCCTTTATGTGTTGTCCTTCCCCCACTAGGATGTAAGATTCCTGAGAGCAGGGATTGTCTTACTTGCATGTATTTTGTGTCCTTATCACTTAGCACAATACCCGCCATATTGTAAATGCTTAAAAATGCACTTACACCTGAAACAGTGTAACCTCTTGAAAGTGCTCTGAAATTATAATTTGCACCTTCAGTTTTAGCTGGGGTCTTCTTTAGGTATTGTAAACCTACCACCGCCTCCATGTAGTCTTTACTGATTTCCTCAACTGGAAATGATTTCCCTCTTCCCCAAACTTCTGTGTTTCCAACTATGGTTATCCCTTCCACATCATGACTTTCCCTATCTTGGTTTTGATATATCGTGGGTCAGCAAAAGAAATTAAATGGGAATTTTTGGGGAGTTTTGCAAAGGCCAACAGACAACACGCAAAGGCTAGGAGAGGACACAAAAAAAGTTTAGAAACTCAGAAATGTGTTAAATATATGTATAGTATAGTATTCATCTTCCAATACCATCATAATTCAGACTTCTTCTCTGGTATGAAGGGAGGGTCAAAAAATTTTACATGAATTTTTCAGATTGTGGGGGTGCCATGCCTCTAACCCCCACAGTGTAGAAGGGATAACTGTATTTGTACCATTTGTGGTATTTATCATAAATTTCTTCATATCATATTTATGTCAGTTTTTTTTTACCTCCCCCACTAGATTACAAGTTTCTAGAGGGCTGGGACCATGTCTTGTTCATATATTATATATGTGAGTTCATATATATAATATGTGAATGAGACATGGTCTCAACCCTCTAGAAATATATTTATGAGACATGGTCCCAGCTCTCTAGAAATATATAAATGAGATATGGTCACAGCCCTCTAGAAACTTGTCTAGTGGGAGAGGTAAAAATACACACACACACATACACACATATCCCTGTAGTGTCTAACACAATATTATGTGCCCAATTGCAAATTATGGAACGCCATAGTCTTTAAAATGTTAAAAATGAGTACTACCCGGGGGACATTGGAAAGGCTTATGGTGGTTCTGAGCAGCTATGAAGGAGAACCAGAGTAAAGGCTTATACCAAAGAAATATTTGAACAAAGATAATGGGCTAGTGATATAGCAAAAACAATGGATAACTTATATACAGCTGATGTACTTCATTAGTATTCTTGTGGCATTAAGAGAAATCTAGGAAGTCCTCCAGTACTTTGGATGGACCCTAATGGGAAGGTAAAGATGGATTATGATCTGCATTGTTTGAGTGCCTAGGGCTAGGGCTATAAGAACTAAACCTGTGGTCTCATTGGTATAGGGAGCATCTCATGAAGAATTTCATCTGCCAATGCAGGGCAACACCTTCTCTGAAAGGTAGACTTATGGAGTTGGGTAGAGCACCAAAATGTTACATTTCTTGCCCAATGTTACAAAGTCAGTATGTGATCAGAGACAAGACTTGAACCCAAGGCTTCTTGGATTTGAGGCATACTATCTATACACTATACCATTTGGGAATACCTACATCAAATAGGCTCCTGATCCATTTATGTATTTGAGAGTCACTCTTTTTGGTATGACTTTAGAGAAGGTTGGCTATTGTCTTTTATTGATATGTGCAGGAAGACTGATTCTCATGGGTAATGAACAAAACATAAATTCATTCGATGGGTATTTTCTCAGTGCCTACTGTGTGCTGAATGTAGAGTTAGGTATTTGTATCTAGGACGTCATTGGAAATATGCTACATCTTCCCATTGCTCTCACTCACAATTTTGATTCTTTGAAGACTATGGTGTTTCAAAATTACAATCATATAGTATTGTGTCTTTGGGGATAATCACTAAAAGTACCACCATGCACTTTCCTAAATGCAAAGCAGTTTTCTTTCCTCTGTTCAATTACAGGCCCAGTTCAATGTCCATCTACATTACCTCTCCCAGATATATGTACTAACTTAGTGGACTGGTCTTCCAGCTATTTGTTTGTCATTCTGAACAACAGGAATTTTTGATCCATTTGGTTTCTTGTATGTATTGTTAAGCCAATTTCTTTTAAGTATTCATGGATCTCATTAAAGAAACCTAGTAACATTTGAGGGTTTTATGTAATCAGCAGAATATAATGTACAAATAGAAGTATCTGAAGCATTTTTACCACCTATAGGTAATCCTTTTTCTCTTTGGAACTTACACAGGACATCTTCCATGATAGTTTGAAGGGTGTCCCTGACTATAAGGAGCTTACATTCTACTGGAAAAGGGGAAAAAAAGCACACATTCACATACATAAGGCATTTCATCCTGAGTGCTGTCCTATCATTTCTATGTCAATATTCTTCCTTTTCTTTTTAGAATCCCTGTTTTATGCCTTACTTGATGTTCATAATCAAAATGTCATTGATACAGTTATCTCTATGGTTGCATTCATCAAAGAATATTTTATGACCTTAATACAACTATGAGAAATTCTTTGTTGGAAGAGAGCCTTTAAAGCTGAATTTTCCTTTACTGAATCAAATACTTTTTTTGTAATCAGCAAATACTAAGTTCTCCCATCGAGCTTTTCACAGATTTATTTGCACCTCTTCTACTTTTTGCTTTTTTAAAATAAGGTGATCCTGTGTATGATCTTTTGTCATCATTCTCCATTATATTTTACAAGAGTATTTGCATGCTAAACTAATGGTTTCCTTTGGTTGCCATCTCTCCCTCCTTGGCCTTCTCATTGTATTGACTTTTGTTTCAGTTAAACTTTTATAGGAAACAGTGGTAGTCAAGCTCACTGTCTTTGCTTTTTTCTATTTGTCAGTTTTTGACATCAACAGCTCATACAATAGTTCTGGTTGAAGCTGTTGCAGTCTTCTCATTTTTGTTCATTCTTCTAATTTAGTATTAATTTTGATGGTCTCATTGTATACAGGTAGCTTGACTCTGAGTTGTATCTTGTAGCAGTAACAGGTCATTTCCTTGTGCTGTGTACAAAGTATAGTACTTTATAATTTGGAAACTACAGTGGAAAACAAATGACCAGAGTTCACATTGACCTTTTCATCCAAACAAAGATGGCACATAATCAAATCTACTTTTCTTAGACCTGAATCTAAAGTATTTTAAATCCCATCTGTGGGTTTCTTAAAAAAAAAAAAAGATACAGAGATGGATAGTGGAGATGTATCTCTTTAATATTAAAAAGGCCTTTGGGCCCACAACAACATAATTACCACCTTGAAACAGGAGTGAAAAATCCCTATATGCTATTCAATTCTTTGCATATATTTATGGTAAATGGAGATCATTAGGTGTGGCATTTTTCTTTGTATTTAATTTGGTCCCTGATAATTGTACCACCTTGGGATAGAAAAGCACATCTTTCATTCAGATAATAACTGCCTCAAAGTGTAGCATTCCACTTTCATAAAACTCCACAAGAAAATGATCACATATTTAGTTAAATGACAATAACAATTTTAGTTGGATTGGGATTATGAAATGTCAAAGAAATTTGACAAGATTAAAAATATGATTCTTTGTTCTTTCCTTTTTCTTCTCTCCGCCTCCCCCCATTCTGCCTGACACTTACTAGCTAGATGACCCTAGTCAAATCAATTTCTCTGAGCCTCATTTTCCTCATCTGTAAAAAATAAAGGGTTTAGACTAGATGACCTCCAAAGTCCCTTCCATCTTGAAATCTTCGATGCTATGGTGTTATCCTAATAACTTTAAGCTTTATTTATTTAAATGTTTCTGCTGAATTCAGTTCAGTTTAGAAAACATTTGTTAAATGCCTCCTATGTACCAGCTGCACTAGGACAAAAATGAAACAGTCCCCACTGACAAGGAGTTTAACATTCTACTGAAATGGAGAAAGGAGCACACAGTTACATATATAGAACTTTTTATCTTGAAAGCTAGCCTATCATTTCTATAGACAGTATTCTTTCCTTTTTTCCTTAGGACATTTTATTATTCTGGTTCTTTGGAAAATACTTATTGGAGCCTTTATTGCAGAGATATCTTCTTTAAACATCCTTTCTAAACTATCTAGGTCAGGAAATATGGTGAAGGGAGAGAGTGCTGGTTTTAGAGACAAAGAACCTGGATTCAGATTCCAGGCTTGTCACTTACTACCTTTGTGATCTTGGACATGTCACTTCATCCTTTGAGTTTCGGTCTCCTTGACTGTAAAATGAGTGGGTAGAGAAGGATGACTACCTCAGTCTCCTCCAGCCAGTGGTGTGCTTGTGAATGTTTGACAACTTGTTCTCTGGGGAAAAAAAAGTACACACATTTTTTCAGTTTAATCTGCATTATTAACATTTTTTCTGTCACTTTCTTAAGTTTAGATGGGGATGGCCTCCAGGTCACATGTGGCCTTCTAGATTCTTGGGTGTGGCCTTTTGACTGAGTCCAAGCTTTACAGGACAAATCCTGTTATTAAGGGGATTTGTTCAGGGAAGTTTGGATTCTGTCAAAGGGCTGCACTTGAGGACCTAGAGGGCCATATGTGGACTTGAGGCCACAGGTCTGGACAATTAACAAAACATTCAAACCTTGATTTGTAGTGTTTGCCTATTTCTGGGGTGTAAATACTCACGTATAACATTTAACAACAGCCTCTCACCATCCCAACCGTCCCTTACTTCTAGCTCTAAATCTGTGATTCTTCTATGACAGATACAAGCATTAAAAACACAGCTGGTAAACCCTCTTTCCTGATTCAGACTTTCTACCATGGGATTTTGTTTCAACAATCTAGCTAGCACCTGCTGTGGGGGTGAAAAACCAACAACAACCAGCTCACAGAATGCTGCAAGCCCAAGTTCTTTTGATCTGTTTTACCCAGGAAAGAAATGTTAAGGGGTTGACAATCTTATTTTAATCCAGCATGCAAATACCATTCACTTAGTTCAGGGGGAAAAGCCAGCACCCCGAACTTCAGAGCAAATACAAACAAATTACAAACATCAACAGACAGACCAAATAGGATTCATACTTACCAACATCTGAGTTCAGCTAGGGAGCTCATAACACAGGCTGGCCCAGAGTCATGCGCGCCACTACTGCTGTGGGTCAGAGCTCCAGAAAAGGAAAGCCGACCCCTGGTTTTATATTTTTTTCAGGGTCAAGGGTGAATCACACATGCAATTCACCCGTGTGACCTAAAATCGTCACAAAAAATGCAACTTAAACCCACGTGGTCTAAAAGCCTCTGATGTCACAAACATGTCACTCAAACCCATGTAAACTAGGCTTTCCCTTGAGGCAAGGTAGTGGGCAAGGACTCCTAATTTAATCAAGGAAATAAAGGCCAAACTCTTCAAGGGCACTTGGTTGAATTAAGTGCTAAGAGCCCATTTTGATTGCCAATCCCATCCTCGTTGCCCCATATATCATGAAGGCAGAATTCATGATTTCAAAGAAAATCATATATATGTCTGAATGGTTAGAACCACAGGATATAAGGAATTCTCTAAGCAGAAGGCAGAAGAATTAAAGCATTTATTCAGTCTCCAAAGTAGCAGACTCACAAACCAGTGTCCCCAATTTGATATCCTCGCCAAAAGCTTCCAGGCCCAATAAGTCTGCCTCACAAGAGTAACCAGGAGGTTACAGAAAAAACATTATGATAGTAAACCAAATCATATTCGTAATTCCCGTCTCTGGTAAGAAGATTACCCACTGGCCTCAAACCCTTGCTCAGCCCTCTCCAGTCTGCACTTGGGTCAGCCCTGCTCCCAGCAGTGCCTGCTGCTTCAGCTCCTTCTGCTTCGGCGGCAGTGCTGCTGCTGTTGATACCACTGGTGCTTTTCCTGCCTTCCACACGTCTCAATCTCCAAGCTGTGTTCTATCTTTTTATGCAGTTTCAGGTGTCATCAAATGTCATCTGAGCGACCAGAACTTAAGCTCCTATGATTGGCTCTGGTCTTAGCACCTCCCCCTAGGACCCTGGGGGCTTCACACCCACATCGTCTTAGCACCTAGTAATTAGGGGTTTGGGGCAAACTTAGGAGCAAAGATCTAATCAGACCTCCCTTAGTTGGCTCCACCTGGGGCCCCATCTTAAGCCTATTCAAATGGATGGGAAAGATCTTCTCATTTACTGATTGCCTTAACAGATGTGAACTCAGATCTTCCGGACTCCAGGGCCATTGCTCCATCCAGGGCACCACCCAGTTTACACCCAGTTCCATTGTAATCTGGGTCAGGCCCTACTTGAGGATTTTGCTGCTAGCTGTGGGCCTCACATTTGATACTGCAATTGGCCACCATTAGTGATGACAGCTGTGACTATAGAGGGCTCTGACTGAGTGAGACAACTTGGTATAGGGTATAGAGTGCTAGATTGTGAGCCAGAAAAAAATATGGATTCCAGTTCTGTTCTGACACTTACTAGCTAGATGACCCTAATCAGATCATTTAACATTTCTGAGCCTCAGTTTCTCATCTGTAGGGATGATTCTATAAAGCATCTGTAATCTCAGGATTCTTGAACTGTTAGGAGTGTGGGGGAAAGAGCAGTGAATGACTTTGAGGGGAATTAAGGAATCTCACTTAGGAAAGGAAGATTCAGCTACCACCCATTTCCTCTGCCAAAGGCCAGCTGTTTAATCTGGAGATGCTCTGTATTGCCTTTGCTCAGATGGATGGGTTTATTCTTCTTGCTTTATGGAGTTTTAAATGAGTTTTGCAGTAGGCAGTATCTGCCATGGTGGGAATTACTGAGGATTCCTCTGAATTCTATTTCCCATTTTCCTTTCTATCTCTCCATTGGTCATCATCTTAGCATAATCTTGACTTGAAGAGGGATCCTCAAGGAGGGCTACTTGCTTTATAGAGGACATTGGTTACCTTAGCTTATTACCTGGAAAACTTGGCTACATACCTTATATATGTTTGTGTGTGTAGATTCATGTTTTTAAAATAATTTTGATTGATAGCTTTTGCTTTTAACGGAAAACTGTTTTTACATCACCTATGTGTCCCAATGTGTCCTCCTAGGGAGCCATTCATTGTGATTACAAAAATCAAAAGAGGAGAGAGGGTAGGGAGAAACAGTTTAGCAAAACTAACCAACATACCAGAAAAGTCTGACATTATGTGCAGTGTTCCATGATCATATTCTCCAACCTCTTCAGAGATGGTAGGGAGGTCTCATGGTTAATATATGTTAAAGAGACCCTCAATCCCAGCAGGGTAACTATATACATCTTCTCCTCCCCACTCTGAATTCTTATTTTCCTTCCAACATTTTGCTCATTTTGGAGAGTTGTGGCCCTAGGTCCTTGGGTGTGGCCTTTTGATTGAGTCCAAGTTTTACAGAACAAATCCTTTTATTAAGGGGATTTGTTCTGTGAAGTTTGGATTCAGTCAAAGGGCCCACATGTGGCCTTGAGGCTGCAGGTTCCCCACCCCTGGTATAACCTATCATTGGAAGAAAACTTGTTTTGGTTATTCACTATAAACTGCTCTACCTGGGACACTGAGCAACCAGAGAATTTTGTCTCTATCATTGACATACTCCAATGTAGCGTGTCAGGGACTGTTCGAACAAATGACAGGGGATCCTTTTTTAGCTTGCCTTTTTTCATTTATTTCTCTTAAGATCCTACTTACTTTGGTTCAGACATAGGCTGTTTATCTCCTAGAATATAAGGAAATAGAATATTGTTGCATACCTTTTAGTGGCATGGGTATTTTAATGAAAAATTTAATCTCATTTCCCTATTCTAGTAATAAAGCCGCCTTAATTTTTTTATTGCTTTTCCTTTAGGGGTTCCAATCCAGGGAATACAGTGACATGAGCATTATTGCAAAGAGAAAGATTGTGGCAAGTGTGTGAAAATATGAAATGCAGCATTTAAAGTATTTCCTTTTCCTTTGAGACCCAGAAGATGACCCCAATCTCCCTACCCCTTACCTTATTTATTTAATGGAAACTGCCTCAACTTACAGGCAGGGAAGACCTCTCGGAGATGATATTGTCATGCCGCCTACCTACTGCAAGAACAGGCAGAGATCTTCCAACCTTTGCTTAAATACCTCAAATGATAGAGAGTACCAGACACTGTGCTAAGTACTGAGACATATCTGGTTGTATTAGGAGGGCAGAGTTTATAATCTCAAAGAGGATCATAAACATGTCTGAAAGGTTCGGAACCGCCGGATATAAGAAACTCTCAAAGTAGAAGGCAGAAGAATCAAAACATTTATTTAGGCTCCACAGTAACCAACCCATGAACCAGAAGCCCCATTTTGATATGTTGATCAAAATCTTCCAGGCCCAATAAGTACGCCTTGCAAGAGTAACCAGGAGGCTACAGAGAAGCATGATTGCGTAAAGCAAAATCATGTTTCCCCCTCGATGGTAATAAGATTACCCACTGGCCTGAAGTCTTTGTTCAGCTTCCTCCCGTAGGTCAGCTCTGCTACTGGCAGCTCCTGCTTCAGCTGTGGCTGAACTGTAACTGAAGCTGCAACTGAAACTGACGATGTAACGGTCGCTGTAACTGACGTAACTGTCGTAACTGTCGCTGGCTCCAACCGGAAAAGGAAAAGAAGAAGCTTCAAGCTGTCCTCTCCCCTCTTATAGGGTTTTTGACATCATCAAGCTCCGCCCAAATGACCAGGGCCGATTGGTTCCTGAGTTGGCCCCTCCCCCTAGGGTAGAGGTTAACACCTCCCCTCAGCCAGCCCCATGACTCATCACACAGGAAGTTGTGGTCCTGCCCCGGAAGAGCAAGCCCCAGCGTCCAGGGAAGCTCAATGAGGTAAACTGAGTCATTCAAAGAAAACAAAGGCCATTCTGGCTACACTCCACCCCTTGTTATAGGATACATAATCTAATCAGCCATGTATCCTAGAACATACATTGTGATCCAATTACAAAGGAAACTAAAACATATCATTCATTATAAAGCAAAACATATCATTCAGTGACATTCCCAAACATTGGTTAACGATTCAAATGCGATCCACCCCTAAATCCTTGTATCCATTACATAGGATCAATAATATCATAACAATAAAACAACACAGCAAGGATAACACAAAATAAGTAAACAGAACACTATCATCATTTCCACCCCCCTTGAACGATTGGGGCTCAAAATCTTGGGGTGAGGGGTGAAGGTCTCATTTTCCATAGCTTCTTCATGCTGAAATTGGATGTAGAGATGGCCCTGCCCCCAAAAAGTCCCATTCCAGAGGTCATTTCTTTAACGAGCTGGCAGGAATTCCAAGAATGCTACATGCTTAGGCAGTCACCGGAAAGTGCAGGGTGCTTAAGCCTGAAGGAAACAAAACTAGCAACAAGGTTAGCCAAAACAAAGGACAAAAAGAATAGTCTGTGAATCTATTATTATAACCTATTCACGGTAAAATATATGGTTCAGGGGTACGATTTGGTAATTATTTTCCCCTGAATAGACAACTGTTACAGTGTTGTCCTTCCCATGGGCTATAACTTCTGCAGCCTTTGGAATATCATCTGGCTTCCGTTTTACCCATACCTTAGCTCCTGACTTTATTCTATCAATGGAGCAAGACCCTTTTGCCCCTCTAGTAGTTATTTTGGGAGGAGGGTCAGTTTTCACAAAGGGTATTTTTTTACAGGGGATAATAATGACTTGAACCATCCTATCATTTCTACAAAATTGTACAGGTTTTTTACCCATATTCTGGAGTGTCACAACAATTTCTTTTTGATAATTAGAATCTATCACTCCAGCCAATACATGTATTCCTTGAGCCGCTAATCCTGGTTTAGGTAATATCCATCCAAGATGATTCTTGGGGATTCTCATACATACTCCAGTAGGGGTTTTTCTTATCTCTTTCCTATTTAACCTAAAATTCTCTATACAATGTAAATCATATCCTGCTGAACCAGGTGTTCCTGGACTTGGTAGTGGGACATCTTCCCTCACAGTCCAAAATTCAATGTTTTGGATCTCACATGTTTGCTGTTCTCTGATCTGCAGATTTGGGGTCATCATTCTGGCTAGAGGTGTACTCCCCCCTAAGGGCCTATTATTCAAATTACGTAAGGCAATAGACAAATTATCCTTCCAATGTCGATATGAATTATTTGAGCTTAATTTTCTCAGCTGTTCTTTCAACAATCCATTCATTCTTTCAATTAGCCCAGATGCTTGTGGGTAATATGGAATATGATATATCCATTCTATATTATTCAACACACAATATCTTTTCACTTCTTTGCCCTTGAAATGTGACCCATTGTCACTTTGAATCTGCATTGGGGTTCCATAATATAAACTTACAATATCTAGAGTTTTACAGGTGTTTTTCTGAGTTGCGTCTTTATAAGGACAAGCCACTAGTACACCGGAATAGGTGTCAACACACGTACATACATATTTACATCCTTTATCCTGGGGTAGTGGGCCAATATAATCTATCTGCCAAATTTGGGCTGGAACTTTTCCCCTTGCTATTTCTCCAGTAACTATCCTAGGAAGAGTTCGTTCTTTTTCTAATTGGCATATACAACACTCCTCTGTTATTTGTTTTAACAACGCATGAGAAATACTGATACCTCGATCCTGTGCCCATCGATGGGTGGCCTGGACCCCTAAATGGCCGGCAGTCTGGTGGACCCATCTTGCTAAGGCTGGGTCATCAGTTGGAGTCGGAGTAGGGACAATACATTCAGTAGCAATCTTTGCTAGTCGATCCGCATGTGCATTGTACTCACGTTCTGGTGTGGTCAGGGTTGCATGAGCATCAACATGAAAAACTGACAGATCTGTAACCAAAGACATGTCCCATATACTTTCCCATAACTCTTTACCCCAAACTTGTTTGCCATGAATCTCCCAATTCTGATTCCTCCATATAGGCATCCACGTAGCTAATCCATTAGCTACCGCCCACGAGTCAGTAAATATATGACACTGTCCTCCTTTCTCTGCTCTGATGGCCTGATGCACTGCCATCAGTTCAGCATATTGGCTACTTCCACCTATCCCAGAACTTTCCAGAGTTCTCCTTGTACAGGGGTTATAGGCTACTGCTTTCCAATGTCTCTTCTGTCCTAAATATTTTGCTGTCCCATCAGTAAACCAAGCATGTTTCTTCTGTTCTTCATTTAGTCCGTCATATCCATTATTCCATTTCACTAAGGATGGTACCATCTGTTGCTTAGATTCAAGGGGCTTTTCATTGCTCTCAGTATCAATGTTCGCCACAGATTCATGTAGAGCAGAAACTCCATTTTTGCCTGCTCTGGACCTATTCTGAATATACCACTTCCATTTGATTATGCTTGCCTCTTGTGCATGTCCAATTCTGTGAGAAGCTGGGGTACTCATTACCCAAGTCATAATTGGAATTCCAGGCCTTAATACCACTTCACGACCCAGAGTTAGTTGCTCAGTTTCTACTAAAGCCCAATATGCAGCTAACAGCTGCTTCTCAAAAGGTGTATATTGCACTCCAGATGAGGGCAGTTTCCTTGACCAAAAGCCTAAAGGTACACTTCGGCTTTGTTGTTTTTGCCACAGACTCCAATTTGCATAGTCATCTTGTACAGTCACTTGTAACTCCACTGGCCCATTTTGCATAGGCCATAAGTCTAGAGCTAATTGAATAGCAGCCTTTGCTTCCTCAAAAGCTCTACTTTGTTCAAGTCCCCAGTCAAATTCATATTTCTTTCTGGTGACTTTATACAAGGGTTTTAAAATCTGTCCCAAATGTGGGATGTGGTGTCTCCAATAACCAAACAGCCCTATGAACTTTTGGGCCTCTTTCTTATTGGTAGGGGTGGGAAAATCCTGGATTTTTTGTCGAGCTTGTGGGAGAATTTCTCGCAGTCCTCTATTCCACTGTATCCCCAAGAATTTTACAGTTTGAGCTGGCCCTTGAACCTTTGCGGGGTTGATTTCCCATCCTTTGCTTTTCATATGGTCAATTAATAATACTAAACTCTCCTCCACCTCCTTTATATTCTTTCCCTGTATCATGATGTCATCTATGTAATGTGTAAGCTGTACACCAGGTAACTTTAATTCATCCAAATGTTCAGCTACAATCCTGTGGCAAATAGTTGGGCTATGAATATATCCTTGCGGCAGGCGTGTAAATGTATACTGTCGGCCTTGCCAAGTAAAAGCAAACTGATTCCATTGCTTGGGGTCTATTGGGATTGTAAAGAAGGCATTGGCCAAATCAATAACTGCATACCAAGTCCCTTCATGTTTTTGTATTCTCTCTATTAAAGTAACCGTGTCTGGAACAGCAGCATACAAGGGAGGAGTCACTTTGTTCAGCTGTCTATAATCTACTGTCATCCTCCATGTTCCATCTGACTTTCGGACTGGCCAGACAGGGTTGTTCCATTGAGTAGTTGTAGGGACTAACACTCCTGCCTCAACACATTCTCTTATAGTGTTGGCAATTTCATCTTGCCCACCTGGGACACGATATTGCCTCAAAGTAATTACTTCAGAAGGTTCGGGCAAAGTGATTGGATCCATCTTGATTTTCCCCACTAAGACTGCATTAATGCCTATTTTCCTCACAGCAAATTGGTATTTCCCTTCAGGTAAATTTAAGGTCATACCCTTCAAAATGTCTATTCCAATGATGTATTCAGGAATAGGCACAATAACCACACTATATTCTTTCTTGGGCAACTGTCCAATTTTCATCATCAATTTAACTTGTCTGGCTGATATTTCAGTCCCTCCTAGTCCTGTGATGGTAATAGGAGTTCCATGGCTGAATTTGTCTGGATTTCCATAAATAAGGGTGGCCTCGGCCCCAGTATCTATTAATGCCTCAGTTACCGTACTTGACCCATTTTTCCAATATATGGTCAAGTTAATGTGAGGTCTACAATCCAGCCTGTGTATTTCCTTAATTTGGGCTGGGGCCTGGCCTGTTCCCTAGTATTCCCTTTCATGTGATTCACTTGGGTATGAAGGTTCAACATCTGTAGCATTTGCAGGAGCAGTTCTGATTTCCCTATCTCTCCTGTTATCAAGGCCTTTATCTCTGTACATTCTATATAATTCATTGGTTGGAATTCCATCTATCATTTCAAAACCTACTCCTGCTCTCAATAAAGCAGTAAACATTTCTTTCCTTGTTACTCTCCTTTGGCGCCAAGTTTGCTGGTTATTCACCCTTCTCTCTTGAGGAGATCTATCCCTTCCCCAGTCACCTAAGTCATATAACTGTAAAATCTTATTTATCACTGTTGTAAGACGGCTCCCTACTTCTCCAAGTAATAAATTCAAAATTAGTTGTTTATAAGCAGGGGGAGCTGTCCTAATTATTAAATTCCTATGAGGCAGTTCCATTGAATCATTGTAATATTTGTCTGCAGTTCCTGTCATAATGGCAGTCTTCATTACCTCCTCCTTTAGTCTCATGATACAATCTCTAAGTGAATACCAGGGTCTGTGCTCAGTGGGCCACATAGAATCAGTAGCATATCTCTTATTGCATCCCACAGCGGCTAATGCCAACAGAGTAGTCCTGCTATCACCGTCTCCTTGCTGATGATGTTCCCTAAAAGCTTGTTGAACTAGAGGATCATGGCTGATACCTATGAATCTCATGCAGTCTGTCCCATCTACTGATATTCCACCGGCCCCTTGATCACTGAGTCTTACCATCCAAGATATCAATGGTTCTCCTATTCTTTGGCTGAATCTACTCAAAATATCTGTGACCTCTTGCGGTGAGAAATCTTCCTGAATTTCCCTTGTAACTGAATCTTCACCTCGGGTTTCTGTCTTCCTCCTTTGTATGGGTCGAGCCCTTGTCTGATCATTTAACCATCTCCTATTCTCTGTGTGAGGCACATCCTGAACCCCAGTAGTGTTTTGTGCCTCAGCCCCTAACATTGTCTCATTCTCTCCCCACTCACTTCCTCTGCCACCATGGCTAGGACGAAGCAGGCAGTCAGGCTCTTTCTGGGCTGGGTTGAAATGCACTCTGGGCTTTTTTGGTCTCCTGTTGCTCTTAGCCACATTAATAGAAAAGTTCTCATTTGAGTCAGTTTGGTCTCCTGCTATCTGAGATTCCTCTTCTTCCTGTGGGGTAGGAGTGCCCCCATGTCTTTCACTTAATCTCAATCTTTCGTATACTAGCCGGTAGGCTGATAACACTATCCAGCTTTGCCTAGATAGTGATGCCCCTGACTGAATCCCAACTTCTCGTAAACACTTTTCCAAATCCCTAGGATCTCCTCTCCGTAGCCTTGGTTCCCAGTTTTCACAGGGTCCAGCTTTTTTAGCCAATTCTTTTGCTAGGGAGGAATAAAATGGATCCTCCCATCCTGGGATATTCATCTCTTCCTCTGAAATTGTTCTGCTTCTAAATAGAGATCTTATACCTAGCGATCCTGTTCGTGACGCCAAATGTATTAGGAGGGCAGAGTTTATAATCTCAAAGAGGATCATAAACATGTCTGAAAGGTTCGGAACCGCCGGATATAAGAAACTCTCAAAGTAGAAGGCAGAAGAATCAAAACATTTATTTAGGCTCCACAGTAACCAACCCATGAACCAGAAGCCCCATTTTGATATGTTGATCAAAATCTTCCAGGCCCAATAAGTACGCCTTGCAAGAGTAACCAGGAGGCTACAGAGAAGCATGATTGCGTAAAGCAAAATCATGTTTCCCCCTCGATGGTAATAAGATTACCCACTGGCCTGAAGTCTTTGTTCAGCTTCCTCCCGTAGGTCAGCTCTGCTACTGGCAGCTCCTGCTTCAGCTGTGGCTGAACTGTAACTGAAGCTGCAACTGAAACTGACGATGTAACGGTCGCTGTAACTGACGTAACTGTCGTAACTGTCGCTGGCTCCAACCGGAAAAGGAAAAGAAGAAGCTTCAAGCTGTCCTCTCCCCTCTTATAGGGTTTTTGACATCATCAAGCTCCGCCCAAATGACCAGGGCCGATTGGTTCCTGAGTTGGCCCCTCCCCCTAGGGTAGAGGTTAACACCTCCCCTCAGCCAGCCCCATGACTCATCACACAGGAAGTTGTGGTCCTGCCCCGGAAGAGCAAGCCCCAGCGTCCAGGGAAGCTCAATGAGGTAAACTGAGTCATTCAAAGAAAACAAAGGCCATTCTGGCTACACTGGTTCACTCAGACTATTTTTTTGCCTCTCTTCTTGGTTCCAGTCCTTTCCAATCCAATCTTTTCTCTTGGGTTCAGTTGATCATTTTTTAAAATTGGAATATTTAAATTTGCATTACTTAGTAGCTTAATGCATAAAAATAAGCCAAAACTGTATGAATAACTCATTTTAAAGAATTTATATTATACATTAAATGGGAAGTAAATTATTTAAGTGTTTTGAATCATCATGCTATTTGCTTTGCTCAATTTCCATGTTAAAATTCATCGATGCAGCAAATTGTAGGTATGTGAGTTAGGGAGAGAATGAAGCATTGCTCTTACCCTGCTCATCTCTGATCTTTCCACAAGCCATCTTGAATCTGTACATCAGTAGTAAGAAAAGAGAACACTTCATTGATTGTGGAACCAAGTTAATAAGGGCAGACTGTTCTAGTGACAGGCCTTGGGAAGAGAGTCTAGAATGATGGAATCTGTCTTGGTTATGGTCTCAGTGTTAATTGGTTGTGAGCAGCATATGAAGCTGTGATGGCAGGATCATAAATACAAACAGCTATTTCAACAACCTCTGGCATTGTGAATTGAAGAAAGCTAGTTTTGTCTTTTTTTTAAAATTAGGATCTTAAAATCATGTTCTACCATGTTTATATCACAGTATGGTAACTAGAAACTGTTTTAAAAGTTCATTTTCAAATAGCTATTGTATATGAACTTTTTGAATTAGGGCATGGTTTTGTAAGATTTCCCCCAGTCCTTAATTCCATTCATAGACACCACAATTGTCCCAGTTTTGATGTGTGCCAATTTGCAGGTAATGAGAACATTTTTTACTTTGTTAGGCTAGCTTTGCTGGCCCCAACATCTCCCCTCCCCCTTAACCCAGTGTTTCTAGTTCCTTAGTGAAGCTTTAGATCCTCTAAATAATTTGAGTTGTCTGGCCCCTGGTCTTGGGTAAAAGGGTAGAGGAGGGGAGTCAAAGATGATGGGATTTGGTAGATTTGATGGGCGGGGCTGGAGATATTTATTTCCAGTTACCAACTCACTGTGTGTATGTGGTGAGAGACTTAATGCTTATACCCTGAGTCAGGAAAGCTGTGAATGCAATGTAGTTGCTCCTACTAGAATAGGATTTTACTAGAGTTGGAATCCCTAGGATAAGGGTTGGAGACAGTTAGGTAGCAGAGTGGGTAGAGCAATGGGTTTGAAGTCAGGAAGACCTGAGTTCTAATGTGCCTTTAGATACTCACCAGCTGTGTGATCCTGGGCAAGTCACATACCCTCTGTTTCCCTTAATCCATTGGAGAAGGAAATGACAAACCACTCTAGCGTCTTTGCCAAGAAAACCCCATATGGGGTCTTGAAGGGTAGGACATGACTGAACAACAACCAAAGTGTAAGGATTAGGGACCTTCCTTTGAGAATGGCAATTCTGAGGTTTTGGCAGCTATCTTAAAGGTCCTTTTTATGGGCATGTTGGACTAGGTGCTGACATTCTGAAAGAGCTGTAATACGTCCCTGAATTCCTAGTCCTACTTATAGCCCAGTTAGTCATTTTAAATTTCATTCACATCCTTTCTGTCTCAGGGTACAGGAATTGATTACTATCCCCCCTTTCAACTCCTAACTCCCTTAACATATTTTGGTGATTCTTTTTGAGGCTTGGTCAACACACTCACCCTGTTAGTCACTAGAAACATTGAGGTGGGAGAGAGTCAAAGTTTCCTGTTGTTTCTGATATGCCTGCTGCCACTGGGAAGACCATTGTCTCAATTACATATAATGTAAAAATGGCCTCAGTTCTAAGGCAAGATGTTGACTAAAACATTCATTTAGGAGAGATTTCCCAAATTATTCTGAGTATATTATATTTTCACTCAGGAGAGATTTCTTTCTTATCTCTGTGACATTTAAAAAGTTCGAGAGGTGTAGTTTCTGGGTAATTAATCATTTTATTAATCATGCTAGCATATAATGAATAAAAAGGGTCAGTGACATTCTTGAATACTAAAGACCCCTCATGGAACCCACTGAATACTTATATGCCCTAGGAAGAGCTGGTGTTCCTGAGGGAGGCAATGGACTGATTTGTTAACAAGTAACGAGAGAATGAATATTATAATGAAGGTGGACCCACTCTAATGAGGGCTGAGGGAGTGACTTTGATTTTGTCTTTTACTTCCGAACCACCTGCAGCCTTGGGCAATCTAATCGATGAATTTATCCTCATCCAAACCTGAGCTTTCTCACCTGGGGGGGTCTAAAGAGATTGAGGAGAAAGTTCATCCAATCTCATTGTCATCAAGGTCTTTCAAATGCTGCCTTGGCTGAGTAGAGAATAAAGTTTCAGAAATCCTGTGTCTCCCCATTATTAACAATTAGTTATTTAATAGTCATTTCTCTCATCTCCTATTGTAGAAGAGAATTTTTTAAGTAACAATGAACATTTTTACCTTATCTTACCTACTCAAGTAGAGTCCCTTCACCAGAAGGCATGCATCAGAAGTCTGGAAGTGACAGTAAATATCATGTTAGTTCTACCTTCAGAATTTTGATTTTTCCCCCTTATTTTTTAGAACAAATCTTTTTTTTTTCCTAAGAAGAAGTGGTGGTAAAGAAGGCACTTAATAGCTGATGGGAATCATAGTTTTATTATGGAATACACACCCTGTGGTCCCAAAGTAAGCATAATTTATAATAATTCTGAGCCTTATTTTTTCATTTTATAATTCACATTTTCTTTTCCATTTCTGTTATCCAAGTAATTTGGGGGACATAATTTTGGGGATTCAATTTATTTCAATTCCATAAATGTTTAAGTGCCTATATCATATTTATTCAGTTCTGGGATACATTGACAAAAAATAAAAAAAGACCTCTGACCTCTAAAAGGCTCATTACTTGGTAGAAATTGAGGGGAGTTGTTGTTCGGTCATGTCTGATTCCTGGTGACCTCATTTGGGATTTTTTCAGTAAAGACTGTGGAGTGGTTTGCCTTTTTCTTCTCCAGCTCATTTTGCAGTTAAGGAAACTGAGGCCAACAGGGTGAAGTGACTTGGCCAGGATCACCATAACTAGTAAGTGTCTGAGGGCAGATTTGAACTCAGGAATATGTCTTCCTAACTCCAGGTCTGGCACTCTATGCACTAAGGCGCCACCTAGCTGTCCTGTGGTGGGGAGAGACACAACTTAATACAAGGTGATTTGAAGCCAGAGGAAGCACTAACACCGAGGGGATTTGAGAAGGCTTCCTGCAAAAAGTACGAGAGACTGGAGATGGGAGATGCTTGTGAGTTACCTAGGTTAGCTAAAAGACAAGAGGACAATTATGTTAGGTGGTAGGGATACAAAGACAAAAACAAAACATTTCCTGTCTGCAGTGGGCTTACATCCTTTTGGTGGAAATAGCATGTAGATGTATATGTCTAATATAAAATATATACAAAGTAAATACAAAATCATTTTGGAAGGGAACAGTAGCAATGGAGGGGAGGTGGGGAACAAGGATCAGGAAAGTCCTCATGTTGGAGGTAGCACTTGAGCTAAACTGGGGGGTGGGGCCAAGGATTTTAAGAGGCAATGAAGAGGGAGTGCATCCTGTTCATTGTAGATGGCTAACCTATGCAGAGACAGAGAATTGAGGGATGAAAGTCATGTCTAGCAAAGGCTGTCTTTATACATGCAAGTGGGCTAGTTTGTCTGAAACATAGTGTGTAAAAAAGAAAAATGTTCAATAGGTCTGGAAAGAAGGCTGGAGCCAGATTATGAAGGGCTTTAAATGTTGAACAGAGAAGTCTGTATTTGATATTAGAGTTAATAGGGAGCCCCTGAAGCAGGGAAATGATAACCAGACATGTGCTTTAGCAATACAAAGTTGGCAACTGTGTGAAGCATGTATATTGGAGAGAGGAGAGGCAGGAGCTGTTGGAATAGTCCAATAGGAGAGCTCTGGGGAAGGGAAGATCATTTTTCAAATAGATAAAGCATTTAATAAGTACTTACTATATGCCAGGCATATAGGCAGCGAGGCAGCTGGTGGCTCAATGGAGAGAGCCCTGGATCTGGAGTCAGGAAGACCTGAGTTCAAATTCAGCCTCAGACACTTGATAATTTTGGGACCTTGGGCAAATAACTGAACCTCTGATTGCCTGACAAAATGGACTCGCTGGATCCACCGTAGAAAGAAATGGCAAATCACTCCAGTATCTTTGCCAAGGAAATCCCAAATGGGGGTCACAAAGAGTTGGGCATGATTGAAATGACTGAACAAAAACAAAAATATTCCAGACACTTTGTTAAACCTGAAGATACAAATAAAACAAGCAGGACATTTCTTACACTAATGGAGCTTCTATTCTTTTTTAAAAATTAATTAATTAATTTTTAGTTTACAACATTCAGTTCTACAAGCTTTTGAGTTTTAAATTTTCTGCCCCTCACTCTCCTCCCCAAGATGGCATGCAATCTGATACAGGCTCTACATATACATTCACATTAAACATATTTTCACATTAGTCATGTTGTAAAGAAGAATTATAACCAATGGAGTGAACCACGAGAAAGAAGCAACAAAACAAAACAAAAAAGAGAGAGAACAAACAGTATGCTTCGATCTGCATTCAGACTCCATCATTCTTTTTCTGGATGTGGATAGTATTTTCCATCATGAGCCTTTTGTAGTTGTCTTAGAACCTTGCATTGCTGAGAAGAGCCAAGTCTATCAATGTGGCTGTAACTGTATACAATGTTCTTTTGATTCTGTGGAGCTTCCATTTTGATAGGAGAAGGCAGATAAAGGGGAGCTGGAAGTAGGGGAGTAGATGACACTTTTGCTGAAGAGGCACGAAGAGGAGACAAGAAGACGAGTAGAGGAGACCTGGTACCTGGCAAGACAAAGCAAAGGAGCACCAAAGTGATGCTGGTGCTTTCCTATTGTTGATTATACCCTATTTATCTTGTCTATGTCTTCTTTGTACATAGTTTATTTATGTGTTGTTTCCCCCATTAGGCTGTGAGCTCCTTGAGAGCAGGGACTGTCTTTTGCCTTTCTTTGTATCCCCAGTACTTAGCATAGTGCCTGGGACATAGTAGGTGCTCAATAAATACTTATTGACTGACTGGTTGTTGTTGTTGGTCCTTTATTTTTCAAGAGGACCAATGAAATCACAGGGTGATGTCTTGACTTACTGACTTGACTGATTGATGCCACTTTGCTTTCATCATTTGAATTACATTCAAGTAATTGGAGAATATGTAACTCTCTCATGTCCTAATATAGGCTTTGTTTGTTTTTTAAACAGGAAGGAAAAGCTGCTTCGATGTTCTCAATGCAAAGTTGCCAGATACTGTGGCTCAGAATGTCAGGTAAAGTTGAAAAATCTTGACTCCTCTTCATGGATAAGTGAAGGATTTTGGATATTTAACTCTTCCATTTTTTTGTTTCCCCTGGCTTATGAATATCTCATCTCCCTTTCTACAGCATTAAACTCTTTGAAACTTGTTCTGGAACTCTTTAAAAGGTATTTAAATTAATTTTCAACATGACCTTTCTGGTTAACTTTATGCTTAATCACTTAGTAATAAATGCAATTACTGTCTAATAAAATGCCTCTTCTTTTAATTTGATTAGAAAGACTACTTCAGTATGATTTGTTGCTCTTACATCATTCTTCCCCTTTTTTCATATATACTCTTGCATCTCCTTGCTACTGTAAGGCCTTTTCCCCTTCTTCATTCTAAGATGTACTAATTCTTCCCAGTGACATTCCTGTTATGCTATCATGTCCTATGAAAGAATATTTTTCAAGGCTAGATTTTTAGTTCTGGATTTTCTACTGTTAGCTGCATAATCCTGGATTGTAGAAGGAATAGAATTTAGACCTGGAAGGGTCCTTAAAGATCATCAAAGCCCTTCAGTTTTACAAATGTGAGTAAACTTAAGGCCCAGAGAGACTAACTCGGGGTTTTCTACGTATTACATAGCAGAATTCTGACCGTAACTTATGTCATTTGACTCCAAACCCATATTTACTGTGTCATATTGCTCATTATATTTCACCACTCAAGGCCTCAGTCTCCTGGTCTGTAAAAGGAATTATTTTGAACTAGATGATCTCTGTGATCCATTGACCACAGACTCCTTGATGTTGATCTCAAAAGACATTCTATCTCTAGACTCCATGATTTTTCAAGAACTCTCCCCGATGTCTAGAGCTCTGTCAACCTTACCTCCACTTAATGAGTTCTCTGGCTTTCTTCAAGTCTCAGTCAAAATTCCTCTCTTTGCAACAAATTTTTACTGATCCTCCTTAACCTTAGTGCCTTCCCTCTGAGATTATCTCCAATTTATGCTGTCTATATTTTGTTTGTAAGTGCTTGTTGAATGTTGTTTCCACCATAGATTGTGAGCTCCTTGAGAGTAGGGACTGTTTTTTTTTACCTTTCTTTATATCCTCTGAGCTTAAGCAGAATACTTGGTATATAGTGGGAGCTTAATAAATGCCTTTTGACTTGACTGTGGTTGAACATTATCTCTTCAGTATTGGTCTTCCTTATCAAATCTCTAGCCTCCTTCAAAGTTCAGCTCAAACACCACTTCCTACATGAATCTTTTCCTGATTCTCTGAGTTACCAATGCTTCCCTCTCAAATTACCTTGTATTTTTTTACCTTGAATATATTTTGTATTGATTCATATGTGTACATTTTGTTTTCCCCATAGAATGTGAATTCCATGAAGTCAGGGACTTTAAGAATTTTGTTTTTGTAAATATAACTACTAGTTCCTGACACCTGACATATTAGTAAATATTTATGGATTGATTCCTTGGCCAGTAGAGTGAATGAAGAATGAATGAATTTGTAAAGCTCTACTTTATGACTTTGTCTGACTTGATTTGTATAGATAGCTCCGTATTTTCTCCTGAAGTGCCTTATTCTTCTTTTCACATTCTCTTGTGGTAATCTGTAACTTGGTTATCATTGTCCTCATTGCTACTTTTAGCCCATGCAACCTCTGAGGATACTTATTCCCATTCCCACTCTCATAGATGAGTCAGATCCCCAGAGCATGGTTATTTCTCTCCCTCAAGGTTCTAGCGGTGGCCTGGAGGGCTCAGGAATCATTTTTAATGCCTTTGGCAAATGTCCCCGCTGGTGTGCATACTAAGATTATCATTTGAGAATCAATTAGTCAGCCAGTCTTAAATAGTTTTTATTGTGTGTGTGTGTGCATATCTGTGTGGAGCATGTGTAGGAATCTGAGATGGCCTGGAAGAATGCATTTAATTTAAGTATATTTACTATGGTGGCCCCTTAAGAAAATTTGAATATATCATCCCCTTAGAGGTTCATGAGACACTTTCCCAGAAGTACATACACAATACAGGGGAAGAACTTTTCAAGCCTAGTAGATAAGGAGTAAGTCATTGCTCCTGATTTCTGGAAGTTCTTTCCTCCCATTTGTGGGGTGCTCAAGAAGTTCCTCTAAGGCATAATGTCGTTTCTTTACTACACTCCTTGTAGTACCATGATGTGTCAAGGATGTGGAGTTGGGAAATTCAACTTTCTCTGGACCCTTCAAAGCTTGAAAGGTCTCCTTCTGGATAAAGAAGGGAAAGAAAGGAGAACTGGCCAAAGCCAAAACATCTCCTTTCTGCCCCTCTTCCTCCTCCCTCCATGCTTCCTCCTCAGGGATGTATTAGAAAGCCATACTTCCTTCAATTTCAGGAAAATAAATTCTCTCATTGATTGATAATTTATGGAAAATCATTGAGGTGTGGCCAAGTTTCCCCAGCCTGTGTAGGCATGATTGTTGTGCAAAATCATTCTAAATTGGAGGCCCTTAGTCTAAGGCTTCTAATTTAGTGTAGTAAGTCCAAGACCCATGAGTTACAGATTATTTCAGACACTTTCTCACTTCCTTAGGTTATCAAGACTGAAATTGAGTGGGATAGTATTGGTCTCAGCCTTACATAATAATAGCCACACATAGTAGCTCCTTCGCTCTCTTTTGTTGGTCTTTCAGCTGCTGTAGGCCTGGTTTTTCTTCTAGGACTTTTTTCCTTCTCTGATTTTCTTTTAAATTTTTCTGCTAGGTGACTTTAGCCTTTTTTTTTGTCTTCCCAGTTCTTTCTTTCTGTCTTCTCTTATCCAAATGGCAGTTTCCTTGGAAACCTCATTTTGTTCCCAGAACCTTCTCTTTAACCCCTGTGAGGAGGTCTTGTCCTTCATTAGAGGTCTTCAGACACAAGAAGATGGAATTGGCTACAAGAGCCAACTTGTTTGTGGGCCTCAATAAGGGGAGAAACAAAATAAAAACACTCCACCCACTATATCTTTTTCCCATGGAAAGACATAAAAAGATAAGAATAACTGAAATATTTCCCCCATCTCATTTCTCATGTATTTTGTTTTTAGATTATATACTCTGATAGAGCCAGAAAAATACTTTTTCGGGGGGAGAGGGGGAGGTAAGAGTTTTAAAAGTAGTACTATAAAGGTAGTAAATAGAAAGCACTCAAGAAATGTAAGTCCATGTGAAATCTTACCTGTTTTCTTCAAGCCAAATTTAATTTGGTGATTAAAGTAATAATCATAGGTTAGGAAGAACTACATGTAGTGAACACAGTATTAGCATATCATTTGTAACACAAACCTTTTAGCTTTACTTCTGACACGTTCTGGCAACCACATAAATATCTCTTACTGATAAACTGTTGCATTTGGAATTTTTTTGTACCATTTTTGTGAAGAAGCCATCTTTATTATGTCACTTATTTCTTTCTGTACAGCAATAAAGAAAAATGGCCATTATGTGATTAGAAAGAGTGGAGGAAGCAAGGTAGGGTGGGGGTATGTCATTTTGATTCATTATAGAGCACATGTGTGTACAACATATATTAGCTATTTACTGTGGCATCCATAATAATGCCATGGTCAGATTTACTGTAGAAGATAATGGGAAAATAGCAAGTGAGATGAAAAATATTACTGGATGAAATAAGACTAGCTCATGTGTGTGTGTGTGTATCTGTGTGAAGCATGTGTAGGAATCTGAGATGGCCTGGAAGAATGCATTTAAATGGCTCTGTTTATCTCTACCTAAAGGTAGAGCATTAAACAGTGTAATTATTGAAGATACCTAAAAAGTCGCACAGGATTAAACTGACAAGCTGAGCTATGAATGGTAATGAACAGGAGGCGAAAGCATTTGGGAGGAAAATTAATATAATGGTTGTGAGTTGGTAGCATAAAATCTATAATGTGCATACCTTAGGGGGACAGAGCTTTGGTTTGCTGGTTTGGTTTAGTATAGCATTTATTGTAGTGAAGCTGGCTATGGGATTCTGGGTGTATTTGAGGTCCTTGAGAACAGGCTATTTGTAACACTGAGTCTCTCTGTGCCTCTCACCCACAGGGTCAGTTTTATGACCCTTGCTTGATTTGTTTTTTCAAGGCCCAGTAAGGCAGGGCTTAAATTGAGTAGGGTATCTTTGGATCTTGTACCTGATGTGCTTTTGTTTCATTGGGAACATGAAGAATCGATGGGGCTAAGTTACACCAGAGGGAAGAGAGATGGGGAGGGGGGAGGGAATCTTGAGTCTCTTCCTTTTGCCATTAAAGCGTCCCAGCAACTCTTTTGCACGTAATACCACTAGCAGTTTCCCATGTAAGTGGCTGCCATATTCATTGAAAATTCATCTAAGAAACATTTGTTGAAAACCTACTTTATCAAAGGCAGATTGAAGCTTCCAGGGGTAGCTTAGGGAGATTGGTTTTTTTTTTTTCCTTCTGCTTCATAAAGTGGAAGCTACTGAATTATAGGAAGTTGAAGGGACAGAGCTAACTTCTGCTGGGTTTTCTATATTTTCTGACACTCTGGAGCAGAGAGTTTTAGCTAGAGTGGCCTTATATTTTTTTTCCTTTCCTCATTTCCTGTCTCTTTAAAATGGAGATAATTCATCTGTGAGAAGGGAAGTTATAAACCAAGGAGGTACCTGGTTTATAGGAGTGGATAGAATCCCTTTAGGGTCCCACTGTGTGCATCACAGGTGGTGCTCACATCAGTCAGTTCAGAGCATTCAGATATGGCCTGAAAGGAGTCCTCCAAACAAACAAACAACCCCCCCCCAAAAAAAATGAAAAGAAAAAGAGTAATGATGGTGATAGCAAACCAATTTCAATCAAATTCCACGAGCTTTATTTCACCTCTGCTGGATTTCATTTGATTCATTAATGTGTGCACTTCTAATTGAGTTAATTGCTCAGCAAAATTAGCAGCTGGGCATTGCATCAAATTGCAGTTTACACACTTTTAAAAAGTACTGTATTAGCAGAGAGAGGCTCTATTTTATGTTGATAATTACAAACCTCTTTAGAAATGTGAATCATGTACTTGGGTTTACATTTTATGCTTAGTTGTGGAATGACTTGATTCATTTTTGATGGGTAGAAAATTAATCCCACATTAGTAAGCACTTAACAGTGTGATTTAATAAGTCAGTTTGTAGAATACCGTACCCCAAGCAGTAATAATGGAGGAAGCCACACTCTTTTGTTCATTTCACAAGTAGCTATATGCCTTGCTTCAGAATGATGTTTAATTGCACATGTCTTGAGAATCTTAAGAGACGATTGACTTGTGTCTAATTTTGAAGACAATTCTAACTGGAAGAGAGTTTAAAGCAGGTGTGTGCTGGAGCCAGCTCTAACTAGCTCATAATTATTAAAATTTGAGTGTTTTTTATATACCTTAGAAATCAGCAATCACTACAAATCAGGATTTGATTTATTATTTTGTTGATTGTCTAGACTTTGGAAAGTGTTGGTAATTCAGATTAAATTGATTTAAAAGTATGCATCCATGCATTTTTTTTTACCCCAGCCTGGTTGTTAAATATTTACCACCAACCCCTTTATTGCTCTATAAACATTACTTGAGCTCAACAGTAGAAGGGTAAGGGAAGAAAGTCAGCAGACTGGAAGCCTAGTGTCTGTAGGTTAAAAATAATAATGATAATTGGCATTTATGTTGTTCTTAGAAGTTTGTAAAATGGTTTATATCCGTTATCTGATTTGAGTCACACAATATCCGTCATATAAGGCTTGCAATTTATCATCCTAGGACAGGGGTGGGGAACCTGTGGCCTCAAGGCCACCTGTGGCCCTTGGGTGCAGCCTTTTGACTGAGTCCAAGTTTTACCGAACAATCCTTTTATTGTGGGGATTTATTCTGTGAAGTTTGGGTTCAGTCAAAGGGTTATACCTGAGGACCTAGGGGGCCACATGTGGCTTCCCTACTCAATCAACTCAAATGGCTCCATTTTGCCTCCTGGGATCAAATATAAACTCCTCCATTTAACTTTTAAAAACCTACACAATCTGGTCCCAATCTATCTTTCCAGCCTCATTGAACATTACCCTCCTTCCCTCACTCTGTAGTGCAGTCAAATTGGCCTTCTCTTTTTTTTTTTTGCCTCATACATGACATTCCATCCACTATCTAGGCTGCAGGTTCCCCACCCCTGTCCTAGTGGTTAATGGTTGATGAAAACTCTCTGCGTAAAGATGGAAATAGAAAAACTATGTTCCAGTGTGCCTCTCACATACTTATATGAGGTGAGGTCATCTTCCTTTGTCAATCCTTGTTGGTTTGACTTTTTGATTCTTTGCTAGTGAAGGGGAGGAAGATGAGCATTTATATAGTACCTACTATGTGCCAGACACTATGCTAAACCCTTTGCAGTGATTATCTCATTAGATCTTTACAACAATCCTGTGAGATAGTGTTATTATCACTTCCATTTTAAGTTGAAGAAACTAAAGCAAATGGAGGTTAAGTGACTTGCCCAGGATCACACAGCTAGTAAGTGTCTTAGGCAGAATTTGAACTTGGGTGTTCCTGACTCCAGGCCCAGCACTCCTCTCTGCTGTGCTATATCCACTATAATAAAATGGAAGAAAATTACTCAAGAGTTTCATGTTTGTTTTGGTTCTTCAGCTAGAATGTGTGTGTTAGGGTTGTTCTATGATGAAATTATCAATCAACAGGTATTTATTAAGCACTGTGCTAGCTGCTGGGTATAGAAAGAAAGATATGATCTCTATTCTTAAGAAACTTACATTCTCATTTGTACAACACGTTTATGTACTTATATGTATGTATGTGTATATGTTTATAAATGTATATGCAGCCAGATGGCACAGTAGATAGAGTACTGGGTCAGAAGTCAGGAATACTCACCTTCTTGAGTTCAAATCTGGCCTCAGACACTTATGTGACTCTGGGCAAGTCATTTAGTCCTGTTTGCCTCAGTTTCCTCATCTGTAATATGAGTTGGAGAAAGAAATGGCAAACTGCTGCAGTATCTTTGCCAGGAAAGCCCCAAATGGCTTCATAAAGAGTTGGACATGACTGAAATGACTGAATAGTCTCTCTCTCTCTCTCTCTCTCTCTCTCTCTCACTCTGTAATACGTATATTATATATGTACACACACATATAAATATGCATCATAGATAAAAGTGAATAAATATAATTTTATAGAAAAGAATAAAATACAACTTTAGTTTGAGTGGAGGGCATTAAAAATTGGATCTAGAAAAAACTTTATGTAAGAATATGGTGCTTGAACTGCATTTTAAAAGAAGAGAAGGATGATATGAGGCAGAGATTAGAAGAGAGTATATTCCAGGCATGTAGAAGGCAAGTCCAAAGGCTCAGAGATAGAGAACGGAATGTCATGTATGAGGGAAAAAAAGAGAAGGCCAATATGACTGCACTACAGAGTGAGGGAAGGAGAGTAATGTTCAATGAGGCTGGAAAGACAGATTGGGACCAGATTGTATATGGTTTTAAAAGTTAAACGGAGGAGTTTATATTTGATCCTAGGAGGCAAAATGGAGCCATTTGAGTTGATTGATTAGGGAAGCCACATGGTCAGATTGGCACTTAAGGAAAATCACTTTGGCGGCAGGGTGTAGAATGGATAGAATTGGTGAGAGACTTGAGGTGGGGAGACCAATTAGGAAGCTCTTTTAGTAATGTAGGGAACAGATGAGGGTCTCAACTAAGGTGGTAGCTACTGGAGTAGAGAATAGGGGTTGATTGTGAGAGATGTTGTGAAGATAGAACCGGCAAGATGAGGCCACTGATTGGATGTTTGAGGTGAGGGAGAGTAGGGAGTTGAGGATGATGCCAAACTTATGAATCTGGGAGACTGGAAGCATAGTGTTGCCTTTGACAAAGTTAAGGAAGTTTGGGGAGAAAGATAATGAATTCAGTTTTGGGTCTGTTAAGTTTAAGTCTAAGACACCTATTTTTTTTTTTTGTTTACTTGGTGGTGTTGTGGAACTGAAACTCAGAGGAGAGGCTGTGGATGGATAGATAGTTCTGAGTCATCTGAACAGAGGTGATGGTTGAATCCATGA
Organism: Trichosurus vulpecula; assembly: GCF_011100635.1. NCBI lineage: Eukaryota > Metazoa > Chordata > Mammalia > Diprotodontia > Phalangeridae > Trichosurus > Trichosurus vulpecula. The sequence goes on from NC_050576.1 coordinate 133,894,931, forward strand.
AGGTCCATGAGATTACAAAGAGTGGGCCTTTAGGGGGAGATTGAGGCCTAGGGCAAAACCTTGGGAAACCCTGCAAGTTGGGGGTGTGTTATATGTAGATGATGAGTTTGCAAGGAGTATGAGGAGTGGTTATGTTGTCATACAAGAAGTACCTGGATCTTAAATAAAGGGGTTGCATCAGTTTACCTCTTAAGTCATTTGACATTTTGTACTTTGGAAAGAGTTTATAGTCAGAGGGCCCAAGTTTAAATTCTGGAGTTAACAAGGATTTTTATAACCTTGGGCAAATCACTGAACCTCTCTTGGCCCGAGTTTCCTCCTCTGTAAAATGAGATGTTAGGCTAGGTTATTTCTAAGATCTTTTCTAGCTCTACATCTGTGATTCTGGGATCTTATGATCCTGTAATTTTCTTCCTTCATGGAATAGTCCTTACCTATCTTACTCTTGCTATATTTTTTTTTTTTTGGTATGGAATGGTCCTTTAGTTGTCCAGGAGACAGTGGCTGCCATTTTCTAAAGAAATAAAAATTTGATTTGCTTGTTTGTTTTACTTAACTTATGTCCTTTAATAATAGGAATAGTGGAACAGGAAATTGAATCGTGTCCTAAGGTTTTCAAAGCCCTTTACATGTGTTATGCCATTTGGTAATGAAAAGAACCCCATGAAGTGGGTACTGCAGATATCATCCTTATTTTATAGACATGGAAACCAAGGTACTGCGAGATTAAGTGAGAGAGAAAGAGGTACACAGAAGTTAACTTGTAAGCTCCATGTGGGTAGGGACTGTTTTGTTTTTGATTTTGTGTCTGCCATGCCTAGCACAATGTGCACTGGTTGTCTTGATTTTTGTCTTGTTACTGGGTTCCGCTGAGGAGAGAGTGAGGCTGATGATTTTGTGTGGCTCTGGCTCTGCCTCATTTAAATTCAAGTACAAGTCAGTACATAACTCTTGTGATGTCATTGGTCCTCTTTGAGAATGGAGGAGGAACAACAACAACAATCTGGCACAGACGGTGCCCACTTAATAATTCTTGCCTATGGAAAAAACCTAGCGAGAAAGATTCATGGTTGGAATTTAAAGCCAAATAACTTGTGTCTGTTTTTTTCTACTACCACACCTTTGGTGTTTACCTGTCACCCAACTCTTGCCTGTGACTCCACAAAGCTGTAGCATGCACAGCGGTCGCCATCTCAGCAGATGGGCTAAACCAGGTTGAGGTTTATCCCCAGGCCTTGAACTCATCAGTGAATTAGGGGAATGTGTATCCCAAATATGCAAAGACTTCCTCCAGAAGAATAGGTGGATGAGAACAGTTTGTTTCAATGGCCATGAAGGTGGCTGCAGCAGGCACTATGGAGCATTTAGAGCTTAGGCATTGAAGACGCCAAAGCAATCCACTGCATCCCAAGCTGTTGTCAGTCGTCTTGACTTTTGTCCTGCCATGGGACTTCAATGACTCTGGAAGAGAGAGTGAGGCTGGTGAATTTGTACAGCTCAGCCTCACTTAAATCCAAGACATTCCCTTCAATGTCATTGGTCCTCTTCAAAGACAAAGGAGGAACAACCACCACACCTGTATTTTGAGCATCTTCCTACCATGGCTCTTCTATTTTCTACTTTGTCCATTTTGATCAAGTTCAGTAGGAAGATGCTGCCTCTTTCTGCATTTGACACAGCACTCATAGATTAGAGTAGTATTCAGTAAACATTTCAAATAATAAGCATAATGTCTCCTCTGCCCACTATTACTGAATCTCTGCCATGTATTTCCAGCTCTGGAGAGATTTTAAGCTAGGTTTTCATTTATTCTTGTCAACCACCTGTAGCTGTTAGATATCCTGCTTGGCCTGCTTTTCTTTTGAGGATCCTAAATTTTCAGATCTCCATTCACTTGACAACCTGTAGTTACATGTGGCATTGCCATTTGGAGGCTAGAAGATGGGACATTTGTTTTCCATCAAACGACCTTGCAGGACAGACACACACACACACACACACACACACACACACACAACTAGTGCAGATTTTTTTTGTCTCCTACAAGGGCTGCATGCCTACTCAGTGATTGGAAGCTTAATACATAGGGAGTTTCTCTTCCTCAGTCCATGCAGTGGGACATATCTCCTACTACATTTTGCAGAGAACTCATTAGTGTACATAATATGTTATTTTAAGCTAATTTATCCAGCAATATCAGGTTACACGATCACAGTTTGTTTGATCTTGGGTCTTTCTTGGGAGAGGATGCAGGTTAAAAGAAGAGACTAAGTGTATTGTTTGTGTTTCTTCTCTCATTAACTTTTCTTGACAAAGCCCTCACCTATGCCCCAGAATACTTTAGTTATCTTTTGTTGGCTTCTTGTAACATTTCCCTTCAGACTTTTCACAGTCTTCTCAAACCCATCTGCTACTTCCCTTAATCTCAGCAGGTGAACGTTTATTATTATGGCAACACAATCAGTTTTCCTCTTTATTTCCAAAACTTTCTGTATCTTTCCTTCCTTCAAAAACCATTTGTTAAACACATCTACAATATTGTTAGTCACTTTCCTAGGAACTGGGGATTTAAAGATAAAAATAGCTTCTGCCTTTAAGAGCTTACAGTCTATTGGGGGCAACATATGCATAGAAAATTAAATATAAATCATACAAAGTAATTTACAGGAGGAGGGCACTAGCAGCTGGGGAAATCATGATGGCTTCCTCTGGGAGATGTCACTTGGACTGAGTTTTGAAGGAAGGTGAGGATTCTGTGAGAAGTAGGTAAGAGAGGAATATGTCTCAGGCCTGGGAGACTTCCCCTGCAAAGGAATGGAGATAGGAGATGGGAGATGGAATGTTTTAAAATGGGAATACAATCAGGGACGTTTAGCTGGATCAGAGAATACATAAAAGGGAGTAATGTTCGGTAAGCCTGTAAAGTACACAAGAGCCAGACTGCTTATGGCTTTAAAAACCAAGGGGAAGAGTTTTATTGCATTGTACATCCAAGAGAAACCTGATCTGGAAAGTGCCTTGCTCAGACATATGTTTTAGTAATATTATTTAGGCAGCTGCAAGAAAGATGGTTTCTCCTTTGCCAAGGCTAGTTTCTCTAGCTTTCCTCTTTTTTTAACCTCCTCCTACTTGTTCCATCCATTTTTTGCTCTTCTTTCATCTTCATTCTTGCTTTTCATAATGATGCCTTTGCCTCTGTCTAGAAACATGGATCTTTGAACTTCTCAATGTGAGTTCTCCTGCCAGTGGTCCAGTCTCTGAAAGGTCAGTCCCTTCAAGACCTATCTCAAATGCCATCTTCTCTATGAAAGCTTTTCTGGAACCCACTGATCAGTTGTGATGCCCTATCTCCTTTGAATCCTCAAACATTTTGTGTACCTCTTCCATAGTACTCTTTCTTTCTATTTTGTACTATAGTTACTTTTGTACTCTCTACTGGAATACCAGTTCCTTGAGGTCAGCCTCCATGTTTTGCTCATTCTCCAGACCTGACAGTGTGTAGCCATGTCTTTCACGTAGTATGTCTTTAATAAATATTTTTTAATGGAGTTGATGAAACGAACAGTGTTCCTTCTTGTGCATTTATTATGCTGATGACCCTTATTTAGCATTATTATTGAAAACTGTCATCAGAAGCATGTTATTTCTCAGAATGATTGCATGGGGATATTTTGATAGGTTGTTGATACATCACCTTCTTTTGTGGATATACTCTCAGTTGGCACAGGTTATACCCTATCCATGCCTTCTCATCTTGTGATGTCCTTTTATAAGTCATCCATACAAAATCTACTCAACCTGCAAGAGGCCTTCCTCTAGGGAAGGAGGTCTTAGCCATTTTTATATCAGTGATTCCTTTGACATTCTGGTTGGTCAGTCAAGAAGCATTTATTGAGCCCTTTCTATTTTCCAGATACTGTGCTAAGCACTGAGGTCTACAAAAAAGGGCAAAAGATAATCTGTGCTCTGATGTAAAAACAAGATAAATACAGAATAAGTTGGAGATAATCAACAGAGAAAAGGTACTAGCATTAAGAGGGACTTCTTGTAGAAGGTAGGATTTTATCTGGGACCTGAAGGAATCCAGGAGGCAGAAATGGGCCCTTTCTCAGAATGTTTTGTTGTTTTCATTTTAAATTGAAGGAATGCTAAATTCCAGCTAGAGATCAAAACTAAACTAAAACTAGTAAAACTAAAGATGTATTTTTTTTTCATCTTCCAAGGTAATCATCCCACTGAAATCTATTCATGGCCCCTTGGAGTTCTATGAATGTCAGGTGAACAATCCTTGCTTGGGGTCTCCTCCTAACTTTTTGTGGATGACATGAATACCAGTGAATCACATGTGTTATCCTTTGCTTTTATTATGTGATGAGCTAAATTCTTTTTCTGGTCAAACATGGCCTTAGTTGTGTTTTTTAGAGTAAAGATGTATTTCCATTATGCTTTGGGTTACCTGCCATTTTGATTTTTCAGGGATGGCAGTGTCACCTGATTGGAAGTCCTATAGCATCCTCTCTGTGCTCTAGATTTTCATTCCTCTGCCCATGCTTATTTTCCCTTGGAACTAAGAAATGAATTTGTTGCTGTCTTTGGCAGACTCTAGCATGGTAGTAGCCAGATAATTGATTACTTACACACAGGAAAAGAGCCAGACTAGCTGAAAGAAGCCAGAGATTATGGCCTATACAGCTTTTGCAGATAAGGTCTCCAACTTCCCTCACCACAGTATCTCCATAGAAATTCCTAGTGTTTTGCAAGCTAAAAAGGAAAAAAAAGAAACTCAGAACAGTGTAAAAACACCAAAATCCTGTTATTTAGAATTGTCCAGTTTACAATATTAAGGAGAACTTATATTTTCAAGGTTTGCAAAATGCTTTGCACACATTTTCTCTTTGGATTCCCATAACAATCCTGTGGGCTAAACACTAAAGCTATTATTATTTCCAGTTTCCAGAGGACACTTTCGGAGGTTAAGTGGCTTGCCAGTTGTCACACAGCTTTCAGCAGAGCTGGTTCTGTTTTGCATGGATCTATTTGTTCTAATTAACTCAGTTTTGAGCTTCTGATTGTCTAGTTCCTGTCGCCACTTCCACAGTATACCGGCAGCTTCCTCACCCTCACTCCTACACTGATATCGGAAATATATTTTGACTCTATGGTCCCTTCCTCTGACTGGCTAGTTCCTTCTAGAACCTCCATTTTAAGGAAAATACCCAGGCTAGCCATATCTTTATCCCTTTCTGAGATCTGCTCCTGATTTTCTAGACTTTTTCTACCATTCCCTTCTACCCCCCTAAAAAAACCCCATTCTCCTCTCCCTCCCAATTTTCAGCTTCTGGAAAGCAGAATGGTTGGACCAATTCACAGTAGTTCATTAGTATACCTGTTTTCCCACAGCCCCTCCAGCATTTGTCATTTTCCATTTTTGTCAATTCTGCTGTTCTGATGGGTGAGAGGTGGTACTTCAGAATTTCAGCAAGCATTTACTAAGGACTTATTATGTCTCAGGCACTGTGCCAAGCACTGGGAATACACATAAAAGCAGAAAGAATGACAGTCTCTGCCTTAAAGGAGCTTATATTCGAATGGGGAAGATAAAATGTAAAAGAAAGCTGGATAAGTAGATCTAAAAATCACTGACATAGAGATCATGATTGAATTCATGTTGAGATCACCAAGAGGAATGATATACAGGGAGAAGAGCACCAAAGGCATAGCTCTGTGGGATACCCAATCAGACCTTTATCAGATAAACTTGTAATTTTTTTCCCATATTCTATCAGTCTATGCTTTTCTCTCTAGTTCCAGTGCTTTTGGGAAATTTTTCTATATTCTTTCTTGAAATAATATTATATTCAAGCTTTTTTATTTCATTGTGATTTTCTTGGAGCTAGTGGTTCTTTGATTGCTTTGTTAAACTCTCTCTTCAAGATAAGTTGCTTTGGTTCATAGTCACCTCATGTGTTCTCCTAGTTTTGCTGTCTTTTGACTTTGTTTTTATATATTTTTGGTTCTATCTCTTTCATTCCCTGTTTCCATGGCACCCATTGGTTTATTCAGTTTTCCCCAATACTATTCTGAGAGCTCTAACTTTTCTCAAGGTGAAAGTGAATGGCAGGCATGTGGAATGCCATTTACTTTTCTGGGGTCATACATGCTAAAGTTTTCTTCATTCCCTTTTTTTTATAGCTGTCTTCTTACAGCCTTTGATCCCTTAGTATTTCTCCATTGTATTAAGATTTGTCTTTTCCTTACTCTTTCCTAAAATCCCTCTCCTAGATTTTCTGTTGGGTTTTCATTTTGATGAATTCTTTCTTTTCCCCTTTATTTGGCCCATTTCTTGCTGTTTTGTGGTGATTAAGAGGATCTCGGCTTAGCCACACTGTCTTTCAGCTACTTTTCATGAAGCCCGTCAAAATGATTTTCTACATTAGACCACATCTTTCCAGTTAACAGTTTATGAGGCAACAAGGTGGTGCAGTGGATATTATGCTAAAAACTTGAGTTCACATTCTGCTTCAGATACTTAGCTGTGTGACTGTAGGCAAATAAATCTCTCTCAGCCTCAGTTTCCTCATATGTAGAATATGGGTAACAGTATCACCTACCTTGAAGGGTTATTGTGAGGTTCAAATGAGAAAACATGAAAGCACTTTGTAAACTTTAAAATATTATATAAATCCTTGATAATTTTATAGTTGTGATTGCCTTAAAAGTATAGACAATTGGATATGAGATCCTATTCTTTTGTTTGTTTCTTTTTTGGTCTTTCACAAAGAGACATTTGACTGAGTAGAGCAGAACACAGTTTTATGAACTCTGCTCAGACAACAAGTCTCTTATGCATTGTTAAGGTCGTGTAAGATTCCTTGATAAATATGACCATGAAGCTAATACTGTTCAATGATTTACTGATTAATAATAGAAACAAAAGAGAGCAGAATGAAAAATGGGGCTGCACAGTAATGGAATTTAGCTGGAATGCTTATAATATGTGAAAAGGTAGGTAGATAGGTGCTAGATTTTGGAGAGTCTTGAGTTAGTAGGAATTTATACTTTGTGTGATCTTGGAAGACAGATTATTTTCTGTGTCTTGCAAATAGTAGATGCTTAATAAATGTCTGCACATTTTAATGGATGCATTGCATTAAATTAGGCTCCTGAATGGTTATAAGTAGAGGAGTGAATGACAGGAAAGGATGAGAATATTTGATTGGAGATAGGACATGAAGCAAAATAAATAGGAGACTTTTGTAATAGTCTAAAGAAAGTGCTGTGCTCTATGAGCAAAGCAGAATTGAAGTAGCTCAAAAGAAACACAAGATGCACAAATTTAAAGAATCCACCCCAAATGTTCACATCAACTATTCGTGCTTGACCTGTGGTAGAGCACTCCAAGCTCATATTGGTCTGACCAGCCAGAGTCCGACACTTTATAACTTGACTCTAACATAGTGATATCATTTTGGTCCTCTTCGAGAACGAAGGGCAACAACCAACCAGCCAGATGAGAAGACATAGGCAACTAACAAATCATGGGGGAGGAAAGGAAAGGACTGTTAGCAGAAACATTCATTAGCTATTACACACACACACACACATATGTATATGTATAATATGTGCATATGCATATATGTATGTATGTATAAGTTATTTTACTTCAATAAAAATGGAAGTTCCTTGAGTCCTTGAGGTCAGGGACTGTTTTTTTCCCCTTTGTATCCTCAACAGAGCGTAGTGTCTGCCATATTGTAAGTGCTTAATAAATGTTTGTTTACTGATTGGCAGACAGAAATAACCAAGCCTTTGTCAGCTAATTAGATATGTGGGCTGAGAGGACAGGGAAGATACAAAAATGACTCCAAAGTTATGGGCCTGAGAGATTTGGAGGATGGTAGTGCTACTGACAAAAAGGTACTGGAGGAAGTGGGCCAGGTGTGGAGGCGGGGGAAGATGTTGATTTCAGCTTTAGACATGTTGAATTTGCCACATTTGCCGATAAGATACCCAGGAGATATATGGTTTGGGGGTTCAGAAAATAGAAGCTTCTTGTCTTTGTGGGTGTTTTAAAAAGAGTTCTATTTTTGTAAAAGAGACAATGTTTCTGATAGGTTTTTTAACACTGTTTTCGTTCTGAACTTAACATACACCAAATAAAATGGTCAATTCCATATCCATAGTAGAACAACAACAAAAAGATTGTACATGAAACTGAAAATCTCTATTACATCTAGCTCATTTTTCTTTCTAAATATATAATAAGCTCACCATGTAATTTTTAAAGCCATCCTTCCTGTTTGTGATTCTTTCTGGCTGTCTATTCTCTTCTGTGCATTAAAAAAAAACCATCAGTAACTGTCTTTCATTTTTCCTTCTTTTTTTGTCTACTTTATCCCCATACCTGTTCTTCATCCCACCCCACCTCCGTATTGAAAAAAAAAAAGACAAAAGTCTTGTACCAAGTATGCATACTCAAGTGACAACAACAACAAAGCCACAATGGCTGTGTACAAAAAATGTCTTATTCTGCATCTTGAGTCCATAAGCTGTGTACCTCTACAGTAGATATTTAATTCAGTAGTGAACTGTTTTCATTGCTGAGGTACTCTGGGCAGACTGGCTGAAGCTCTGTGGATTTCAGTGTGGCATCAGAGAGTGGAAAAGTGGATGGCAAGTAAAGTTTCAAGTTCAAGTCAATTCAATAAACATTTATTAAGTGCCTAGTATCAGCCAGGCACTATGCCAAGTGCTGTGGATACAAGAAGAAACAAAAGGCAGTCCCTGCCCTCAAGGAACTTACAATCTAGTGGAGGAAAGAACAAAAGCATAAGTATGATTCTGGTCTCCTGAGAGAATTCTTAGGAGCTCCTGAGTCTGTTTTCCTTAGGGGTCTTGGGTCTTGGGGGAGCCAGACAGCAGAATCTATTCCTAGGGGAATCTGAATGATGATGGGCATGACCTGAAGATTTCAGCCTCAAAGCTATGTAGGTGGCTCTTGAGCTGAGTTCAGTTTCCCATAACTGGGAAAGATCTCGGTGGTTGCCACCATCATGATAGACTCTATATAACAGCATGGCTTCTTTTGGGAAGAAATCCCTATTAAAAAAACATGTTGACATTTTAGTTGGTTTTGAATGCTTCTGTGGGTTTTGGCACACAAAATACAAGAGAGCTATATATTGCTATGAATAGGGGGGACGGAAAAACCTTACCTCACAAACAAATTAATTTTTTAATTAGGGGGCTTGGAGAGGAGAAAATCAGTGTAATATCTATAGTAATATTATATAATGCTTGCCCTTTGTCCACATACAGCAAAGAAAGACCTTGAGAGTGTTTAGTAGATTCTTCTTTTCTGTAGGGGAGTAGATGTGTGAGAATGTGTGTGTACCAGAAATGTCAGCGTTGGGGAGGACCTCAGTTAAGGAGGCCTGGATTGATCATGCCAACATAAAGATTCTGTCCCAACAGCCCTGGGTTACAGCTCAGAGTCCTAGCCCTTTGCTTTCCCCTTGCTTGTAGGCCTGGCATAAAAGAGTAGTAAAGGGTTGAAGTCATGTGGATACTACGGGGGCATGGAAGAGAGAGACTTGTGGTTGAGTGGGTTGAGAAGGGTGTCATATCTAACCTCTGCACACCTGGGTTCCATGCAGGAACATGAATTTTCCTTTTCCTTTTGTTCCTCTTTCCAGCAAAGAAGAGGAGGTTGGGTTGTGAATCTTACATGAATGAATTGTGTAAAGTTCTCTTGGTTCTACATAAGTATTTTCAATGCCCTATCAATTTGGGGGTGATGTGCTAAAGCTTCAGTCTCTCAAACCTTGGGACAGCTCTTTGAGCAGGACTCATTTGGCTGGTCATCCAGTATTTTGAACATCTCTCTCTGGAATAGTGAGGAGATTGATAGGTCAGCACTTCAAATTGAATGTGTACACACACACACACACACACACACACACACACACACACGCCTTTAACTTTCTCTTCTTTTCCCATCGTGTTGTGTCTTGAGAGCAGGGTTTGTGCTGTCTCCAGCTTTGTGTTCCCAGGACCATATAGAAGGAACATAATAACTGTCTCTTGGTTTGAATTACATTCTTTGTTTTTTTCTACTAGAGTCTGTACTGAGGAGTCACATGAGAGGAGCCTCCCATTGGCAGGACTGTGGCAGGATGCAAATGTTGCAATTATACAGCTAAATAAAATGTGTCTCTGTAACAGTGACACCTAGCTATTAATTTTGAAAAAAAAATCTGTGAATATTAGCCTATGACATAATTTTAAATCATCACTATGGGCTAATATGCAAAGTTAGATTAACTGATTAAATAAAAATTCCTCAACTCTTCAAGTTTTGTAGGTCAGAGAACACTAGCAAAAAAAATGCTTTAATTTAATTGGCTATTTCCCTTTTAGCCAGGCTGCTTATTTAGTAATGAATCTAGATTTACTTTTTTGGAAATATGCCTTTTTTTTTTTTCCAGATGAAAGACTTTTGACTATTTGTACAGTGACGATTTGCTTTCTTTTGAAGGCTTCTGGCCAAGGCAGTTCCTGTACTCAAGGCTGTCATCTTGAAGAAAAGCATTTTGGAATCATGTAAAAGCAAATCTTTCCATTCCACTCTGCCTCCCCCACGTTTTCAAAGTCCCTCGTTGTTAGTTCTTGTATCCCTTGCAAGACTTTACCGTCTCTGTTCTTTAAGTCTGTGGCAACTCAGTAAGGCTTTCTGAAGTTGCTTTCGTTTTTTCGTATGATCCGGCCTTCCCCTATGACTGACAAAAGCTCTTGGGTCCTGGGGTGAGTTGGCAGAAGTAGTTGCTATGGCTTTGGTGCTCTAGACATAGCATTGAGTGCCCGAGAATATTATGATGATGATGATGATGAAAGGCAATGTGTTGGAAGTGAACTTTTGAAGACAGCTTGAAAAATGTACAAATCTGCACTTTCTAGGATTAACAATGGACTCTCCATTCATTCTGTAGTTTCTCTACACTCCCTGTTGCCTCTAGGACAAAATGCCAACTCTTTAACTTGACATTTAAAGCCTTTTACGATCTGACTTCCTCTAGCCTTCCTTTCCAGCTTTGCTGAGCACTGTTCCCATGACACACCCTGAGTCCCAGCCAAAAGGGTCTGTTTGCTGTTTCCCAAACTTGGCATTCCATCTCCTGCTGTCCTGATTCTTGGAATGCACACCCTCCTCACCTCTGTCTTTTATAATCTCTAGCTTCCTTCAAGGCTTAGCCATGTTTTATGGGAAGCCTTTCCTGACCCATCTAGCTGTTAGTGCTTTCTCCTTCTTTAAATTATTGCGTATTTGGTTATTTGTTTAAATAATAACAAGAATGATGATGATAATGATAGTGAACATTTGTATCGTGCCTCCTATGTGCCAAGTACTGGGCTAAGTGCTTTATAAATATTATCTCATTTGATCCTCACAACAGTCCTGTTTTACAAATAAGGAAACTGAGGCAAATGCCAGGTCATGCAGCTAGTAAGTATCTGAGGCTAGATTTGAACACAGGTCTTCATAAATCCAGGCCCAGCATTCTATCCCGTCATTTCAGTCCTGTCTGACTCTTTGTGACCCCTTTTGGGATTTTCTTGGCAAAGATACTGGGGTGGTTTGCCATTTCCTTTTCCAGCTCATTTTACAGATGAGGACACTAAGGTAAACAGGGTTAAGCGATTTGCCCAGGTCACCCAGCTGGTGTCTGAGATTGTATTTGAACTCAGATCTTCCTGATTCCAGTCCTAGCACTTTATCCACTGTGCCACCTAGCTGCCCCCATGTTGTATCGCTCAGAGTTAAGATGTTAAATAAATTCATTTTGGATTGGAGTCTACATGAGAGCTGTGATGGTTGTAGCATAAACCCCTTAATAAAAGCATTTGTTCTGTAAAACTTGGATTCAGTCAAAAGGTCACACTCAAAGACCTAGAAGGCCACAACCAAGGACTTAGAAGGCCACATGTGGCCTGGAGGCCTCAGGTTCCCCACCCCTGTATAGGGTACTTGGTCTGAGTAGAACACATACAAGAATTGGTCAGTGGCACTTCTTCAGTGCTAGCTGTTTGTGGGTCATGATGATAACCCAATGATCATCTAGCAGCAGAGACAATGGACTTGGATTTTGGACTTATTCCAGATTTTATTTTCATGAGGTTTTAATTAGAGATCATTACATAGTATGTTTGCCAAGTAGATTAGAATTTAGCACATCTGGAAGCCAAGTAAGGGAGACAAAAAGCCACAGTCCTGAATGATTAATAATAATGTACAATCACATAGCACTTTATTGTTTACAAAATGTTTTCCTCACAACAGTATTAATCAGATAACCACCGCTCTGGTTAAGGCCCACAGCATCTTTAACCTAGACTACTGTAACAACAGCCTGCTAATAATAGGACTTTTGGCTTCCATTCCCTTTCCCTAGTCTAATATATTCTCCCCACAGCTGCCAAAATAACCTCTCTTAAACGTGTCTGATCATGTCACTTTTGTGCTCAAAGAACGTTGGTGGTTCCTCATTCCTTGTAGAATAAAATAAACTCTTCAACTTGGCAAGGAAAGCCCTTCATACCTTGTCTCCAGCCTGTCTTTCCAGCTTTATTGGGCATTACTCTTCCTCCATCATAGGCATGCAGATCGTACATACTCTCTACACCCTAATTCCTTTTACAAGCACTGCCTTCCAACAAAAGCAGCCTTTTGGACATTACTTGAACTCAGTACTCTGTCTCTCACCTCTCTGCCCTTGGCTAGATTGTCTCCTATGACAGGAATGTGCTCCTTCCTTAACCTCTATCTTCTCCCAAAGTTAGACCATGCACCATTTCCTATGGCAGTCGTTTCCTGATGTTAGTGCTCATTTCCTCCTCCTCAGATAACATTTATTTGCTTATGTCCTGCAATCCCCAGTAGTATACAAGCTCCTTGAAGACAGGGACTGTTCTTCATTTTGTGTGTGGTCCACATTCTGGAGCAGTTATCCCAATTCCCATTCACATGAATCAGTGGAGTCCTCAGAGGGTAGCTACCAGATCTCCTCTCAGTATTCTTGGGGTCATTCTGAGGGGCTTTAGGGGAAGTTCTTTATTTTTTTTAATACGATAGCTCACTAAATCTCACGGATTTTTAGTGGCTATCATTTAGTCATTCAGACTTAGGTAGCTTTTAGAAAGGGGTATTCATAAGAACAATTGTATGAAACAGCCTTCAAATGTCTTTGACACATTCTTCAACAAATACATACAAAGTTCAGGGGATATTTTATAAATGACCCATCGGGCATGACAAAGTTTATTCAGCAATCCAAACACTTTTCCTGTGTTATCTCATTTCCAGTTCATCTAGTGACTCATCTGAGACATCCAAATTGCTAAGACTTTTTCTTACTTCATCAGAATTCTTTTGATTCTTTTGAAACCCACACATTCCTACCTGGTTAAGGTCGTAGTCTAGGTCATAGGATTTGAAGATTTACTTTATTTGGGGTAATTTGACTGATTTATTCAGTCCACATCCTCTCTTACATGGGTTTTCACAGTTCAATTCCATCCTCATCTTAGGTGCTTTTAAAAAAACCCCAACAACAACAACAAAAAAACAATTGTAGGGCCAGAGATAGGTAGTAGATGTACAATTTTCCAGGTTCTCATGGCTAGCTAGAGGTACGAGAATCCAGGTCTTTTGATTCCCAAGACAGTTGCCTTTCCTCTCTACCAGCAAGAGAGAATTGGCCAGAAGGAGGGGGTCTGGACACTTCCTGTGAGGAATGGTTGAAAAGACTAGGATGTTTGGCCTGGAGGTGGAATATTATGGTAAGTCATCACAATTTTCTTCACATTCAGAAGGATCATCATGTAGAAGGAGCAAATTTGTTTTGATAGTCAATAAATATTTATTGAGCACCTACTATTCACCAGAAACTGTGCTAAGTCCTGGGGATACAAAGAAAGGCAAAAGATAGTTCTATGTTTTTCCAAAAGATAGCCTACATCCATTGGGGTGAAGTTATAGGGAACTCTATGTCTATTTGTAATTTGCGACCTAAGGTTCCCCCCAAAAGCTATGGGCTAGGGATATACTCAGACTGGGCCCAATCCTTAGGGTTTATTGCAGTGGGGTCAATTTCCCTTCATTTTGCTCATTACCCTTGGTTTTATTACTCTAGGAAAGTTTAAGGTCTAGCTTGTTGTTAACTTGTCCTAGATGTTTGGTAGGTCTCCCAATTCCAAACAGCTATTCAGTTAGTTATTAGGAGAAATCCTTTATATTACCCCACATTTTACCCTGTTAAATACCAAAGACTATTAGCTCCCTCTGCAAAGGAAAATAAAAAAGGGGAAGAGAATAGTGCCTACTATGTATCAGACACTGTGCTAAATAAGCACTTTTTATAAATATTATCTCATTTGAGTTTTACAACAACCCTGTGAGATAGGTACTGTTTTCATCATCCCATTTTACATGTGGGGAAACTGGAGCAAATATCGGTTAAGTACTTGCCTGGGGTCACACAACTAATATCTGTCTAAGGCTGGATTTAATTTCAGGGCTTTCTGACTCAAGGCCCCGTACTCTATGCCCTCTTCTACCTAGCTACCTTAGTGAGCCTAGCATTGCTGTTGGGGCAACCTTCTGTCATTCCATTAAGTCCTTTCCTCCACACCAAGTCCTACACAGTATCCCCCAACTTGCAGTATCACCATGTCTTTAAAATTCCTCCCATGCTGCAGATCTGACTGAGCAAGCAGGGCTCTTCTCATCAGACCTCCACTGTCTAAAGAACTTGGTTCTTCAGGTAGGATGCTGCACAGGGACCATGTGGATTGTCCCTTTCTTTTCCCCAAGGAGCATACCTTGACTATATCTCTAGAAGGTCCAATGTCTGAATTTTCACTCAAGAACTCTTGAATTTGGAGTTATCCAGAAGAGAACTCTCAAAGTTGATGCCAAACAGGAAATCTCCCTTCCCTTCTAGAAGGCTAGGCTCTAGGATCACTGCCTAGAGAATTCAAAATCCCTTCTCCCCTGCCTGAGAGATTGATGTGCAAGAACAATGTACTTCAGCTCCCTTGTTAGGTCAAGACATAAACACATATCTCCCACTGCTGTGGGCTTTTGCTGTCAGTCACCACCACTGCTACTTGTGGGGTAAGAGGGGAGAAAAGTCTCTTTCCTGCCCCCGCCCCCGACCTTGCTGTGCTCTGGAAAAAGGAACAAGGGAGAAGGCAAAGTGTGGCAACTAGCTCTTTTTTATAAGCTGACCTATGTCAGTCAAAACTGGAGTTCTCTCTGCTCTATCAGTCGCTTCCAAACAATGTCTCCCTTTTTATACTATCTATCATCAGTTTGATTGGTGAACTCTTCAATTTGTTAAGGGACTCCTTGATCCAGCTAGATTGTCTCCCTTTTTATATTATCATCAGTTTGATTGGTGAACTCTTCAGTTTGTTAAGAGACAATTTGATCCAGCTAGATTGTGCAGTGGATAGAGGGCTGGTCCTGGAATCAGGAAGACTCGTCTTCCTGAATTCAAATCAGGCTTCAGATGCTTACTAGCTGTGTGACCCTGGGCAAGTCACTTAACCCTATTTGCCTCAGTTTCCTCATCTATAAAATGATCTAGAGAAGGAAATGGCAAGCCACTCCAGTATCTTTGACAAGAAAACCCCAAATGACTGGACAAGAAAAGAAGAAAGATTTTACTAGGCAATTAGAGCTATCCAATAGTGGTGAACCATCTGCCTTGCGAGAGTCTCTAAGATTCTCTGGTTGTGTGATTCATGAATAATTTTCTGTTTAAGAAACATTGTTTGAAGATGAGCCTTCAATTCTGGGAAGGGTGAGGAGTAGATCCATTAATCAGGGAGAGAATAAACCTCTATCAGTTCATGGGTCTGGTAGCCAGAGGTGACTATAATTTTTGAGCTCAGCTCGGTATTATTCTTTTTTTTTTCTTTCTTGGAGTAGATTGTTGAACTGTGAATGATCTTGTTTTATAGGAAAAGACAGAGAGGTTAAGATAGCAGTGTCATTTTAGTGGAAGGAAGAGAGATAAAATGACCTTTTTATTCCTATCTTAACATCTCACCAATTCTTTCCTCCGTATGTAATCAAGATCAGTCATGGGTTGGTTGGCTAAAGAAGCAGGGTTGTTAGTTTTTATGTTCTTCTGTAGTGAAAATGATCTTTGAAGTTATTATTTGGAGGAGTGGAGGAGATTTTAATTCCAATTCCTCAGTGTCTTATTGAATTTGCTAAAATAATAAAAAAATCCATTCCTTATGTGCAAAGTCCTGTGTTAGGCACAAGGTCGAAAGTATGATAAATGTTTCTTGGATTGAATTGGATCAAATAAATGCCAGACTTAAGGAAAATCTGAACTTATAATGCTAATTAAGGAATGCTTCTTTGTTTTCCTTTGCTTTAAAAAAATGTTCATTGTCACAGTTTCCTTTGGAATGATGAATTCATCTAGTACGTTAAAAAATCTGATTTGATTTACACACACCTTTTCAGGAATATTATATCAATTATAAAAAATTGGGCACATCCCTATGAAACAGAGCTCTACTTTTCATAGATGACTACCTTTCAGAATCTTTGTCATTATCCACAGAAAAGATAATTTTATGTTTAATCTTGTCTTTGGCTCTCATCAATTCTTTTGGTATTAAAAAAAGCAACTCTGGTTGTAATGGAAAGAACACTGGATTTGGAGGCAAAAGATGGCAGCTCATGACTTGGATCTACTACCGACTGACTGTGCTACCTTGGACAACACTCCCAGCTGCTCTGAAACCCAGTATTTTTTTCCCCCACAAAATAGGAATAATAATAATGATGATGATGGTGCATTCATACCTCACGGAATTATGAGGAAAATATTTTGTGAACCTTAAAATGTAGTATTCGTGTGAGTTATTTCTATTAGCGATAATAATACATGATATGGCATTTTAATATTTGTAAAGTGCTTTAGAAGTATTATCTCATTTGATCACCACAAGAACCCTTCAAGGGAGATGTGATTATTATCCTCATTTTACATAGTAGAAACTGAAGTAGACACAGGGCAAGTGACTTGCCCAGGACCACACAGCAAGTAAGTATTTGAAGCCAGATTTGAACTCAGGTCTTCCTGCCTCTAGGCCCAGTATTCTAGCCACTGCACTACCTAGCTTTACATTATCTTCATGGAGTATCAGGATGGTTATCACTAAACTATCAGATCCCAAATGTAGTGTCAAAATATTCATTCAGTCATTGTGAGCACTCATACTCTTATAGATTACAAGCCTTCTTCTGTGAATTGATGACTGGCCTTTGAGAGTTGCTGAAGCTCCCCTTAAAATTCACCCCTCTCCAGATAACCTGATGACAAACCTTTCTTCAGGTCTCGTGTAATCTATCACTGTGCTTGTACACAAAAGCTTTTCTAGCTTGGTAGGACCAGAGCCTAGGACTAGGTAGGACTAGGCCTAGGGTCAGGAAGACTCATCCTCCTGAGTTCAAATCTGGCCTCAGACACTTACCAGCTATGCGACCCTGGGCAAGTCACTTAATCCTGTTTGCTTCACTTTCCTCATCTGTAAATGAACTAGAGAAGGAAATGGTAAAACCACTCCAGTATCTTTGCCAGATAGGGTCACGGAGAGTCGGACATGATTGAAATGACCAAACAACAGGACTGATCAGAGCTTATGCTTTGCTTATGTAGCCTTTGGGACCTCAGGGTCATTTCTGGTCCAAGATAAAGCAGTAGACTTGAGCAGAGGAATTATAATCATGATGAAACGCAGTGATGATGTTGCGGGTAGAAGGAGCTGGCTTCAGAGTCAAGAAAACCCGGGTTCGAGATCTGCCTCTGACATACTCTGGCTGTGTGACCTTGGGCAAATCATTCCACCTCTCAGTGCCCAGGGGTATGTACCTCTTGAAGATTATAAAAGTAAGTTAAAGAATAGATGAAGAGCTAATCTGATAGAAGCTCTTTCCTCGCTAGAGGTTCCCTAGATCTGGTTTCAGATCCAAATCAACCACCACCACCATCTCTCAGCCCTGTAACACTTTATGGTTGACAAAGTGCATTCCCCTAACAACCCTGTGAGCTGTTTAGATCACATGTTATCTCCATTCTATGGAGAGCTAGAATTTAAGATTTTCAAAGCTATTTGCACGTGTCATGTCGTTTGTTCCTCACTATAACACTGTGAAGTAGGTACTGCTATTATCCCCATCTTACAGATGAAGAAATTGAGGCTTACGTTAAGTGACTTTCTCAAGGTCATCTAGCTAGTCAGTGTCTGAAACAGGATTTGAACTCAAGTCTTACTGACTCCAAGTCTAGTACTCTACACACTGTGGTCACCTGGCTGTTTGAGGAAAAATGGGAGGCTCAGAGGAGAAATTACTGCAACAGGGTCATAGGACCATAAGATCATAGATTCAGAGCCAGGAGGGTCCTTAGGGGTCATATGCCCCACCTTCTCTCTTTATAGAGGAGGAACCAAGGCCTAGAAAGCAGAAAAGACATATATTGTTATATAGTTTGTGACCAGCAGATCTAAGCCTTGAACTTAGCCCTCCTGCTTCCAAGATCTACTGTTTTCTTTCTTTTATTCCAAAGACGCTGAAGACATAGAGTAACGATTCCAGAACAAGGGGAAAGGTGTGGGGCTTCTGGGAAACAACAGGGGCTGGTAAACCAACTTGCGTCATAGCCCCAAGCTGCATTAGGTTCTACTGATGCAATTGTGGTTCTAAACTTTAGGACAGTTTTCACATGTGCAGTATGGAATAGTGTGATCCTTCTTGGTCACCTGAGCTCAGCAGCTTCTCATTGTCATGGATCTAGCCTACATATGTAGTTTTACCTTTCAGCACTGTCTTCAAATACTGCAGGACAAAAATTTAGATGTTTATTAATGAGGCTTATACTTTATCTGGCTGTTTCATGCTAGTATACTAAGTGCTATCTTCTCCAGTTGGTTTTCTTCTATCTGCTTTATTTTCTATAGGTACTTGTCTTCCTTGAGAGTAGGGATTGCTTCATTTTTTGTATGTGTGTGTGTATTTATGTATGTATGTATATATATATATATACATCCCTATGTTTATGCCTTGTGTATTATTGTTGTTAAGTTGCTTTCAGTCGTGTCTGATTCTTTGTGACCCCATTTGGTATTTTCTTGGCAAAGATGCTGGAGTGGTTTGCCATTTCCTTCTCCAGCTCATTTTACAGATGAGGGAAACTGAGGCAAACAGGGTTAAGTGACTTGCCGAGGGTCATACAGCTACTAAGTGCCTGAGGCCAGATTTGAACTCAGGAAGATGGCTTCCTGACTCTAAGCCTGGCACTCTTTCCACTGTCCCGCCTATCTGCCCTATGCCTTTCCTATAGTGTTATACCAGCAGTGAGCAAGACACATCACAGAGTATAAGTTTTAATTGGAGAATTTATTAGCTGGCGGCTGTCCGGGGCACAAGCAACCCAAATCAGAGCAGCCCTGAACAGAGCTCAAGGGGAAGCTTTTATACAGAAGCAGAGGTTCAGCGGTTAGATATTTTCTTAACTGTATGGGTGTTGCACAAGGTTTTTACAGAAAAAAGGGTCTAAGAACAGGAATGTTAGCAAATGTCCATCTTTGTATAACCTTATCCTTTTTAGCTGACAGGAACAGGCCGCGAGGGGCCCCTCAAGGCCTAACTGCATTCATGTTGCCTTATTATTTTACTGTTTGGGGGCAGGGGCATTGAGGGACATACCCGTAACAGGACTTGTTTGTTCACTTTGGGTGTAGGTCAGTTCCTTGTTCCTAAAGCCTAAGTCTGGAGACAGGGTCTTGTGCTAATTCAGGTTGAAGCAAGAGGGTGGGGGTCCCTTGGGGATTACAGGAATGTGTGGCAAGGCATTTCCTTCTTGGTACATGGATGTGTGCTGTAATGCAGGGGAGGGGTCAACAACTGTCCTAAAACAGGGTTCTTTATTATAGATCTTAACTGCAATCTTAATTCCAAGTATCACAACAGTAGGCACTTAGTAAATGTTTGTTTATTGATTGAGGCACTAAGAATATTTGTCTACCTTCAGAAAAAAAAACTATTACTGCAACATGATATAGTGGAAAAATCGTGTTTTTAGAGTTTTTCAACTCTAAAAAGTTTAGAAGACTTGACTTCTAGTCCCATCTGCCATGTACTTGCTACAAATGAAAAAAAATAGTAATAATAACTAGCATTTCTATAGCACTTTAAAGTTTGCAAAGTATTCACATATCTAACTCGTTTATATGTGAAGTTCAAGTAACTTCACCTGTTTGGGATCCAGTTTCTTCCTTTTTAAAAATGAAAGACTTGGGCTACATGAGCCCTAAGATCTGGTCCAGCTTTTAGATCCTATGATATGGTGGATTCCGTGAAGCTGAAAAACTCCCCCTTTCAGGAATGCCTCCTTAAACATTAGTAAGGAACTCTCAGTGACTTCCTGTGGCCCCCGTCAGCAGGTAGCAACTAGTCGAAGAGTTCAGGGACAAAGGTAGAGTTGAGGCTGCTCTTAATTCCATGCCTGAGTAATTGCACAGTTGGCGAAAGCTAAGTCTTGGGGTCATTAACCGAGCTTAAGTGTTCCCTTCCCTTCTCTGTTTTAAAGTTATAGATACACCGATTGTGGGAATTCCATGACTACCTATGACTCTTTTCTACTCCAGTATAAATCATGCTTTAATTCTGATGCATTCATTTTATGTCACTTCCCACCCCCTTCTTGTCTTAACAGAAGCAAGCCTGGCAGGATCACAAGCGAGAATGTAAATGCCTTAAGAGCTCAGAACCCAAGTTTCCTCCTGACTCTGTCAGACTTCTTGGCAAAGTTGTTTTCAAACTAGTAAGTAAAACTTGGGAAACTTGCCCAGGAACACTTTTCACAATTGCTTTATTTTATTTCATTTTTAAAATTCACATTTAAAACTAAAGATTAAACCCAGGTTTGGGAGGGAAGTAGGTTTTACTCAAGGTTGTATTTTTTTTTCCAAGAACCAGTCTGCTGTGGCTTTGGGATCTGTAGAAGTGACTATATTGAGGGACAATGGAATCCAGGTTCTTTTTTCCCTCTAAGAATGGGGGACAGAAGATCATGACTTTGCTCTTGAGTAAATTGGGCTATAGGGTACCAGAGACCAGTGCCTGTCACTTTGACCTTAGAGGTTTCTGATGTGATCCTGTCTCTAGCAAAGGAATCTAATAGTGCATATAAAGGTACCCCATCTTCAGCCCACCTACTACCCCCATCAGCTTTTAATAGTTATGATAAAAATTAACATTTATGGAATGCTTTAATATTTGCAAAGAGCTTTACATGTTTTATTTCGTTCAATCCTCACAACACCCATGAGAGGTAGGTATTTTACAGATGAGGAGGCTGAGGCCAATGGAGGTCACCTAAGGATGTGAAGTTATAAGTGTCTGAGACAGGATCCAAACTCAGATCTTTTTGTCTCTTAGTCTAGCAAAATATTCTCCATGATATCTTGCTGCCTCATGCTACCTTATAGCCAACAGGGCATGTCTTTGCTATGAAGAGATGATCATGTCTTGGCATGGTAAATAAAGGACTGATTTTGGAATTAGGAAGACTAGATTCAAGTTTTGTCTCTGGTTGGCACATAATGATCATGTCCTTTGACCTTTCAGAATCCATGGCAACTCTGTATACTTCATGTTGCAGAAAAACTTCCTTAAACTGATTAAACCATGGGTCTGGACCCTAAAAAGGAAAAGGGAAAAAAAAAAGAATTAACGAGTTATAAATCTCTTTTAAAAGACATTATAAACAAAGGAACAAACAAACAAAAAGAATCAGGTCTTAACTCCATTTTAATTCTACCTGATACAGAATATCTGGGAACATGGTTATTTCAGGTAAGACCGTCATAGTAAGACAAGTTTTGGTTGAATGATGATACCATATTTGTATTTTTCTACTCCTTAGCATTGGTTGAAAGTACATTTTTTTTTTAGCTTGCCTCTATGTACTTTCCATATGGTAGCTTCCCTGAAATCCTACCTAATGTAAGCCCTGATTTAGAGAAGATTCCCTGGGCTGTCTTGAACATACCTAGAAGACTGAACAGCTTCTCCTACATTCTTGACAGCCTATAAATGTCTTTTTCTTTGCTCTTTGTCCAATTTTTAATCTTCAGAGTTCGAGCTTCATGGACTTAAAGCTGCAGCATTACTATACCTTTATGCATTGAAAAAAATTGAAAGTAATATGTAGCTATAGATGATTCCTACAAAAAGCCAGTAGGGGTTGAGGTATAATTTAGCCTGCAAAGTTGTTACTAATTAAATAGCTGAACCCAATAATTTAAAGAAGGCAGTGAAGTGGAAGGAATAGAATCCTGGGAAGCATCTGCTTGCCAGACTTTCATTAGCAAATAGTCACCCCCAAATGATGCTTAAGTATCTGAGCTTTTAAATTGACTCTAATGTTTTTCTTTTTTTCCTCCATAGCTGAGAGAATCATCTTGTGCCTCTGAAAAACTCTACTCCTTTTTTGATATGGAGTCAAGTAAGTGATTGTCAGCTCAAACTCCCTTAATAAATGTCGGCTGCTATGTGTCAAGCTATGTAGTTTTTTTTGTTTTTGTCTCTTCATTTCTGCAAGGAAAATTTCGTGGGGCTCCTTGGATTCATATGTGCAACAATGAACCCATGTGTCAGATTAGTTCTTGGTGGAAATGAGGGTGAGCCCTCTACTGATGAGGCTTCTTTAAAGCAATGGGGTTGGAGGAGGGAGTTTTGGTTCTGGATACCGTAGTAGAAGTCACGATAAGCGGGTGACCCTTAGAAGTCATGGGGTCAGTAGCCAAAAAGGAAACTGAGAGATCATCTGATCCAATCTCATCATTTCACAGATGACGACATGGGCCTAGAAAGACTGAATAATTTGTTCAGGGCCAGAGCTGGGGTTTGGACTCTGGATCTCTTTCTCCAAATTCTTTAGTACTCTGGACCTCTTTAATAATAATAGCTTATGTTTAAAGCCTCTAAGACCTTTCTGTATATCCAAGGTTACCTTAAATGTGTCCTTTATGAAACATATATCTACCTATTCATTTATGTGTTCTTCTCCATTAGAATGTAAACTCCTTGAAGGCAGCTTTTTACTTTTCTTTGTATTCATAACACTTAACACAGTGTCTGGCATGCATGTATTAAGTGCTTTGCAAATATATATTAGTTAATTGATTGAAATAGTACTTTAAGATTTACAATCATTATCCTCACAACAACCCTTCCAAGCCAGTGGAGGAAATATTGTCATGGCCCATTTTATAGATGAAGAAACTGAGACTTAAGAGATGTTAGGTGTCTTGTCCAGGTTCACACAAGCAATAAGTATTTCAATAAGGATGTAAAATTATAAATCACGAATTTTAGATTATAATTTAAATCATAATATAACAACATTATAATAATATCATAAATGTTGATAATTATAACAATGTATAATGTAATAATTATCATATTAATTATAAAATTTTAGAGTTGCATGTAGTCCAACCTGTATGTGAGCAGGGAAGCCCTTTGTGACGTCTCTCCCAGTTAGCCATACTCTTCCAAAAACCTCCATCCATTGATGAGGCCCCTACAAAGTAATGAGTAATAGTTAAGCCTCATAATGCCAGGCACTGTGCTAGGTGCCAAGTATACTTGGGCGAAGGATACCTGCCACCGTGGAGATTGTATTCTATCAAGGACGACAACAAATGTATAAATAAGATAAGCATACATACCAAAAAAATGGGAATAGAATGGGATGGGCTCTATGGTTTCGTGGGTATGGATAGCTTCCCAATGAAGATCTGTGTTCTTCTGGACTCTTATTCTTAGAGAGTTGCCTGAAGTACTGAGAAATTAAGTGACATTCCCTGGGTTGCGCAGGTCTTCCTGATTCCAAAATTGATCTCTGTCCATTATACTTCACTGCCTGTCGTCTGTACAAGTGTGAAGATCAGGAAAGTTTTTGTGTAGAAGGTGGTGTGTAAGCAGAGTCCTGAAGGAAATGGGGCATTCTAAGGTAGTAAAACTCTGGACTTGCTCTCCCAGAGTAAAGGCAAGCCCTGAGGAGGTAGAGTGATTCTTCTTATATGCTACTGGCTCAAGTCCCCATTCTGCTGTGTTTCCTGCTACTGCTAGCTGTTAGAGGCCCAGTTCCATTTAATCAGTTAGCATAAATTAGCTTTTTATTTACTGTGAAGATATAACAAGAACAGAACCACAAACACCTGGAGCGTGCTCTCCCCTATAACACCTAGGACTCAGGGATGGGGAACCTGCAGCCTCAAAGCCACATGTGGCCCCCTAGGTCCTCAAGTGTGGCCCTTTGACTGAATCCACACTTCACAGAACAAATCCCCTTAATAAAAGAATTTGTTCTGTGAAAGTTGGACTCAGTCAAAAGGCTGTAGCCGAGGACCTAGAAGGCCATGTGTGGCCTTGAGGCTGCAGGTTCCCCATCCCTGACTAAGTCTTTGGGGAGAGTTGAAGCATTTTCTACATAACACTAGGGGTAATGTTCATGTCCAAAATGCAGAATAGCCACTAAATGAATCTTCCTTTCAGCTATTGCTGGGGCCTAATGGTTATTCCTTGGGGCTTCAGAGTTGGGCTTTTTGGTTGCAAAACCTGTCATAGACTGGCTCCTAGATCTGATGGCTTGTCATTCTAATCTTGCGAAGTTCAGAAGGTTGTAATTGTCTCCACTCCCCCTTCACTTAAAAGTAGGAAGAATAGACACTGTGGAAAGAGAGGCAGTAAAGGGCCAGGTGTTCACCTACCCCAATAGGCTGGCCTCTGTGGACAAGCAGAAGGGCCAGAGTCCCCTTTTCCATTTGGAGATTTGTAGCATGCCTCGCCTCTGAATTCTATCGAAGTCCCACGAAAGAACTGGACAAACAGCCTTTCTTTTTCTGGGTGTTGCCTTTTTGAATGGACTCTAGGTCTGGCTCCACAGCCAACCAATAATCCATTTCTTTATCATGGTTAGTAGTCTGGAGCCAGTTGGAGAATATCAGATAGACTCTCTGCATCACATCTCAGAGCCCGTCTGTTACATAGGATTATGCATTTCTAGAAGCAGGCTCTCTCCCACCTTGGAATTATATCAGCTAAACATGCTGTGCGTGCTTCCCAGACTTGGATTTATACTGAGGAATGGAGGTGAAGTGGGAGTACATTCCAGGAATGTGAATCAGCTAGTGTAGTTGTTTCCTGAGATAACTTGTTCCACTTTTGGACAGATCTCCTTGTTTAAGGAGCTTAATTGCATACACACACACATAAATGTATATATACCTACATATAATATATGTAAATGCACGTGTGTATATATATATGTACATGTGTACATATAGATATGTACATGTGCACATATAGATATACATATACACACATATGTGTATATGTACATACACACATATGTGTATATGTACATACACACACATTTATTTGTGTCTAATGGTAGCCATCTCTAGGGCAGAGGGAAGGGGAGGGAAGAAAAAAAAGAAATTTACGTGATAACTTTATTATATATTTAAAAGGAATAGCAAGTTGTATATAATAGATTTGCATTTTCATGTGCAATCATCTTTTCTATTATACTGTGTTATGGAAATGCTTTATTCCATTAAAAATATAATTTCTTTAAAAAAGAAGGGTTTTTTTTTTTAAATCTGGTAGTTTTCTCATAGTTTCTCAATCCATTTCATTTATGGTAGAAGTCATCAAGCACCTGGTGATCATTCCTTAATCAGAACTCCTAGAGATTTTTTTCCCTCTTTTCTGAAGGAATAATAATTATAAAAGGGATGATGGTTTTTTAAAAAAAAATTTTTATAAAATACTCCAAATCTGGCAGTTTGGTTGATGAGACAACTTTTTCTTTCTCTCTGACTGAAACAATCTCTTTTTGTGATATGCAAGACTAAAATTATTCTGGAAAACACCAGAGAAAGTGAATAAAAATGAAAAACTCATGTCTCTTTTGACTCTAAATGTAATACTCATCCCATTTCCCCATGATGTTGCTTTGTTCTGTTCAGTTATGTGGCTAGGTTCTTTGCTGAAAATAATACATGCTCATAGTACAGTCATAGATTATTAGACACTAGCCTCAGGGGTAGGGAATCTTTGGCCTTGAGGCCACATGTGGCCCTCTAGGTCCCCAAGTGTGGCCCTTTGACTGAATCCAAACTTCACAGAACAAATCCCCTTAATAAAAGGATTTGTTCTGTAAAACTTGGACTCAGTCAAAAGGCCACACCCAAGGACCTAGACCACCACATGTGGCCTCGAGGCCACGTATTAGACTTTTATTTGATTCATGACAAAACTGGTGGCCAGAAAGCAGAAGTGCTTTCTTTGAAGCCCCACAGCAGATGGGATGAAAATCTTGCTCTCCTGACTACCAAGTCCACAGACATCCTACTGTGCCACACATCTCTATAACGGAGCATGCAGCATAGCTAGAGATGGGCTGATACTTACTTGTTGCCCATCAATGGTTAAGTCTCTTAACTTCTCTGAGGCTAATTTTTGCATCTCTAAGAGGATAATTCTTTCTCTTCATCTCCATCTCCTGGCTTCCTTCAAGATCCGTCTGAATTCCTACCTTGAAGGAGAAAGAAGCCTTTCCTGATGTCCCTTAATACTAATGACTTTCGTCTGTGATTTTCTCCTTCCTATTTATCCTAGGCATGTCTTGTTTATACATAGTGATTTGTGTGTTGTTTCTTCTATTAGAGTGGGAATTCCTTGAGGGCAGAGACTATCTTTTGCTTCTCTTTGTATCTCAAGCATTTAGCACAATACCTGGCACATAGTAGGTGCTTAATAAATGCTTACTGACTTGACAGTAATCCTTACAGAGTTGTTTTTGAGGCACCTGTGGTACAGGGGCTAGAACTCCAGATCTAGGAAGAATTGAATTCAAATGTGACCTCAGATATTGACTAGCTGGGTGACTTTAGGCAAATCACTTAACCTCTGTTTGCCTCAGTTTCCTGAAGTGCAGAATGGTGACAATGACAACACCTGCCTTGATGGGTTGTTGTCAGGATCAAATGAGATAACATTTGTAAAGGCTTCAATGCCTGGTACATAGTAGGTGCCATATAAATCAAATCAATAAATTAATTAAGTTTATTCCCTTCCCTTCCCTTTGTTGAGGGACTCGAATGAGATCAGGGGCTTTGCAAACTTAAAAGTACCCGGTGAATATCAGATATTACATTACATTGATATAGTGAAAATGACTTTCTTTTGTCACTTCTGAGCTGGCTAAACTTGCCATTGGGCTTTGACTCTACAACAAAGGAGAAACATCTGGAAATACTGATCACCACAACAGTTTATCAGTCTTCCAGGAGAAGTTACAAGGGTGGGAATGACTGGGCAGTCCAGTCCAGCAGCATAGCAGGGTAAACACATACCTTTGTGATAGCAATCAAGGCTAGGGGATGGGGCGGTGTTGCTGTAGAAGGACAGAGAGAGTACTCATCTCCACCAAGCTGCAATGAACCTTCTTCCTTCAACAAGAAGCCTTTCCCCCCCACCCTTTAATGCTAATGACTTTCTTTTGTGGTTATCTCCTTTTTATCCTTTACACTTCTTGTTTATTGTTGCAACAGTCCGGCTAGCAGCTGCTGTGGTGGTGTAAAACCAACAACCAGTTCACAGAACGCTACAAGCCCAGGTTCTTTTGATCTGCTTTACTAAGGAAAGGAACATTAAGGGGTTAACAAGCTTACTTTAATTCAGCATACAAATACTATTCACTTAGTTTAGTGGGAAAAATCAGCACCCTGAACTTCAGAGCAAACACAAACAAATTACAAACATCAACAGACAGACCTTGTCGGATTCAAATCTCAATACATAGTTACCAGAGTTTAACAAAGTCTGAACATCTGGGTTTACAAGCTGGAGGGCTCTTACCTCCAGCTGCTGGGAGTCTCCACATCAGCTCACCGCCAAGAGTGAGAGCTCTAAGCAAATAGCTCTGTCTTCTCTTTTTATGCACTCTTTATCTGTCATCAAACATCATCTGAGTGACCAGAGCTTAAGCTCTTACTATTGGCTCTGGAGTTAGCACCTCCCCCTAGGACTTGAGGGCTTCATGCCCATATCTACTTAGCCCCTAATAGCTAGGGGTTTTGGGCCTTCTTGGGAGGAAAGATATAATCAGACTTCCCTTCATGGGCCCCACCTGGAGCCCCACCTTAGTTACCTAATTTAATCAAGGAGACAAAGGCCAAAACTCTTCAAGGGCGCTTGGTTGAATAAGTGCTAAGAGCCCATCTTGATCGCCAATACATTTATACATAGTGGTTTGTGCGCTGTTTCTCCTGTTAGAATGTGAGCTCCTTGAGAGCTTCATCAATGTCAGGCTGTCTCTGGGTGGAAAGTGACCCTGTTCTCTTGGAGCCTGGCTGTTTTATTCCCTCACAGGGACTTATCAGGAATGGGGAAGCCCCAGGGCTTCTAATGGCAGGTTTTTTGAATGATGCCAGTGTTCCCCCACAGGCCTCTTATCACTAGGGATGAAGTCCTGGACTGTTAGTTGAAGGCTTGCTCCCTGCTCAAGTGGTTCTTTTTCCTGGTTTTGTAAAGCATATGGAATGGGAACTGTTAAGTGGGGGATGGAAGGCAGTCCCTGGAGAGGAAGAAGAAATAGTAGTGAGCCATGTGTAGGTCATATATCAAAATTGCATTCCTTAACTCCTCTGAATGGAAGCAAATGAAGAGAAAACCCAGTGTATATTTATGATTGTGGTGACATGGCTACCAATGATATCAAATGTACCACTGAAAAAGTTCTTTATTTCACTATTGTATCATACTCACAAGAGTGAGAAAAATGCAGGCCAGAAATCACAGCAATATAAGAACTCAAAGGAATGGAAGACCAGGAATAAAGCTGAACTTGGTGCATTTTTTTTCATGTTTTGATGCATATTTAATCATTAAAATTCTGCTGTGAGTCATGACTATAATCTCTGCTCAGCCTTAGAATCTTGGCATTAATTAGAGCTCTTCTCAGGGAGAAAACTGAGCATGTGCAGTAAATATCACCTACTCTGAGTGCCATGTTCTCAGTAATTATTAATTAAATGTCATGCCCTCAGCATTAACACCTGTTTGCAGTATATTTTAAAATTGATTTCAATAAAGAATTGTCTGCTTTTGTGAAATCCTTCTTCTGTTTGAACTGAGGAACTAACATGCCCCTTTAACCTGGGGATCACTATGATTCAACAGTTGATCTTTGACCTTGTGGCTTTATTTTCTCCTATTCTGTCTTTAACTTCAGTCCCGTTTATTTTCTTCTGCAAATTGTTTTCATTTCTTACTTGCTTACTCTACTTGCTTCACCTTTAGATTGTATTTGAATCTCTTCTCACTTTACTCGTCTGCTTTTCATTCTTGTCTTTGATATGCTGTCAGTTATTCCTCATTGATTTCTAACCTGCTTCATATTTGAAACATGTCTCTGCTTGAACTTGAACTGGAATTTGAGAAGGGAGAAAAACGGTCAGATAATAGGGATAAATATAGATAATGGTCACATGAATACTTTGGTAAAGGGAAATCTCAGGTGTGGAAACTGCCTCTACTATTGCCAAGTCAGCACCTTCTCCACAGCTTATTGTCTTACAATTGCTTAGTGCATTGAGAAGTTAAATGAGTTGTCCAGGGATAATATCAGAGGTAGATCTTGAGCTCAGGGCTTACGGCTCCAAGGCTCGCATTCTGATGACTTTGCCATGTTGGATAATACTTTAAAAATAAAAACAGACAGATATGGTAGGTAATGGGTATGATATAATGTTGGAAAAGGGTCCTTAGCAATTCATAAAGGAAAATGGCGGGTAATGCCATTGAGGACAATGTCCTCAAATGTCTACATATCAGTGCATAGAGTATGGGTAATAAACAAAGTGAACTTGAAATTTCAATACATACAGACAAATCTCATAGATATCATCAGACTTGGTAGGAAGGGCTCAAAGCTGGGTTATGACAATAGAACCACATAGTACTCTATTCCAAAGAAACAAGTCTGATGCACGGGATGATAGACTCATACCATAGGCCAAAAAATTATTGTTGAAATGAATTGAAGGAAGCTGAGGGTGGTGGCATGTTGGAGAACACTTGAATGAGGATAAAAGGGAAAGACCTAGATTGTATCTAATTGTGGGTCTATACTTCAGACCACCCGGGCAAATGGAGAGTGATAATGCACGTCACTAAACTATAACAGAGTTTAAAGTTTAATAGTGAGGGGGATTTTAAACATTTTGTTACGTTGCTGGAGGTCACATTCCCCTAAAAGGGAGTATCAGAGAAACCTTTCACTTCATTTGCTGATAATTTATTTCTCGGAAAGTATAAAGGAAACGATGCGATGAACCTTGGGTAAACCTTGGGTTTACCTCTGACCAACATAGAAGAAATGATTGGTAAGGGAGAACTGATGAGAACCTTGGAAAAAAAGTCACCATAAAATCATAGAATCTTTAGGTGGAAAAGACCTTAAGGAACATTAGGCCAACTTTGACATTCGACATATGAAGAAATATACTTAGAAAGGTGAATTGACTTTGTTGCTTGTTTGTTTCAGTCATTTTTCATGACCCCATTTTGGTGTTTTCTTGGTAAAGATACTGGAGTGGTTTGCCTTTTTCTTCTTCAGCTCATTTTTACATATGAGGATGCTGAGGCCAGCAGGGTTAAGTGACTTGATCAGGGTCACACAAGTAGTAAGTGTCTGAGGCCAGATTTGAACTCAAGAAGATGAGTCTTCCTGATTCCAAGCCCAGTATCCTACCCACTTGTACCACTTAGCTGCCTGAATTGACTTTAGTACTGCAAATAATTTTTTTTTTGTCGTGAAATCAGATGGAAAAAATCTATTGTAGGCTTTCCCTTGAAAGTGTTGTCAAATTCCTTGGTCAATCCGGGTTCTGGAATGTTTAATTTCCTGGTGCTTCTTCCATCCTCCAAAGTTGCTCAGATATTATAGTCAGTGCTTTTGTCCTTACATCAGCAAGGTCTTCCGGTAGCCTGAAATGTAATTTGCTCAAGACTGAAGACTTTAATTTAAAGCAGTAAAGTAATCTCTGAGGTATAATGTGATGTAGTGACCAAAGATCTGGCCTCTCTAGGTTGGTGGTCATGCAAATGGAGAAAAGAGAATGTATGTGAGTAATTGAGAAGGTTGAATTGCTAAGACTTAGCAACTCTTTGCATGTAGAGTGTGAGTAAGAGTGAAGAGTTGAAGGTGACTCCTGCATTGCATGCCAGCTCTCCTGGAATAATGGTGGCATCCTTAATAGAAATTAGAGAGTTAAATGGATTGTAGTATTTAGGGGGGCCAGATAATGTATTCAGTTTTGAACATGTTGAATTTGATGCTGGGGCCATTCAGATAGAGTTATCTGCCAGGTCTTTGTAGGTATATAAGAGTGGAGCTGAGGAAAGAGATGAAGGTTGCATATATAGGTTTGGGAGTCATCTGCGTAGAGATGATAGTTGAACCCATATGAACTGATGAATATAGAGAGAGGAGAAAAGAAGGTTTAGCATAGAACCCTGGGCATACCTACATCTAAAGGGTGGAAAGCTGATATGGATCCTACTGAGTGAATTGAAAAGGATCAGTCTGATGGGTTGGAGGAAAGTCATGGCAGCAATAGCCCAAAAGAAAAGCCCAAAGAAGAATGAGTGTCCAAGGATAGGGGTGGTCAATAGTGTCAAATATTGCAGAAATGAATCGTGCAACTGTTGAAGGAAGGATGAGGCCTGAGAAAAGCCACCAGATTTAGCAATAAATCATTGGAGAACTTGGAGAGAGCAATTTATTTTTTTTATTTTTTAATTTATTTATTTAACATATTTAGTTTTCAGCATTGATTTTCACAAGAGTTGGAATTACAAATTTTCTCCCCATTTCTACCCTCCCCCCCACTCCAAGATGGCATATATTCTGGTTGCCCTGTTCCGCAGTCAGCCCTCCCTTCTGTCACCCCACTCCCCTCCCATCCTCTTTTCCCTTCCTTTCTTGTAGGGCAAGATAAATTTCTACACGCCATTGCCTGTGTATCTTATTTTCTAGTTGCATGCAAAAACTAATTTTTTTTGTTTTTGAACATCTGTTTTTAAAACTTCGAGTTCCAAATTCTCTCCCCTCTTCCCTTCCCACCCACCCTCCCTAAGAAGTCAAGCAATTCAACATAGGCCACATGTGTATCATTATGTATAACCCTTCCACAATACTCATGTTGTGAAAGACTAACTATATTTTGCTCCTTCCCAACCCATCCCGCTTTATTGAATTTTCTCCCTTGACCCTGTCCCCTTTCGAAAGTGTTTGTTTTTGACTACCTCCACCCCCATCAGCCCTCCCCTCCATCATCCCCCCCTTTTTTATCTTCTTCCCTCTTCTTTCCTGTGGGGTAAGATTCCCAATTCGGTATGTATGGTATTCCCTCCTTAGGCCAAATCTGATGAGAGCAAGGTTCACTCATTCCCCCCTCACCTGCCCTCTCCCCTCCTCCCACAGAACTGCTTCCTCTTGCCACCTTTATGTGAGATAATCCACCCCATTCTATCTCTCCTTATCTCCCTCTCTCAGTATGTTCCTCTCTCATCCCTTAATTTGATTTTATTTCTTTTAGATATCTTCCCTTCATCTTCAACTCACCCTGTGTCCGCTCTCTCTCTCTCTCTCTCTCTCTCTCTCCTCTCTCTCTCTCTCTCTCTCTCTCTCTCTCTCTTCTCTCTCTCTCTCTCTCTCTCTCTCTCTCTCTCTCTCTCTCTCTCTATATATATATATATATATGTATATATATATATATATACACACACACACACACATAGATATATACATACATACACACTCACCCATATATATACATAAACATATATGTATGCATATTCCCTTCAGCTACCCTAATACTGAGGTCTCATGAATCATACTTGTCATCTTTCCATGTAGGATTGTCAACAAAACAGTTCACGTTTAGTAAGTCCCTTGCAATTTCTTTTTCTTGTTCTTTTTCTTGATTATCTTTTCATGCTTCTCTTGATTCCTGTGTTTGGAAGTCAAATTTTCTATTCAGTTCTGGTCTTTTCACTGAGAAAGCTTGAAAATCCTCTATTTTATTGAAAGTCCATATTTTGCCTTGGAGCGTGATACTCAGTTTTGCTGGGTAGGTGATTCTAGGTTTTAATCCTAGCTCCATTGACCTCTGGAATATCGTATTCCAGGCCCTTCGATCTCTTGATGCCAGATCTTGAGTTATTCTGATTATGTTTCCACAATACTCAAATTGTTTCTTTCTGGCTGCTTGCAGTATTTTCTCCTTGACCTGGGAGCTCTGGAATTTGGCAACAATATTCTTGGTAGATTTCTTTTTGGGATCTATTTGAGGAGGCGATCGATGGATTCTTTCAATTTCTATTTTTCCCTGTGGCTCTAGAATATCAGGGCAGTTCTCCTTGATAATTTCTTGAAAGATGATATCTAGGCTCTTTTTTTGATCATGGCTTTCAGGTAGTCCAATAATTTTTAAATTATCTCTCCTGGATCTATTTTCCAGGTCAGTGGTTTTTCCAAGGAGATATTTCACATTGTCTTCCATTTTTTCATTCCTTTGTTTCTGTTTTATAATATCTTGATTTCTCACAAAGTCGCTAGCTTCCACTTGTTCCAATCTGATTTTTAAGGTAGTATTTTCTTCATTGGTCTTTTGGACCTCCTTTTCCATCTGGCTAATTCTGCCTTTCAAGGCATTCTTCTCCTCATTGGCTTTTTGGAGTTCTTTTGCCATTTGAGTTAATCTATTTTTGAAGGTGTTGTTTTCTTCAGTGTATTTTTCAGTATTTTTTTGGGTCTCCTTTAGCAAGTCATTGAGTTGTTTTTCATGGTTTTCTCGCATCCTTCTCATTTCTCTTCCCAGTTTTTCCTCTACTTCTCTAACTTGCTTTTCCAAATCCTTTTTGAGCTCTTCCATGGCCTGGCACCAGTTCATGTTTTTCTTGGAGGCTTTTGGTGTAGGCTCTTGCACTTTGTTGACTTCTTCTGGCTGTATGTTTTGGTCTTCTTTGTCAGCAAAGAAAGAATCCAAAGTCGGAGACTGAATATGGGTGAGTTTTCGATGCCTGGCCATATTCCCAGCCGACTAACTTGACCCTTGAGTTTTTCAGTGGGGTATGACTGCTTGTAGACTAAAGAGTTCTATGTTCCACGTTTGGGGGGGAGGTGCCAGCTCTGCCACACCAGCACTGCTCCTTCCCCAAGAACCCCCAACCCGGACTGGGCTTAGATCTTCAGTAGGCTGTGCACTCCTGCTCTGATCCGCCATTTAATTGCTCCCACCAGGTGGGCCTGGGGCCAGAAGCAGCAGCAGCTGTAGCTGCCCCACCTCCACTGCCCCCGGGGCTGGAAGCGGAACTCCTTCCACTCCCGCAGCTTTTCCCACTAACCTTCTCCGCAGTCTTTGGTGTTTGTGGGTTGAGAGGTCTGGTAACTGCCGCAGCTCACTGATTCAGGGCGCTGGGGCCCCTTCCGCCCGGCTCCTGGTCCGGTTGTTCCACGCTCCCAGCTCCCAGCTCCGTGTGGGATAGACCTCACCCAGAGACCATCTAGGCTGTCCTGGGCTGGAGCCCTCCTTCCCTCTGCTGTTTTGTGGGTTCTGCCATTCTAGAATTGGTTCAGAGCCATTTTTTATGGGTTTTGGAGGGACTCGGTATGGAGCTCACTCTAGTCCCTGCTTACCAGCTACCATCTTGGCTCCGCCCCGGAGAGAGCAATTTAAATAAAGTAGTGGGATCAGAAGTCAAACTACAAGGGTTGGAGGAGCAGAGAGGTGAGAAAGTGGGTGCAATGAATATAGATAGTTTTTTCTAGGATCTTGGTTATAAAGGTGAGGAAAGAGCTAGAAATCACAGAATCCCAGAGTCTGAAGTTCATAGACGCCTCAATGGCTATCTAATCCAACTTACATACCAAACGAATTCCCACTATAACATACTCCACAAATGGTTGTTCAATCTCTGCTAAAGATCTTTGGGGGAGTGGTGGTGGTGGTGGGGAGCTCACCACCATTTGAGGCAACCCATTCCAAGGATAATACCTTGACCAGATTGTAGATTCAGGTACATTTTTTTTAAGGATGGGGAAGATCTGGGTATATTTTTAGGCAACAGGGAAAGCTCTAGTAGGTAAGGAGAGGTTGAAAACAAGGATGGGAGTTGGGATGATTAAAAGGACAGTAGGTGTTAGCATGGGCAAGGTGAGGGACAACCTCATTCTGAGACTGAAACAAATTAGAAGGTTCCTGTAAAATCTGAGCTCAACTGAGGTTTCCTTGTGCCCCCGTAACAGTCTTCTTAGATGCTTGTAAATTCTTCACTGGAATGATTTTCAGTTGTATTCTTTTGAATTTTGTTTTTTGAGAGATGGGGCATAGTAGCTTTTTTCAAATATAAGGTGGAATTGTCAGCTAGAAGAGGGACTGATGCATTTCACATAGCTCCAGAAGGGTGAATTAGGACCATTGTGTGGGAATTATAGGGAGGTAGCTATTAATTCATGATAAGAGCTTAATTTCTAAAAGTTAGAGCTGTTAATAATGGAATGAACTGCAATTAATCCTTTGTTACTAAATGAAATTGGTACACATACCCATTTACTTGTCCTTTATTTTACTTACATTCAGCACTGGGCCTCTGCAGTCCCAGTCTGACACAAAATGTGAAGCATATGTGGGCAAAGAGTGGGCATAGTGGTTCATTATTTGTGTTTTTATTGGGCCCTGCATCAAGGCTGCTTCTCCAAGTCACTGCATCTTGACTTTTGCTTTGAATTTTCTGATGTTTTAATTGATGAGGAGACAAGGTGTTATCACTTATCTCTGTTTCTAGGTCTTTGCTTTGAGGGTGTTGAGCATATTAATTTTTGAGGGAATATAAAGGGGGCTTACCTACCCCATGTATAGTCTTGGATCTATATCTTGCGTGCATCTGTTTATTTACATGTTATTTTCTTCCTTAGAGTGTAAGATCCTTGAAGGTGCTTGTTTTTGCCTTTCTTTGTATTTCCAGTGCTTATCACAGCACCTGGCACATAATGAATTTGATAAATGATTATAGATTGATTGATTGACTGTGTGCGTATGTCTTTATATGACTTTGAAAATGCTGTCCTATATTATACCTATGCATAAGAGGGTATTTCCCTCATAAAATTCAGGAATGTAGTAAGCAAGCAAAAAGATAATGATGTATCTTTATGTGTCTATATAATATTTAGTGAAAATGTTTCTGTCTTGAAATCTCTTGCACAAAACTATTTTTGTTGCAACACATAATCAGAACACATAGATGACGTATAACAGTCACTAATTTGGGTTGGAATTCTTACCATCCCTCAGTCTCGTATAGGGGCAACATCTGAGGGATAATGTCCAGAGAAATGTCCAAGTTGAATTTTGTGGTGCAATAGAAAGAACATTGGATTTGGAAGTAAAACTTCAGTTTGAATTCCAGTCTTGCTACTGACTTTTTATGTAACTCTTTGGAATCTTACTTTTCTCATCTATAAAATGAAAAGTTTGGACTCGATCATTTGTAAGGTCCCTTGCAGCTTTGGATCTATGATTATGATCTAGCTAATGAGTAGATTGGACTAGTTGATCTCTGAGGTCCTTTCAGATCCCGAAACTCTAATTGTTAGGATCCTACAAAAAAAACCAGCTTGACTGATTTTAGATTTAATTTCTTACATTCTCGCATATGTGCATTCATACCTTCTGTTTTTGGATGCCTGTGGGCTTTTGATCACCATCTTGTAGGTGAGATTTGGCAGACTCAAATTGAATAATCCATTTATGATGATTTATAGCTGTCAGGGAACAAAGTGAGATGTATTTGCCCTCTGTCAGAATAAAATCTGGGGCAGAAAATGTCTGCCTGCACAGCTGCCATTTAGATTCTGAAAACTATCCACTGTAACTTCAGTTCATGATTGGTCTATTTCTCGTCTTTTCTCCAGACATTAAGAATCTAAGTGAAGAAAAGAAGGAGGGCCTCAGGCATCTTGCTGTGACATTGCAACTTTACTTGAAAGAGGAGATCCAAGATGCCTCCCAGCTGCCACCTGCCTTTGACATTTTTGAATCCTTTGCGAAAGTAAGTGATGTGTTTGGTATAGACCAAAATAAACATTCTCCTGCCTTGTTTTGATGACTATTCTGGACCCTTATACCTAGAAACCTCTTTGGAAAGTCCATTAGAACAAGGTGCTTTATTTTTCCCTCACCTCCATTTAATGGCTAGGTAGCTTATTGCTGTCTTGGGAAAAGGGCCAATTATCTTTTTTCTGGGTACCAGGGTTCTTGTTGTTAAGTTGATTGTGCTAAATGACCCCGTAGTGGCCTGCACCAACTCCTCTCCAATGACAGCACGGTATTTCCTCTACTTCTCATCACTAGGGTCAAATTAAGCGTCGTTGTTGAGTTGTTTCAGTTGTATCTGACTTTTCATGCCCCCATTTGGGGTTTTCTTGGCAAAGATATTGGAGTGGTTTGCCATTTCCTTCTCCATTTTTTTCATGGGATGGTTGTTTTCCTAAAGACTCCCCTGCCTCAATGTGAAGAATTTCCTTTGAAACCATTACTGATTAAATTGGCATAAGCAGATGCAATAAAAGGCACTTTTTAAAAATAACGTGAAAATATAATGAAGCTTTTGATGTGGAAAAATTATAGATTACAAAAATCCTGTTGGATGGTTCAGGTAATTAAAGCAGAAGATTAAATGCTTGGCTTTTTGGATTGCACATATTCAAGTAAAATGTAAAATCACACATTTGAAGAGGAATTAAGCTTCTCTTTGCTTATTTTTGAGTGTGTTTTCAAAGACGTCCACCTCCCAGGAAGGATGTTGCACTGTGTTCTTATGTCCACCCATTCTAGAGGAGCACAAACGTGGACAGCTGTCTTTTCATAACAGAATTAGCCTTTTCGGAAGATAAATTCGCTATTATCTGATTGTGTTGTCTTAGCATTGAAACTCATTTGTTTTGTAATTTGGTACTGATTTTGAAATTTGAAGAATGACTGTTGGCTTATATCGTCTCTAAGAATATTGGGCATTTCTACTTTTGTCACCTTATTCCTTCTGAGGATTACAGTCAGTAATACCATGTACCTAGTGTGTACTGTTTAGGCTATTAAAGAAGCACTATCCTCAAATCATGTGTCTTGAGTAAGCTAAGCAATCGAAAGAAAGCCATGACCGTGAGATGATCAAAATGTGTCATCCCATGGTATAAGGAACTTCTTCACAAGCCAGTCTGTCTATTCATATTGCCAGACAGTCCAACTTATTGGAAAGCTCACCCTTGGAATGAGTTAAAATCTGCCACCCTATACTTTCTAGTTATTCATTACAGAAAAAAATAATCTCAGTTGTTGGTGAGAGAAAACTCTCTCTCATTGACTGAACAACGAGGTTCAATATGTTTGAGAGCCACCAACCCTTTTGTTATCATCACCACAAAAGAAGGGGTGGGGGGAGTCATTCGGTGTTTTCACGAGGGGATGCGTAATCAGATGTGTGATGATTTCTGCCATAAGTGAGATGATTCGAGAATCTCCTGGGGAAAAGATGGATTTGAGTTTGACAAAAGGAATAGCTTCCAAACAGTTGGAAATGTTCTAAAGTAGAATGTTCTAAAGCCTCAGGAGGTAGTTGGCTCTCCATTCCTTGGGGGCTGGTCTTCCCCGTTTTGAGGCTGGATGGCCACTAGGTAGAGATATTATCCAGGAGATACAGGTTTAATTTTAATAAGATAGAGAACTCTGTCATTATGCAGTATGTGTGCAACAGTTTCTGGATGATGCTTTCACAGGCCAGTTGATTGGTAGTGGAGGACCTCTAGCTTGGCCACCTTTTTCACCCGATCTTTTTCCTGTTGGAGTCATGTTAAAACTGTCATGTAAAATCTCATTCTTTAGATGATCTTGTAGCTAGGGTTGTAAATGCAGTCTTTCCTGTTATTGAGCACCACCTGGTGAAATTTTTACTATGTGTGAAAATTGACTGGAGGGATGGATAGCAACAAGATCATGGTTATTCTGAATTTTCAGAATGTTAAGTGACCTTTTAAGTTTGTAGCATTTGTACTGTTGAAGTTATGAAATCTTAAAACTGTACTAACTTTTGGGCCATGATATGCATGCATGCATACATACATGTATACATACATATAGATGTTTAAGCTTACAAAATACATACTAGACTAATTGAATCCTGATGGTGTTCTTGTTTGTCAACAGTCAGATTGTTTATAGAAACAGTACGGTGAGAGAATTCTGGACTTTCCTTGTCCAGTGATCAAAGGAGGTAATATTTGTTAAGTGCTTAGCACAGTGCCTAGCCTGTAAGTTGGTACTATATGAAAACTTGTTCCCTCCTTTCCTTTTCCCCCAACCACTTTTAGATAACTTTGGAGAAACATTGCCTTTGCACTAACTTGTTGATATTTTGGCTTTTTTGTTGGCCCCTAGGCTTTTGATATATATACACATACACATACACATACATGTATAGTTTTTCATATATGCCTATATATTTAATATTTGGTATCATCCCAAATAGAAAATTTTAAACATCAGAATATTATAGTTAGAAAAAGAGATTCATTCATAATCTTAGAGGACATCTATTATATATACACATACACATACATACAGACACACACACACACACATATATGAACTTCACATACCATATGTTGTGGTGGGTAGAATACTGTACATGGAGTCAGGAAAACTTGGGTTCAAATCTGGCCCTTGTTTGTGTGACTGTGACATCTGAGCTTCAGTTTTCCACATCCATAAAATGGGCATGATACGTGTAGTACCTCTTTCACAGGGCTCAAATAGGTTCAGATATGATAGGGTATGTAAAGAACTTTAAAATGCTGTATAAATGCTGTTGACCATTATTATTAGAAACTCTTGGCATTTCCAGGGACAGTCAGTGCCACGATCAAGCAGGTGTGGATACTCTTCAAAACTACTCAGCAGTTTGGCAGGTTTTCTTCCCTCCCCCCTCCTTCTCTCCCCTCCTTTCCTGCCCCATCCCTCCTTCCCTTCCTTCCTTCCTTCCTTCCTTCCTTCCTTCCTTCCTTCCTTCCTTCCTTCCTTCCTTCCTTCCTTCCTTCCTCCTTCCCTCCCTCCATTCTTCCCTTTCTCCCTCCCTCCCTCCTTTACAATAAGAATATTTGCCATTTCTGGATATGTACCAGGATGCCAAACTACTGAGTCTTTTTGAAGAGTATCCATACCTGCCTAATCATGGCATTGACTGTCCCTTGAAATGCCCAGAGTTTCTAAAGTCATGTTTTATTTTTTCATTTAACAAGCATTTGTTTTCTTGCCCTCTCCCCTTCCTCCCCTCCCCTATGGAAAACAGAACCAGAAAGAAATAAATATGAATAACTAAGAAAAACAAACTCCTGCATTGTCTATGTCGAAAAATGTATGTCTTATTCTATACACTGAATCCATTGCTGCTCTGTCAGGAGCAACCAACCTTTCCATTTTTAGTTCTTCTATACTACAAAAAGAGCTGCTATAAATGTTTTTGTACATTTGGATCCTTTTCCTCTTTCTTTGGTCTCTTTGGGGAGGAGGTCTTGTGATGAGCAATTGTTTAGGCAGGGATGGCTCCAGTCTGTGGTGGACAGAAGTCATTTGCCATTGTCCTAATTCTCAGCCAGCTCTATGAGATGACTGGTAATTCCAGACTAGTTTGGGGGATGATCATTAAGAAATAAAAAAAGTAAAACTCCAGAGAACCCATTGATTAATAAAGTGCTTCTTATGCATGCCTTGGAAAGGGAGGAACTTGTACCTTCTCAAAATGCAAAAAAGGAGGTTATCATATTATATTAAATTGCTGAGACACCTGTATACCAACATATTTGCAACACTGTGTTAATCATTATTTGGTGATAGTTATTAATACTCCAAACTTAATGCCAAAATTGGAAGCAGCAGTAATACGAGCCATAAATAGACATTTAGTACTTTCAGGGCTCTGCAAAATGCTTTTCAACCTCATAGTCCTATGTTTCCTTCCCTGGAAATTTTTGTTAGAAATCTAACATCTGTTTAAAAATTCAACTACTTTTTTCCCTCTCCTAGATTCCCTTCTGAAACTAAATAACAATTTCACTGGTAGAGAGCTATTTTGTGTTTTGAAGGCCCATATGTAACTTCTGGAGGTTACTGTTCTGAAATCAACTTCTTCCAGGTATTTGTTGAAATTGACTTCACAGTTCATACTGTAGATGTAAGAAATTTGAAATTGAGGATCATAGAAGACATCTAGTACATGGTATTTATGTTTCATTTTCAATCACAATTTCTTAGTCAAAAAATATACCTTTGATGGAGTTGGTAGAGAAACGAAGAATGTGTCAAAATCAACACTTGCTTACTCTCTTCTTCCTCCACCTTGGAAAAGGACTTTGATTTAGAAGTTTGGTAGCAATGTGAGTTACTGGAAATAGATCTTTAAAAGAAGGCCTAGTTTTTTCTTTTAGCCATATTGATTTTTAAATATTATGTTAAATCAGAATTACACACTGACTGGTTGAGTTCTGTTAACACATCTTAAATGCATCCAAAGCCGATAGACATAGGATGTTAATAAATCACCTTCCCTGAGACTTGCTCTGACTCCTGTGTTTATGAAAGCATAAATCAACAGGGAAGAAAAATGACCAA
The DNA here is from genome assembly GCF_011100635.1 of Trichosurus vulpecula. Classification (NCBI taxonomy): domain Eukaryota; kingdom Metazoa; phylum Chordata; class Mammalia; order Diprotodontia; family Phalangeridae; genus Trichosurus; species Trichosurus vulpecula. The sequence goes on from NC_050576.1 coordinate 133,936,823, forward strand.
ATTAAACCTACTCTAAGGATCCCTACTATTCTTAGGAAAATGCACCTGAGCATCTAGCAAAGGCAAAACTAATTATGAATCATATTCATTTTTGACCTTTTTATTTTGCTTCATCCATTCTCTTTTAAATTGGAGCCTGCGGTTTTGTTCTGGGTGTCCCATTCCCTCAATATGGTGAGTGGCTTCATTTGTTAGAAGAATATCACCTTTGTCATTGTTCCAGAAGGTCAATGAGTGCATCCGTTGGTCCCCTGCAGGGCTTCAGGTTCACACAGGACCAGATTTTAGAGTCTCTTTGCCGATGAGCTCAGTTTGATTTCATGGCTGCAGCCCTGTACAAAGTAGTAAAGGAAACAAGCTTTTGAATTAGTAAAATGATGAATTATCTAATTACAAAGTTGATGTGAAATGACAGTATGATAACTTTGACTGCATTACTAAATGATCCCAGTGCCTGATCAGATGTGCCTGGGCTCCATTAAGGAAAATACACCATTAAATATTTAGGACTGAAAGCAAGCTGACACACCAGGATAGCTAACCTCTGATTGCTGGTGTGTGCAGGGGAGGTGGGGAGGTGGCAGCTAGATGAGACCTCTCTGGTGTGTGCTGAGCAGTTGCTAGAGCATTTAGCTGCCAGGATGACACCGTTCCCTGGTTTTAAGTAAAGCAGGAGAAAAGCCAAGATGCTCAAATGCACAGAGATCCTGGCATTCTAATTATGAAGTGCTGATGCCAGTATGATGTATGTGGTCTATGTTTTTTCCATTATTACTGACAACAAATTAATTCTCTGAAAGGATTCCTTTAGGCAGATGATCTTGAGGACATTATTTAGCATTCAAGAACTGACAGTGGTTTCCTAAACTTTTGAAGAAAGCCTTGGCTTTTGAAGTACATGATAAGAATTTTTTTTTTATTATGAGGTATAACCTTGTATATTTTGATATTGATATTTAGGTATGAAATTGACACATAACCTCTGAGAAATTTGTATATCTAGTTCAGAATTAGAGAAATAATAAGTATAATAACAGTAATAATAATAAATAGCTAGCATTTATGTACCGCTTTAAGGTTTTACAAAGTACTTTACAAATATTCTTATTTTCTCTTCACAACAGTCTTGTGAGGTAGCTGCTATTATTATCCCCACTTATATAACAGAAATTGAGGCATTCAGAGGTTAAGTGACTTGCCTAGGGTCACATAGGTGGCAAAAATCTGATGTAGCATTTGAACTCAGATCTTTCACCTGGACTCCAGGTTCAGTGCCCTACCCACTGTATCTAGGCAACCAATTCCCAATTAACTGTTAAAGGAGGGAAGAACAATTAGCAAATTCTCGTTGAGTATTTTTGTTAATGCCTTTGTTCTAAAGACTACTTTAATCCAGTAATCAACAAGCATTTGTATTAGGCACTGTGCTAAACCTACTAGGAATACAAAGAAAAAAAGTGAAAATAGTCCTTGACCTTTCAGAGTTACATTTTCACAGAGGAGATAGTATTCGCATAAATAGATACATACAAGATACACACAGAGTAGATAGAAAGTAACCTTAGAGGATTATCTTATTTATTTAAGGCTTTCTGCTCTAATTAGAACTGCTACCACACAAGGGCTCTTATTGACTTTGTTTTCCTGTTTTAAAATTCCAACATACTTGTGAAATACAAACATTTTATTTAGTAAATATCTGAAGTTGTTGTTCTTGAGTTGTGTCTTTGTGACCTCATTTGAGATTTTCTTAGCAAAGATACTGCAGTGGTTTGCTATTTCCTTCTCCCGCTCATTGTACTGATGAGGGAATTGAGGCAAAGAAGGTTAAGTGACTTACCTAGGGTCACAGAGCCAGTAAGTATCTTCGGCTAGATTTGAACTCATGAAGATGAGTCTTTCTGATTCCAAGCCCAATGCTCTATCTGCTGTTCCACCTAGCTGCCAACAGAAAAGGTCAGAAACCCTCGATTAAATAGACTTTAAAGTAGAAACAAGTCATTTTTCTAATTGTTCTTCTATGGTATTGACATTTGTTTGTGTTTGGTGTGTTGTGGAATTTAAGTGGTAGGATATCAACATGTGGCTGTCGTAGGTATAGAGTTCCTTCAGATTCTTCGTATCTATTAATGACATAATATATATAGACGTTCTCTACTCTCTCCCTCTCCTCTCTCCTCTCCTCTCTCTCTCTCTCTCTCTCTCCCTCCTCTCTCCTCTCTCCCTCCCTCCTCCCCTCTCTCTCTCTCTTCTCCTATCTCGGCCTCCCCTCCCTTCCCTAAACTTCTCTCTCTCCCCTTCCCTCCCTTCCCTCCTCTCTCTCTCTCTACTCTCTCTCTCTCTCTCTATCATCTCTTTCCTCTGCTCTTTCTCTCTCCTCTCTCTCTCTCTCAATATTGATTAGTATTGTTGAAAGTACTGTAAATCTTGATCACGAACCTGAGTTTGGCTTTGAAGTCCTGTTCGCTACGGGACTGGCAATTATATCCCCTCCTTTATAGATTGAGAAAATTGAGGCATTCAGAGGCTGAGTGACTTTCCCAGGATCAAATAGCTGGTGTAAAGTCCTGGATTCGAATTTAGACTTTTCTCTCTTGACCTGGCGCCCCACCTACCTGCCCACCTATGCGAACTTAAAGAAATCCCGTCCCCTTTTTGTGCCACAATTTTCTTATCTGTAAGATGGATCAGGTGATCCTTTATCTCTAGGATCATATATAAAATGCTTGATAGGGTCAGGACTGCTTAACTTTCTCTATATAGCCATGGCTTAGTAGAGTGCCTGCATGTAGTAAGTGCACAACTAATACTTGTTGACTAACTGGCTGATGAGAGGCTGTGGGCCACATTCTCTCAGAACTACCTCCTCTTTTGCTGTCCCTGGCTGTGTACTGGTTGACGGTATCCAAATGGGATAGGCTGTCCTCTGTACCCAATGTCTTGCCACCTGGGATTAGCAAGGGATGTAGCTGGTGTGCTGGCTTGAGGGAGGATCCTCAGGCTTTCCTCCACTTCAAATGAGTTTTCCTTGGCTTGGCCTGATTCCTTTCCTGGCAACCTCCTTGTGGTAGTTTCCCAGGCTCTCCACCCCAGAATATGTCCAAGAGTTTCTGTCTCCTTTGCTCCCTTCTGTCGCCCTGGTTCTCTCCTTCCTGGGGGCTTAGGGCTCTGAGTAATTGCACTCGGATACCTCAGAAATAGATCTAACTTATAAAACCAATTCTCTATAGCTGGACATCACATTGATACTTCTTTTTTTTCAAAAAGAAGATGTAAACTTTGGTTGCAGCAATAATGGCCCTGAGAGCAAAAGAGTTATTCAGTCTTTTCTTTCCTATCAAGGTTGCATCTAAACAACTAGTCAGAAAACTATCTATGTTTCTAAAACTATTGAGGAAAGGATCCCTGATCATACAGTGCATTTAGCCAAGAAGTTCTGCTTAATGTCTAATTCAAATCCTTTATTTCTATACATTCATCAATCACTAAAATTCATTAAGTGCTTTCTCTGTGCAAGGCACTGTCCTAGATGAGAGAGACAGAGAGAGGAAAAGAGGGAGGGAGAAAGCAGGGAAAGAGGAGAGGGAAAGAGGGAGGGAGAGAGGGTAGGTGGGAGGGAGGGACAGAGGGAGAGAGAGAGAGAGAGAGAGAGAGAGAGAGAGAGAGAGAGAGAGAGAGAGAGAGAGAGAGAGAGAGAGAGAGAAAGAGAGAGAACAAAAAGAAATAGCCCCTGAATTCAAAGAAATTCTTGTCTGTCAGGGTAGATATCGTGTGTATCCATCCATCCTCCGTCCATCCATCCATCCATCCATCCATCTATCTATCCATCCAAAAAACATTTTTCCAGGCCTATGTATAATGCTTTGCCATAGGCACTAGAGCAGATCCAAGTATGCATGCATGTGTGTATATATAAATGGCTCCTGCCCACAAAGAACTAACGTAGACACGTTGCAGTTTAACTGCATTAATTAATATTAATAATTAATTAATAGTCTTTTATGACAGAAAACATCTTGTATATCCTACAGAGACAGTATAGCTTAGGGAATAGACAACTGACCTAGAAGGAGGAAGGCCTGGATGCAAGCCCCATCTGTAGGAGGCAGTGGCTATATAGCCTTGGCTCAGGTGCTGACCTGCACATTCAGAGGATGTTTTCTCACCTGGAGGGTTCCTTATACCGGTGAAGTCACAGATCCCTTTTAAACTGTAAAGTGCTATGAGTATATGAGCCATTCTGTAGTATCCCTTTTAGTCCTATCTTCTGGGGAGGTTTGTTTTTTTTAATTTAAAATTCTTTGCCACTTCAATGCTAACAAGATCACTGGAAAACAGCAATATCCATGTATCATAGAGGACCCAGGGCAGTTAGCTTAGAGGCAGACTTCTTAGCTGTCAGAGCTCCAACTGCAGCTGTTTAAGCGCTTGATGGAGGCTCAATAAATAATTATTGAATTGTGCGCTTAATAGAGATTTGAATATATTTCTGCCCTGCCCCTAGATGTTGATAACTTGATCTCTGTGAGGTATCTGTAAAGCACTTAAGGTAGTCATGGCATAGTAGGTGTTTAAAGATGCTTGTTCCTCTTCTTTGAAGGTTTAACTTTTGGTTTTTATGAGTAGTGCTACAGATGACACTATGTAGGTAATAGCGTAGCGGTCCTACTGGGTGCAGGTATTAATGAAAAGAATGAGTTGGCACGTTCCGAGTGAATGCTGACCTCAGGAAAAATGGTGATTAGGTGAGTTTTGTCTTAGGTGGCCACAGTATCTTAGTTCTTTGCCCTGTTAGTCTGTTAAGGCACTTCCTCATCTCTTCTTCAGGTGCTCAGTGCCTTCATGTTCTCAATCTGGAAGTGCTAAAGGCTGATAATTGTTGAATGAATGAATAAAAAACACTCACTGTAAGCCACATGGTGTGCTGAGTGTTGAACATTCAGTTACCCCTACTATAGCATCGCAGGGATATTAGTCAAGAAGGGACAGTCAGTTTATTTTTCTTGCTCTTATTTTCCTCACCTGTGAAATGAGAGGGTTGAGCTAGATTATCTCATGTCTCTTCCAGGCATAAAATTCTATTATCCTATGATAAGATGGCCTTAGAATTTTCCCCAAAGGAGAGAAATGTGACTTATTATTTAAAATATCATACCACTCCACAGTGACATTTCTGTTGTAAATCCTAATTTTACCAACTGGTTGGCATTTAAATAGTAATCACTGAAACACAGACTTTCTGCTTGGTTCCCGTCGGGCTTAACTAGAAGCAATGGGTGGAAGAGAAGTAGATTTAGCTTTGATGTAAGGAAAAAGGGAAAACTTCAACAACCAGAATGTTCCCAAAGTGGAATGAGCTGCACCTTGAGCTAGAGGGCTGCCCCTCATTAGAGGTACTGGGAATTCAACCCAGGCCTTCATTCAGAGGTCACTTGTCCAGTAAATTATAGAATGGATTCATTGTTCAGGTATAGGTTCGCCTGGATGGCTACTGAGGTCCTCCCAGCTCTAGAGTTATTACCTATGATCTTTAAATTGATAATAACCCAGGAAAAGAATGTTAGTCACAATCAAACATAGCCTGAGAACTAAAAAAAAAAAATAGATTTGAAAAGGTTTCAGAGAAATTATGTCCTATTTCCCTTGTTACCTACTGAATTAAGATCAGATTTCTTAGCCCATCACTCAAGGCCTTCTACAATTTGGCACCACTGTAAACTTTACCCATGTAATCAATGCTCCATCCAGACTGTATTCAAAAGATTAAAGATAAAGGAATTAAGCTCCCATGTAGAATTTCCCAGAGAAGAGGTGAAATGATATTTTTGGGAGGCAGGCAGGGAGGAACTCCTTCCTAGTGCCTTTAAGATCACTTGATTGAGGATATCACTCATTTTGCTCATTTATAGGAAGGACCCTGGGTAAGTCACTTAACCCCATTTGCCTCACTTTTCTTATCTTTAAAATGAGCTGGAGAAAGAAATGGCAAACCACTCCAGTATCTTTGCCAAGAAGACCCCAAATAGGGTCATGAAGAGTTGAACACAGCTGGAAGGACTGAAACGACAACAAAGGGAAGACCTTGATTGTTACACCCCATGCACTATAAGTTGACTAGATATACATGAGCTCCACAGTGATTTTGAAAAAGGTGAAAGCTGCTGGACCTCACTTCAGTGCCGGACACCAGTAGCAAATTTATTTTGCTTTGATAGATGGGAAAAGAGAATTGATGTGCCCAGGTCATATTGTGTGATGGAGTAGACATTGGTCCCTTGAGACCACTGTGATTCTTTGATCTCTATATCATTCTACATTTAAAAGTATAAAAAAGGCAGAGGGAAAAAAGTTTATGATACATCTGGCATCTTCCTTGTATTTTTCTCCCAGATTTTGCTTTTCTTCCCTTCTGTACCGTGTGATTGATTTATCACTTTTTGGAAGTTAAAAACAAGGGTTTTAGCTGTACTAAGCAAAGTTTAATTACATTTTCAGGAGGAAAATAATAACCCCTGGTGAGCAAGAAATGACAGCCATGGCTTTTGTGTCTTCAATTTGCGTCAAGTGACTACTAAATATGAACTTCCTACTGAGAGTGACTGGTTGGTAGAATAAGGGTATTCTCATTCTAGTTCCCCTCTATATGCTAACCCTGCTCCCCCTTTATCAGCCAGTCACACTTATCAGCCTCTGGAACTTGCTAATTATTTTTAAATTGCAATGCTTTTCATCTGAGAGAAGGTGGGAAACATTTGCACATGGATAGGGCAGTGGTTTGGGTTGCTGGCTCACTTGGTCAAGTGCTTACTATGTGCCAGGTACTGTGCTAAGCTTAGGGAATACAAATATATGCAGAAAGAACTGCAATCCCTGCCCTCCAAGAGCTTACATTCCCCCCTCCCCATAGTTTTATTTTTTTCAATTACACATAAAGATAGTTTTCAACATTCATTTTATAAGATTTTGAATTCCAAATTTTTTCTCACTCCCTCCCTCCCTTTTCCCTCCCGAAGATGGCAAGCAATCAGATATAGGCTATACCTGTACAGTTATAGTAAGCATATTTCCACATTAGTCATGTTGTGAAAGAAGAATCAGAACATGAGAAAGAAAAAAAGAGAAAATAGAATGCTTTTATCTGCATCTAGATTTAGACCCCATAGTTTTTTCTTTGGATGTGGTTAGCATTTTCCATTATGGGTCATTTGAAATTGTCTTAGATCATTGTATTGCTGAGAAGAGCTAAGTCTATCAAAGTTGATCATTGTACAGTGCTGCTTTTACTGTGTTCAATGTTTGCCTGGGTCTGCTCACTTCATTCAGCATCAGTTCATGTGAGTCTTTCCAGGTTTTTCTGAAATCTGACTATTCATCATTTCTTATAGCACAATAGTATTCTGTTACATTCATAGACCACAACTTGTTCAGTTTATTCCCCAATTCAGCACTTAAACTGTGAATGTCAACACCATAGGTCCCAACCCACACTTTAAGAGCACTAATATGGGTTTGAGTGGAAAAAGTTTAAGAAGCCCTGTCCAAATTGATGGGCATCCCTCAATTTCCAATTGTCACCACAAAAAAAACTGCTATAAATATTTTTGTACATATGGATCCTTTCTACTTTTTATGATCTCTTTGGGATATAGACCTAGTAGTGGTATTATTCTTTGGGCAGATCCCAAATTGTTCTCCAGAATGGTTGGATCAGTTCCAACTCCACCAACAATGCATCAGTGTCAGGAGCTTACATTCTGATAGTGGAATAAAAGGAAACTGAAAGGAGAGAATAGTACTGACCCTGAGGCATGGTAGAGAAAGTCCAGAGTACAGCGTGGAGAGAGATGCGGAGCCCAGGCATTTTCCTTAAATAGAGATGGATGGTTTCCAGTTCTTTTTGCCCATGTTGTGATGGCATGTTTTATTAAGAAATTTCTTTGCGGGACACCTGAAGGCTTTTTTTTAAAAAAATATTTTGGTGGATAGGGTCACATTTGGTTTTATTTTTAAGGGACAGGGTAGCCTGATAGCTACAAATCATATAGTTTTTAAAGAGAATAGCTCTGAGATTTAAAAAAAAATTAACAGGTCACTCCAAGTGTATAAGAACAAGCTAAACAAAATCCATGAAAGAGCAAGGAATTGAGAAGAAATCTGCATCTCTTTTTAGATTATGGTAAATTGCATGAAGTTCAGCAGGTGAGTTGATGCTTCATAATCATATAGAGCTCCCTATTAGCCTAAAGTTCTGCCAGGGAATCAGGAGTCACCATATAAATTATGCATTTGAATCTAGGGGTGAGTACTCACACAGAGCTTGCTCTCTCTGCACAGCTGGAAATGGAGAATTTGCCAAGAGAATACTCTTCAATTAATTTAAACTAAAGTAAAAATATTGAATCTTTTTAGAGGGTACATTATATTAAAGAGCCACTGGTGCTGTCAATTTCCTTTCTGCAACATAAAATAGTTTGCTGTGTTTCATCAAGAATCTTCTAATTCAGCACTAAAATATAGTAGAGCAGGAATGCATTATTAGTTCAGTAAGGATCATGCCACAAATTAATTGCTTGAAACAAAAATCAAAAAAGATACATTCTATTTTAATGCTTTTTAGAATAAGCTAGTGATTTAGGGTTGAGAGCTGGTAGGGACCTTAGACATCCTCAGTGCACATTTGACAGGTGAAGAGACCAAGGGGTAGAAGTGACTTGTCCAAGTTAATAAGAGTAGCAAAAACAGAGCTATAACTAGGGCAGGATAATCAGGTATTTCTTTGAGAGTGCAGAAGTTCAGTGGGTGCTGGCAACATTTAAAATCCTTGAGAAGCATAGAAACAAATAAACTTATCACTTAGCAAGAAAAGTCTTTTTTTCTTTAAAGAGTCTACCAGAGAGTTTATTGCTGCACCTTAAATGAACTCTTCCATAGTCCTTTGTCTCTATCCCACCCTCAACAGCATTTGAAGATGTGTTGTGTGTTGCTGACCTTAGATCCATTTTGTGTTACTTGTCCCAGATTAAAAAAAAATGAGAGTAATATGTCTGAGCAGATCCCAGGTCCTTCCACTTCAAGCGCTCTTTCTCTCCTGATACTACTGATGACGATAATGATATTATCTAACATTTGCATAACACTTACTATGTGCCAAGCATCCTACTAAGCACTTCAAAAATATTCTCATTTCATCCTCATAGCAGCCCTGCCAGATAGGGGCTGTTATTATCTCCATTTTACAGATGAGGAAACTGAGGCAAACAGGTGAAGTGACATGCCTGAAGTCACTATGTGTCAGAGACAGGGCTAGAACACATGGTCATCCCAACAGTCACTAAATATTTGTCTTTGTAACATTGATGTGAATGAAAACAATAAATATGTTAAAACGCTAATGGACTTGGGTATAGTGATACCTTTAAGGTAGGCATCAGGAATTTCAGTATTATTTGGAAAGGTACATAATTTGGCTGAGTGACATTGAACAATAAACAAATCTATGGAATTAGTAATGAGGGAATTTGGTTTGATGACTGTGTGTGTGTGTGTGCGTGCACACGTGCCATAATTCATCCCTCCCCACTTCTTTGGTAAACATCCCTGTTTTTGTCCAGTTGATATACTATAAAATTATCATTTTACACACAAATACAATTAGAATATTCTAAGTAATTTTCAGGACCAACTTTTTCAAGTTTAGTAACTCTTTTAATGAATGTTTTTACACATTCTCTTGTATATATTCCTCTTTTTCACAGGGCCTGCAGTTTATGACACATTCTGTGGCTTATGAGCAGAATTTGTTGGGTAACATCTTTTAAGGACAAAAACTACTGAATTATAGAGGAGGCAATTCATTTCTTGGAAACCAAACTGAGGAAATGACAGAATGACAGAGGTGTAGCAAATCTCAATGAGAAATGGAGTCTTTAGAACTGGGAATTTTGTCCCTGTGGAGTTATTTACTTGTTTCTTTGGTTAGGTTCCCTGACATTTAGAAACAATAATAAATGCATTGGGCCTCTACTCTGGACTTTTCCAATATACACATATTCAGTGAATTGATGGCAGCTTCCTCAGGGGTTGTCAGAATGAATGTTCACTAATTGAAATTTTCCAATGTTGCTCTAGTTTGGGAACCTAAAGGTTAGAAATATTTTTTTTCACTAATGATAACTAATATTTACAGAGGGGTAGAGAGGGAAAGAGAGGGAAAAAAAAACAAATAGGAAGATATAGAAAGAGAAAGGAGGAGGAAGAAGGAGAGAAGGAAAACACAGAGGATATAGCTCTCGAATATATTCATCTCTTCGCTGCGAATTTCAGGGAAAGAGCAAATACTGTGAGAACAAAACAGAGATGCCAGCTGAGAGCAGAGGTAGTGTTTCTTCCTGTGCCTTTCTCACTGTATTCCAAAATGTTGAATTTGGCATGGAAGGATTGGCTGTGGCTTCCTAGCATCAACCATTTCCAGTTGTGTTGAGGAAGACACAGACTGAATGGTTCCTGAATAATTAAAATTGCAATATGAGCTATTTCAACCTTGTGGACTCCAGCTTTAGAAAGTAGCTTAACCCCAAGCAAATCTCATTTCAACTCATCTTCATTTACATATAGACTTGTGGCAGAATCAGTTCATTTGATATGCAAAACCTACCCACTTACTGAGATTTAAATATTTAGGGAAGGAGGGAAAAATAAAGGGAAAGACTGTAGGCCGGGCTCTACCTGTATAAAAATAGCCTGGCTAATTAAATCAGTGAAAGCTATGCCTACAGCAGTACCTTAGCACCGGTGATTTCCTTGTTATCAAATACTCTCTGGTTTCTTTCAGTCTGTATGTTTATGACATATGCTTGGTAATAATTATAGGTGTAGAGTTTCTTTTTGTTTTTTTTTTTACTGGAAAAGATACACTATTCAAAAACAAGAAAGGATATATAGAATATTCACTGAATATAATCAGAACTCATAGGTAATGGGCCTCAAGCTGTTAACACACAGTTAATGGAGATCTTGAAACAAGCCCCTGAGGATTCCCCCTTACTCTACTAGTACCATATATGATGGTAGGAACACTGAATTGGGGTCAGAAGACATAGGTTCAATTTCCACATTGACCAACAAGTATTTATTAAATGTGTAATATCTCTCAGGAACTATGCAGGGTGCTAGGGATTCGGTGATAAAAAGGAAACAATTCCTACCCTCAAGGAGCTTTATATTCTACTGAAGAAACAGCATGTGCAAGGATAATAACTGGAAGATATACAGCCTTTATAAATTCTGGGAATCCTTGTCTCAATCAATCCTCTATTTTATTGAAGAGTCAAGTTCCTGGAGCAAGACTGCCGCTTCCACTTAGTGTGCCTCTCTGAAGCATTGGGGGTAATTATACTTTTATTTAAACAATTCTAGGCACCATTCTAGTGTGTTTTCAGTGAACGGTGATCAGTTGTGGTTGTTGTCCAGTCTCTTCAGCTGTCTCCAACTCTTCATGACCCCATATGGGTTTTTTTTTAGCAAAGATACTGGAATAGTATGCCATCTCCTTCTCCAGGTCATTTTACAGATGAGGAAACTGAGGCAAACAGGGTTAAGTGACACAAGTGATTAGTACCTGGTATCATTTAACCAATTAACATCAATTATAGTTTTTGTAAAGGGATATTGACTGAGAAGATATAGCAGGACTATTAGCTTAAAAAAATTTTTTTCTCGCCATATCTGGGGCTTATACCCCTCTATACTCACTTGGTCCCTGGGAAGGAGGGAGAAAAGAAAAGGGAGAAAGGAAGGTAGGAAGAAAAGAAAGAAGTGTGTGAGGTAAATAAAATGTGAAGACTTCACAGGGAATATAAATGTATAAATATGTATCTATGTCTTCATATCTATACTTAGAAATGTTTAAAAATCAAGAAATAGGGAAACAGGGAAGTGGAAAATTCTGTTGAGGGTCTGATAGCTCATCCTCTGGGAAAGTTTACCCTGAAACTTTTGTTCTTTAGGTTCTTGTTTAAAGATTTGCTCAGTAAGAATAGGGTCACTGTGACCTGCTTTCCTTTACTGTAAAAGTACTGTAGAAGAATGGAGAGGTTCTCCCCTCCCCTTATCCTATTCTCCTTCTTCAGATTTATAGATGTCACCTCAGTTGTAATCATTAACTAAGGGAATGGGAATTGGAGTTTCTGTGCCTTGATTTCCCGGTTCTTTGTCTAGTTTTCGTGCTCAGATTGTAAGCCCACCTCCCAGCCAATGGTGAGAAGGGTCAGAGGTGGGTGGGAATTCTCTTGCATTAGGTATAATTATTGATGCTTTGCCCCTTGTACAGGGCCTCCCCTTGCTAGATCTGTTCTGGCAGAGGATGCCCTATTCTCGTTAGAATTGAATAAAATTTTACTTCTGTTCCTACCCTGAGATGACTCCTTATTAAAAATTAACTTTTTTTAATTGGTGAGGGTTTTTCCTCCCACACAGAAGGAAGGAAGGAAAGAAGGAAGGAGGGGGAAGGAAGGAAAGGAAGGAAGGAGAGTAAGAAGGAAGAAAGAAAAGAAAGGCAGAAGGAAAGGAGAAGGAAGGAGGAAGGAGGGAAGTAGAGAAGGAAGGAGAGGAAAGAAAGAAAAAGGTAAGGAGGGAAGAGGAAAAGAACGGAAGGAGGGAAGTAGAGAAGGAAGGAAGGTGGGAAGGAAAGAGAAGGAAGGTTGGGATGAGGGAAAAAAAGAGGGAGGGAAGGAAAAAAGGAAAGGAAGGAAGGAAACAAAGTTAGGAACAGGGTCAAGAGGAAAATGAAGGCAGGCCAACCTGACCCCTTCACCAAATGGAGGCTCTGGTTGTAGCTCACCAATGAGAAAAGAGGGGAAGGCCTTGAGGAGGGATGTTCCATGGTGAGTAGGCTGCGGTGTACTCTATTTCCTAGTCTAGTGTAGTCTGCTAACTGTTCCCCAGGGGTCAGAGACATTAAATGATTTAAGAATCATAATCTATTTACCTGAGGCAGAACTTAACCCCAGGTCCTCCTGATTTTGGGGTCAAGCCTCTATCTATCATGCTACACTGCCTCATACAAATATTTGCAGATCATGATAAAATCTCTTCAGTTTATTTGTGGGCTGTGTGGCGCTCCAAGTTGATACAACTGGACACAATTACATTGTAGGAAAAGGAAGAGAATAAGCATTTATGTAGTTCCTAGCATGTGCCTGGCACTGTGCTAAGTCCTTTACAAGTATTTTCCCATTTGATCCTCCCATTGAGGATTCCAATGAGAGGTAGGTGCTATTCCCCTTTTTGGAGTTGAGGGCACTGAGGCAGACAAGTTTAATGATTTGCCCAAGGTCACATAGCTGTGGAGTGTATGAGGCTGGATTGAAGCTCATCCTCCTGACTCCAGGTCTAGCACTCTATCCATTGTACCACCTCTGTACGTGAATGACCTCATAATTTTAATAAAATTAGGTACCCTATGCTGTACTACTTGAGCCTTGCAAGTATCTAACCCATCGTTGCCATGACTTAGGCAGATGAGAGCAAGGGTAGGATCCATTCTGCAGGGTCGTCAATTTTTTTGCTAGGTTGAGGTTTTTGAGCCAATTTGTCACGTAGCCTTAGTCTCCAGAGCCGAGTCAAATCAACGCATATTAAGTGCCTACGGTGTGACAGACACTGCCAAGTGCTGGCAATACAAAGAAAGAAAGGCAGAGTTTTTGCCCTCAAGGAGCCCACAGTATAACGTGTGGGAGACAACATGCAGACTATATACAAACAAGATGTATTCAGGATAAATTGGAAGTAATTTCAGAGGGAAGACCCTAAGACTAAGGAGGACTGGGAAAGGCTTTTTGCAAAAGGTGCCGCTTTAGCTGAGAGTTGAAGGAAACCAGGAGGAGATGAGGAGAGAGGGAATTCAGGCATGAGGGACAGGTTAACGAAATGCTCCAAAGAGTTGGGAATTGATATGTAGTCTTGTGCTAGGAGCAACAAGGTGACCTGAGTCATTGGATTATAGAAATCATGGAGGGGAATAAGGTATAAGGAGAATGCGAAGGTAGGAAATGTTCCACGATGTGGACACTGAAGAGGTTATCAGAGCTGACCATGAGTCAACAAAACTGTTATGACTGGTTGTGGGTATAAAGAGAAAGTATACTCTACCTCCAGAGCAAGACAAATTCCTTGTAAGCACTTACAGATCCACCATTCCTACTTAGTCATGGAGATCTCTTTTTGGAATCACTTTCATCAGAATTTAGTTCTGTGGGTTCCTGCTTTGTCAACAGTGCCAGTCTGGACAATTGAATAATTAGAGTGATGGGATTAGCTTTCGGAAATCCATCTGGAGGAGATAACCATGATTATGTTAAAAGCTGTCAGGCTTTATTTATACTTTGCTTCAGAAAAGTGATGATAACTACAAAGTTGTTTCTTGGATGAATAGATTTTCCCTGAATCTGTGAAGAGTGGGTGATTTTTACCACTTGCTTCTGTCTCCAGGATGTTAATGAGGACATTTGAGATAATGTTTGCAAAGTCCTTTTGAATGTCTTCCAAACAAGTCATCACTGATTCTGAATTTGAAATCTTATTATTGGGGGAGGAACTTCTTTTGTTCAAGATGTTTTTTGCATGGCAGTGATTTATTATCTCTCATATGTTGGCATTGAATAGTTTTAAATTCTGGATGATTTGATTTCCTTGACTCCAACTTTACTCGCAATTAAGCAATAAACAACCATTTATTAAAACTTCCAGGCACTATGCTAAGGAGACTTTGAGATTGCAAATACAAAAATGAGACCATCCCTACCCTCAGAGAGCTTATATTCGAATTTAATATTGTCAGTAGAGAACAGTAAATCGTATTTTATAGAAAGTGGAGTTATGTTGTATAAAATCAGAAGTTCATGTTTCAAAGGATCTGTGAGTGTGTGTGTGTGTGTGTGTGTGTGCAGGGTAAAAGCTGTTTTTTTTCTGTTGACCATTTCAAAGTATAGAGTTTTGATATAGACATTATTTGATATATAATTTCAGTGTTTATCATGTAAAAAAGAGAAAAAAAAATTAAAAGCCCAATGTACCTGGTAGATTATGTAGAAGCAAAAATCTAAGACTTCATTTACATTTCTTTCCCTTCAGAATAGCACCAATACATTGTTTATAAGGAAAAAGGGAATGGAATGAAGAGATTCTTAGCAATACATAAATCCATTTCTCTAGGCAATCTTTCACATGTACAATAAATGTAAGGTTTAATTGGCAGCCCCTGTAACTGTTGTCAATGCCCTCTTTTTTCTTCATAGCTTTAGAAATTATACGAACATGTCTTCCTTAGCTGATTTCATTATTTTTATACTTGAATACAAAATTCATTATTCTAGCATATAGCGATGTGTCTGTATTGCCTTCTGAGACACAGCACAGCAATACAGAATATAGGGACAGGGAAAGAAAACAAAATCAGTAGTATTAAGCACCTACTATGTGCCAGGCACTGCACTAAGTGCTGGGGGTTACAAGTCAAGTCAACTAAAATCAACAAGCATTTATTAAGCTTTCACTATGTGCCAGACACTGTGCGTAGTGCTGGGTATACAAATAAACTCAAAAAGATAGTCTCTGCCCTCAGAAAGCTTTTATTCTAATGGAGAAGACAGGAAATAAAAGGAGCTGAAAAGGGGGTGGGAGGGAGGGAAGTGGATCATGGTGGGAAGTCTCGAGAATGAAATAATGGCAGTCCAGGCCCTTCCTTGAGATGGAGTTTCCTCTCATCACTGGGAAAAAGGGGTTGTAGGGAGAAAGCAGCTGAGTCATGATAAAATCCAGAGAATAAGGATGTGATAGGGTGTTTTGGAAACCCTCTTGCTCTGCTGATCTGGGGCACCAACCATGAACTGCTGGTTGCTCATGGCCTTTATTGAGGGGCCAGAGCATGTGTCCTCCCATGGAACCAGAGTGTACATGCCCATCTCCATAAGTGGTACCCCAGGCTATCAGACCAGGATCACCTCTGTTACATCAGGAGGAAAGAATAGGAAGGGAAGTGAGAAGTGAATTTGTATTGAAGTATAAATGCAATAGGCCTGGAATTCTCTCCTTCCCCACCTTTACCTCCTAGCCTCTCTAGATTTCTTTAAGTCCCAGCTAAAATCTCTCCTTTAGGAAGACCTCCCATTTCCCCCTCAATTCTAGTGCCTTCCCTTTGTTGAACACTTCCAATTTATCCTGTATATTGCTTTGCCAGTTTTCTCTATTCGTTTGTTAGATCCTCAAGAGCAGGGACTTTATTTACTTTCTTTGTAGCTCTAGTGCTTTGTACAGTGCCTGGCACATAGTAGGTGCATGGTGTTTATTGACTGACAATATGCAACCAAATACTTGCCTGTGGAATGTGTCACTTAATAAAAATGTGTGTGTAACTGCAAAACTCCTGCTGAAGTCATACTTATTTCAGGGTAGAATTTAACCCATGATCTGTTTGATATACCATGGAGTACACTGAATTTTTTTACAGATGGCATGGCTTGTAAAACTATTCACTTTCCTCAATGGATCTTCTGAGTGTGGTTATTTCTTTCATGCCTTATTCTTTGTGATTCTTGTTCATGTTGTTCTCTAAATTCCCTATAGATGAGCTATCAAATGTATTGGAGACCTTCCTCCATATCTTTATCATTCTGCTGCTACCAGTCCATCTCTCCACTTGTTAGCCCCTTATTCTCCATACATGACCAGCCAGTTTTTGCTCATACTTTTCCTGGGTGACTTTTTTTTTTTAAATACCAAAAAGTCACCCAGGAAAAGTATGAGCAAAAATGGCTGGAAATTTGTTGTTGTTGTTACTCAGCTGTTCAGTCATGTTTTGACTCTTCCTGACCCCATGGACCATAGCACACCAGGCCCTTCTATTCTTCACTATCTCCTGAAGTCTGTCCAAGCTCATGTTCGTGGCTCTGTGACCCTCTTCTTCTGCTGTCCCTTCTCCTTTGCCTTCAGTCTTTCTCAACATTAGTGATTTTTCCAGTGAGTCCTGTCTTCTGATTATTTGTCCAAAGTATTTAACCTTCAACTTCAGTATTTGTCATTCCCAAAGAATGGTTTGAATTAATTCAATAAGTGTTGACTGATTAGATCTCCTTGCTGTCCAAAGGACTTTCAAAAGTCTTCTCCAGCATTACAATTCAAAATATTGATTCTGTGGCACTCAGCTTTTCTTATAGTCCATTTGATTTCACTCTCCAGGATGTCTGGCTCTACATCGGTAACTACACCACAGTGGTTATTGGTGATGTTAAGATCTTTCTTGTATACTTCTTCTATATATTCTTGCCACCTTTCCTAATCTCTTCTATTTCCATTAAGTTCCTACTATTTTGTCTTTTATTTATTCATGAAACATCCCCTTACAATCTCTAATTTTCTTGAAGAGATCTCTTGTCCTTCCATTCTTTTGTTTTCTTCCTATTTCTTCGAATTGATCATTTAAGAAAATCTTCTTATCTCTCCTTGCTATCCTCTGGAATTCTGCATTCGGTTGAGTATATCTTTCCCTTTCTCCTTCCTCTTTCCCTTTTCTTCTTTCCTTAGCTATTTGTAAAGCTTTCTTGCTCTTCTTTTTCTTGTGATGTATTTGTTGCTGTCTCCTGTGCAATATTGCAAACCTCCTGTCCATAGCTTCTTCAGGCACTCTGTCTGTCTATCACCAGATCTAATCCCTTAAATCTATTCATCACTTTCAGTTCATATTCATAAGGAATACTGTTTAGGTCATACCTATATGGTCTGATGGTTTCCCTTCCTTTCTTCAATTTAAGGGTTAATTTTTCCAAATACAATTCATTTGCCACATAACTGTATTATATTATACAGAATTCCTAGAGACCACACAATCACAGTAATAACCATTAAATTATGGCCAAGCTTCCTTTCATTTCTACCCCAATTAGAATGCTCCTTGAGGGTAGACACTGTCTTCTTTTTGTTCTATTGTTATTCCCAGAGCTTAGCATAGTGCCTGACTCACAGTGAGTGCTTAATAAATGCTTGTTGACTGACAAATAATGCTCCAATTATCAAAAGTCAAATAAGGCATAAAAAAGGGAGACATAAGCTCACCAAAAGTGTTCATCCCTGTGTTGGAGGATACCTAGTGCAAAGTCCAAGTGGAAGAGAGATTTTCTATGGATGGGAGAGGTCCTCGATTGTTACAGTTTGTGGCTGGAGTAATATAAAAACCCAAGAATCTGTAGTATCTTAATGAGATCTATTGTCACTCTAAGACGTTTAGCTTCTAATGCATTCAGGAAAAAAAAAGACCAAAACCAAAACTTAGCAACATCTCTGGCATCTGTCTGTTTTCAGCTACACCAGTCCTCTTCATTTAGTAGCCCCTCACCTTTCACCTGAACTCTTATAATAACCTCCCAGTTGGCCTCCCTACTTTAAATCTGTGCCAGGTGTTTTCCACACAGCTGCCAAATTGATATTCCTAAAGCATAGGCTTGACCATGGAGAATCCCCTGCTCAGGAAGCTCTCCTGGCTCCTCATTACTTCTATACATACTCTTCATTTGGTCTTTAAAACTGTTCCCAATCTGGCTCCAGCCTGTCTTTCCAGACCTATAGCATATTAATTTCATGACTCATTTGACATTTCAGGCAACTTGGCCTACTTACTATTCCTCTTACATGACATTCCATCTCCTTTCTCTATGCCTTTTTTTAGGCTGACCCGCATGCCTACAGTGCTATCTATCTCCACTTCTAATACACCTGACTCTGTTTTTACTGTGAGTCTTTCCCAAAGAATCCAACAATCCCTCCTCAAGACTTTATGTGCCATACTGTAGTTGACTTCCTGGAAAAGTAAAGATGCTTTGGAGCTTGCTGAACAAGTAAAGGCCTTCTCATCAGTCCTGCATTGTCTAGCTAACTTACTGCTTTGCTTTCAAGTAGATTGCTTTCACTCACACTACATGGACTATCTTCTTCCTTCATAAGGAGCAGAATTTATCAGGACATCTTAATTCTCTAGAATGGTCTGTGCCTTAAATTCCTGAACTTGGAGTTGCTTATGAGTCACATCTCAAAAGTGATGCTGCCCATGAAATCACACTTCTCTGCCAGAAATCTAGATCCTAAGATTGTTGTTGCTAAGGAAGTTCAAAATATTCTCTCTCCCAAGATGAGGAACTTGGGATTTGGGAACTGTGTCCTTGGACTTCCATCTCAGGCCCTGTGGAAACATATCTTCCATTGTGATTTGCTCCTGCTCTCAGTCACCATTACTGCTCCTTAGTAGAAGGGGAAGGTTAGGGAGCTAAATCCCTTCCTTATTCCCCTTTATTTTAGAAGAAGGCAAGGGTAAAAGAACTCTGGAGAGTACAACTAACTTGCTCTTGGGGGTCAAATAGTGGCTCATGTCCTGTAATCTCATCAGTTTGTTTAGGGCCTTCACCCTCTTCTTCTCCCACCATCTTCTCTACAGCCCTCCAACTGCCTTAATGCCACTAGCTTATTTTTCCTCTTCTCCCCTTCCTGCTTCCACTTCTGGATCATTGTTCTTGGATAGTGTTTTTATCAATATTTTCTCTTTCTTACATCATCGTAGTTATCTTATGTATCACTTCATTCTCCAAACTTCCCCTCCTTGAGAGCCATCCCATATGACAGATAATGTTTTTCCAGAGAGGAAAAAAAAAGTCAGCACAACTGATCAATACATTGAAATGTGCAGTGTGTAACACCTGTAGACCTACCATCTCCACAAAGGGGTAGGTTGGGGGTTGTCTTTTCATATTTCTTCGCTTGAGTCTCACTTGATCTTTGTAATTTTTGTTACACTTACTTTTGACTTTTTTGGTGTGATTTTTTCCCGCCATTTTCATTATTGTAGTCACTGTGGATATTGTTTTCCTGACTGCTTATTTCCCTCAGTATTAGTTCCTATAGATCTTTCCATGTTTCTCTGTATTCACCACACACATCATTTCTTAGAGTATAGTAATATTCCATTGCATTCACACAGGCCACAATTTGTTTAAAACCATTCCCCAGTTGATGGGCATTGACTTTGCATCCCAGTTACTTTTTGAACCAAGGTACCCTCCCTGGCTACCACTTCCCCCATATGGGTTGTCTCTTCCATTAGATTGTAAATTCTTGAGGGCAGAGACTGTCTCTGCTTTTATATTTGTATCCTAGCTTATCAATTACTGTCCATAGTCTATGTTTAATAGATGCTTTTTTCATTTATTCAGTTGATCTGAGAACAATGGCTCATCCTGTAATCTCATCAGGTTGATTAGGAAACTCCTAAATATGATCAGCAGTTTCCCTGATCAATGCCTTTTTTATCTACTAGGGGGTATAAAAAAGGACAAAAAACCCCACCAACCCATATAGATTAATAATTCAGCAAGGTGACACTTTTCAATCTGAGCAGAGCTTGACCACAGTTTATCTTTCTAAGTGAAAAGCTTCTGAGCCCAGCTAATAATATTTGGCAGGTGGTAGTTCTAGATAAACAAAACGGAGGCAGTAGAACATAAGGGAAAGAGGTACTGGCCTTGAATCAAGAGACCTGGGTTCCAGTCCTACCTATTTTACTTGTTAGATATGTGACCCTGGACAAACCATTTAATCTCTATCGGCCTCAGTCACCTTATCTGCAAAATGAGGATAATAACACCTGTCTCTCAGTATATTACAAAGAGAAAATGAGATTATCTTGTAAAAAAGCTTTGTAAACCTCAGAGTCATATATAAACGCTAGGTGTCATTATTCATAAAATCATAGCCTGTTAGAGCAGGAAGAGACCTTAAAAATTAATTAGTCCAATACCATCATTTTACATATGAGGAAGCTGAGACCCAAGTGTGATTTGTCCAAGCTCCCACACATAGGAAATATCATAGATAGGATTTGGATCCAAGCCCTCCCACTCAAAAATCCAGTGTTTTTCATAATGCCATAATTTAAGAGAGTTCTGTTTCAAACTGAAGAAAGGAGAGTTACCTTTCATATTAGTATTAGCAAAGGCGGTGTTTTGAGAAATTTATGTAGCATATTTTGATTTCTTACTCCAGCTTTTTTTTATCCTCCTATATGCATAGTGGTAACAATTGTAATGGTTACTGTGGTTAAAGAATTCATTACTCCTGGCCTGCTGGCTATGAGCCTCTCACTACTTAGCTAGATTTAGCTAGACTTTAGCTTATCGAGTCTGTTGTTAAGACCAGATTCATATGGTGAAGGTGAGGGTTAAGTCATTAACAGCTTATAGTACTCCATTGTCCTGAGAAATGAGAGAAAGTGAAAAGGGTATTAGTTTGTTTTATTGGGTGGACTCTACGGGAAAGCTACAGTAAGACATGGGCAGGATGGGTAGATGAAGACTGATTGACATTTGGAGTCTATGTCCTGGGAGGGAACATCCCCATTGATGAGATCACAGGCCTTTCTGAGCATTCCCGTGATGCCTGTAATGCTAAATAAACTGAATGGGTTTATTTTTGTTTGTGGATTGATTCAGTTTAAGTCATTATATTCAAATATGTTCCCCACCCCCAACCCCCAGAATGTTGTGAGGTTCAAGTGAGATAATGGATGGAAAACCTTAAAGTTCTATATAAATTGGGGCAGCTAGGTGGTGCAGTGAGTAGAGCACCAGCCCTCAAGTCAGGAGGACCTGAGTTCAAATCCAGCCTCAGACACTTGACACACTTACTAGCTATGTGACCTTGGGCAAGTCACTTAACCCCAATTGCCCTGCCTTCCCACCTCCAATAAAACCAAAGTTCTATATAAGTTATCATTATCATTATTATTATTACTACTATTTAGTTACCAGGCCTCTAGTCTGGTGATGACTTCATTTCCTGAGATTTCTATTGCACTCCCCTTGAGCTCAAGCAGTATTATAAAGCAATGCAGGGGTGTGCTGATAAATGTTTAACAACCAGGCTTGGGGGTGGGGGTCAGTATGCACACACATTTTTAAGTTTAGATCTGTATTATTAACACTGTCTTAAATCTAGAGTCTTCTAGGCAATCTTAAAACAATACATCAAGCCCTGATTTGTAGCAGTTGCAAATTTCTAAGGTGTAAATGTTAACACTGAAAATTTAACAGGTCATTCTGGCAAGCCAATATGAATTGGCTGTAGCACCCATTTTCCTTCACTCAAATGAATGATAAGACATGCCAGTTTGTGGGTCTCTTTTGCTGCTTATTAGTCATTTAAAATACCTGGTCATTCATTGCATATAAACCAAATTATGAACCTTTGATAGGAAATTTTTGAAGAGACAAGTTATCATTGTTTTTTCTCCAAAAGAGAGCTAGAGCATCTTTTATTCAGTTGAGTTATGATGGGAGAAAAAAAAATCCTATCACTATTTTTACTTTTTGATTTATTTTCTAGAATTTATTTTTTTAAAAGGAAAATAATGAGACAGCCAAAGTAAAACTTAAAGATTTAATATTGTGGAATGTCTTTAAACCTATGCAAGAAATTTGTATAAAGCCTTGAAAATTTGATTTGTGGTGAAAGCCAGGAACAAAAATTACTTTGAAGTACAGAGAGTCATACAGGGACTTGTGCAATCAATGTATGAGTGACTGGCTCATCTATCAACTGCAACTTTTTAACCAGCTAGAATGTACAAGCATTTCAGTAATTCGTCGTTCTTATGCTTGGATGATTCACGTTGCTTAGGTTTCAGAGAATGTTGAAAGAGAAATTTGGGCTGTTAAATAACCTTAGGCTTATGTTAGGAGAGAGGTCATAGTTCAGTAGTCCTAAGATAAGCATTGTATACATTTTTTTAAAAAGGACAAATTTATGTCTGTTTATATTCCATTTTTTAATTAAGAATTCTTGCTGAAGAAATGATCCTACTTCAGAGTTCTCCTTCCAGTTCTACTGAACTTAAATGTGACGAAAGCTTACATGTTAATTTCAAATTGTGTCTTCTATGAATGTTTTTATTATTATTTCCTTTATCTTCTTTTATATTCAGTTCTTATATATACATGAGGAATGACTCTTATCTACACATTGGAAAATGGAAGTAGCCTGACGACCATTTTGATTTTCTAATATAATGTATCTATGAAATTACCATGACCCTGAAATTTCAGGTTAAAAAGAGGATTTGTGTCTTATTATAGATAAGAGAACAGCTCTCTTACGCTGAAACTAGTGCTTGAAAATGAGTTTTGTGTGTTTCCATTAAAATGTGTTGGTTTTTTTTTTTAATTTTATTTTTGCATTCCCCCTGAAGCAATTCTTTGCCTTGATATCAGGGTTTAGAATATGATGATGAGAGCCTAATGACTGTCTTATCAAATGGAGTCTGTTCTCACCAAACCAATTGTTTAAGGTTCCAGTTACTCATTTATCTGTTAAAAGAAACTGGCCCCAGTGCCTGAAGCTCCTAGCCTTCAAGACTCAGCAGATACTGGGAAGGATAGCTCTTCATGCTTGAAATAACTTCAAGGAAGACACAAGTGATTGTGTCCCCTGACTTATGCCATGTGTGATGTCCTGAAATGTTGAGTGTAAATTGAACTTTTGTAAGCAAACTTATATTTTAAATATAGTAGGGACCCCTCTGACAAATTATTTTGTAATGTGAATTATCGCTTTCTAAGATATGTGTTCTATAAGTTTAACTTTTCATATCCTGGATTTTCTCAAAGCAGGACACACCAGTACTGAATGTACATCTGTCAATAATCATTCCTTGTATCCATTAAGGACAGGGGAAAAATTCAAGTCAAACCAAACATTTATTCAACGTCTACTGTGTTTAGGAACTGTGCTAAGTACCAGGGATGGAGAAGGAAGGGAAAAAAAAAAAGAAATAGACACCTCAGCAGAAGGGAAGGATATGACTCCTATAGTAAGAAGCCACTGATTATGTAAGGCCTTTGAAATGTTGAAATGCATTGCTCTAATAGATTGGAGAGTCCTTAGAAATTTAGGAGAGAACTTTACCCTAATCAAAATTGCCCCCGCTGTACTACTTGCCTAAATGATATCTTTTCCTGGAGTTGGTGGGATGAAGTAAACTGGATAGGATTTTAGAATTGGCAGGAGTCCTAGAGTATATTTAGTCTAAATTCTTAATGTGACAGGAGATGAAAGGCAGATTTAGAGAGGTAAATGACTCGTTCAGTGTCTCATAGTAAATGGCAGAGCTGGGATTTGTACCCAGTTTTTCTGACTCCAGATTTAGTGCCTTTCCATGCTGCCTCCCTCTCCTTAATACTCTTTTGGTTGCTTTGATATTTAAGTATTAATTCTCTGCTTGTCTGAAGGAAGTCTATTTAGAACATGGAACTAAGGCCAAACCTGTAGGTTTAGTCACCACACCATCTACTTAGTTTCCCACTGTCCTACAGCATAGACTACCCACCTACCCATGTCCTTTCCCTATGCTCCCTCAAATCATCTCCTAAATGTTTCCTTCAGGATCAGAGGGAGACTGACAGATACAGAATGGTTGGCTCACTACAAACCATGTACATTATTGGGGGAAAAAAATCCAATTCCAAGAGAGGTCACTTTTCAACATTTTCAAATGCTGAAATTTTTAAAAGAGTGGTCCCCTATGGCTCCAACTCTAAAATTAGTGGCAGGTGACTTATTGGATCCCTCAGTAGCTACAAAATCAGATTTCAACATTTAGAAATGTTCCAAATGGGTCAAGTTCCCAACTTCTGGTTAGGATAGTTTTATTTTAAAAAAATCTTTTTAAAAATTTTATTTTAAAATTTAATGGAGGTGCAGAGCCGTCATGGATAGAGACCTGGCCTTTGAGTACAGGAAGTCTGGGTTTAATTTTTGCCTTTGTCACATGCCTAGTTTGTGACTTGGTGAATGTTACCACTCCTCAGTGTCCTAGTATCTCTGTAATTGTCTCTCTGGGACTATAAATTGCAGATCTGTGTTGAAAATGAAAATTTCTCCTCCTACACCAATGAAATGATAGATAATATAAAAAAGTTTAATTATACAGTTTTGGGCTTCATTTAAGTAAACTTTATTTACATCATTGATATGCCCTGTTGCATCAAAAGGTGTGAACAGTTTAGTGGATTTTCTTATATAATTCTAAATTGATTTCCAAACTAGTTGGAGCAAATTGCAGCCCTACTAATGGTATTTTAATATGCCTGTCTTCCCACAGCCTCATCAATATTTTGCCATCTTTGCCATTTTTCTAGGTGTTAGGTAGAACTTAAAAGTTGTTTCAATTTGTCTTTTTCTTATTATTAGTGATCCGGAGTTATCTTTCATGTGGTTATACTATTTAATCCTGAAGAGAAAATCCCCCAAATTGAGATGCCATACTAATCTGCTAAGCTAAGCCTGAACACATTATAAATGTTTTAATAAAATTCTTCCTTTTATTTTATCCCTTCTTTCTGTCTCTTCCCCTCTCCAACTCCCTCTTTCCTTTTTCGTCTTTCTTTCTTTGACTTTTTAAAACAAATTCCTTAAAGTCATAACAGACTAGATGGTCATTGATTGGCAGTAGAATGATTAGGTTTGAAGTCAAGAAGACCGGTATTCAGATCTTGTCTGATGCTTATTATTGCTTTGTGACTCTGGACAAGTTACTTAACCTCACTGTGGTTCAGATATCTTAAGAATTAGATTCTAAGTTATAGACAGGTCCCCATGGAGAAGTAGGCATTTCTTCTAGTTAGCAGGTATTTTTACTTTGTGTTTCATGAAAACAGAATAGTTTTGATATTTCTTTTTAATTCCAAAGCAAATTATATTTTCTTTAAGGAAAGACATAAATCATACCATCTCTCTGCTCAGAACTTTGACAAGGAAACAGTGAAGTGAAATGTAGGAGAGAAGAGTTCTCCAAAGGTTTATCATTGATGTAGTCGAAGTTCTCAGGCTTTCTCCTTAATTCTCAAAATAGAGAAGAGACTAAATCTTCAGATTCTTGTCTTTTCAAAGAGACCAACTCCCCCATTTCAAAAGTATATGGAAATTTTTAATAGGACCAGAACTGCTTCTTTAAGGAAAAATTAATTTGCAACATGTGAACTAAGAATTCCCAGAAGAACAGACTGGTTTTCAGAGAAGCAGAGGAGCTAGAGACCAAACTGCCAACATTCACTGGATTATGGAGAAAGCAAGGGAGTCCAGAAAAACATCTACTTCTGCTTCATTGACTACACTCAAGCTCTTGACTGAGTGGATCACAACAGAATGTGACAAGTCCTTAAAGAAATGGGAGTACCAGATCATCTTGTCTTCTGAGAAACCTGTATGTGGGCCAAGAAGATTGGGAAAGGAGCACACAAGGCTGTATAATGTGACTTCATTTTTTAACTTAAATGCAGATTACGTCATATGAAATTCCAGGCTACATGAATCAAAAGCCAGAATTACGGTTGCTGGAAGAAATGTCAACAATTTCAGATATGTAGATGATACCACTCTAATGACAGAAAGTGAAGAAGAACTAAGAAGCCTCTTGAGGGTGAAAGAGGAGAGTGTAAAAGACTTTCATGGAGAACTCATGCAAGGATGGTGCTTATATGGTAATCAGAAGCATTACAAAGATACTTTATAGGTCTCTGAAGAACTTTGGAATCAATTGCATGACATGGGAGATGCTGGCAAAGGACTATGCAGCATAGCACACAGCAAAGACTGTACTATGCTCTATGAGCAAAGCAGAATTGCAGTAGCTCAAAAGAAACAGGAGACGCACAAATTTACCGCAAATGTTCATGTGGACTACTTGTGCCCTACCTGTAGTAGGGCATTCCCAGCTCATATTGGTCCAATCAGACACATTGTACTTTTACTCCAACATAGTGATATTGTTTTGGTCCTCTTCAAGAACAAAGGACAACAATTACCAACCACCACCACTACCCATGATTCTAAATTATTAGCCTCAGCCATTACCCTGGGACTACAATTTTACATTTAATTTTCTGCCATGTATACATCTTTTCAATACCTCAGCCTCAAAAGGTCTCAAAATCAACATAATCATCTCTTTCCTGCCCTATCATGTGTCTTTTCCCTGAATTTCCACATTTGTCCTCATGACAATACCGGTCAACTTCCCAGTTTTCCAAGATACCATCATGGTGCCATGTTTGACTCCTCTTCAGTTGCCTATTTGAATCAGTGTTCCCCCCTCTCTCTCTCTCTCTCTCTCTCTCTCTCTCTTTCTCTCTCTCTCTCTCTCTCATTCATGCCTTCCTTTCCCCCTGCACTCTTACAACTTTCATTCTGACTCTCATCACTTCCCACCTGGTTATATGTAATAGTCTTATAACTAATACCCCAATACCTATTTTATGCTCTATCACATCCTTCACTTATTTTGATAGTTCATGACCTTGTGCCCCCCCAAATTTTCTTCACTTCTTTGTTGGGATCTCCTCTTTATCCTTATTATGTTCTACCTTGTATCATACTTGTCTACAATATTCATCATTGAAAATGAACTTTAAGTTTCTTGACAGCAAGCACTGTGTAGTTTTTCCTATTTGTATCCCCAACACATAACATAGTACCTTGCACCTAATAGGTTCTTAATAAATGTTGGTAAAATTGAAATTAAATTGGAACAAGTAAATCCCATTCTTCATATCCGGAACATAATTAATTAGAGACAGAATATGAATTGCAGTACCAGATATGTTTTCTTTCATATCCAGTCCAGAGTTAAAATCTCTTACCTTTCTGTTTCATTTACAATAAAATTCAGACTTTCATTTCTGCAGACTTTTTTTTGCCTTCTCTGGTGAGAGAAATAAACTTGCCATACGTTGCTTTGGGAAGAAGAGGGAAAGCACAGATATTTTCAAATCCCTGATCAGTAACTCTACTGAACCAGTATTTGTTAGGGTCATATTTTGAATAAATTTAAAATATCACTAGAATAATTCTGCTCACTCCCAGGGCTCCCCAGGAATTCATTTCAGTTTAACAATTACTTTTTCTTTCCTTTTTTTTTCTGAATGACGGTAGTAGATGACTGAATCACAGTGATAGATTAATATTGAACCTGGAAAGGAAGCTAGAGATCATGTAGTCCCACGTAGTTGTTTTCAAAGTATGATCCCAGGACCCTTGGAAAAACCCATGGCCACTTTCACATGTAAGGTCAAAACAATTTTTGTAATAATTCTAACATTTTAATTTCTAATACTGTAAATATTGATGTAACCCACAAAATAAAAGTTCTTTGGGGGTGTCCTCAGTAACTATTAAAAGTGTAAAGGAGTCCTGAGACCCAAAAGTTTGAGAATCTCTGGTCTTACCTCTTTGTTTTACAAATGAGGAAATTAAGTCTCAAGGAGATAGAGTGAATTGCATAAAGCCAGGAAGCTAGTATGTAACAGAGGTAGGATCTGACCCTGTCTTTTAATTGCAAATTTAAAACTCCCTTCCTTCCTTCCTTCCTTCCTTCCTTCCTTCCTTCCTTCCTTCCTTCCTTCCTTCCTTCCTTCCTACCTTCCTTCCTTCCTTCCTTCCTTCCTTCCTTCCTTCCTTCCTTCCTTCCATTTTTCCTTCTTTTTTTCTTTCCTTCCCTTCCTCATTCCAAATAGTTTTCCAGAATGGTTGGCTTCACAGCTCCACTGACAGTGTGTTCATGTCCACGTTGACTATTTCTATCATAAACTTCAATTCATCATACAGAGTCTAGGATAGTAGTACATGGCTCATAGTAGGCCCTAGTGGGCTGCTAGGTGGTGCAACGGACAGAGTGCCGGAGCTGAAGTCCAGAAGATTTATCTTGGCCAGTTCAAATCTGGCCTCAAACACTTATCAGCCGTGTGACCTGGGCAAATCAGTTAATCCTGTTTGCCTCAGTTTCCTCATCTGTAAAATGAACTAGAAATGGCAACCACTCTAGCGTCTCTGCCCAGAAAACCCTAAATGGGGTCATGAAGAGTCAGAGAGGCCTGAACAGCAAGAACGACTCACTTACTAAAAGCTTGTTGCATTGAATTGTAAAATCTTAGAGTTGACTTAAGTGTCACTTCCCTTAAAATTAGTGATTTGGAGCATTTTTCATATAGTTATTGGTCTTTTGTCATTCTTCTGAAATTGTTAATATCTTTAGACCACTCATTTATAGGGGAATGGTTCTTTGTGTCATATGTGTATGTGTGTGTGTGTATACACACTTATATGTGTGTATACCCCCAAGTGTGTGTGTGTGTGTGTGTGTGTGTGTGTGTATACATATATATTGTGAGAAATGTGGTTTTGGGGATCACTGGACTTCCTAGTCAGGGCCAAAGTCCTGAGGAAGAACCCTGTGATAATCCCTAGGGAAGGCTGTACAGACCACAGGACTCCCAGAGGAAGACCAAGTGGTAGCCCACCCCTTAATCTGTGGGGATCACAGGGCCTCCTAGGGGTCAGACCCTAAGGAAGACCCAAGTGATGGCCCCTTAGGACGGCGATAAGATCACAAGGCTCCCGAGACAGGGCCGGAAGTCCCATGTGATGTCCCCTTAAGAAGGCCATGCAGACCACAGGGTTCCCCAAGGGAATCCAGAGTGGTAGCCCTCTTAACACCGCAGTGGGGATCACAGGACACCCCAAGACAAGATCCAGGAGTAAGCCTGGCGAGCTTCTGCTGCCTGTTGCTTCCCTTCACTTGACCTTAGGAAAACCCATGTGATTTGCCCATTCACACCCAAAGAACTCAGGACCAGAGTGGGCAGAGGAAGGCATTTTATTACACTCCCCAAGAGAGTGGGTGTAGTGCTCAAGGGAACACTCACACCAATACAGCTGCAGGAGCAGGGGTAACCATTCCCTCCACTCCTGCTAGAGTCATGGTTAGTTTACAATCTTTGTTTTTTACATAGTTTTCCTAGGTTATATAGTTTATATAAATAGGATAATAAGGATACAGAAGCAAAAGTGAAGTTAATTAGATTTTCCTTGTCTTAGTTTAGGATTAAACTATATTCTTTTACTTCCCCTACTTTCCTTCTTTAACATATGCAAATGATGCAAATCAGTAGGCCTGGATTCTTGACCAAGACCAGACCCTAGATAAGCTTGAACTGGTTCAAGTGGGTTTGGCCTCTCTAATTCTCTAGACTGCCTTCTCAAAAAGTATGCACATTCATACAAGCCTCTGACCTCTCACCTGACCAACCTTGAGGCCTGGTCTCTGCTAAAGCTGGGGTGGGGGAGGGCAGGGAAGCACACCTTTAGTTCTGTGGAAACAAAACTCCTCCCATTTCTTACATATATAATACACATTTATACATTTTAAACATTATATATTCCTTATATGTTTGGGGGGCCAGACCTTTATCAGAAATATTTAATGCAAAAATTTTCTCCATTCAACACCACCTCTTCTATTATATTGATTTTATTTTTTTAAAGTTTTAAAATTTTATATAATTGAAAAAGTATATTTATCTTTTAATACATGTATCCCTATCACCTGTCTACCTCTTTTGATTAAGAATTCCCTAACATAACTCCCTCCAGCCTTCATTTTAGAATATACTGCTTTTTGTTCTCTTCTATGTATTATTATAATTAATATTTTTAGAATGTGACCTTTCATTTTATATCCTTGTGTAACTTCTTTTGGTGTATAATGTGAGATGTTGGTTTATACCTGTTTTCTGCCAAACTGCTTTCCAGTTTTCTCAGCATTTCCTGTCAAATAGGGAACTCTTTCCCTTTTAAGTAGTTGGTATTTTTGGTTTATCAAATACTGGGCTATTGTATTCAATTGCTCTTGGGTATTGTTTATCTAGTCCAGGGGTGGGAGGCCACATGTGCCCTCCAGGCTGCAGGTTCCCCACTCCCTATTTAATCTATCCTCCTCTCTCCCCTCCTCCCACCTCTCTTTCTCAACAAATACCAAATGGTTTGATGATTATTCCTTTATGACGTTGATTGGGATCTGGTGATACTATGCCTCACTTTGTGTTTCATTTCTTTTTTCTTCATTATTTCACTTGAGGTTCTAGACTTATTGTTCTTCCATATTAATTTTCTTACTTTATCTAGTCCTGCAGAGTAATTCCTTGTTCTTTTGATTGTATCACACAAATTTTGTAAATGAATTTAGGCAATATCATTTTTTTTATTACACTGCCATAGCTGTATCTCCAGTGTTTTAAATATTCCTTTATTTTGGTAAAGAGTATTTTGTGTTTTATAGGTCCTAGTTGGTTAACTTCTCACTGCCTTGTGTTGATAGTTAACTACTAGATATTTCAAGCATTTTGTAGTTGAGTGGAATTTCTCTTTGTATTTTTTCCTCTTGATTTTCTACTGTATTTATAGACAAATACTCTGATGACTTTTGTGTTCAGCCTCATCTAAAACTTTTTAGGATTCTTTCCCATTTTTAGGCCAAGACTCTGGTTTGGCTTCCTTAGTGTTTCGTGACGGATTCTTAAAACCAGATATAACACCTTTTACTTCTCAGAAAGAGGAAAGGTAACACTGTTTGAGATTGGATTGTAGATATAGGAGAACCCTTTGAGTAATTTACTGTTAGAATTTTCTTCAAGGATTTTGCATTTAAGTCAAACTCTTGGGTTTGGTTTGGTTTAGTTCTCCCCTCCCCCCTTCCATTTTCTGGAAACAGCCTTTACTGGGAAAAAAAATTAATATTCAATATTTGGATTTTTTCTCCATCTACTGTTGGTGTTGTTTGGTGTTAGTATGCAGTTGTAGTTTGTGCCTTTCTTCTCTCCTTGCCTGCTGGAATAAGCTGCTAATTATTTTTTTATCTGTGTAAGCTTGTTCCTGCCTCCCATGAACACTTACCCCCTCAGAAAGTTTTTGTCTTTTTCTCTCTTTGGCCTTTGAACAAAAAAAGAAAACCCATCTATGGACCTGCAGGCT
The DNA here is from genome assembly GCF_011100635.1 of Trichosurus vulpecula. Lineage (NCBI taxonomy): Eukaryota > Metazoa > Chordata > Mammalia > Diprotodontia > Phalangeridae > Trichosurus > Trichosurus vulpecula. The sequence goes on from NC_050576.1 coordinate 133,968,713, forward strand.
TATAAACAAAAAGCAGAAAGCTAATGTTTGTTGTCTTTAGGGGAGAAAGCTGGAAAGGGAGAAAAAAAGGGTAGCTCTGAATCTTTCCATTTTTCTCCATCTTCACATTAGGCATCTCATAAAATTAAGGATGATGGAATATTCATCACACTGAGCAAAGTTCTTGCAGTTATAATTCATAAATAATATTGGCAATTAAATTCAAGACTGCCTGTTTATAGGCACAAAAAAAGAAAGCTGTCTAGCTCTGAAATGTGGAGATATACATATTTGTCTTGTGAGACAAATATGAATGGAGAGAACACATATTTAGGATTCACACGGAGGTCATGTAAGGAGGAGTGTTTTAATTTAATTAAAAAGCATAATTAATCCTAGACAGATTTCATAGCATACTACTGCTAGATGTAATGAACCAGGAGCATTTCTAAAGCAGAAAATAAATGAAATTTTGACATGTAAACAATGAAAAAAATATCCTTGATGGGGGGAGTTCGAGAAATTTGTCTGAGGCATGAGGAATAAAAATGATTCTGTTCCTGCTTACCAGAGCAAAATTGGAACGTCAAGTTATTTCTTTTAATAATGAAAAGCTAATATTATATGTTCATTGTTCATAGGATGACAGACCTAGAGATGGAAGGGACCATGGAAGCCATCAAGTCCAAACTTTTCATTTTATACAAATGAGAAAAATGTGGTTCAAAAGCTGACGTTGCCTTGTTTCACTCAGGTAGTAATTGTCAGAGGTGGAATTTGAGCCTGGGTCCTGAGACCCCAGAGCTGCTATTTCCCCCACTACAACGCATTGCCTCCACTGGAAAGGTCATTCAGATATCGCATTGAATGACTTTCATGCTTGCCAGAAATGCCAGATTTCATTTTTTTTTGTGAACGATTGGTCTTAATAGTGAGGAGACGCCCGGTTAATGCTTATAGTAGGTTAGCAGGTATTGATGATAGCTGAACCTGACTTAGGAGAGCCAAAGAATTTGCAGTGGAAAGATGGCCAGACTAGAAGTCAGGAGAAACCTACGTTTAAATCTCACTGCTGATGCTACTGTTTGTGGGGCCATAGACAAATCATCTAAGAATCATAACAGTAATGATAGCTAGCATTTATATAGTGCTTTGTCAATAGCATTTCACCTGATCCTCACAACAACCTTGTGCAGTAGGTGCTGTTATTATGCTAGTGAGTATCCGAGATGGTGTTTGGACTCAGGTCTTCTTAACTAAACCCCTTGACAATAACTGGAATTTTGTAATACCATTTTAAACTTTACAAAATACTCTACATACAGACTCATAGGATCTTGGCAACAATATTAGGAAGGTGGTGCTATTATTATTATACCTATTTTATAGGTGAAGAAAACTGAAGTTTTCTTTCAGAGGAATTTAGTGACTTGCCCAAGGTCACACAGCTAATAAATGTCTAGCTTATCCAACCACATGCTGCCGCCTAACTTCCCTTTGATTCGCTCATTTTAAAAATGGGGATAAAAAAAAAATAAAAAAAAACAAAAAAAAGAAAAAAAAACAAAAAAAAATGGGAATAATATAGTATCTTACCTAAAAATAATGCCTCATTGAGTCACTGATCAAATGAGATAATATATTCGTTGTTCTGCAAACCTTAAAGCAACATGTAGATGTTAGTTGTTATTTTCTTATACACACCTACTTCCTAGCTCCAGATTCAAATGTGAGACAATTCCGTGTGTAAGGAAAAGCTCCATGATTTGCCAAAGTGATAAATTCATCGGACCATAGGGCTTTAAATAGTTTTCCTCATACGAGTAATTTTCTTATCATATAGGTATTCCTTGCTTTTTATCACAACATGATATTGGAAAACGGGTTTCACAGAATGCATCATGGTAAAACAGAACTGTGTTTTTTCCCCCACTGTGCCAAATGCCATAATCAGGGGCTACATTTCTAAACCAGGAATTAGAATCCAGTATACTGTAATTCTAAACACACACACACACACACACATATACATGTATAAACAGGGTATTCTGAATGCTTTAGTGCAGTTTTAAGCTATGAAAAACCTTTGGGACAATGTGTATGTGTACTTTCAGTAGCCAACTAAATAATAAAATAACAATTCATGTCCTATAAAGGAAGGAAGGAAACAAGCATTTATTATGTGCTTAACTATGTGCTGGGCACTGTGCTAAGCACTGGAGATACCAATACAAAGAGAAAAACACCCCCTGTCCTCAAGAAGCTTACGTTCTAGTTGGGGAAGATGACACACAAAAGGGAGCTGAAAAGGCAGGGGCCAGGGAATGAAAGAGCGTGGGTTTTGAAGTTAAGAGGAAGTTAGGAACAAGGCCAGCCTGGGCCCCTCCACCAACTGCAGCCTCCAGGAAGAATTCGCTTATATTCGATTATGAGCCCCTTGATGGCCAAGGTTTTCTTTTTCCTCTTTTGGTATTCCTAGTGCTTAGCATAGTGCCTGGCGCAGAGAACGTTTAATAAATATTATTTGACTGACTGAGAATGGGGCCTGGCCTTACAGAGGTGTATTCCATGGGGAATGGACCTAGGGGTAGAAAGCTCTTCCAGGGTAAGGAGGTCCCAGGTGCTGATGAGGGAAGTTCCAGGATGAGCCAGCAGCAGAGGGGGCCGTGATTTTGAAGTCTTAAATGTACATATGCTACGTTGTTGTCGTTCAATCATTTCAGTTATGTATGACTCTTGGTAACCCCATTTGAGGTTTCCTTGGTGAAGATGCTGTCGTGATTTGCCATTTCTTTCTCCAGCTCATTAGCAGATGAGGAAACTGAGGCAAACAGGGTTAAGTGACTTGCCCAGGGCTACACAGCTAGTAAGTATGAGGCTGGATTTCAACTCAGGAAGATGTATATACTATACACATTAATCTATGAGAGGTCCTAATGTATTGTAAAATATACAGATAGCAGTAGGGACTTATACCGAGTATTCAGACTCCATATCCAATGCTGTTGCTCTATACTATGCAAACATATGAGTTCAACTCTATGACATCATAATTTGACCTAGAATAAATACAATTTCAATAATAAGTATTAAACAATGTTAAGATTTTGCTTCCTGCTTTACACTTGCACTTTTTATACTTCCTTTGCATTAAATTCAGCTCTGTATGTATTTTATCCCCTCCTAGAATATAAGCCCCTTGAGGGCAGGATCTGTTATTTTTCATCTTATATCTCCTGCCCCAAGCAAGTGCCTAGTACATAGAAGACTCTGCAAATGTTTGTTGGAGCAATTGAATTGACCTGAATTTTGAATTTATAAAGTAGAAAGGTTTGGGGGGAATGAATTGGGTGACCCAGAGATACCCAGACAAGTTCAAACTGGTGCCTTTCTTCTCCTCTCAGTTTCCTTTTTTGTGAGTAGAGACATTCAAATTTATTTCACTGACTTTAGAAGTCATGATTTTCAAACTAAGTGTGCAACTGCAGTAATTCTCTTCTACCACTCTGTTTGCTCGTGTAAACTAGTATGCCAGTCATGGGCAAGAGTATAGTATTTAGTGCATGGCACTGGCCTTGAGTCAGAAGGTCTTAGCCCAAACCCACTGTTTTTGCTGCCGCTATGGCTACATAACTAGCTAGCTTAGCATTTACAAAATGCTTTAAGTTTTGCAAGACACTTTACCAATATAATCCCATTTTATCCTCACAGCAGTAACAGGCGCTATTGGTATTCCCTTTTACCAAAAAGGGTACTCAAGCAGACAGAGATTAAGTAACTTTCCCAAGATCATTAACCCACTAGTTAATGTTTGCAATGGGATTCGAACTGATGTCTTCCTGACTGTAGTACTCTATCCACTGGTCCACCTAGCTGCCGTTGCTTAACCTGGTGCCTGGGTAATAATAATAATCTGACATTTTTGTAGTGCTTTAAGATCACAAGGCACTTTTCATAGCATTATCTCTTTGCAGCCTCCAAACAAGCTTGTAAGGTGGGAATAGATAGTAAGTATAGGCAGCTATCTGAGGTGGGTAGAACCCTGGACCTGAACTCCTGAGTTCAAATTCTGCTTCAGATGTTGCCAGCTGTGTGACTCTGTGCATATCATGCCTCTGTATCCTAATCTGTAAGATGGGGCTAGCTCTTGCCTTCCAGGGTTGTTATGAAGATAAAATGATATTGTCTTTGGAAAGTACTTTGCAAACTTTAAAGCTCTGTGTCAGTGCTAACTATTATTATTAGTGTGGAAGGTGCTCCTTCAATCCTGGGCTTCCCAAACCCAAGATTACCATTCCATGACATCATACTGCCTCTCACTTAATCTCACTAGACCAAGGCATATATAAAATGGCGATAATACATCTGCTATCTACCTCATTGAGTTCTGAGAAGAATCGTAACTGTGAAACACTAAGTCAGTATATAAACCAACAAATGACAACTAAAAAATGGAGCATAGTAGCTAGAGTTCTAGGCTTCAAGTCAGGGAGACTTGGGTTCAAATCTTGCCTCTGACATTTACTAACTCTGGACCCTGGACAAATCTCTTTTCAACTCTCTGTGTTTCATTCCCCTCATCTGTAGGATGATGGGGTTGGATTAGATGACCTCCAAGGTCCTTTCTAGCTTTAAACCTGTGATCCTGTGAATGGACACATAAAAAGTGAAATGAACGTGTGTTTCAGGTACTCATGAATCAACTACAGGGAAACGTTAAATGGTGAAAGGAGGGCATTCCCTGTACTCTGTGTTGTTGTTCAGTCATTTCAGTCATGTCCGACTCTTAGTGGCCCCATTTGGGGTTTTCTTGGCAGAGATACTGGAGTAGTTTGCCATGACCTTCCCCAATTCATTTTGCAGATGAGAAAACTGAGGCAAACAGGGTTAAGGGACTTGCCCGGGGTCACACAGCTAGTAAATGTCTGAGGTCACATTTGAACTCAGGTCTTCCTTACTCCATGCACTATGGGCTGTGCCACCTGGCTGCCTCGTACTGTAGTTTACGTCAATCGCAGTTATCCCCTATTCTATAGGAACTTAGAGTATAGAAATTTACTATTATGAAATTCACAAATCTGAGAAATGATTTTTATGTTTGTTACTTTTAAGTAGTCTCAGGTATGTTTTAGTAAATAGGGTTTTTCTATTACCATTGCATTTAAATTGCCAAAATGATTTATCTATTTATGCTTTGCCTCATCCTTTTAGTCCAGGACAAGCTATTTATTTCTAAAAGCCAGAAGCATCCGCAGAGGTCTAAAGAAAAGGATCAGAGCCTAGGAATTATGTGTTATCCTTGTGTAGGATCTTGAGGGAAGGGATTTGACAGCCTGAATAACTTCTCAGTTGATTTTGATTTTTTTTCCAGTAAAGCTATCTTTTACTTCACCCTTACCTTATAATATGTTCTTCTGAATGAAGAAATGTTCATTACTTCAGTGTAGCTGTTCTGATTTACTTTAAATTATTCTTAACATTTTATCTTCAAACTATTTTTTTTAAAAATTATGTATTTTTACAAGATTTGTTTCTTAATGAGATTTTTATTCTGGGTCAGGCAAACTTTTTTTCCTAGTCTTATATTTTGCCAAATTTATAATGAAAGTGCAAATGAAGATCGGATTTAATAGAGAGAAGTTGTCATTATGGGCAGTTTTCCAGAAGAAGGTCTCTTCCATGTAGTGAGCTCTGGACAGTACAGAGGAACAATTCGTTTACTTCATCTGAGATAGGATAATTTTTGAAAAAATATATATCAGCTCTGGATTTTGGTTAACTAAGGCTTTAGAGTTTGATTTGTCTCCAGTCTCACAGCAGAATCAGATGGGATTAAGAGATTTATTCAATTTCATTTGTTAGCAGCTATCCCCATATAGGCCTGTAAAATGAATATGGGAAGCTAGAAGTACTAGTCCCTGACACATATAACATAATAAATGTCTTATTGGGTTAGACCAGTCACCCATATTCTCTCTTATATTGATACCAAGGAACTTTTTCTAGGAAGACATAGTGATTGTTTTCCATGGAGTGATTCTCACAAAGATTAATATGTTTCCTGAATATTCCTGACTTTCCCTTGATGGTTTTTGGTCTTCCCATTGGCTTCCATGACAGTGCATTCTCACGAGTCTTCTATCTTCTCTGTTTTCTTTTTTCTGGCTTGTCTTCTTCTTGACATTTAAACCAATTACTCGGAGGTCATTTTCTCTACACTATACTGGTGATCTCATCTGCTTATCATGTCTATGCAGATGACTTTCAAATCTATTTCTTTAAGCCTAACCTGTCCTAAGGACTACCATCCCCTATTATCAACTTACCTGAATGTCTCAACAATATTTCAAACTCATTATTCTAGTATTGAACCTCTCCTTGATTAATCAGTTTCTTTTAAAGGCATTGTCATACTTCTATTCACTCAGGCTTAGAACCTTGGAATGGTCTTTTTGACTGTTGACTCTTCTCTCTCCTTCCCACCATACCTTCAATCAGTTGCCAAGTGCAGTTGATTCTGCCTTTATCTCTTGTACTTGGTTTTTCTTCTCTGCCCTCACTTTAGCCAAAGTAGTTCAAGTTCCCCACCCACCCCTTCCTTACCCAGACTATTGTAATAACTGTTTAACTTTCCACATCTAGTCAGTCACTCCTCCATTCATCTTTCACATTACCACCATTACTGTTCCTAATGCACCTCTCTAATCATGCCAGTCTTTCGCTTAAAAAAAAAATCACTTGTCTTCCAGCACTTACCGAGTCAAGTATAATTCCTGATCTTGGTATTCAGCGTCCTCCACAGTCTTAACTTCAAGTTATTTGTCTAGCTTTATCTCATATTACTTTCCTTTGCACATTATACATTCCAGCAAACTGACCTACTTTTTATCCTCTGTTTTTATTCTGACCTCTGCAGTTTCCATGCTATTGGTCAGACCATCTCTCATGGCTAGAATAGAGTAGTCCTTCCTCCATCTCTCTTTGAGGTTTTCCATTCCTTCCTTGCAAATCCAACTTTGATGCAACCTCTTCCATAAAGTCCTCTGTGACCCCGTTTTTCTTCACCTATCTCCTGAAGTGAAAATAATGCCTTTTGCTTCAAAATTCTCATAACATTTTGGCTGTATCTCTCTTTTGTTCCAATTACTCTGTCCTTTGTGTCATAGTTAATTGTGTACTTGTCCTTGGCCCCATTAGATTATGAATTTGTTGAGAGCAATGCCTGTTTTATATGTATTTCTGTCTTTTCAGTGTGTCATGAACATAGCAGATCTCAGTGTCTTGCACATAGAGATTATTGAAATATATTGTATGTTTAGCTTCCATAATCTCCTGAAGAGCAATGAGCTTTGTGGGTGTGCTGGCCATTGTATAAAGTAGTTAGTTCCTTGGGGTTACAGGTGAGGATGTTAGAAGTTTTGCCCATAAAATCTAAGGGCTGCATCCTAGTTCTAGTACTCCGTGAATTGATAAGCAGGCAAGAGTGTGCTGTAGTCAACTTTAATTGGCTCATGAGAGCTGATTGTTAAATTTTCTGTATGTATGTTTTTCATTTAGGAAATTGGCAAATGTTATAAATCAGTTCTTCATTTATTGTCTTTTATTGTCTAGAGTTAATGAAATGTTGGAAAAAATGTTAATGATGCAGATTAAACTTAGAAGTACGTCTTATATCCCCCCCTCCCCCCACCCGCGGGACTTGTTTGTTAAACATTTACCACCAAATCATGGTGAACAGGATATGATATGCTGCCATTCCTGTGAGTATATACATTTACAAAGAAGAAGAAGAAGAAGAGAGGGTGGCTGTTTTAACATATCAAAATGAAGGATAAACTCTAAGGTAGCAGAAAGATCACAGAGTTGAGTGGTGTGGGTCTTAATGGCTATGTGGACTTTGGCAAATTACTTGACAAATTTATCCTGGGTCACATTTTCCTTCTTTGTCAAATGATGAGATTGGGTTATACAAGTGGTTCTCAAAGTATGGTCCATGGACCACAGGAGTCCTCAAGACCCTTTTAGGGAGTCAACATAAAAACTGTTTTCCTAATAATACTAAGATATTATTTGCTTATTGAAACACTTTTCCCTTTTTCAATCCCATTTCTTTGTGAGGTGGTATTATTTTTGTATACATTAAACAAAACAATATATAACAGATTGAAAGTAGAAGCAGATAGAAGAACCCAGCTGTCTTCTGTTAAGGTCAGACATTAAAGAGATTTGCACAGATGTAAAACAATGCCATTTTTTCTCATGATTGTTTTGGAAGATATAGTTGTTTTCCATAAAAATATATCATGGTTTGTCATTGTTATTTTAAAATGAATAAATGAATATTTTAAACATTTATAAGTTTTCATTTATAATATAATAAATATTGACAGATGTAATGCACAGAAACAAAAGCTATTTGGGGTCCTTAATAGCTTTTAAGAGTGTAAAGGGGTCCTTAGACCAAAAATATAACAATCCTTGGATTAGATGATCTCTGAGGTCTATTCTAGCTCTATTAATCTATAAATGTTTAGATGATTGATGTTAGAATTTCATTCATTAATATGAGAAATATTTTAAGGATGGAGTTCCTTGGTGGCCATTTTAACATACCACTTCAGCAAGTGCTGATATAGCCTATCTCTAAATTTGAATACACGTACTACCTGTTACAGGAGATGTGAACCTTGTGCAAAAGTAGGGTGGTGCCCAGACATAGCAACAAGGGGAAGGAGAATGGGTTGATCTTTACCTGTATCCAATGGCCACACAAAGAAGGTTCATTACACAGTTGAAGTGGAGGCTTTCGAGCTTTCAACTATACCCTATTACAGCCAAACTTCTTGTCCCTTCTTGTTCCTAATTTTACCACTGGATGTTTGAAGATGAGTATGTAAAATATGGAGGCAGCAAGGTGGCTCACTGGGTGGAACTCTGGGGCTGGAGTCAGGAAGACCTGAGTTCAAATGTGGCCTTAGATTCTTACTAGCTGTATGATCCTGGGCAAGTCACTTAACCTCTGTTTGCCTTAATCCACTGGAGATGGAAATGGTAAATCACTCTAGTATCTTTGCCAAGAAAAACCCATGGACAGTATAGTCCATAGGGTCAGGAAGAGTCAGATATGACTGAAAAGCAAACAAACAGCATGTAAAATATGGGGTCTTAAAGTAAACAGGGAGGGGAGAGAGGCGGTGGGAGTCAAACAAGCATTTATTAAGTGTCTGCTGTGTACCAGGCACTGTGCAGAACTCTTTATAAATATTATCTCATTTGATGCTCACAATTCGATCCCGTGAAATAGATCCTACTGTTGTTATTATCATTATTATTATCATTTGACAATAAGTAAAGCAAAGCAGACAATGGTTAAATGCCTTTTCCACGTCCTGACTGTGGGTCCAGCATTCTACTGCAATACCCAGGGTAGGGATAATCTGGACAATGTTAAGACTTATTGACAGACATTGCTAAAGTAAGCTATGCAGACTCCTTATGGGGCCATCATTACTTGAATAATGTCTGTGTTGAAATGAATGTGGTTTTTTTTCTTTTTATCTTCCTGCAGTGTCTGAAATCTGAAAGTAGTTAAGATATTGGTACAACATTCAAAGACAGGAACTCTAAGAACAGGCTGGGGTTAGAGCTACACATTTTGAAAATCATCTGTATAGGGGTTAATAACTGAAGTCATGAGAAAAAATATAGAGGAAGAGTTTTTAACCTGGGGTCTGTGAATTTTTGAGAATATCTTGGTCACTATAGTTCAGTCTAATGGGCTGATTTTGTAATCTTTGTATTTTATCATATGTTTTTAGAAATATTATTCTGAGAAGGAGTCCAGAGGCATGGCCATGGTTGTCTGTGACACAAAAATGAATAGAAACTCCTGGTGGTGAGGAAAACCACTTGCCCATGTGCCTAGAGATAGTGACAATTTGAGGGTGACTGTAAATATCTCAAATTGTATGGACTTGGATTTTGTATCCCCAGGCCCTAGATCAGTGCCTCTCACACAGCAGATAATTAAGTTTGTGGAACTGAATCAAATTCATTTCTACAATATAAATTGCATAGATTAAGAAAGACACCAGTAACCTCAGAGATTTTGATATTTCTCCAAAAGGTAATTTAATATTGATAAAAATCACACTGGCAATTTATGTCTCTTTTTCTTTTTTCTCCAGAGAAATCAATATGTTATTGTATAAGTAGTACTCCCAATGAATAAAGGAAGTTATTTTATCATGGTGAAAATTCTCTCCTTATTAGACAACTTGAAAGAACCAACATCTGAAGACATTTTAATAATCTTTTTTCACCTAATTCTTCATTCTTTGTTTGAAGTCCTCTGCCTGACATTTAAGACCCTCCTTAATCTGGTTAGTCTTTTCTTATACTACTGACTAAATCCGCTCCAGCCCAATTTGAGAAGTCTGTGAACAAACTCTAGGTCTTCCGACCTCTCTGCTTCTTGTTCAGAGGGTTCCCTATGCCTGTAATGTTTTTGCCTACTCCCTCTTTGTTTATCAAATCCATATTCATCCTTTAAAGCCAATCAAATGCTGGCTTATTCATGAAGACTTCCCTACTGCCCTTGGTCAGTAATTTTTCCTCCCTTGACTTCATATTGTTCCTTGTTTTTCATCTGCTTAATATGTGATGTACAATCAGTTCTGTTATAGCAAGACATATATGTTCCTCAAAAGTGCCTTGCCTTGCAAAATTATGCAATAACAACCACAGGGCCTAGGTAAATTGGAGATAGGGGCACAACATTCCAAAACTTCTTCAGTGACACATCAAGAAAAGATAGGAACCTAATGAAAATGGTAGCACAGTTTTATACAAGTTAAATGGTTAATAAGTACTACGATAAATTGTGGCAGGGCTGGCAAAGTCTCTTAATAGTTAGACAAGCCACAACCCTGGGGGTAACAGTTGGAGGCTATGGCAGAGTGGATATCCTCTCCTCATGGATCTTTCTTGCACTAGAATATAGACAATAAATATGTCAGTTTACCTTTATAAAACCCCAAGTTTGCTAGTGAAAGTGGGCATCAGAATGGTTGTGGTTTGTGAATTATTATGAAGTGGTGCCATCCTGCGTTCTCACCATTTCTCATGGAAGAAATTGCTCATAAACAAACCAAAATTCTGGTTATGCTTAAATGATTCCCTAATAAATCAATCAGGTTGCAACAAATTCGTGTTTTCAGAAGAAGCATTATAGCAGAACTGACTGTATGTTATTTTGTATTAATAATAGGTAAATGGCCTAGCTAGTGGATAGATCACAGGACCTGGAGTCAGGAAGACCTGAGTTCAAATTTAGCTCAGACATTTATTAGCTTAGCTTTATGACTATCACTTAATCTCTGTCTATCTCAGTTTCCTTATTGTAAAATAAGGATAATATAGTTTCTATTTCATAGGATTGTTTTGAGGATCAAATGAGTTAATATTTGTAAAGCACTTTGCAAACCTTAAATTACTGTACTATATTATTATTATTGTAATCTTTATGCATCTTTTATAAAATCAAAGACCTCATTGTGGCATTGAAGTGATCCAGGGACCTTGAACACTATGTTAGAAGATCCCAAGCTCTTGCAGATCCTACAACTTTTGACTATGGGCTGTGTCAGACTGTATATGAATTACCTGAAGACCAATCAAGTTCAGTTTGTGAGATTTGTCAATGGCTTGGCCCGTCAGTGATGAATTCTTCAGCCACAATAAATCCTGAAAATTGTCTACTAAGTCAGAGAGGGTGTGCTGGTATAGGGAGTAACCATATTGATAAATGTATGGATCATTGAAGGAATGATGTGTCCCAAGACAAGCCAACTCTAGATCCCCTTCTGTGCTCTAAAGGCATCTCAAAGGGCAGTGGGGTTTCTTTCTGTTACCATCAGCCCAAACTTCCATTCAGCTATATTTCATAATGTCAGTTACCAATTATAGTTGGTATCTCCCTTATAATATTGATACTTTCCAATGATCAGCACCCAACCCAGTACCATTTAATCAATTAACTTTAGTTAACTTTTAAAAGAGGTATATTTACTGAGAAAATATAGGAAGAACGGAAGTACAGACATTCCCCCCTGCCCTCACCTGGGGGCAGTGTACACTCTGTTATACCATCTTGGTTCCTGAGGAAAGTGGGTCCAAACTTGAAGCAGTTTCTACAGAATATTCAATCTACAAAGTTCACTTCCGAGTGATGCATAACTAAAGGATGAGTTACTGTCATTTCCTCTTGGTTGCCTTTGATCCATTTCTGTGCTAGGCCAAGTAGGTTCCTTGAGACTTTACTCCCCACTAGATGCCACAAAATCTGGCATAGACTTCAGTTCCCAAATCTCTGGCATCTTGCTTTCTCCACTTGTTAAAGCTCATAAAGTCCCAGCCTAGTCCGGTACTCTTTCAGCTAATACCAGGAAAGAAGAGTATTAGACACAATAGAGACAGAAGCAATAGCTGGGCTGTGGACCACAGTGGTGGTAATCTTGGTGGGAAGATAAAGGTCTGAAGCTTCTCTCCCTCTCCAGAGGCTTACAACAATCCTCTTTATAACACAACCAGGCAGGAAAGAGGGACTGAATCATCTAGTTAGTGCCTTTTTGTAAGCATACTTAATTCTGCTTCAGCAACTAATCCAAAGGTGTCTCTTCTTCATGTGATAAACAGATGCAAACAATACTTGAGTATGTTCTGAAGTCCATGTGGACGTTACAATAGCACAGTATTCTGTGGATGCTTGTAATGACTCGGCTCATTCACCGCATTGTGGGCATAGGAATATATGCTTGACATTAACTCCTGTTAGACTTTGAAATCCATGAGGAGAGGGCCCAGGTTTTATCTTAATTTTCTAGCATTTACCATATAATATGTTGTATTACAGTTAGTTGTGTTCATATCTTAGTCTCCTGTTATACTCAGAATTCCAAGAGAGTAGGAAATATGCCTTATCTGAACTTTCTATCTCCCCCAAGATCTTATCACTGTCCTCTGAATGCAGTAAATTTAATAAATATTTGTTAAAGTGAGTTAAATATCCTGCCTGCAGACAAAAATTCCCATGACTTCCCTGGGAATGATAGAGACTGCTGACTATGTGGGAATGGACTCTTGCATAATCTTTGTAGTATAGTCCAATTAGTAGTGCTAGCTTAACTTCCCTCACTTTTTTGTTTGTGATTCTGTCTGTTTGCCCTTCTGAATGCTTTCAGATATAAGCAGGAGGTTAAAGCCCCAAAGGGTCTCCTAAAGGGCAACAAAAATAAAACTTCTAGTTTTCATGGAAGGAATTTCATCTTTATAATCTAGGCTTCCTTTGAGGATTGCCTTTGTTCTGCCTTTTATGAGTTCTGACTTTCTTGTTCCGTGGCTATCATCTTGGTCATTTGACAATTTATCTTTTCGGCTCAGAAAATCAAGCCTTCTAGATCATGTGGCCCCAGCCAGTATTGGGGTCAAGGTCAAAATCTTTTAATTTTATTGATGGAACTGGTATCATCACCTCAGGGTCTACTGCTGTATATTTAAATCCTTTCAGATTCCTTAAAACAATGGGACTTTAGGTTTTTCTGGCAGTTACTTTTATTGAATTCTTAGGCTACATTTAGACCAAGTTTCCTTGAGAGAAATATAACAGAGCACTATGAATGTCATAATTTCAAATGGATGGTTACTATGGCAACTTAATAATTTTTTTTTAAAATGTTAGGATTTTCTTGTTCAAGTAAAAACTTATCTCAGAAATCTTTAACGGACATGAAAACTTAGAACTTACTCTTATGTCAAGCCTTAAACTGTACTCCTTTAGAAAGCATTTTAGTTCCGCTTAATTCTTCAAGAATTTTTAAAGTGCCAGGCACTATGTTAGATGCAGAGGATACCAAGACAAAAAAAAAAACAGTCCTTGCCTTTGAGGAATGTACATTTTACTAGGGAAGATGGGGTGGAGGAACAGGGAGAATAATCATGAATAACATATTTTGGTAAGAGCCAACTTAAAACAAAATACAGAAAGCAGACTTGTCCTGTGTCCTGTGTCCAGAAGGTAGAAATAGTGGGTAGATGGTATAGGGAGACAGATTTGGAGTTAATATGAGGGGAAAAAATTCTTTTTTTTGGCTTAATAGTGTTTTATTTTTTCTAATTACATGTGAAGATAGTTTTCAACATTGATCTTTGCTGAAAAGAGCTAAGTCTGTCATAGTTGATCATTGTACAGTGTTGCTATTACTGTGTGCAATATTCTGGTTTTGCTTACTTCACTCAGTATCAGTTCATGTAAATCTTTCCAGGTTTTTCTGAAATCTGCCTGCTTATCATTTCTTATAGCACAGTAGTATTTCATCATATTCATATGCCACAGCTTGTCCAGCCATTCCCCTATTGATGGGCATCCCCTCAATTTCTAATTCATTGATACCACAAAAAGAGCTGCTATAAATGTTTGTTTCCAATTAATTTTTAATTTGTCTTTCCATGGCCCTTTATTATATGTGATTTTTGTTGCATCATCATCTGAAAAGGATGCATTTAATATTTCTACCTTTCTGCATTTGATTATGAGGTTTTTATGCCCTAATACTTGGTCAACTTTTGTGTAGGTACCATGTACTGCTGAGTAAATGGTATATTCCATTATGTCTCCATTCAGTTTTCTCCAGAAGTCTATCAAATCTAACTTTTTAAAAATTCCATTCACCTCCTTAACTTCTTTCTTGTTTATTTTGTGGTTAGATATATGTAGTTCGAAGAGGGGGAGGTTGAGGTCCCGCACTAGTATAGTTTTGCTGTCTATTTCTTCCTGTAACTCGCTTGACTTCTCCTCTAAGAATTTGGATGCTATACCACTTGGTGCATATATGTTTAGTATTGATATTACTTCACTGTCTTTGGTATCTTTTAGTGAGATGTAGTTTCTTTTCCATAACTCTTTTAATTAGATCTATTTTTGTTTTCGCTTTGTCTGAGATCAGCATTGCTACACCTGTTTTTTTTTTTTACTCCATCTGAAGCATAATATATTCTACTCCATCCTTTTACCTTTACTCTGTGTGTATCTCTCTGCTTCAGATGTATTTCTTATAAACAACATATTGTAGGATTTTTTTTATCCACTCTGCTATCTGCTTCTGTTTTATGGGAGAGTTCATTCCATGCACAGTTACCTGTTTCTATCCTATTTCCCCCGTTTATACTTCTCTCTCTCCTTTCTCTTCTCACCAGTGTTTTACTTCTGACCACTGCCTCCTCAATCTGCCCTCCCTTCTATCAGCCCCCTTCCCCTTTTTCCCCTTTCCCCTCCTACTTCCTTATAGGGTAAGGTAAATTTTGATACCCAAGTGAATGTATATGTTATTCCCTCATTGAGCCAAATCCAATGAGAGTAAGGTTCAAACAATGCTTCTGCCCTCCCTTGTTTCCTTTGGTTGTAAGGGGTCTTTTGCACTTCTTCATGTGATATAATTTATCCTATTCTGCCTCCCCCTTTTTGGAAAAAAATTTCTCACAAGCTGAGCTGTTTCAAAATGGAATAGGTTACTTTGTGAAATAGTGCTGGTACTGAAGTTATGCCTAGAAGGTACTCCCTCAGTTCCTTGGACTCTTCTGTCCCCAAATGTGCTTATTAGCCAGTTTTCCTGGTTTCCTTTACGAATATTTTTTTGTACAAAACTGGAAAAAGAGAATGTGCCATCTTTATTTTTCGTAATTGAAATTTTAAACGTCCTTTGAACACAAAAGGTATATGCAGAAATGAGGCAGCCTCCTTCCCACGGAACGGGATGAGCATTGCAAGCCTGCCACTGGTGGAGAGGCCCTGATGAAGCTGGTCAGGGAAAGGTCACTGTTCCTATCACTGGTCAGCTGATACAATGTCCTATTGCCATTTTAAAAAAGGGTCCTTTTCCAGGCTCTTCAAGTTTGTCTCTGATATTTTTTCCCTCTTGATAAAAAAATATTCAGACTTTTGTGATCTGTGTGTGTTGATCTTCATTAAAAGGCTTGTTCTCTGGGTCAGAGTCAGTGGTGTCCGAGTGTCTATAATGATCAGGTTCATTGTCACTAATGTCCGGGGTGACCGAAGTGGAACTGCTGGCCTCTGGGTTTGATGGTTCTTCTACAGTTTTTGTGAAGAAAAGCTTCACCTTTAAGTTTGGAGAAAAGTATCTGTTGGCCTTGTTTTTATTCGCTTTGTCAAGATTGTTTTTGGACAATGTGACTATGAGATATTCCTTGTTATTATTTGATAGCATGGCACTACAAATATTATCAATCTCTTGATCACCACAAAGTCTTCCATTTTAAATCCTGCCTCTTCTAGGAGACTTTTCTTGGTCTCTCCAGTTACCAGTGACTTCTCTTTTGAAAATACCCTTCATCTAATCTATTCACATCTTGTATGTTCCTAGTTTTTTGTCTGTTTCTATCTCCCATTGAAATGTGAGTTCTTTGAGATCAGGGACTGATTTTGCCTTTCTTTGTGTCCCCAGAGCTTAGCACAGTGCCTGGCATATAGTTAAGCACTTACTGAATGTTTGTTGAGTGTTGAATGACTGATTCCATGATTGTATCATTAAATCTACATATGTATGTATGTATGCATGTATACACACTTACACACATCTGTATATGTATATATTTTTTCTCACACATACTTGAATTTCCTTTTTTTTGGGGGGGAATACTAGTGGAAACTCTCTACTTTGCATTTGCCAGTTCTACTTAGTTTGAACTCCATGGAACATGATGCCCCTCCTGGAATATGCATCTATTATGCTCCAGGCACTGTGCTAAGCAAACAAATATTATCTCATTTGATGGTCCACGTAACAATTGTGTGAAGTAGGTGCTGTTATTATCCTCTTTTTGTAGGTGAGGAAATTGAGGCCAACAGAGGTTAAGTTACTCGTCCAGGATCACACAGCTCATAATTATCTGATGCCAAATTTGAACTGAAGTCTTCCTGACTCCAGACCCAGTGCTCTATCCATTATGTCATCTAGCTGCCTTATTAATAATAGTGCCTACCTCATGGGGTTGTTGTAACCATCAAATGAAATGTAACCTACATTTCATAATAAAAAATGTAAAATATTTTATAAACATTAACACCCTATATAAATGTTAACTATTATCATTACAAAATATGAGTTACTACTATTCATAGTATATTCAGGATGAGAAACAATAGATTTGACATCATAGTAGTGACTGTATTAATCACCACTTCTCATGTGGTAATTTCCCCAACAACTCAAAGCAGTTTCTTATATCATCTTGTTTCTATTTAATTGTTTCATAATGCAGATGGATGAGCAGATTTACTATAATTTCCTGTTATCATCAATTTCCAAGGTGGAAACATGTTCATAGAGGGTTGTGATAGCTCCTCCATAGGTGCCTGGATAGTAATCAAGGCAAATTTATTGATTTAACCAGGTCTAATACTTCTTCTTTTCCACTGTCCTTAGCTTCCTCTTTCTGCAAGTTAACAACAACACAACAATTAAAAAAAAACATTTAGGATACTGCTTAAAGTTTAGTTCTCAAAATCAAAGTTGGTTTCAAGTTTTCTGATATTCTAGTAGATAGCTTTTAAAATAGACTAGCATCCTTGTGATTCAAAGAATGTTGGAGCATGAAAGCATCTTAGTGATCATGCAGTCATTCATCTTAGAATCATCTATGAAAGGCTTGAAGGAATCTTGGGGGTCATCTGGTCCAACTCCTCTCAGTTAAAAATAACAAATGAAACACACACACACACACACACACACACATCTGTATCTTTGTTTTTACCTTGCCTTCATTTCTAAATATAACTCTCTTTCCCCCTACCTATTGAGCTATCCTTTATAGCAAAGAAAATTAAAGAAGAAAAAAAAAGCAAGTCAACCAACCTAACTGTAACCTGTGCCCAAACATATCGCCTGAATCTCAGAGAATGAGTGATGTGTCACACTGAGAGTCTATTGTCTCTTCAAAGAAGAGAGTGAGGTCTGTTTTCTCATTTTTCCCCCAGGGCTAAGTTTGCTCAAATAAATACTCAGTGTTATCTTTCTGTGCTCTCCATTTGCAGTTTTGCAGTCATCATGTATCACATGTTTACTTCCCTCTGTATCAGTTCAAATAAATTTACTTATACTTTTCCTGAATTCTTCATATTTATTGTTTCTCATGGAACAGTAGTATTCCATCATATTCACATCTCGCAGCTTGTTTAACCATCCCCCAGTCTGTTTATTATTTCTAGTTTTTTTTTTTTACTACTGGACAAATGAAACTATGGATATTTTGGTGTATTTTGTTCAGTTGTTTCAGTCGTATATGACTCTTTGTAACCTCATTTGGGGTTTTCTTGGCAAAGATACTGGAATGGTTTGCCATTTCCTTCTCCAGCTCATTTTACAGATGTGAAAATTGAGGCAGACAGGGTTAAGTGACTTGCCCAGGATTACACAACTACTTAGTGTCTGAGGCTGGATTCAAACCCAGGAAGATTAATCTTCTTGGTTCCAAACCCAGGACTCTATCTACTGTGGCACTTACTTGCCCCATTTTGGTGTGTGTCTATTTCATTCCCATTCCTCCCCTGCTTTCCTAATCATTTTGCTAGGAGGAAAGTGAGACCTAGTAAAGTTGTGACTTGGCCCAGATTATGTTTTACAAGTGAGGAAATTGAGGCCTAGAAAGCTTAAGACCACCAGACTCCTTAGTACTGGATGTGGAATTGAATACTAGCCACTTCACATTTATAATTACTTGGGAATAGTGCCTTTTTTAAAAATAAAATTATTAACCTTCACTAATAGTGTCATCTGCATGGATCTTATTAAATGCTGACAAGTCCTTCTTTAATCCTTCCTTCCTCCATTTTTATGACTGTAAAAGTGATAACATCAACAGCCACGAATCAAAAATTCAAGTCTTATATTAACTTGGGTCCCTTCTGCTGAATCTCATTTTTCACCCACCACCATTTGGCCCCAGGGATAGCATTTTTCTAAAGTTGTCGAGCACTCAGATGATCTGAAGTAATAGGCTGAAAATACCTGGTCTAAGTATTTTGTTTAGGGAAAAAATTGTAATATGTCATTGTTCTCATTGTGTCATACTGTTTACAACATTACAGCAGCTAAAATGATTGTGTTGGGGTGGAGTGACAGGATGTGGGGTGGGGTTTTTATCGGCTCTCTTTTTGCCAATGTAGTGATTCTTGTATCTGCTTTACTACATGATTACTGTAGCAGGTTTTTAGGATGGAGACATTCTGGGATTAGTTGTAGGAGGAGATCATGCTAGTGGTATTACTACCTGCCTGTGTGATAATCAAATTGATTTTTTTTCCCTAGGTCTAATGTTTCTTCTTCTGTAATTAGCATCCTCATTCTGCAAGTTAACTACAGTAATAAATACTGAGCACTTGGCATGTTTTCTCAAGTATGAAAATAAAAGCTTATACTTAATGTGTAAATTACAGTAGTATATAGGCTAGACATATGGTATTTGTGTGGCCTAAATCACCAGGGTTCTTGTCAACCCTGTTAATAAATGCCTTGTCAACCCTGTTCTCAGTGTCCAGAGTCCTTCTGACTTCTCCGTCATCTACAAAGGAAGCTGCCACATATTTAAATGCCTGGGTTTTAATTGAGGAAATTGCTTTATTTTGAAACTTGAGTTGGAAGTACATGTATAAATAAGCAGTGGTAACGATAGGATTGAGAACCAGATGCACTGGGTCTTTTTATACTCCTAATAGTCTCCAAACATGTGGTCTAGTGTTTCTGGCTAAAAGCCAGCATCAAATTAAGCTTTCCATGCAACTCCTAACTTGGTATCTCCCTGCTCTGAACATGATCTGCAAAATATACTCATAAGGCCTCGGATTTGAATTGCAAATTTGTGTGGCAATATTATTTTACAAGTAGTCAAGAAGGAAACCAAAGGGGAACATTTCCCTAATTTGTTAGCAAGCTGTACATATCATTTGTAAGGAATGCCCATCTTGACCATAGTGCTCAGGTTCCTTAGACTTTGGAATAAATAGCCTTGTCTGTCTAGGCTTATCAACTTGTGAATAGTTTTAATTGTGCCCAAGGTGAAATCCAGTTTGAACTGGTTTGTGCTTTCCCAAGCTGCCACAAGGTTTTATTTAAAAAAAAAAAAGACAAATATGAATCAATCTGTAGAACTGGAAAGGGCTTAATTTAAAAAAAATAATTTGGGAGCTTAGAGATTTACTAATTATTCATTGTATATGTATGTGTGTATACACACACACACACACACACACACACACTTTTTTTTTCTCCTTTAAAGGGCTGAAGATACTATTGTCCTGTAAAGCTGATGGGGATGGCATTATTTTGTTATGGGGGATGGGTAAATCAGGCATAAAAAAGAAATCTCTTAGGGCCTAGCATCATGGGCCATGGATTTAGAGCTAGAAAGGGCCTTATCTATCATTGAGTTCAACCTGTTGTAAGGGCAAGCAAAGTGGGACTTTTTACCATTTTTTTTTGGAGTGCTTCTCAGCACTGAGGCAATCAAGTGTCTTTGAGTCTTGCCTTTGTTTGTAGGAAGGCCCACATCCTTTTGCTAATTAGGTCAGGAGAGGTGTGAAGCCCTCAGGTCTTGAAAAAGGATATATATACCCAGAGGATAGCCATTGAACTCAGAATGGAGAAATTGAGAGTCTAGAACTCTCAGAACTGCAGGAGGAGAGGTTTTGTTTGAGGGCTCACTCTTTGGAAGAGTGTTGGTGTGGAGACTCTGGGTAGCCGTTAAGGAATACCCTCCAGCCCCCTGCCTGCTTTGAAAACCCAGAGGTTGGGCTTCTCTCTCTGGTAACTATGTATGTATAGCTTTGGTCAGATAGCTAGAAGTCTGTCTGTTGATTTCTGTTATTTGCTCTGTTTATATTTTCTCTGTTTGTAATTTTTGTTTGTATTTGCTCTAAAGTTCAGGGTGCTGACTTTTTCCCCTGAACTAAGTGAATGATATATGTATGTTTGATTAAAGTGGGACTGTAAACCCCTCTAAGTTGCTTTCCTTAGAAAAGCAGATCAAAGAACCTATGTTTTTAGCTCTCCTGTGTGCTGGTGTTATTGGCCATACACAGCCACACTAGCGGCAAGTAGCATTGTTGTTACACCTGTTTATTTTACAGATGAGGAAACTGAGGCACAGAGAATTTAAGTGACTTAATGTTGCTCAGGTGGCAGAGCTCAGATCAGAACTCAGGTCCTCTAAAGCCAAATCCATTGCTCCTTACTTCTTTTGTATTAAAAAAAAATCTAGACTTAGTAGCTATGAATTGTGGCGGGGAGAGGGGAGGCAGAAAGCAAGGCTTGAGAGAAGAGGCTGGGAAACATATATTTGGTACAGAAAGAGGAAAGTCTGTTATTTTTTTTCTTGTACCTCATATCTTGGATGCTACTATTTATCTTGTTTGGCCCAGATTGCTATGATACTTCTTCCTTGCCAAAAGGAAATCCAAACTCACCACAACTGGGGGAAGAACCATAACGAAAAATAGAAATAATCTTAGCTTGATGGCAGATGGCACTTTGGGTGCTCATACTCATACTGTGCCTGGGAACTCTTATGCAAGTACCTGTCTGACCTTCAATGTCCTTATCTTATCAATTTCCATTTTTCCATTTCCATTTTCCATATCCATATCAATTTCCACCATAAAATTGTGATTATAACATTGGTATTTCCCATGGGAGTGCTGAAGCCAGTTCCTACTTTCAGCAAGGTGGCACAGTGAATAGAATGAAGGACCTAGAATGAGGAGGACCTGGATTAAAATCTGGCCTCAGACACATCCTAGCCATGTGACCCTAGACAAGTCACTTATTTTCTGTATGCCTTAGTTTGCCCATCTGTAAAATGGGGATAATAACAGCAGTGACCTCACAGGGTTGTTGTGAGGACCAAATGGGATGATATTTATAAAGTGCTTCACACAGTCCTTGGCACTTAGTAAAGGCTTTTTTCTTTCCTTCCAGAGAGCTGATGGTTAGTTTTTCAGTGTGAACATTTGCACCTTGGAAACCAACAAAATTTACAAATCAGGACTTGACTTCTTGTGTTATTGATTGTCACTCTAGACTTAAAAAACCAATGGAGAAATGATAATAGTGTGTTGTTCAGTTGTATATGATTTTTGGTGACCCTGTTTGGGTTTTTCTTGGCAAAGATGCCAGAGTGGTTTGCCATTTCCTTCTCCAGTTCATTTTACAGATGAGGAAACTGAGGCAAGCAGGGTTAAACGACTTTCCCAGAGTCACATAGGTAGTAAGTGTCTAAGGCCAGATCTGAACTCAGGAAGATGAGTCTTTCTGACTCCAGGCCTGGCACTCTACCTACTGTGCCACCTAGCTGCCCAGGATTAAACTTAAAAAAGTGTTTTACTATACATTTTTCTAAAGAGCTGGTTGTTAAACATTTACCAGCATCCCATTGATATTTCCTAACTCACAGGGCTGTTGAGAGCATTGAATGTTATAAAGACCCCTGAATCTCGAGTCAGAACACTTCTGTTTGAATCCCAGCTCTGTTTCTGAACTACCAGCATGACCTTGAGCTTCTCTGGGGCTGAGTTTCTTCACATACAAAATGGGAGGAAGGGTGTTGGGTGATGATATCTCTAAAATCCATCCCAGCTGTAAATTGTAAGTCCTAAAGTTAGATGTAATTGTTTTTTTTTTAAAGGAAGTGTTTGCAGGGTGGGAGGTCTGCGTTGTGATTGTCAGCTTTAAAAAAAATTGCTAGCAAATGCCAGGAGGTGAGGTGGTAATTTACACTTCATGGGGTTTCACAGGTTTTATTATTATCCTTCATTAAGCTTGGTTTGTGGGGTGGAGGTCTCATTTTAGAGGAGTCAGAAATCTCACAGCCTGGAAAGTTTGTCTTTGCAGAAGGTTACTGGCAAAACTCACCTAGGTAAACAGACTGTGGCCACTGGAGATGCTCACCAGCTGCTTAGAGGACAGCTGAGAGATTTCAGTGGATGCTCTTTTCTTTGTAGGCAGAATACCAGATGCTAGATGAGGAAATGCTACAGTTTTTACCTTTGGGGAAAACTTAACCCCCCCCCCCCAGTCTGTCTGTCTGTCTGTCTGTCTGTCTGTCTGTCTGTCTGTCTCTCTCTCTCTCTCTCTCTCTTTCTCTCTCCCCCTCTTTCCCCCTCTCCCCCTCCCCCCTCTATCTCTTTCCCCCCACTCTTCCTCCCTCCCTCTTTACATTTCAGCTTGCTACTATCTATCAATCTATCAATCTTTTTCAAAATCATAGGTCTGAAGAAAGGAGAACATTGGTGATCAACTGCCTTTTCTCTTCATTTCCTGGACAATGCTTTAATTACTTGCTTTGTCAGAGACTGTTTCTTTATTGCAAAATTAAGAATATCTCATTTTACCACTGCATGGTTACTGCCATTTTACTGTTTGTTACATCCTGAGATCCTCAGATTTAAAAGGCATCTAAAAGCAAAATCATTTTGCCAATAGTTGTTGGAATTGCTGAATTAAACATTTTGATTTTTATAAGTCCCTGTCTTCTTGGTGATATCTGAATGTTCTTACAATTTCAGATTTCACAAAGGTATATTGTGGAATTTTGTGAGCTATATGTGAAGAGGTCCACAGCAAGACACCAATTCACCATGACATGTGAAACTTATAAAGGAAGCCAGAGTTTTTGTTTGGGCTTGAAGAATCCTTAGCAGTGGGGATATTCTGAAGCCTGGGGTATAAGTTCTAAAGGGCATTTCTAGAGGCAGTGTGGTGCAGTAGATACAACACTGGACTTGGGGGTCAGGAGAAGGCAGAAGCCCTGCCTTGGGGCCCCAGGAACATGAGGTTCCTAAGGTTCCAGCCATTTTGTTCTTTGTTTCCTGAATCAAAAAAAATTTGGGCTGTAGGTATGGTTGAGAATTGTTAGTCAAAACCCCAAACAAGGAGAGTACTAGCGTGTATAGGAGGTGAGGCACCACTGGGCCAAACACCACATAAGACAGGAAGGGACAGA
Organism: Trichosurus vulpecula; assembly: GCF_011100635.1. NCBI lineage: Eukaryota > Metazoa > Chordata > Mammalia > Diprotodontia > Phalangeridae > Trichosurus > Trichosurus vulpecula. The sequence goes on from NC_050576.1 coordinate 133,992,758, forward strand.
GAGAAAGTGAAGCAAGTTTTCTTATGGGGAGATACTCTAAAAAGAGAAGAGTTGTCAGGGAGATGGACATAAAGCAGCCAGTCCAGTGGGGTCCTGAATGGAGTTAGGCACCCCGTGCTAAGGCTTCAGGGAGGTCTGGTGGGTCTTTAAAGGGTTCTTATCTGGGTCTAGCAGGACCAGGCATTGGGAGAAGGGTATAAGGAGCCTAGACTTTGTTGCTGGTGATGACTCCTTCTAGTGGTGGGGGAAGACACATAGGGAATTATTGGCTAGTTGATAATTAAACTCCTTGCAGGCAGGAAAAGGGACTCTGAATTTTTAATGTTGGTCATACTCTGATGGAGTGACTCAATTTCCCTATCAGGAGTTTTTGAGTTTCCCTTGACCTTCTTCATTTAGGGGCAGGAAGGCTACTGAGTTATAACAATAAAAAAGTTACTAGAATGTATTTTATACCCCATCCATTGGGTTAGCCATGTCGGGACTAAGTCCATTTGTGGGAATTATGTAGCCTTAAATAGGCAACCTGCAGCTGAGAATAGAACGCTACACCTGGATTCAGGAAGACCTGGCTCTGACTTCCCCCTGAGACATGCTGTATAACCCTAGGCAAGGTCCTTAAGCTATAGTTTCTTCATCTGTGAAATGGGGATACTACACTTTATTAGGCTGTTTTGATAAGCAGATAAAATAATTTGTGTAAAATGCTTTGTAAATCTTAAAGCATTCTATGTTATTGCTACTGTTGTTTACTAATAACTCGCCAAATCCTGTCATTTCTGCTTCCGTAGCATCTCTTGTACAATTTCCTTACTCTTTATTCCCACTGTATTACCTGAACACAGGCCTACTTGCTGTTATTATTTACTGTGCCTGGAATATTTTCTCTCATTAGGTTTATCTGTTGCTGTCTTGTCCATCTTTTTTTTTTTAAAGGAAAAAACCCTTTTACTGATCCCCCTTTTCTGTATCACCTAAATTTCCACTTGAAATAGCAAAGAATATTTAAAGAAAAAAAACAATTAGCAAAATTGATCAATGCATTGAAAAAAAAATCTGAAAATATATTCAATGTTCTACACTTGTGGTCCTACGTCTACGTCTACGTCTACATTTACAAAGAAGTAAGGGTACTTTAGGCATCCCTGCTTAGGGAGAGATGACTTCTCATATCTCTTCTTGGAGGCCATGTTTATTCTTTGCAATTTTGTAACTTTCACTTTTACTGGCTTGGTGGTGGTTGTTCTTTCCTCTTGCATTGTTGTGTATATTGTTTTCCTGGCTCTGCTTACTTCATCCTGCATCAGTTCTTATATATCTTTCTGTATTTCTCTGTAGTCATCATACTCATTGTTTCTCAAAGCATTATACTATTTCATTACATTCATGTATCAAAATTTGTTGAGCCATTCCCCATTAGCATCTACTTTGTCTCTGGTTCTTTGCTACAAAAAGAAAAATTACAGCTATAAATATTTTAATGTATATGGAGATTGTCTTTGTATCAATGACTTTATAATGTAACACTCTCCTACCTTTATAATCCTTTTATACCTTATTCCCCGACATGTACTCTTCAATCTAATGACAGTGAGGTCTCCTGGCTTTTCCACGAATGAGATCCTCCATCTCTTGGCTCTGGGCATTTTCTCTGTTTGTCCCGCATTCCAGAAATGCTCTTTCTCCTCCTCTCCAACCATTGACCAAATTTGGCTTTCTTCAAGTCCCAACTAAAATCCCACCTACTATAGGAAGCCTTCCCCAACTCCACTTAATTCCAGTGCTTTCCCTCTTTTAATGATTTTATATTATCCTGTATGTATGTGTATACATATACATATACATATACATATACATATACATATACATATGAATATATCTTGCTTTGTATATATTTGTTTGCATGTGGTCTTCCCCATTAGATTGTAAACTCCTGTCTTTTGTCTCTTTTTATGTCCCTAGCACTTAGCACAGTGCTTGGCACAGAGTAAGCACTTAATAAATGTTTATTGATTGATGTATATGTCAAGTAGTGGGATTGGCTGAGTCAAAATGTACGGACAGTTTTGTCTTTTATTTACCCATCCTTTAAAGTCCAATTCAGATGTTACTTCCTAAAATCTGATCATCTAGCTGATAAGGAATTATCCCCTTGGACCTTGGACTCTATTTTGCCTTGTTTACTTTCTAATGTTCTGGTCATGAAATGAGTCTTACTGTATTTTTGTCACATCCCCTTCTTAGACTGTCTTGGGATAGTCCTTGTCTAGTCTAAGGATTGTAAGTTTCCCAGTGCCTAACAAAGCACTCTGCATACAGTTGGTGCTTAATATATGTTTGTTGGGTGAGTAGATGCATAATGTGGTCTTTGTCATGAACAGAAGTGGGTTGTTTGTAGTTAAAGTTTAGAGGGACAACACGATGTAGTGGAAAGACCATTAGAATTTGGTCAGATGTTAAAGTCCCTGTTCTGATACTTCTTAGCAAAGTGACCTTGAACAAGACATTCAGTCTCTCTGTGCCTCTCTTTTCCTTACCTATAAAGTAGGGACTATAATGTAGCTCTCCTACTTACCACGAAGGTTGTTGTGAGGGCTCTCTAACTGTACAACACTATACAATAGAAGCTAGTGTTATTCATATACCATAAAACTCATGAATCTAATTTCATCAGTTTGACAAGTATCACTAGCATAGATCACAACCTGTCTACATAAGAAATAGCTTTTCATGAGTTACTGTGGTTGAAAAAAAATTCATCATCTTGCAATTCATATTTTGGAACTGAGTTTCTCTGAACTCGGACCACAAACAAACAGTCTTGCCCTGGGCCCAATCTTGAAGGCTTTTTGGCTTGGTTGGTCCTACGTGTGCTTCATTAGGAAAGCCTTCCAGGATGCAGGCTCAACTCTGCCATAATGAGGCATTGGTGTAGACTTTTAGTGGAAGAAGCAAATATTATTAAGCTTATTTTGTTATAAAAAAGCAGATGGATTTGCAACATCCTCTGTGCATTACATGTTGACTATTTTGCTATTTAAAGCATGAATAAGTTTTTAACATTTTCCCATAACATATGCTAAAATAGAAGTCTCATCTGTTTGAAGCATTATGAAAAATGCTTACATAACAGTAAATGTGATACAAAAGGTAATTTGTAGCCAAAGAAGTTTAACTACTGTACATCATTCATCTTCATCCATCTTAAGTGCCAAGGAAAGAGATGTTGAAAAATGGAATGAATAAGGAAAAGGGAGACACATTACACAAAATTAGCTTTTAGGCAAATGGATTTTTATATTCTGCCTTTTTTCATTGTTAATGAATCCTGGCAATTCAACAAACTTGACAAACATTTATTATCTGACTCCTTTCTGTGAGGAACTGGAAATACACAGAGGAGACACGGCTCACTTGCTGCTCTCAACCAGCTTGCAGTCTAATAAAAACCGAGAAATTTCCTTCCCGCTACTGTGGTCTGTTTTGATTTGAGAGGGATTACATATTTAAACCTTGAGAGACTGGACATATACAGACTGCTTTTTGTGCAACTGTTTCCCAGTTCAGTTTGGCAGCAGTGGGGTTTGAGTAGAACGGGACAGAATTTAACTAAACTTATTTTAATTTGAATTCCTTCCTCTATCCAATTCCCTTTCCCCCTTCCTCTGAAATATCTTTCAGGTTGTCTCCAACTCCTAGAACATTCATGTATCATCTTACTTCACATACAAGTCACTATTGGCTCATTGGGAATGTGCCTATATTAAACTTCCTGTTAATAATAATATTATATAATCATAATGATAATATAATAACCTATAGAATATTAAATGTGGAACAATAATAGCAGGATAATGACTTGCCCCAGGAATGTTTCTGCCTGAACCCCACAGAAAATAGGAGAAAAAAATAGCTAGCATTTACATAACACTTAAAGGTTGGCAAATATCATATTTGATCCTCACAACAACCCTATGAGATAGGTATAATTATTATTGTGTTCTTGCAAATGAGGAAACTGATGCACAGAGAAGGTCAGTCACTTGCTCAGAGCCAAATGACCAGTTTGAACTCAGGTCTCCCTGGCTCCAGGTCAATGCTCCGCCCTCTGTATCATCATTACCAACAAAATATGGTCAATAACAATTCATATAAAATTAAATCTTCCATAGAGACAGTTTAAAACCTGGATGGGGTTCTACCTAGCCTTAAACTCACTGTTATCATTCCTGAATAGAACTGATTGGGGCTTTCAAATCAAAGAGAGTCCACCAGAGCATCATCACCATTAATGCGAATGAATGAATGGAATGACAATGAAAAATCACTGGTTGAGCACTTATTACGTGAAAAACACTAAGTGTTGGGAATGAGAGTAGAAAAGTGAAGAGGCTCCCTGCTCTCGAGGAGCTCATATTTTCATGGCAAAGACGTATCTATATAGTAATTTTTCATTGGCGCATCAGATTGAAAGGCCCTGTAGTCCTTAGGGTACGACAGCAAAGTAGATGGTTATACATCTTTCATGTTATTTCTGCTGATAAAATCATGTCAGTTTCTGACATTGAACTGTTTGGCAGTACCAAGATTTTGGTGGCAAGAAGTTTCTTTTCTGGGTTTTCAGTAGCTGTGGTGTCAGCACCTGCAGAAGCAATTGACAGGCTTCTTGGGATGGTGGTTGCAAGGTCTGGGCTGGAAGCAGGACTGGTAGTCTTGGGGGAGCTGGCACTCCCAGGGTTCTTGGGCTTACCTGCTCATTGGTGGATTAATCTGCCCATCAGCTGGTCAGCAGTTGGTGGTGGTGGTAAGGAAGATGGGCCTCTTCTCCATGGTGATTTCTCCCCAACATGATTCCTGTAGGGCCGAGGCCGGAAACAGGACCAGTGATCTGGCAGCCATTGCTATTCCCAAAGCTCTTGGGTTTGATAGAGAACGAATTCAAGTCAGTTGAATGCAGTGTAGTGTGAGAAGCAGGGCACTAGTCCTTGTGTGTGTGTATGTGTGTGTGTGTGTGTGTGTGTGTGTGTGTGTGTGTGTTAGGCGACAGAGAGTGATGAGGGAAACCTTCATAAAAAAGGTAATAATTGATCTATGCCTTGAAGGAAAAGTAGGATTCTGCGAGGTAGAGGTGTTGTTAAAAAAAATCTGAAGATGCTTATATAAAAAAATATATTGACTGGGGAGCAAAAAGAGCGTGCCAAAAAGTCTCAGTAATGTTAAGAGCAACTAATTATTGATTCATTGGCTATTGAACAAGCAACCTGAAAGTATCATAACATTTACTTGGCCTTTATTGATCATTGCAGAGTTTTGACTCTGCTCTGAATTTTTGGCATGGTCTTATACTGCAAATATACAAAACAGATCCAAGCATAGTGAGAGCACTAGAATATTTGATGTCCACGTGAAAAACTGCTCTCTCTTTAAATCATGCCTCCAACAAAATATGGTCAATAGCAATTCATAAAAATTTGACATCTTCCATTGAGACAATTTAAAACCTGTGTGGTTGTGCCTAACCTTAAACTCACTGACATCGTTCCTGAATAGAACCAGTTGTGGCTTTCAAATCAAAGAGTCTTACCCAAATATCTTATTAATCACTTGGTGTGACATCAAGTTTTATAGTTCCACTGAAAAACACATTAACCATCTGCTTCTCTTATGGAAAGTATATCAATGATATCAAACTGTCATTTCAACCACTGGAATACTAGAGACTAAAGACTTTGAATTTGAATCTCTGGGCCAAACTGAATTGATGGATAAAGGTGATACTTTTAAATGCTTTGGGCTTTTCTATTGAAGCCATGTCAGCATAAGACTGTAAAGGAGACAGTTAAAGCTGTATATGTTAAGAGGCTAATTGGCATACTGAAGTCAGTGCTCAATGGAAAGAACTCTTTTAGAGCAATTATCACCTACAGAATTTGAGCTTAAACTATGCTTTTGGCATGGTAAAATGAATGCCACTGGTTCTAGGAGAATTAATGTAATGTAATATAACACCAAGCTCACCACCCCTAAGGCAGCAATAGAAAGATGAATGCTTCCTCATTCAAAAGTAACTAGATTTTTTGTTAGGTTGATTAGATTATCAAATGATAGATGTTCTCTGAATGCAACAAACAGCTTAAAGTTTTATAGAAGTAGTGTTGGAACAGGTAGGCCTCATTTCACAAAACAGTAGAGCTTGACGATGACTATATGTCACTAGATCTTTTGAATGTGATTGGAAGTGGTTTATCTCTAGGTAGAGCTTATGAAACAACTTAGATCCAAGAGTGGAGACAAGAGTCACTCCATGGGTAAAATCCACGTGTCTTCAACCACTGATGTGTTGACAAAAAAACTTCAAATGAATGACCTTGTTTCTATACTTGACAAATGATGACTCTCATCTCTGTCTCTGTTCCTTTGCAGTGACTGTTCCCCATGCCTGGGATATACTCCCTCCTCACCTTTATATCTTAGAATTCTTTGTTTCTTTCAAAACTTAGCTCATATACCATCTTCTACATGAAGCCTTTCCTGATCCCATAAGTGTTAGTGCAGTCCTATCTCCGAAGTTTTCTTGCATTCATTTGGATACATTTTTGTGTATTTTTGTTATTCAGTCGTTTTTCAGTCATATTTGACTCTGTGTGACCTCATTTGGGGTTTCATAGCAGAGATACTGGAGTGGTTTGCCTGTCCTCCTCCAGCTCATTTTATAGATGAGGAACCTGAGGCAAAGAGAGGTAAATGACTTGCCCAGGGTCACAAAGCTAGTAAGTATGTGAAGCTGGATTTGAACTCAAGAAGATAAGTCTTCCTGACTTCAGGTCCTGAACTCTATCCACTGTGCCAGCTGGCTGCCTTTATTGTGTATACCTACATATGTCCATGTTTTCTTTGATAGCTTGTAAATTCCTTAAGGTCGGGGATTATTTCATTTTTGTCTTTGTATCTTTGGTGCCCACTATGTAGTGCATACTTAATGTTTCTGGATTGATTGGCTGGTCATCGAATTCAACCAAAAACATGGTTATAAAGAAACATTAAATAAATGGATGAGTCATATCAATTTTTTCATGGTAACAGAGGGATTGATTCGGGACCAGGTCATCACCCTTAGAAATTATCCAGGAGTTACCCTTAAGAAGCTCAGACTTAAAGGTTAACGAAGATTGTACAAGGAAAGGGTAAAAGACCATACAGCTCAATACTGTAGGCTGTAAAAATTTAGCACTTACTGAATACCTAGGAATGCCCTGCTGACTAGAACTATTCCCTAGGATCTTACTATTTTTCATCAACTAAGAGATGACAAATTCTCATACAAATACAGACCTCAAAATATCCTTCGGAAGTTAGCAACTGGACTATTTTCACAGAAATGTTGTCTACAACACCTTGTGCAGACTACTGATTCTAAAAAAAAAAATTTAAGAACTCTCGTTTTAGTAGGTGTTGGCATGCCAAATACTTCTAATCTCCAAGTTAGCGGAATGAAGAAATTTCAAAATATAGAGCCATACCAAAAGAAATAAAAAATGCATGTGGAAATTGAATGAGGTACATATATCACCCCCATTATCCTGTCTTCTACTGGAATTGTTCTGATGATCATTTTGGCGAGCCCACAGAAAATGACCCTGCCTACTAATACTTTTATTCAGTTACAAAAAGCAGCATTTCTAGCCACCTGTGCAATAGTACATGGAGCATTAAATGTGAAAGAGTATCAGTAGGATAGCAACTAATTCGAGGACCATTTCTATCTGAACTTCAGTGAAAAAGAGGGGAAGAATGAGATCGTCATCATCATAGTATAATAATGATTAATATTTTATCGATTGGGGTAATACCTCATTGAACGTTAAAACTAAAAGAGCAATAGACGAATGACTTGTCCTCTGTTTCTAACTAAACTCCAACAGTAGAAGAGGAGAAGATTGTTAATAATAACAACAATAATAATACATGTCTGTATAGCATGGTGCAGCATGATGTAATGGATATAATATAATGGATAATATAGAGTCAAGACCTCAGTTCACATCCCATCCTTCTTAGTTATTGGGGCAGCTACATGATCAGGGGATAGACAGAGCGCTGGGCTTAGAGTTAGGAAGTCCTTTGTTCAAATCCAGCCTCAGGCACTTGCTAACTGTGTTCCCTTGGGCAGTTGCTTTTTGTCTCAGTTTCCTCATCTGTAAAATGGAAATAAAAATAGCGGTTGTTATGAAGATCAAAGGAGATCATAATTATAAAACACTTAGTGCAATCCCTGGCACATGGTGAGTCCTATAGAAATGTTAGCTAGCATTGCTGTTGTTGGCTTTGTGACCTTGGGTGAGTCATTTAGCCTCTGTGTGTCCTAGGCAATTTCCTGGTATTTAACTCCCTAATTATAGAGAGACTGGGGTATGCCTCACCACTTGGATGGAATTAGATACCTATGGGAGTTTACAGCTCATTAAGATTTACAAAGCACTCTTCTAGAAACAGCCATGCCAAATAGATATTGCAATTTTTATGTTCCTCATTTTATAGATGAAGCTCAGAAAGGTTAAATGAATTACTCAGGGACACAGTGGTAGATATCAGAGCCAGGATCTGAATGCAGGTCTTTTGACTTCAAGACCAGCCCTCTCTGGTGGAGGAAATTCATCATGGCACTGGTTTTACTCAACTTTGTACCTTTCATTGTTTTTAGAACATAGAAATGGATCATAGGGTCATAGATTCAGATCTGAAAAGAATCTTATAGTTTTGCTAGCATAACCTCCTCCTCACCCATTGTATAGGTGAGGGAAAGTGAGGACCATAGAATTTGAGTGACTTGCCCAATGTGTGCCAATGTAGTGCCAGAATGTCTCCCTTACGTAAATATGGGAACTTTGATTTGCTCTAGGAGATACTTTTAGTAGAAGAACTATTTGATTATGGCTGTAGATTCTTGCTTAATTCAGTCAACAAATCAGTCAGTCAGCAAGTGTTGATTAAACACCTACTATGTGCCAGACACTGTGCTAAAAATACAGGATTCTTTAGCAAAGCACAGTATGGACAAGTCTACTATGCAAGGAAGAATTTGGTTCCTAATGATGATGTTCATCATCTTTATCCAGTATCATTTGGATTTTATGTGGAAATCTCATAAATTGCATTTTCAGCTCTACTAACTATTGGAGGTTTTTAAAAATTGGATACTTGCAGAAACTAGAAATGATGTGGCCAGCAGGGGTCAATTTAATACCAGTCCAAGTTGTAATTATAGCTGTACTAATGCAGCTAGGATTTAGGTAGAAAACTGAAATTTAGTGTCAGAATCCATAAGCATATTTTTTTTTCTTTCAAGGTGGATAGAAAACAGCCTCCAGTTCAGGTGATGCTCTGAAGAATGGGTATGAATTCTTTATGGGTAATAAAAATTTTAGGGAATCAAGAGGCAAATTAAAGGAGCCATGGAGGTTTTTTCCTTTCCTCTCTTTCCTTGACAAGATAGGACTTACAAAGCAAATTCATTTCCCCCACTGACTGTTGAGAGGTATGAATGATTGTGGGGTGACGTACGTAGGATAGAGCCTCAAAATAATCATCATATTTCTTTGGACTTCATCATTTGTCAGGAGCCTATACCGCAGTGTTTCACTTAGCCCTTCTTTCTTGCTGGTGATAAACTAGAGGTAGCCATAGCTTGCATACAAAATGTCACTATTTCATAGGAGATATTTATCATAAGAGTCTGGATGTGAATTGGGCACTTCTGGGTATTAAACATCAAGTAAAATAACACAAGGATTATATATAGTAGCTGGACTTTGTCTTGGTTGATTTGAATGGCCTTTTCTCCACAACCTTGATATATGGGAGTGACATTTACAAGAATAGACCCCCCCCCCCAAAGCTCGCAAACATAAATATTACCAAATCTGGAGCCTTGCATGCTCATCCAAGGATATGCAAATGCATGCTCTTAACATTATTAATTACTAGAGGTGGCTCTCAAAGTTTTTCTTTCTGCAACTTTCAATGTCCTGTCACCCATTAATCCTAGTTCTTTAGGCTCCCTCTGAAATAGTACAGAACTTCCATTGGAAAGAGAGCAGTAAATGGCCCACTTTTGTCTTATTGGCATACACGTTCCCTTGTCCCTACATTTCTGTCTTTTAAAATATTAGACCTATACCAACACTCCTGGCTTCTCATGACCCACCCTCTTTTCTCTTTCTCCCTCCCCTCCTTTGCACCTCAGCGAGTGATATTTTGAGTCATTCTTGCCTGTTCTTCACAACTCAACAGAGACCTGAGGAGCACGCATGTCACCCTGGAAGGATAAGCAGGGATCACAGGGCTATAAAACTGAGGGGCAATTTAGTCCAAATTCCTCATTTTACTGATGAGGGAAACTGAGGCCAAGGGAGGTGAAGAACCTTGCTCAGGGTCTGACAGGGAATAACTTTTAGAGGTAGGATTTGAGCTCATGTTCTCTGAGTCAGAGCCCGCCTGCCAAAAGAGGAGTGGAGTCTGAGCTTCCATTATGAGCTAGGCTGTTCTATACTGCTCAGGATGTTGTAGATGACTATAACACATAAACACACATACAATAAACACTTCGCAATAGAAGGGTTATCTTACTAGGGACTGGGCTGAACACGGCCCTTGGCACAGTGTAGACTGGGAGGAGACTGCTGTTTATGGAAGCCCCTGGTGTAGGCCATGGTGGGAGCGTCATGGAAGCTTTGTTCCAGCAATCCTGTTTGGAGTAATTAGGACCCTTCTAGTCATTTAAAAGTTGTGCCATCATCTTTCCTGTGCTGCCTACACATACACATAAATTGTAAATAAATGTGAAAATGACCACAGACAATATAAAATACTTTGGGGTCTACCTGCTAAGACAAACCCAGGAACTATATGAACACAACTATAAAACACTCTTCACGCAAATAAAGTCAGATCTAAAGAATTGGAAAAAATATTAATTGTTCATGGATAGGCTGAGCTAATATAATAAAAATGACAATTCCACCTAAATTAATCTATTTATTCAGTGCCATACCAATCAAACTATCAAAAAAATAGAACTAGAACTAGAAAAAATAATGACAAAATTCATCTGAAAGAACAATATCAATGAAAAAAATGTGAAAGAAGGTGGTCTAGCCATACCAGATCTCAAACCGTGTTATAAAATGGTAATTATCAAAACAATCTGGTATTGGCTAAGAAATAGAGTGTTGGATCAGTGGAATGGATTAGATACAAATTACATTATAGTAAGTGACCCTGGTAATTTAGGATATGATAAACCCAAAGATCCAAGCTTTTGGAACAAAAATTCATTATTTGACAAAAACTGATGAGAATAATGGAAAACAGTATGGCAGAAACTAAGTATAGACCAACCTCTCACACCATATACCAAGATAAGGTCAAAATGAGTATGTGATTTACATGTAAAGGGTGATACCATAAGCACAGTAAGAGAGCATGGAATAGTTTATCTGTCAGATTTGTGGATAAGGGAAGAATTTAGGACCAAAGAAGATATAAAGAGCATTACAAAATGTAAAATAGATAATTGTGATTATGTAAAATTGAAAAGTTTTTGCATAAACAAAACCAGTGCAACCAAAAATTATAAGGAATCAGAAAACTAGCGAAAATTTTTTGTAAACTGTATCTCTGATAAAGGCCTCATTTCTCAACTATACAGAGAACTGAGTAATTTATGAAATACAAGTCATTCTCCAGTTGATAAATGGTCAAAGGACATGAATGGGCCATTTTCAAAGAAATCAAAGCTATCTATAGTCATATGAAAAGATGCTCTAAATCACTATTGACCAGAGAAATACAAATTAAAATAACCCTGATGTGCCACCTCACACCTATCAAATTGGCTATATGACAAAAAAGGGAAGATGAGAATGATGGAGGGGATGTGGGAAAACTGGGACACTAATGCACTGTTGGTGGAGTTGTGAACTGATCCAGCCATTCTGGAGAGCAATTTGGTACTATGCCTAAAGGGCTATAAAACTGTGCATACCCTTTGATCCAGCAATACCACTGCTAGGTCTACATTGCAAAGATATCCAGAAAAGGCCCTATTTTACAAAAAAAAAATTGTAGTGGCTCTTTTGTGTCAATGAAATTGGAAATTGAGGGATGCCCATCATTGAGGAAGGACTGGACAGGTTGTGGTATATAATTGTAATGGAATATTATTGCGCTGTAAGAAATGACAAGCAGGATGATTTCAGAAAAACCTGGAAAGACTTAGATGAAGTATAGTGAAGTGAACAGAACCAGGAGAACATTGTATACAGTAACAGCAACAATGTTCAATGAAGAATTGTGAATGACTTACCTATTCTCAGCAATACAGTGATCCAAGACAATCCCAAAGGACCTGTCGTGAAGTATACTATCCACCTCCAGAGAAAGAACTGATATTGATTGAATATAGACTGAAGCATCCTATTTTTCACTTTCTTTAATGTTTTTTTCTTTTATTTGAGTCTTGTACAAAACAACTAATATGGGAATGCTTTGTATAACTGCACATGTATAACCTATATCTGATTGTTTATTGTCTCATAGAGGGGGAAGGGGACAGAGGTATAGAATTTGGAACTCAAAGCTTTAAATAACAATGTTTAAAAAATGGAAAAAAATAATAAACCTTATAAATTTTCTACATAAAAATAATAAAAAAGATGATTATAAATAAAAAAATGTGAAAATGCCTTCTGGAGAGTGTCCCTGGGTTTTACTTTCTCCCCATTTGAAATACTTTGTGCTTTCATGAAGCAAAAAAATGTGCTTCGGGCCTGCTCATCTTTGCGTTAAGCCCCTTCTCAGTCTCCCCTTGCATTTGGCTGTTTTCATTACCTGTCTTTTGATCATTTCTATTTCCCTTGTGCCTATTTTTAAATGAGGTGACCTAAGCTGAATGCATTATTCTAAACATGTAACAGCTTACAAAATGGCATCATCACCATTTCACTGTTATTTATTTCCTCCTGGAGGAATTTCTGGGAATGTGTATTCTCTGTCTCTGTGTCTTTTCCCCGTCTCTCTTTCCTTTCTCCTCTAATTTGTTCTCTCCTTTCTCCTCTCTTTTCTTTTCTCCTTTTTCCCTCTTTTCTCCTCTTCTCAGCTCCTTCTCCCTATACTCCCCTTCCCTCCTCCTTTCTCGTCTCTCCTCCCCTTTTTTCCCTTTCTTACTGTCCTCTTCCTTTTTCTCCTCTTCTTACTCTCCCCTCCCCTCATTTGTTTTCTCTCCTTTCTTTTTCCTTCTCCCTTCCTTTCCTTTCTTTCTCTTTCTCTTCTTTCTTTTGCTCCCTCCTCTTCTTCCTTGTCATCTTTCTTTCCTCTCTTCCCCCTCCAGTATTTGTTTTTTCTCCTTTTCTTTCCTACCTTCCCTTTTCCCCTCCTCCCCTCCTTTTCTTCTCCTGTATTCCTTTTCGTCACTCTTCCTCTCTTCTCCCCTTTTCTCCCATTCATCTTCCTTTCCCCCACCATTTCTATAATCTCACTTCACCTTTCCTTTTTTAATCCCACCTTTCCTCATCTCTTCTCTCTCCAACTATCAGTTCTCTTCTCATCACTGTTATTATCATAGGTCCACTTTCTTCTCTGTATCAGGTATCTAGGGAACCACTTTGTCTTGACCTTGTGACATTTCATAGGATGGTCTCTTATTGGAGATCCCAGGTGTCCCCATTGGGGGACATCCTTCCTCAGGGTTGTATTGTCTCATTTATCAAAGATTGCTTCCATGAAATCAGCACAAGAATGAATGGAAGTATATGTTACCCACGTCCTGATGTACCAATGCAAAGGGAAACATGAATAATTTTATTGTAAAAATGAATTCCACAGTGTCCCAGTAAACTACTATTTTCTCAACTTGTGTCCTATGCCTTTTGAAGCATTTATGAGAATTTTCATGTGGTTTGCTGGCTTAAATTGTTCCAATAGGTGGTATCTGTGTGGACTAACATGATTTTTATCAAAGGTGTAGACCTCTTAGTTAGTCTCTCCACTTCTTCCCTTTTTCAATCCATCATTTTTAGTTACCAAAATAATTTGTGTCATTCCCATGCTAAATAAACTTTAGTAGTTCTCTATTGCCTATAAAATAATGAACACCCTCCTCAACCTTTCATTTAACATCTATCTTTCACAGTATGGCTCCAACTTAACTTTTCAGGTTTATTTCATATTATTCCTTTCCACAACCTGATATTTTACCTAAACCAGACTATCAGCTATTCTTCAAACTCAACAAACTATTTTCTCCCTTTGGGTGTACAAATGATCCATCCTTTATTTTTGGAATGCATTCCCTCAGTATCTCTGCCTGTTAAAGTCCTTTTTCTTCAAGTGCCAAAACTGAAGCCATCCAGTCCTTGAAGTTATCCCAAATCTTCCAAGCTGTGAAAGTGTTCTTTCCCTCTACAAATCTTCTAGGACACTTTTTTTGTGATCTCTTCTTTACTCCTCTTCTACCATTCCCTGTACTTATTTTTTTTAAATGTTATTTAGTTAATAAGCGTTTATTAAACATTAACTACATGTCAGGCACTGTGCTAAGTGCTGTTGATACAAAGAAAGTCAAAAAGACACTCCCTGCCCTTGAACTCACAATCTAATGGGGGAGTCCACATGCCAACAACTGTGTACAAACAAGATATTTACAGGATAGATTGGGGTTAATCAGGCAAGGGAAGAAACTAAAATAAGGGGCATTAGTAAAGCCTTCTCATAGGAGATAAAATTTCAGCTGAAACTTGGAGGAAGCCAAGGAAGCCAGGAGGCAGAGATGAGGAGAGAGAATTTCCAGCCATGGAGGAATAACCAGTGAAAAGGTCCAGAGTCTGGAGCTAGAGTATCAGCAAGGAGGCCAGTGTCACCAGAGAGTACAAGTTTCTGAAGGTCAGAGATGATTGTTGAATTTTTTCAATTAAAAAGAATTCCAAGTGCCTAATGTACATAATAGGTGCACAGTATATGCTTCGTGGGCTAGACCACTGATGTGTAGTCTAAGGACATACCTTAACAATAGGTTCAACTGCTGAAAATTTGTACTGGTTTGGGTAAGGCCAGCCAGATTATCAAAGAGCCTGAGTTATAGAACTTTGTTTTTGAAGAATTACCATTTGGTGCTTTCAAGTACATACAGTAACCTGGTTATTTGTCAGGCTAATGAGATTTTATGCAAATTCAGGGAAAGTGGCTAATGGCAGTTGGAAGCATTGATCTGAGGCAAGGGCTCTAAAAAGGAAATGTGGCATTGAATTTTAACAAAGCAGGATGCATGCTCCCATTACTACTTCTTCCTATAAATCATGTGGTCTGGAGCAGATGTACAATTTGGAATGGCATTAGTAGTGGAAAAGTACTTCAGAAGTTTGTAAAAAAAAAAGTTAATATGGAAGTAATTAAAGCTGAGAAGTTCTTTGACAGCAACCTTAGAATTGTGCATTTTGCTACTGATGACTTGCAGGAAACTGAAGGGAAAGACTCTTTCTTTAGGCCAGGGACATTTATGTCCCGAGCATCAGTGAGTGTTACAGTCCCCATATCTTCCTGACTTGAACATATGGGACTATTACACAATAGAGCCAACTTCCAATGAATGGTAAGTATTACAAAGAATAACAGCCTTAACAATACAACAGGAGAAATTTAGTAAGAAGTTCTAGGCTTGGAGCATTGCAAGGTGAAGAGTCAACGTGTGCCCTGTGAATGCAGGCTAGTAGTTATTATTTTCATCAAGAGAGGCTTTGTGGAGTGGCCTTTGGGGGGGATTTTAAATGGATGATCGAATAGCTCTTTCTAGAGGACTTTATAACCCACTCTTCCTGGAGTCAAGGAAGATGGATTATTGTAATTGTATTAAGCTCAAACATTAGGTTCTCTTCTCTGCTCTGAATATTATCCATAAGTTCTCACCACCAAAGTCTTCGACACTGTCTAATGTTTCAACAGTAGAAATGTGTATGGTTTTATCAGTTGTAATAACATGAAAAGAGATGCACTGCCATCTGCTTTGCCACTGTACCCAAAGGTGCAGCCAAAACCTCCATTCAGTGTTATCTCCCCCTCTTAGAAAGTGAACTTTTTGAAAACAGAGACTGTCTTAATTTTCTATCAGCTGTCTCTAGTGTTTAATACTTTCCATTGCATTAAAAAGTGTTTAATAAATTTTTTCTTCTTAATTAGTATTGATTTATTCATTAAACATCCTCTAAGGTAATACTCTGATGATTGGCATAGGGGTGCCCTTGGCTTAGTAATAATAGCTAGCTATCATTCATAGAGTGTTTAAGATTTATGAAGTGCTTCACAAATGTCCCATTTTATTTCTAAAGAGGATCTTGAGGTAGGTACTATTGTTATCATCCCATTTATAGATGAGCAAGTTGAGACAAGCAGCTGAGAGTTTAAAATATTTAATCTAAATAGGGTCCTAATTAATCAAACTCCATACATTTATATGCCTTTGTTGTTATTAAATGGTAACTATACTTAGCACAGTGCTTAATAATAAATGCTTGCTTTCTTTCTTTCTTTCTTCCTTTCTTCCTTTCTTCCTTCCTTCCTCCCTTCCTTCCTTCCTTCCTTCCTTCCTTCCTTCCTTCCTTCCTTCCTTCCTTCCTTCCTTTCTTTTTTCTTTTTCTTCCTTCCTTCCTTTCTTTGTTTCTTTCTTCCTTCCTTCCTTCCTTTCTTTGTTTCTTCCTTCCTTCCTTTCTTTCTTTCTTCCTTTCTTTCTTCCTTGCTTCCTTCCTTCCTTTCTTTCTTTCTTCCTTTCTCTCTCTCTTTCTTTCTTTCTTCCTTTCTTTCTTTGTTTATTCCTTCCTTTCTCTCTTTCTTTTTCTTTCTTTCTTTCTTTCTTTCTTTCTTTCTTTCTTTCTTTCTCTCTTTCTCTCTTTCTCTCTTTCTCTCTTTCTCTCTCTTTCTTCCTTCCTTCCTTTTTCCCTTTCTCTCTTTCTTTCTTTCTTTCAAGATGGGACCTTGAAATGATGATAACAGTGATAAAAATAAAGATGGCAATTTGGATAATGCTTTAATGTTTGCTGAGTGCTTTACATATATTATCTTATGTGATCCTCACCACAACACTGTGAGATAGGTACTGTTATTGTTACCATTTTACAGATGAGGAAACTGAGGCAAACAGAGATCTAAAGTGACTTGCTTAGAGTCACATAGCTAGGAACTATCTGAAGCAGAATCTGAACTCAAGTCTTCCTAACTCTAAGTCCAGGGCTCTTTCCACTGCACCACTTCATTGGTAATCTCCCAAATATCCAGAAACCAAGATCATAACGTTCAGGTATAGGATATCAGGTGCTGCTCTGCTTTCCACAATTGCCACATTCGCTGGCCTGGTCACTTTTAGAGGATTCATAAGAAAGTAACTAAAGTCAGAGAAAGAGGAATCCTTCCTCTTCTTTCTTTCTTTCCCCATGTCACCAAGGCTTAAGGACCTATCCTGTTACCAATCACCTTGAGTTTTAACCTGCTCCATTATCAACCTGGGCCAGTTCACCTCTCCTTTAGGTAACCTAGTGCCCTCCCTTACCTGGGACCTTGATGCCAAACCTAGTGTTGACATCTGATCTTCAAAGCCTGCTGCAGCTCAGGACTCCCAAGCTCAAGAGATCCATCAGTTTCAGCCTCCAGGTATCAGGGATTACAGGCTTGCTCCACCACAGCTTGACAAGCCATTTCTTTTCTCTGCACTTGAGCTTTCCCTTTTGTAAAATTAGAGGGTTTGTGCTTTCATTTTTCATCTCTATAATATGTCTATAATCTCCACCTAGTTTATAGTGTGCCTTCCAGTTCTTACATTCTCATATACCTCTGCGGAGAGCAGAACACATAAATGTTTCAGGCACCAAAATGGCGCACATTTGGGCAATAAATCTGGCTCCAAGTTTTTTTTTTTTGACCTTTAAGGCATGAAAAGAAATTTGCTCAAATAAAATTTTAAGGATTTTTCCAGAAGTACTATTTGTAGTGAATATAATTATTTGGGGACTAGAAGTCTCCAACCAGGCACATCCTCCAAGAGTTGGGACCAGACCAGTAAATGTGATCTTCTGAAACTGAAGCTAATGGGAATGACCATAAAGATGTTGCTGAAGAGAGAGTTTTAAAAGATCGTTTTAGGAGATCATAAATTCAGAGCTAGGAGGAACCTCAGAGGATAGCCAGGCCAATCTCCTATTTTACGGAGAAGGATAATGTTGAGTTGAAGTGACCTGCACAAGGTCTCACAGATAGTAAGTGGCAGAGAGAGGACTTGTCCTCATATCCTCTCACGGTGAAATGTTTTCTGACTCTCTCAGTCCATTCCATTTTTTACCATTTGCCATTATCATTTTTCCCTTAAATTAACCAAAATGCTTAGTAGGTGGCACAAAGCTGTTTACAACAGCTCAGGGAAGTTTTATACTCAACATCTGTTTCAAATCTTGACCTCTTAAGAGGGCAAATGCTTTAATATTTTGTGCATAAAAATGCTTATTAAACAAATGTTTAGATAGACTAAAAGTGGACATTCCATAGCCAGAGAACTATGTGGCTGGTATCCCTCAAGGGAAGCCGAATGAAGCTGGTTTTCAGGAAATAGAATTCATGAGTCTTGTGGTTTCAAGAGGAACAGATGGTTATGAAGTTATTTGTAAAGATAAAAGTGCTAAGGGGTTTGGGTCAATTGGACCCACTTTCTTGTGCTCAAAAGTAAAGATATGGACTTTAAATGGTTTTAAAAAATGGATAACTATCAAGTACCTTTGCCTCCCTCCCCATCTCCCTCTCTCTGTACCTGTGATTTCATCAATATAGGGAGCTCCCAGTGAAGAACCTGTATGAGTGCAGTTTGGCACCTTACTTATAACACTCTGAGTCTTAGAGAATGGCCCTAGGGCCCTGAGAAGTTATGATAGTTGGCAGGGTCACACAGCCAGTGTGTGTGGGAGAAAGGTCTTAGACACAGGTCTTCCTGATACTCTAGCCACTTTCCTGTGGTGCCTCCCATAATGCAAGTGGCAGAATTATTTAAGGATAATAGATGTTTGAGAGGAAAAGAAAAAGGGCTCCATATTTGTGATGTCCTAAACTCTGACTTGAAGAAAGATTCTTGGCTTTATTAACTAGAAAAATTTGGGGTTAAGGGAATTTCAATAATGCTCAGGTATTTAAAGGCATTTTACCTACAACAGCAGATGGTAGGTGAGTATTATCCATGCACCACTTTACCACTCAGGACTGCCTCCAGAGGAAGGTGTTGGGTGAAAGTGATAGAGTCAATGCTCTTGTTTTGAATGGCATTGCTCTCAAAATTTCTCCATATTCCTGGCCCCCTTCTTCTCTTGGTGGTTAGCTAAGTTTTTTTTTTTTGGCTACTTTATCTGGCTCTGAGAGAGATAACTGCTGAATCCTTCCCTTCAAAAAAACCAAAAACTCCACATTTCTAGACCCCAAGAGCTTTAATTCTGAAAGATTTGATTTTCAGGTTGCAGATTTGCTGCTTGTCTGGAATCTTTCTCCTGTCTCCTTCCAGCTGGTAATGTGTTCTACTAAATGAGAGATTGTGTCAGAGGAAATGAAAGGGTAGCAAAAAACTAGTAACTAAGGAGCTGCTCATCAGTTCAGGAACAGCAGAATCAATAGTGGTATACGGTTGTCATGTAATACTTTTGTACTGTAAGTAAGGAATTATAAAAGAGGTGGTTTCAGAGAAACCTGGAAAGACTTATAAGAATTGATTCAGAGTGAAGCGAGCAGAGTAGGAGAACAATTTATGCAACAAAACAGCCTTATCAAGAAAAACAATTTTGAAAGACTTAAGAACTCATATCAGCACAGTGACCAACAAATGATGAAGCATGCCGCCCACCTCCTGACAGTGGGCATAGACTCAGGAACAGAAATATACTACCTCCCTGACACACAATGTATTTTTATACACACACGTATGTATGTATATATGTGTATATATATTTCTGGACCTATATTTAGATACATATTTTTATATTTATGTATTTCTGTACCCTGTAATATATATCTATCCCATCTGTATGTGTTTGTATATACGCACATAATATATACACGTATAGATATATACAAAATACAGTATTTTTGTATATGTATATAAATGTATATGTGTATAAGTATGTGTATATACATGTGTGTGTGTGTATATATATATATATATGTATATGACTTGACTAATGTGAGATCTTGTTTTGCTTGACTATGCATGTTTATTATGAGGGTTTTCTTTTTCTTAAAATGGGGGATTTTTTAAAATTGAAAAAATATTTTAATTGTAAAATGAAGTGAAAGATGGATTATCTACTAACCTCGGTAGGGTTCCTTGTTGATAGAGAACCAATCAAGTTAAATTCACTAGTATTGATGCAACAAAATCCAGACTAGAAGATAAAACCTAGATTAGATTGTTCTATTGGAAAGCCACCTTTTTATACTTGTAACTGATATATAAATGTTCTCACTTTTCTACTAGTCTCAGTCCCCATACCCTTCCCCCTTCCCTATACCTTCCCAGATACCCAGGTTCATATTTCTTCTTACTCTAAAGACAAGAGAATATACTTGATATAAAAAGATGACTGAGGAAATTTCAGAATTTTAGAAACAAAAACAAGGAGCTAACTCTTTAAGCTTAGGTCTAGGGACAGGGAAACCAACTGTTATAATCTGCAGTGAGGTGGTGAGGGTCTCTTCATTAGAACATCTAGTAGTAGAAATGATGAGGAAGGTCCTAGTCTAGGAAATGTCTTGCAGGAAGAAATGACAGGGCCTTGGTGATAGATTTTTTTTTTAGAAAGGATAAAAGAAAGAGAAGAGTTCAAGGTAACTACAAGTTTTCTTGTCTGAAATGCTAGAAGAATAGTGGGGCCTCTGAATAGGAATGGGATAATTGAGAAGGTTATTTGGTGGTGGCAGGGGATATTTTAACCATGTTGCTCTTGAAGTGGAGTAGAAATCCTGGATTTGAGATAAGGAGAGAGGTTAGGGCTTGATATAGAGACCTGGGGGTTCTCTGTACTTTACTGTACTTGTTGTGAAGTGGTCATTAGATCTATGGCAGTAGGACAGTTGATCAATTGAATGAGTGTCATGAGGGGAAAGAACCTAAGGATGAGGACAGAGTCTCAGGCAACATTCACAGCTAGTGAAAGTGAGAATGAAAAGAATTAAGCCAAGTCATTTGGGAAGGAGCAATAAGAGAGAAAAGCCAATTAGAGACATAAAACTGTGGATTTTATCACCCCATATGTGTTTGATTTTTAAAAATTATATTCATGGTGGATATGACTTCCAACCCAGCAGAACAAAATGCCACCCTTGCCAGGATTATCCTGTGTGACATATTTTTAAAACAAATACCCTAAAAACATCCTTTCCAAAGTAGTTGGGGGCAATAATTTTGCAAATATTACTATGCAAATTTGAATCTTGGGTTTTATATGTTAAACTGAATTAATCCATTGAGTTAATCCATTCCCAGGGCTGCTGAGACTCATGTCATCTCTGCTGACTTAGTGTGCCAGTAAGGATTCTTGATGATGTTTATAAGTGTGCCAAGTTTAGGTTTCAGGCCTGCATCAGCTTATACTTTATTTTTGTGTAAGCCACTGCTAAAGAAAATCCTGAATATGGAGCTGTGGGATTAAAAATGCATTGAGCTACTGCATTCAAAACAATTGACATATTAATTAAAAATGAGGATGAATTATAGAGTGCTATTCCAAAATAAGGCCCATAGCCATTAAACCATTAGCTAATATCCAATAAAATCAGATTCTCAAAAGAAAGACTTCATAAATTCTTGGTCTGTCTCATTGATTTTCCTAAGAACAGTCTTTTTTTGTGCTCTTCTCTTATGAAAGAAGTTATTTTATTGAAATATGTATATTTCTAAATAAAAGTTTTTACTTGATCCTCTGAGGGATTTGGCAGTTTCCCACCTCAGTAAATTAGTCAATCAGTCAGCATTTATAAAGTACTCACAAGAACTATGCCCAGGGTTGGAGATACAAAGGCAAAAATGAAACCATACCTGTCCTCAGGAGACTTACATTCCATGGGGGAAAGCTGTTTATAAATATATATTTGTAAAATATGCACAAAGTCAATACCAGGCAATTTTACTAGAGAAGCAGAAACTACTGAAAAGAGTGGCTGGGAATCAGGAAAAGGACTTTCCTGTAGGAGATCCCCTTTGAACTGAGATTTGAAGGCAGCTTAAGAATTCTAAGAGCCAGAAGTGAAGCAGAAATGCCTCCTAGGGATATACAGAAACATGGAGATAAAAGATAGAATGCTGTGTGTGAAGAACAGCCAGAAGGCTATTTAAGCTATATTACAGATGTGTGGGGGTAGCTGGATGGTGCAGTAGATAGAGTGCTGGGCCTGGAGTCAGGAAAACCTGAGGTCAAATTTGGCTCCAGACACTAACTAGCTGGGTGACCCTGGGCAAGTCACTTAAACTCCTATTTGCCTCAGTTCTTAATCTATAAAATGGAGATACATACAGGAAAAGGAAATCACAAACCACTCCAGTATGTTTGCCAAGAAAACCCTCTGGACAGAGTCCTTGAGGTCATGTAGTGTCACAGTCCTAAAGAAGAGCAATGCCAAAGAATGTTCAAATTGTGGAACAATTACATTCGTTTCATACATCAGCAAGGTTATGTTTGAGATTCTGCAAGCTATATGCAGCAATATGAAAACCAAGAACCACCAGAAGTGCAGGCTGGTTTTCAAAGAGGCAGAGGAACTAGAGACCAAATTGCCAACATTCGCTGGATTATGGAGAAAGCAATAGAGTTCCAGAAAAAACACTTCTGCTTCATTGACTACACTAGAGCCTTTGATTGTGTGACTCACTACAAAAAGTGGCAAGTCCTCACAGATGGAAGGATCACATCATTTTACTTGTCTCATGAGAAACTTGTATGTGGACCAAGAAGCAACAGTTAGAACTGAACGTGGAACAACTGATTGATTTAAGATTGGAAGAGGAGTACAACAAGGTTGTATATTGTCACCTTATTTATTTAATTTATATGCAGAATACATCATGAGAAATGCCAGGCTGAACAAATCAAAAGCCAAAATCAAGGTTGCTAGAAGAAATATCAATAGTCTTAGATATGCAGATGATATTACTCCGGTGGCAGAAAGTAAAGACAAATTAAAAAGCCTCTTGATGAGAGTGAAAGAGGAGAATATAAAACCTGACTTGAAGCTTCACATCAAAAAACCAAAGATCATGGCAACTGGTTCCATCACTTCCTGGCAAATGGAAATAGAAGAAATGGAAGTAGTGTCACATTTTATATTCTTGGGCTCAAAGATCCCTGAAGACAGTGTCTGCAGCCATGAAATTAAAAGAAAGCTATAGCAAATCTGGACAGCATATTAAAAACCAGAGACATCACCTTGCTGACAAAGGTCCGTATAATCATGGAAAAACAAAGCTGTGGTTTTTCCAATAGCAATATATGGCTTTGAGAGTTGAACTATAAGGAGTACTGAGTGACACAAAATCAACACTTTGAAATTGTGGTGCTGGAGAAGACTTTCTAGAGTCCCTTGTACAGCAAGGAGATCAAGTCAGGTCAATACTCAAAGAAATTAATTCAGGTTATTCACTGGAAGGTCAGATACTGAATACTTTAATACTTTAGTTACACAATGAGAGGATGAGACTCATATGGGGAAAAATTGAGGGCAAAAGGAAAAGGAGACAGTAGAGGGTGAGATGCATAGATAGTGTCATGGAAGGAACTAACATGAGCTTGGACAGAAGTAGGAGACAGTGTAGGATAGAAGAGCCTGGTGTGCTATGGTCCATGGAATCATGAAGAGTAGGACTGAACAAGAGTGGATTGTACGAAGAATTAATGAGTCATTAGCCTAGAAATTGGCTAGCCCAGAAATTAGCCTGGAAGTTCACCTAGCCTCTGTTAAAGCCAGGTTATAAATGCTAAATAGAGGAGCTTGCATTTGATCTTAGAGGCTAATGGGGAGCCCCATGGAGCATCTCGAACAGGAGGATGATATAGTGAGACCTGTGTTTTAGGAATACTGGTTTGCAAACTGTGAGCAAAGAGGACTGCAGAAACCTGAAGTATGACAAACAGTGATTCCAGTGTATAAAACTATGCAGTTTTTTTTGCGGGGGGTCAGGGCTAGGGATCATAATTGAGTACTGTGGGTAAAATTGTTAGTGCTGGAACAAACTGATACCAGAACCAACTAGGGTTTGTTGAGTTTGCCAACAAGGGAGCCCCACCCTTCCCTGAAGGCACAGAAGGGCCAGGCAATTAGGCAGGAGGTAAATTGGGTACGGGCACCTCTTGATTGGACAGAGCTTGTTGCTGGGTTGGAGTGGGGCTAAGACTGGGGGATGTGTAACAGGAAGGGCCCTTTGGGTCAGCTGTTTCTCATCCAACCCCACTCTAATGGATGGAACTGCTCTGAAAACTTGCTGTCTCAGCAGAAAGGAAGGGTGAGTGGGGGAAGGGTGGGAGAGGAAAGGATGGAGGGGGGAAGGAAGGATAAGGGGGAAAGGTGGGGCCTACAATACAAACAGGGTCATAGACAAGATAGAGGAACTACAGACAAAATGGAGTTTCTTTAGTTTTCTCTGCTACCTACAGAACCCTGACCAGTGTGTTGGTTGTTCTGTCCCATTTAAAAACCTTATCTTTCCAGATGATGAATTTAAATATTCTGCACTGGAGGTAGAGGGCATCATTGAATAAGGAAAATACTTTAAGCTAGCTACATTCTGTTAGGTTTTCCTTTTCTTTTTTGCCTAGAATACTAGCAAAATGGTTTATCATTTTTTTCTGGGATGTATTTTAAGTGATGTTTAATTAATTTACTAATACTATTTCTACATACTAGCTTCAGGGGCAGTAAGTAAGAGTTTGAAACAGGTTATGTTTTCCTTCTGGAAATGAGAAGGCAGTTTTGGGGAAGATTTTAGAAAAGGATAGAATTCAGTGAGGCAGCATGGTGCCATGGATAGTTTCGGAACTTGGAGCCAAACAACCTGGATTCAAATCCCAATTTTGCCATTGTGACCTTGGAAAAGTCTCTTAACTTTTCTGGGTCTTAGTTTCCTCATCTGTAAAATGAAGCAATTGGGCTAGAAGAATGCTGAGGTCCCTCCCCATACTGCCTGGCACGTAAGTACTTCAGAAATACTTGTTGAATGACTTATTGATAGATGAATTTGGGAACCTAGTTATAATTTGATATTTGAATGACTATGTGAAAATTTTGCTTTAAAATAAAGCATGATAATGACCCCTCATTTTGATATAGTGCTTTAAGGTTTGCTCAAATGCTTCATAACATCATCTTAACTTAGGTTCAGAAGAATAAATAAGACTTTTTTTTCTTGAATCACCATATTACAGAGACCAGCTTATACGAGAACAGAAGTGTCATGTACGTGCTGAGATATTCATAATAGTTTCAAAAAAGAGAGGAATGTCTGGTCCCCAGTCTGCCTACCCCATTTAAGCCTGAGAATTCTTTTCCCAGACTCCTTTTTGTATGTTGATTAAAGCCCTCTAACGAAGCTAAGGCTCTGTGAATTCCTACCTGTTTTTAGCACTGGCCTTTCTGAATCATCTTTACTGAATTATGCTACCTTCAATTCTTTCAGTCATCAAGCCTGCATTCTTTCAATATCTTCTGTGTTTTCAGCACTGTGCTGAATGGGGAGAAATGGGATGATATTGAAGAAGCATAAGAACCTGCTCACAAATTTGCAATTTAATTGGAGGAATGAGACACGGGAAAAAAAAATTGAAGAAGAATTCTACTGTCAACATGCAAGCATGTGTGAGAGATTGGATACAGAAATGTACCCGTGTACTTCAGGGACTGTCTGGCAGGGAAGAGTTAGTTTAGCTGGAGAGAGCACAGTTCTAATGAGATATTATCAAAAGAACCACAGACTGGGGGTTGTTGGGGGCCCTTAACAGAAGAAATACAGGAAGCATGTAAATGGCATGGACACTAGAGGAGAACACAACCAGGGGTTTATCTAGCTTGCTTGTTATGGGGTACTATAGCCTCATCATATAAACAGTGGGCTTGGTTGGGGCAGGAAGGGGGATGTAGAATAGAGGGAGATGTGGCTCTTGTTCAGTTAGATATAGTGATTAGGCCCTCAATGCTGTTCCCATCTCCAGCTGCTTCCCTGGCCCAGATTTCAGGATGTTTGAGGTTCTAAGTATAGTCTGGAAGTGTCTCACTATGCCTCCCTGATGAGCAAATGTTGTTAATCTTTTGTTTATGAAGAGGACCAGTGATATCATGAGAAAATAGTTTGACTTGCTAGTGAATTGGATTTAAGGGAGGCAGAATTGTACTAAGTGGTCAACCTCACTCTCTAAAGTCATTGAAGTCCAATGCAGGAGAAAAATCATAACCTTTCATAATCTGAAGACTTCCTACTGCCCTACTTCCAGTCTTCTTACATCTTACAGTCCCAAATTCTCTGAGGTCCAGGAATACTGTGCTAGTTCTTGAAAAAGACACTATCTCCTGACTCTGGGCATTTTCACTGACACTGGTTTCCATGCCTAGAATGCTGTACCTCATCTCTATCTTCTGGCTTCCCTAGCTTGGAAATCAGAAAAAAAAATTCTTTTTCAAATAAAGTTTTTATTCCTTATCAGTGATGTATTGCTTTAAAAATATTTCATAAGCTTAGACCAAAGTAGCACGTGGATCATTTATTTTGCAGAAGTAAGTTTTAAAATTCCTTTATTTGCCTCTGTCCAGAGAACTCAACCACTGTGAAATTAGACATTTGGTCTCAAGTTTTGTGTACTTATTTTTAAGTCCTGCTTATTTCTAATCCTCTTGCTTTCATGATTTTTTTTGAGACTTCATATGGAAATCATACAGCATGCACACTGACTGGGTTAGCACACTTCTGCTCTTATTTACTCCTATTTTCTTATTCCTTTTCTCTTTTTCCTTCCAAGGAAAATATGCTTAAAAGCTATTGCTTAGGAGCTCATCAAAGACCTCTTTAAATTCAGATGCCCTTTGGAAGAACAGATAAGAGAAGATTGTGAAAGTGAGCAGCGTCAGCAGGATTATTATTGGATGTAACTTGGCCAAGCAGGAGCTGTAGGTGTTAAAGTTTCATCAGCTCATTTCTCACTTGCCTCCGATACAAGTGGTGTAGTCTTCATGTTACAGACAGTTTTTCTTTATTACAAGTCTCTACATCTACTGTAGTTGCCCTCCGATGTTTCATCATGAGGCGAGCGTGATTGTGGGGTATGGGAGGCTGGGCCGATAGAATGCAAGCTCCGACGGGTTCTCGCAAGCTGTAAAGCCTTCTAATGGCTGTAGTCAGGAAGTCTTGGGTTCAAATCCAGCACCAGGCACTTATGTGCTGTCTGACCCCGGGCCTGTCACCTAACTTCTACTTTTCCCAGTTTCCTCATCTGTAAAGAGGAGATAATAATAGCACCTACTTCCTAGGGTTGATCTGAAAATCAAATCCGATGATAATTGTAAAGCATTGAGCACAGTGTCTGGAACATGGTGAATGCTATATATGACTAGCTGCGATTACTATAAGTATTTATTAACGCAGACTCTCGTGACAAGCTCTGTGCTTATTGTTCTAGACTCAGCCAAAATTTGGAGAGGTTCATCACCCATCAGTTAAATGACTAATTTTATTGACCACGAAACTTATTTATATCATTTAATCCAATGTAGAGGGATTGTCAGTCAGTAAAAGAAGAACTTATCAAGAGCTTCCTATGTGCCTGGAACTGTGCTAAGCTAAAAACTGGGGATGTAAACAAAGGCAAAACCAGTCTCTCTCCTCAAGGAGCTCACATTCTAATGGAGGAGACAACATGCAAATAGATAGGTGTAATGACAGCAGCAACAGCGATATCACTATCTAGTTGGCACTTTAAAGCCCGCAAATCACTTTGTATACTTATCTCATTTGATCCTCATAATAACCTTGTAAGGTCGGCAACAAGCATTTGTTAAAAGCTTACTATGTACCAGGTACCAGGCACCAGGCTGGTGTCCCTCCCCCCAAAAAAAGATGGGACCGGAGCTCAAAAAACTTACATTCTGCTGAGAGAAGACACGTAAAAGGAAGCTAAAAGGATGGGGGGAGGTATCCGTGGGATCTCTATAAGGTCTGGAAAGTCAGGAGTAGAGATGGTAGGGGAATGAAGGTTGGCTGGCCTGGGTCCCTCCTTAAAATGGAAGCCTTGGGAGAAGCTCATTGATTGGAGAAGGGTACTGGTGTGATGGAAGTATGTTCAAAGGGCCACAGAGTAAGGTGGATGTTCTAGGGCAGGGGTGGGGAACCTGCAGCCTCAAGGTGATGTGTGGCCCTCTAGGTCCTCAAGCTCAGCTCTTTGACTGAATCCAAAGTTCACAGAATGAATCTCCTCAATAAGAGGATTTGTTCTGTAAAGCTTGGACTTACTCAAAAGGCCGAACCCAAGGACCTAGAAGGCCACATGTGACCTCCAGGCTGAAGGTTCCCCATTCCTGTTCTAGGGTAAGGAGGCTCCAGGCACTGAGGGAAGTTCCAGGGTAAGATTGCAGTTGAGGTATAGTGGTAAAGACCAGAAAGTCAGAAACAGAGCTAGAAGGGGAATAAAGTTTGGTCAGCCTGGATCCCTAGGAGGACAGTGGACATAGCTATTGTGTGACTTGCCCAGGGTCACATAGTAAGTGAGTATCTGAGGCAGGACCTATATATGATACTTGGGTAGTTAAAAGACGAGGCTCTAGAAGGTAGGGTTGGAGTTGGGGTGAACTGGAAAGGCCTCTTGTAGAAGGTGGCATTTGATTTGAGTCTTTAGGCAGAGGGGAAACACCCCTGATGATGAAATTACTGTCACCTAAAATGTTGAATTAAACCAATCTGATAATACAACTCAGAGGTACAATAGAGTTGCTAATATTTTCCTCCATACTCCTGATTCACCTCCTCAGATCATAGCTCTCTAAATCTGCTAGCCATTTTCCATCTTCCTTCCTTTGTTCAGACCATTCCCCATGTCTAGAATATCCTCCCTCCACCTTTTACCTAATGAATTTTGACCCATTCTTTTAAGTCCCAATTCAAATGCTACCTCCCTCCATTAAATCTTCACAGATCCCCAGCAAGTGATAACTTTCCCCTTTGAACAGCATTTTGTTTTGTACTCCTCTGATATACAGTACTTGTTACGCAGTATTGTGCATTTTATAGTTATCTGTGCTTATGTCTTAAGCTTCAAGAGGGCAGGCACTTGTGCCTTATCTAAATTTCGTATCTCCCTTAACACCTAGTGCTGTGCCATGTACATAATGGGAACTTAATAACTACATTTATTGAATGAATGGAAGGTTCTATGCATTTTAATTTAATTCACTAAATTTTGTCTGAGAACCTACTATGTGCCAGGCTTCCCTTGAGGTGAAAAACCTAAATGGTCCCTGTGTTTAAGGAGCTTCCATTCCTAAATAGAAATTGACGCCCTTATTTTTACACCACAGTCATTACATTGATGCCTTTTGATTTTACACCAAAGTTATTTCCCATTGTGAACCCTTCTTGGCACCAAGAAGTCCCTCGCTTCTCTACTGATGGGAGGAAAATATGTTTCCTTAGCTGTTCTCTTGGACCAAGGCTGGTCATTACAATTAATCAGAATTTAGCTGCCTTTTGGCATCGTTATTATTTATATGACAATCATTGTCTAAATAGTTCTCTTGGTTATACTTACTTTGCTCATACAAGTCTTCCAGCCTTTCTTAGTTTCTCACATTGGCCATTTCTTTTGGCTCAATAATATCCCATTATACTCTTATGTACCCAATATGTTTAGCCATCCCCAGCTTATGGGCACCTATTTTGTTTCCCATTTTTTTGAGAGGCTTGTGTTCTACCGAACATAGGCCATCCTTTTTAGTCCATCGGTGGCTTTACTAAAAGTTATGTTTGTTTTCCTTCTTCTGTCATGCCAGAGCGTGATTGTTCTTTTTGTCTTTCTGTCTCCCTGGTTCTCTTTTGGTCTCTGTTTCTAATTCTGCCTCTGTCTCTTTCTCTCTCTTTCCATCTCTCAGCAATCCAGGGCGATTTCTTTGCTTTTAGCCCTTGTTGCTGCTTATGGAAAAATCGCCTGTTGTGCAGCATATTGAATGTAGCATGTATTTTTACTCGCTAAGGTCAATTCATGTTTTAATAATGTGTTTTGTGCTATCTCAGTCCCCAGAGTTAAGCGTTTTTCTTGATTCTGATCTCTTAACGGATCATTTTATACATAATTGTTAAAATCACACAGGTCAGATGGATGACCTTGCTAGATGTAGAGAATGCTTTTCTTTGGAGATTATTATATCTCGGGTAGGAGAAAATAAACCCATTTTCTGAAGTAGATTTTCTATCAGCACTAAACGATAAAATGCCACTAAAATACAGTGGTATTTTTTAAAGCATACTACAACATATTAAATGAAAGAAGCAAATACTGGGGCCTGTGTGTTTTGGACCCTTCTAGAATTATATTTGAGCTAAAATTGAAATGCCAAATTGCATAAAAGTTAAAATAGAAATTTCCTTCAGCATTATCATCATCCTGTATTAAATATTAAACATTAATTTATTTCATGCTGCTGGCAGGTCTTGCAACGATTCAATGTTTAATGAAAAAAAATCGTTTGCCTGATGATTCCTGTGTTCTATAACAGTCCTCTGTATGTTTATTTGCTCTAGATTAACAAATTCTCTCCTGCTACTGCATGTTTAAACATAATTTGTAAGTCATGTATGAATACATTTTTCTCAGAGGTGACCTGTAAGTGAAGTTTACAAACTCCCTCAACTTGGGTGAGATACCTATTTTCCTGGCTAGGAGGTGAGCCAAGCATGCAAATTGGCTGTGGTCTCTATTTTCAGGACCAGTGGCAGTGTACTGTTGGTAGTGGGTAGTGTGGTAGATGTTGCATTATGCTGGGAAGCAGGAGTCACAGAACGTGGAGCTGGTAGGGGCCTCAGAGATCATTTGGTACAGCGCCTTCATTTTATGGTTGGGAGAGGCTGGATCTCAAACACAACACTCATTCCAGATGATCCTAACAGCCTTGTCAACTTGGTAGGACCTTTCATAGATTGTACTCCACTGACCTTCATACCACAAAGAGAAATCAGAGGGAGATATTTATAAGATATTACCTTGGCATTTATTACATGGTACATACGTTATTGGACACACAACATACAATTTCCCAAGTCCTCTTGAGGCTGAGAATCATAGAAATATATAATTTTAACTCTAGAAAGCACCCCAATTATTATTATTATTATTATTGTTATTACTTCTTCTCCTCTTCCTCCTCGTCTTCCTCCTCCTCTTCCTCCTTCTCCTTCTTCCTCTTCCTCTTCTTCCTCTTTCTACTTCTCTTCTTTTCCTCCTTCTTATATATTTAAAAGGAATAGCAAGTTGGACATAATAGACTTTTAGCTTCATGTGCAGTCATCTTTTTTGTTATAGTATAATATGGAAATACTAAAAATTAAACAATTAAAAAATAAAGATGGGACAAAAAAATCAATAAACTTTCCCCCACCCCCAAACTCCAGGCAATGTGCTTTGTAAAGGAGCTTTTTCTTTGGGTGAAGTATCTGTTGTATCAAAACAAAATATATCCATAGATTTAAAAATATAATCCTTATGCGTATTGTGGTTCCAAAGAAGATTTGCTTTTTTAAAGTGAAATGTTCTATGAAATATGAATATGATCTGTCTATAGTCCTAGGGTTATATGAGAGAAATGATTTCTACTCTGTACATCTAGTGGCATAACAGCCAATAAAAACTATTTTGTACTCACTTGTTTTTCCTTAAGTACATGTGCTGAGCAAACTGAATTTGTTAAATGACAATTGAAGATGTGGCTACTGAGGCTATGAAAATAAGATTTCAAAAGGCTCACAGTGGCTTGGAATATTTAAACAGATTAGATGGTGGCAGTGAAGTTGCATAGCAAGGGAATTTAGTAGAGGGTTGTAGAATTGAGTCAGTGAAGAAAAAACTCTTATTTGAATGTGGGCTCTGGTTTAGGATGACAGTCCAGAATGCTTCACTATTCTTTGGAGGGAAAGGATGGAAGGAGGAAGAGAAAGGAGGAGAGGGGAAGGAAGCAAGGAAGAGAGAGAGAGGGAGGTGAGTGAGTGATGTAAAGACCTGTATATACCTCAGAGGTGCTTAAAATTGGTAATGCATTCTGGGAAAATATAATATAAGAAGGTGGCTTAATTTGAAAATAAGCTAACATGGACTGCCTCATGAAACTGCTCTTAGTAGGAGGACGCAAAGTTTAATATAAAAAGGACAAGATCCTATATCTGAAGGGAAATAACTCACACGTTTATGGAAATAGAGAGTTAGGTCTAGAAGCAATTTCAGAGACAGATCTGTGGGTAATGAAAGGCAGGGGTGACAGATTTAATGTGAATATCTGGACTGTAGAATTTTAGATCTGAAAGGGGAGCTCAGACATTGCCTAGTAGTCCAACTCTTTCTTTTAACAGATAAGGAAACTGAGACATGATGATAAAGGTTCTTAATTTGGGGTCTGTGAACTTAAAAAAAATTTTTTTATAAGTGTATTTCAGTGTAATTGGTTTCCTTTGTAATCCTGTGTATTTTACTTTGCGCATATAAAAACATTATTCTGAGAAGGGGGCTTAATCAGACTGGCAAAGAGGTCCACGACCCTAAAACTCCTTCCCTAAGAGGTAAATGGTTTATTTGCCTGCAGTCACACAAGTGATAATAAATTTATGAAGGAAAGTTGCGGGGTAAGGGATAGAAAGCTGGCCTCAGAGCTAGAAAGAACTTGAACTAGGGTTCAAGTCCCGTCTCTGACACATACTGACCATGTGACTCTGGGCACATCACTTAACCTTTTAATATTTCTGGCAACCCTATAACAACATAAATTGCTGAGAAGGTGCCAGAGTTTGCAAAGGGAATTTGACTTTCCTCATCTGAGAGTTCCCCATCTCACTGAAATCCTAGGTCCAGTCCCATCCCTTACATAGTTTCTCTAGCATTAAGCACTTAACTTACAACAATCCTATGAAGCAAGTAATGGAAGTATTCTTATTTTCACTTTCAGAAAAGGAAACTGAGGCTTATTGAGGTTAAGTGACTTGCTCATGATGTCACAAAATAGCAAGGGTTAGCATTGGGACTTGAACTCAAGGCTTGTGACTCCAGATTTTGATCTTTTTTCTACTACCTCACACAGTACCTAGAAATGACAGAGCTAGGATTTGAACCCGGGTCTTCTGATTCCAAATCAAGTCATTCAGTTGTTTCAGTCGTAACTGACTTTTTGTGATACTGCTCTCCCTCCTTCCCCCCCTCCCCACCTTGGGATTTTCTTGCAAAGGTCCTAGAGTAGTTTTGCCATTTCCTTCTTCAGCTCATTTCACAGGTGAGGAAACTGAGGCAAACAGGGTTAAGTGATTTGCCCAGAGTCACACAGCTAGTAAGTGTCTCAGGTCAGACTTGAATTCAGGTCTTCCTGACTCCAGGCCTAACACTTTTATCTGCTGTGCTGCCTAGCTGCCCTCTAAATCTACTATCTTCATAAAACACAGGATCCTCTGAACTATAGATAAAACAGCTAGTTACAGAGTATATAGAGCTAGAGTGTTGTTCCCTCTGTGCTACCACAGGATGCTGTCTTGCTGAGTTCCAGAAACACCATTGTGACAACCTTCTTGACAGGTTTGTACTCATTCCTCTTCCATATGAATCTGTATGAATATTTTGTAGAATCTCCATTTTGAAAAATTTTGCCCCACCTCCTTTTTTAACTACTTCTTTCTTCTAGTGAAATTTGAGAAGAAAACAACAACAATATAGGATCTTTATTTGGCTCGTTGTAATCTATCAGGAGACAAGAATACTCCAACCAGGAACCAGGTCCGTGCTGTATCTGCAGGGTGTCTTCTGGGTGTGGGTCATCCCCTGTCATGTTGGAATGGGGCAAAGGAACTTATGCCCAAGTATGAATTCATCAGGGCCCTAGAGTCCTGATGTCCAGGTACTTACAAACCTGGATGCCTGACCTGATCTTCTTACTGGTTCCACTTATTCCCTGATATTTAGAGAGAGAGAACCATTGACTATGCTGTTTCTCATTACAGGACCCTGGAAGCTTACTTCCCCAATTCTATGTCTACTAGACTCTCATCTTCTCCTCCCCTAATTCCTGTGATTCAGAAGGCTTCTGTCTGCTGAGGCAAGCCTGTGCACTCTTTGCTTGTTACGTGATCTAGTGAGATGACATAAGAAAGCTCTTTGCAAACCTTAAAGCACTATATCAATGTTAACTATTATTATTCTTGTTGCATCTTCCCACCCTTTCATCTGACTTTAGTGTACACGTTGGCTTCTTGGTTCATCGGACTCCTAAATTCCCTCTGTCTTTACTCTATCTACCTCAGCTGTCCACTGGGGATATTATACCTTAGCATTCACTATGTTCCATATATAATTCTACTTTCTCCATGATCCTGAACTCTGAAGTCTGATCACAATTCTCTATCTTTCCATCTCTGCTGTTGTTTCCTTTGTCCTAAATGTGTTCTTTGTCTTCTAGTGATTTCTTCCATTTCTCCCTATCTATTCTGATTTCATTTTCTTCCCTGCATGTCCTTGATCGTATTCTTGACCAAGCAACTGCACACTTTCCTCTTCCATGTTAGCCCTTGTCTTGTCACCTTTCATGTCCTCTCAAGCTCCAACATTGGGTTACCCCCACCAATAACCTACTCTGCTCCTACTCACAGCCTGCCAAATACATCTGGGAGAAGTCATACATATATACATATTAGCTTCACTTCTAATTTATATTAACTTTTCTATTTTTCAGCCCAACTGGACTACTCAATATTTACTTCTCTTTGTACGTCATATCTCCCTTCACCCTCCCTCCCTTGGTATAGTGTCAGTACCTTGATGGGAGAAACTTTCATTTTTGTCTTTTTTTTAAACCCTGATCCTCATAAACACTTAAAAAATTTAAGTTGAAAGTATTTCAAGGAAAGAGATTTAATTAACGGCTAGGGACATCAGTGAAGGTTTCACAGAAAAGATAGTGTTGAATTAAACCTTGAAGGAAGCCAAAAATTCTTGGAAATAAAGGTAAGGAGAAAGTACATTTTAGGTAACCACCCTGGAAGGTAGATGCTGTTATTTCTATTTTACAGATGAGTAAACTGAGGCAGGGAACTATTTAAGTGGTTTTCCCAGGGTCACACAAATAATAAGTGTCTGACATGAGAGTTGAACAGCTCTTCACTCCATTGTGCCACCTAGCTGCCTTACAATGCCCCATATATATTAGTGCTAGAAGAAAGTTCAGAGACTAACTAGTCCCAACTTTCCCGTTTTACAGATGAGGAAACTAAGGCTCATTAAGCTAGTGAAGGAGAGGAGATGAATGTTTTAAAGGTTTTGTTGCTTGGTAGTGGGCATAAGAGCAGGAGAGTGTGTCTCTCTTGAAATCATACTGCACAGGTGCCAAGGTATATCTGAATCTATACAATAATGATCTGATTTCTACTGCAGAACTCTATTTTTCACAAATGGAAAGACCAGCAAAATTCCTCAGATTAAACTATCTAGACCAGTTGTTAGCACTTGTGCTTTGAGAAAATAATGAAGTAAGTAACTCTCAGCCAGGGAATTTTTTTTTTACATACCACCAAATCCAAGGGAACTAATCAAGAGAAATGTAACTCAAGCTGTTGGGAACAGTGTCCGTGGTCCTGAAAGGTTGGAGAGCACAGTATGGATTGTATTCCCAGGCTGTGAGGGCACCTTGAAATGTCATTACCTGCCGGAGCTAAGTGCCTGGCAATTTGTTATGTGGAGTAGCTAATTTTTCAGTGCCTTTCCACTGGGGCATGGGGCACAGTCCGCCAGCTCTGCTTCCACAGCCATGCTACAGCCAGAATTCATGTCAGGTACACAGTGAGCTAGCAAACTACATCTCCTGTAACCTTGAGACACCCTGTCCCCACTCTTCCCCCATCTAGTTGCTTACAAAACAACCTCAGATCATTTCCTTTGTTTTTCCCATTTTCATTTTTTTTTTGGAGATGGGGCACTATTGATAAAGCTAAACCAAGAAAAAAAGCCAAATGCTAATCACTTATTAAAAACCTTTTCAATATTTACTGAGTAAAATTTTAGACATCTTTGTCCGTGGTCAGGCTTATAATTATTTGCTAGGGGGAGGCTGGAATGAAATGTTCTGAGTTGTGGAATCAGGGTCTTTGGTTTCTGGAATCTGGATTCAGGTTTCACAATACTCAATCTGAGCTTTCATCTATAAATATGAAATTTCAAGCCCTCCTGGCCATAAGGAATGATTCTAAAATATAAATTATGCTATAATAAATTCAGAGGAGTTATCTTTGTGTACTTGGGCTTAAATAATATTAGAAGTCTGGTGAACTTTCCCATTCTTCCTAATGCTGTATTGCTTTGCTAAGGCAAATACCTCTACATGCTGACAGGTGGAGCTACTCAGATAAACTCAGTTAGGTGACCCAGAGGGAGATAGGTACATAGACAAATGTTTCAGTGTATATATTTAATTTATATGTCGCATATATATTCCTCCCTCCCTTCCTTCCTTTCTTCCTTCCTTCCTTCCTCCTTCCCTCCCTTCCTTCCTTCCTTCCTCCCTTCCTTCCCTTCCTTTCTTTCCTTCCTTCCCTTTCCTTCCTTCCTCCCTTCCTTCCTTCCTTATTTCCTCCCTCCCTTCCTTTCTTCTTCCCTGCCTCCCTCCCTCCCTTCCTTCCTTTCTTCCTTTCCTCCCTCCCTCCCTTCCTTCCTTTCCTTCCTCCCTTCCTTCCTTTCCTTCCTTTTCTTCCTTCCTTTCCTTCCTTCCTTCCTTCCTTCCTTCCTTCCTTCCTTCCTTCCTTCCTTCCTTCCTTCTCCTTCCCTTCCCTTCCCTTCCCTTCCCTTCCCTTCCCTTCCCTTCCCTTCTCTTCCCTTCCCTTCCCCTTCCTTCCTTCCTTCCTTCCTTCCTTCCTTCCTTCCTTCCTTCCTTCCTTCCGAAACTCCAGGAAGAAGTTGGTACCTGGGCTGAGCCTCTGCAAGAATTCTGAGGAGTAGGAGGGCTGGTGGGTCATATGGAGTTTCCATCCTCAACTCTGATGAGATCTAGGAAATGGGATCCACTTCATTCAAACTAATCCAGTACCTTCTGACACCACCCACCCCTGAACTGGTGCCCTCTCTCTTTTTATCTTGTCTCTTTCTACTAATTGATTTGCTCCCTGAATCTCTACCTTGATTCTATCCCACTGTGACTCGGATACCTTTTCCTTAGTCATGATGGGATCACATCCAAGGATGTGACCTACATCGTGGCTGCCAACTTCAATACCAACATCAAGAAAATTACCTTCAACTTTAAGAGCCCCCTCACCAGTCTCTTTACTTCCTGTCCTATCGCCAATACATCTGCAAAAAATATCAGATTGTGTTCAGCTATTATATCTGGTGACAATGCACTATTACAATTCTTCTCTTACTGTTCCTCTTTTTCCCCCTTCTTTCCCCTAATTATAGTCCTTCCTTGGTAGAAAGGGCCTTAGAGGTTGCCTTGTTCAACCCTCACATTTTATGGTTAAGGAAACTGAGGTCCACTGGGCTTATTCAAGGTCACACAGGTGTCAAAGCTAGTATTTGAACCCAGGTCCTTGGCCTACAAATGCTACATTCTTACTACTACAACATGCTGCCTTTTGATTATCCTTGCTTCTTTGCTGTTCTCTCTCTACAACATATCCTTGAAAAAAATCCATTCGCAACAGGCTCAATTACCACCTTAATGATGTTTACTTCTAGTTTCTATCTCTAGTGCTGATCTCTCAGCCAGTCTTCCATCTCATATTTATTATTGCCTACAGGCAGAGCTTGGGAGTATGGATAGGCAATGCTGGCTACTGCTGAGGATGCAATGGCAGGGGGCTACAATGAGAGTAATTTTTAATATTAATAGTACTTCTATTAAATGCATAATTTTCGATGCTAGAAAATTCTGCTTGCTATGGCACATAGGTATTTATTTTTTGATCACTCGAGTTGCATGTGTTTTAGCTAAGATGGAGTACGAGCCATTCCTTGATCTCATCCTGCCCTCTCTTGTCTTCATGTTTTTTTATATTTCAGCATGTCCCAAACTGAGCTCATTATTTTTCTCCTCAAATGCACCCTTCTTCCAAACTTCCCTATTTCCGTTGAATGTACCATCAGACTCTCGGGTTCGTA
The DNA here is from genome assembly GCF_011100635.1 of Trichosurus vulpecula. Classification (NCBI taxonomy): domain Eukaryota; kingdom Metazoa; phylum Chordata; class Mammalia; order Diprotodontia; family Phalangeridae; genus Trichosurus; species Trichosurus vulpecula. The sequence continues at coordinate 134,031,178 of NC_050576.1, forward strand.
AACAGGACATTATTCTGGATTCTTTCCTCTCCCTCATTATGCATTTCCACTCTATTACTAAATCCTGCTGTTTTCACCTCCACAACACCTGTCACATCTGACCCCTTCTCTCTACTCATGCATCTACCATCACCCTCTTTGTCCATGCCCTCATTATGTGGATTTTTACAAAGCCCTCTAAACGAGTCTCTTTGACTCAAGTTCCTCCCTTCTTCAGTCTATTGCCCACACTGTTGCCAAAGTGATTTTCTTTAAGCATGTTCTGTTCATGGCTCTCCCCTATTGGGACAACTCCAGTGACTCCCTCTTGCATCTAGTCTCAAATCTGAACTCTTCTGCTTAGCTTTTAAAGTCCTGCACATATTGGTCCCAACCAATCTTTTCATCCTTACTGAACCTTATTTCCTCCTACCCTAAAACTTACCCAAAGAAGTGTGTTACAAAGAAGGCATCATATAGAAAGCAGTAGCTGAGATAAACCATGAATGAAGACACGATATCTTAGGGCCAGAGATGAGGAGGATAGGGCATTCTAGGCATGGAGAGTGGCTTGTGTGAACACCCACAGGTAAGAGACAGAACAGGACTGTCCAACCTTAGGTTTTTTTTTGAAACAATAGACAATATATTTTGATCTGCCGTTTTAGTGAGAGCTCTGCGGTAGCTTGGCTTTGTTTGCTAAAGCATTTATGTAAATTTCTATGCTTGTAGGCAGGCCACATAAATTGCACCATGGGCTGAATTTTGGACAGCTCTGAGATAGAATATTGAATCTGGAAAATGGCTAGAAGTCTAGTTTGGATGGATTTGAAAAATTTTTTGTTTGTTTTATTTTTTGGATAAAACAAGCATTTCCATAACATAGTATAATAAAAAAAGTGATTGCACATGAGACTTTAAATCTATTATGTACAACTTGCTATTCCTTTTCAATTTTTTAATAAAGTTATGTAAATTTATTTTTTTCTTTCTTCCCCCCCCATTGGTACCATTAGACACAAACATGTATATGTGTGGAAAATCATTCTATACATACTTCTATTTGTCACTTCTTTCTCTGAATGCAGATAGCATCTTCTTATATGTCTTTTGTAGTTAATCTGGGTATTTATAATAGTCAAAATGACTTAGTTGCTCAAAGTTGTTCTTAAAACAATGTTGCTGTTACTGTATACAATGTTCTTTTGGTCCTGCTCATTTTGCTCTTCATTATTTCGTGCAAGTCTTTCCATGTTTTTCTAAGATCATTGAGGTCATCATTTCTTATAGCACAGTAGTATTAGGATGAAAAATAGAATTTGTGAAGAGGAATAGTGTGAAATAGGACTGGAGAGGTGTGTGGGAGCTAGATTATTTTTTGGTGGGGGAGGGGATAAATTCCAAGCTAAGGAATTTGTATTTTATAGTGTACTCTTGCAATTGGGAACTTCTGAAGGTAATTGAGCAGAGAAGGAAGATAGTTAGATCTGTGCGAAGGTTTTATTGGAGAGGAGAGAGACCACAAAGCAGAAGACCAGGGCTTTTATAGTAGTTGAGGTAATGTGGGCCTGATCTATGTTGATGCCTGTGTGAGTTGAGGAAAGTGAACAGATTTGAAAGGGGTTTTGGAAATAGAATTGATAGGCCTTGGCAGCTGATTAGATATGAGATGGGTAAGGGAAAGGGAAGAGTCAAGGATGACCCTATGGTTAGGAACTGGGGCAGTGGGGCAGCTAGTAGGTGGCACAGTGAGTAGAGTACCAGCCCTGGAGTCAGGAGGAGCTGAGTTCAAATCTGGCCTCAGACACTTGACACACTTCCTAGCTGTGTGATCTTGGACAAGTCACTTAACCCCAATTGCCCTGCCTGCCCCCCTCCAACAAAAAAAAAAGGAACTAGGGTAGTAACTGGAAATTTCTTTGCCCTTATCACATTTTAATTTGTATTGCCATTATTTCTATGTATATCTTATCCTCCTACTAAATTGTATGTTCCTTGAAGGCAGGTATGGCAGCGGGGTCACATCCTGTTTGCATTTATACAAATTCAGTGAGAGAAAGAGGAAAGATAAATTTAAATATTGTCCTGATTCTCCCTACTTGTTGATAGCTATTCCACACAAGGACCACATGGTACATGTGTTATGCCCATGAAGGAGGGGACTGTGCTGTTCTCCCAGTCTGCCTCAGTTTCCGTGGGACTCTGATAGTGAGGGTATCTGAGACTGAGTCTAGAATCTCCTCTTCATTGTACCCACAGGCTATTCATTCTTCTTTGGCTGGTAGAGATAATGGAAAGGACAATCTTCCTAATGTTTCTGATCAGATAGAAAGTCCCCTTTAGCTTTCTTATGTCCTCTCACCATTAAATGAAGCAGGAAGAAGAGAAAGTTGAGAGGTTGTGTGATCACCTTCCAATGTAATCACACATATGTATGGATTCCTTTTAACAGGTCCTCACTACCCCCCCCCCAAATCAGGGCAACTAAGGATGTTGCCTCTTGTTGTATCCCCAATGTGTGGCACATAGTAAATGCTTAATAAATATTCATTGATTGATTTCTTCTCAACTGGTCTTGCTTCCTCCACTGTCTTCCACATATGATCTGTTCTGTGCACTCCTTTTTAAAAATAAAACAAAACAAAAAACTAAAGGCCTACTTTGATACCTCATTTACCAAGTCTGAAAGCTACACCTAGGGTGTGGATGTTGAGGGGTAGAACACGTATATACATATGTCTGTTATGGAAACTGGCCAACTAAAGTTCATAGAAGTTCTCTCCTAGGTTTGCCAAAGTATGATAAATGTTTTCAGCCACAACAACTCTCAAAAACCAACTGCTAAGTCATAAAGGAGCTGTGATCTGCATTGATAGGTGGAGTACCCATACTTCTTGAGGCATTTAAGTATATTGTGTGTTTAAGAAGGTGGGGAAGTATATAGCAATTTTATTGATAACAATACCATCCTTTTCATGGCTCTTTCACATACCAGATTTCGTTTGATACTCATGGATATTTTGTGAGGCTGGTGTATCGGGTGGTAATGTTTCCATTTTATAGATGTGGAAACTGAGGCTCAGAGAGGTCAAGAAATTTTATGCAAAATCACATAGAAACTATGTGGTAGTGCTGGAGCTAGAATCCAGGTCTTTTGACTTCAAATCTACCAATCATTGCACCATATTGTGCTCTCTTAAAAAATTTTAGAAACATAAAAAAGTGATTAAAATGTCTAAAAATTTTTTTGATTAAGTTTCAATGTAACCTGTGGCCCAAAGACATAACTTATATGGAACACTTCAACCCAAAAGTTGCCAGGTAAGTGATGAATACGCACATTTATCGTTTGTTGTTGTTTAGTTATCTCTGACTCTTCATGACCCCATTTAGAGTTTTCATGGCAAAGATACTGGAGTGGTTTGCCTTTTCCTTCTCTAGCTCATTTTACAGATGAGGAAACTGAGGCAAACAGTGAAGTGACTTTCCCAGGGTTACACAGCCAGTAAGTGTCTGAGGTTGGATTTGAACTGAGGTCTTTTTGACATTTATGTCAGACATCAGGTCTGGCACTCTATCCATTTATCACAGGCCTGCATAACCTGTGGCCCACCAAAGGATTTTGGGCAACCCGTGTAAAATGTGGAGGAATCATTTTTCGCACGCTGTCTAAAATTCTTTGGCAGACCACAGGTTGTGCAGGCCTGATTTATCATTTACTCACATATTATAAGTATAATGAGTTTCAGAGATACAGATTATTGGGAGAAAACTGTAATTGATTACTAGTTCCAGTCAGGAAAAGAAATACAAATCCTAAAAAATTAGAAACTTTCTCATGAGACTTTTTCTTGTACCTTGATACCAATTACTTCGTATTTTCAAAATGGGATTAGGAAGCTATAAGGTTGTGTTTACAGAGGTGGATTCCCCTTTTTTATATGTAGTTATTAGTTGTTTACATGCTGATGCTTGGCGCTCTTACTAATCCCAATTAAAACTAAGGATGTTCAGTCATGTGGGAGGCACCATATTGTAGCAGACAGAGCACTGGACAGAGAGTCAGGAGATTTGAGCTGAAATCCCAGTTCTACCACTTCCTGGTTCTAGTGTGACCCTGGCCAAGTCATAAACTCTGGGACCTGAAGTTTCCTTACCTATAAAAGAAGGAGCTACCTTCTGGGGTCTTGTAAGGACCAAATCAAATAACATATAAAACATAAAATACCGTAATTATCAGCTGTATTGCTCACAGCACAGATATGAAGAAAACTTCTTGCGGATGTTAATTTCCATCCTTCTCTTTTGTATGCAAGACTAACCAAAAAAGAAAAAAAAAGATAATTCAAAGAAATGTGAACAAAGCTTTAAATAATGAAGCTCCATCATGCCATTTGTCTGTAATAACCTGGGGTAACTAGAGAATGTTATAGTGTCATTCTCATGTGGTCTCTATCTTCATACCTACCATCGTGTTCTACTCTAGATGAGGAGGTGTCGGTTGCTTTGTGATTGATTACATTCTGAAATGATCAAAATTCAAGCGTAAATTTTTATCTATAGTGGGTATTTTTTTAACTCTAGGAAAATTAATTCCTGTGTATTGGACTCCTTTTCTCTCTTGGGGCAGCCTATCTCATCAGTATTAATGCTCTGCCTTTAATGAGAATGTTAAACTGCTCTGTAATTCTTATTGGGCACAGGTGGTGACGTGGTCTCAAAGAAGGTGAAGGCCCTAAAGCCCTTAGGTTATTAAATTGTGCTCCTCCCCCTCTCCCTCCCCTCTCCCTAATTATTTAGCTATTTGTTACTTGCATATTGAAATGCATTTCTTTCAATTCTGCTGGGTTGGAAGAATAAATGTCAGGCATCAGCCCTCTTACCTTTAATAGGAGAGTACGTCACCTAGAATCCTTGTCACGGACAAATCTGTGTCTTTGACCTCTCCCTCTCGTTTGCTTAGTAGTTGGTAAGGGAAGCATTGTGATTCAGCCACAGAAAGTCTGCTCTCCAATTTCTTTCTTCCAGATACTGCTCTGGCTTCATCAGCTTTTGAGTGACATGGGTTTTCTTTACATGCTCAGATGGTGATTGGAACCCTCTGTGACCTAGAAACAGGCAGGCTGGGTAGGAAACCTACTTCCCTGGGGTAAATGGATGTCTATCGCCAATAACAAACTCCAGGGCTCACTATAGGGCTATAAGAAAGAGAAATGGACATTTTTTTTCTTTACTGACTGAGGATAGACCGAGTAGACTTTTCGCAAAACAGATTCTGTTGCCACTTTATAGAACTGGCGTGCCCTGCTTCAAAGAAAACCTAATTAAATAAGATCCCTAACTTACAGAACAGTTAAACCAGGTAGGTATTTGTTTGCCAGAGACAAGGATACACCACAGCATTCCGTTTTTTTTTTTTTTTTTTTTTGCAGGGGGGAAGTCAGGGCAATTGGGGTTAAGTGACTTGCCCAAGGTCACACAGCTATTAAGTGTGTCAAGTGTCTGAGGCTGGATTTGAACTCAGGTCCTCCTGACTCCAGGGCTGGTGCTCTACTCACTGTGCCACCTAGCTGCCCCAGCATTCCTTCTAATGTTAGAGAAAAGTCTTGTTCGATTTTTTTTTAAAAAGTTGATTTGTATACAACATTTTAGGAGTACTGCTTTGAGACTGGTATGGCTTGGTATTTTTGTTATTAGGTACGTACTTGAAGAACAGAGCTTTATTTCTCATTAGATGTGCTCTCATCACATTCTCAAAGGGGCTCTTGTTTATTTATTATTATTTTACCATAGGAGCTAATGGCTACTATTGAAGTCAGAAGACACTCCTTCCATTTGAACTCTTAAAACCAAAAATGAGTGCCATCTCTTACACTTATTAGGGGCCTTTTGACCTGATCTCACCCTGGGAATCCAATGACAGATTGGACATGAACATCTAGACTCTTTATCTGTCTTGGGGTGGAATAGGGTAATAGGTAGAAAGGCAGATCACTGAGCAGTGTGGACAGAGTTTCAAGGGACAGGATATAGCTCATGGAGAAGGAGCAGGAGGGGAAGGCTTTAAGTAAGAGAGAGGGAGAAGACAGAAACTATGAAGCATATTATAGTGTTGACTTTAGTCGTCCATTTGAAGACCAGTTTCCTCACTGATAAAACAAGAGGACTGAACCGAATGACCTTCCTGTTCTCTTGTCTCTGACATTCTGTGATTTGATAGCTTTTAGCAAGCATAGACCATGGCTACCTTCTTACCTTGTTCAGCTGTTGCTAACAAATGATCAGCATTTCTCATGGTGCTGTTTTTCTTGCCCTTAGAAACTGAGGTGGGTACAAATGAGAGAGGGTATTATTGTAGACTTTCCCTCTCTTCCCTCTCAAGTCTCCTTCCCTGCCACTCTCCAGCAAATGCAGTTATAGAGGTGACTTATAGGACTGTGTTTTTGAGATTATCAGTCAAAACAGGATCTGGAGGTTCATAGTTCAGGTGAGGTGGCCTGTGTTTTATAGGGATCTGTCACTCTATTCCTCTCTTTTTCTCTCACTCTTTCACTCTTGCCTCCTGTCTTTCTCTTCTCAAAGTTTAGAAGTTGCTTGGCTTTCAGAGAAGACATCTATCTGCTTGGCACAGCAGCTTTTAGGATGACAGTGGCTGAGAAGTCATTAACTGGGACCTTGGCCTGACATGCTATTTATCATCACTTTATTATTGGAGATGCCCATGGGGGAGTGTTTAAAAAAATAAAATGAGGTGACTATAACTTTTCACCAAATTGGAGGCATTCCTGGGAATTGGCTCACACAAAAGAATCAATCACCTTTGAAATGTCAAAATGAGGAGCCTTCAATAGGCTGGTGGTCCAGGACCTTGGTGTAGAATGAGGGATGAGGGAAGGAAATGGGTATTTAACCTGAAGCAACGTAGAAACCCAGTAGGGTTAGGAGGAAAGTGAACACTTCTCAAGAAAAATGTATAACTGAAACCTGAAACCATAATTCCTCAGATAAGTGCACGTGTTAATTTAATGAGGCACTTTAATTTTAGTTCTTCCATGCCTCATTTTTATTTCAAATCTTCTTTCTTGATATATTCTGCCTGCCTTTCACATGAATTAAGTGCATATTAAGTAGGTAAGTGACTATTATAAAAATGTCCACTTATTTCTAAACACTGCATAAAGTGTACTAGTTACTAGCATGGGAATCTTTGTTTTGTTCCCTTGTATTTTTCTTTTTAAAAAATTTATTTTTAAACTTTTAATTTGTTTGAACATGAGTTTGGGAAAAAGCTAAGGTTAATGGCTTACTTTATTCCACTTAGATCGTTTTTAGTAATGTCCATGTTCAAGGCCTATTTAATCAAGGCAGGATTTATGAAAATTTAAAACATTAATGATGCCTGAAAGGCATACTTCTGCACAATGGTCTAATGTATTGCCTCGTTTAATAGAAGAAATACAGAACCTGGGTGGGTGGGGGGAACCCACCTCAACATTTTGAAGAGCACTGCAAACAATCTCATTTTTATTTTAGGTGTTTAAGATGTTTCATGAATCATGTTAAGATTGCATCCACAGGAAATAGACTAATATAAAATCTGAAACACTTTTTCTCCAGGGAAAGTTGGCAAGAATGATGCCATCTAAGAAAACATGTTAAAATTTTAATAGGCAACAGAAAATGCTGTGGACGAAGATGCAGTGAAATGTAGTGCTAAAAATGTTTCCTGTCTTTTTTTTAGTAGCATTAGAAAATACCAAGCAAGAAGACTCTTGATATACGCACACAATCTTCTCTTGTGCATATATTTTTTAGTAGGCCATGATCAACTTATCTTTTTCTTTATACCTTTCACTGTCAAACAGCATTGTGGTACATTTCAGGGATCCTGTTTCAAAATGAGTGTCACTGACTATCAAATAGCTCAAAATACAAAAATAAAATAAGTGGTTACAGTCCAGCATATGCTTGCTCTCAGTCGATATTTTCCATACTATAAATCTAAGTTGTAATGGGGTGCCATCCAAAATGAAGAAGAGGGGAGAGAAAGATTCCAGAAAGTTAAGATTGTTTCAGACTGACATGTAGCAGCTGGCCCACAGCTCATTATCTTCAGCAAATTCTCTATTAAAGAGTCTTAGCACTAGAAACTCAAATAAATAGGGAAAAGTCCCAAGAAGACAGACCTGAAAATGGAATCCTTCCTGAAAGTGACGAATGACTTCAGGGCAAGTGTTCATGAATTTTTGATTATTTTAAGGGAATGGGGACTAGTGCTGGTCAGTGGTAGATGTTTGATGGCACTCGTGGTCTCCTTTGTTCTTTTGCCCGGAGGTGATTGTCTGAAGCCATGCATGGGCTACTCTTAGGAATTCAGACTGGGGTGAGGTAGGGGAAGATGAAGATTTGCTGCTGACTCCTAATTAATTCCCTTTTATAGTGTGCTTTTAGAAAGCCCTTTGACATGAGAGAAAAGTGCTTTGTGATGTCTTTCTCATGGGAGGGTGGGGAAGAGTAAGATTTGTCTCAACTGTTTTTTCCTTTAGTTCAAGAGCATTCAAAACATGTTATATGTTAGGCTTTGTCTTAGATGCCATCAGGTGTGCAAAAACAGGCAAGGTAAGTTTCTTATGGTCACAGAATTTACAGATTAGTGCCCAAGTGGATCAATCTGTGATCTCATTGATACGGATGTAACTTCCAAGAATGAAGATCATAGGATCATGGATATAAGTTTGGAAGGCACCTTACTGGTCATCTAATTTAACCCATTCATTTTACAGATAGGGAAACTGAGGCACAGAGCCTTTTTTTTTTTTTTGAAAGGTCACACAGATAGTAAGTGGTGAGGCCAGGATTCAAACTCAGGTCATATGACTCTAAGCACAGCTTCTTTCCACTACATTCTGCCTCTTACCCTATCCATACCTTTACCCTATCTGTACCTTCCCTGACATTATCACAAAGATACTAGTAAAGCGCACACATGCCTACCATGCTAGAGTATTCTTCCTGAAATATAACCCTAAGCATGCCACCTTCCTGCTTAAACATATTCAATGCTTCCATTTGCCTAGTCCATTAATGAGTAAACTTTTATTAAACACCTACTATATATCAGTCATGGTGCTAAGCCCTGGGAAGACAAATATGAAAAAGAGATAGTCCCTGGCTTCAAGAAGCTTACTGTCTAGTATGGGAAGACAGAAACACAGAAGGAAGCTGAAAAGGAGGGGGGACAGGAAAGGTATTTGGTATGAGTATGGTGGTGTCTAGTCCAAGGAACAGCAGCCAGGTGAGAAATGAAGAGATGGCTGATGCAGGAGCCTTTTTTAAATGGAGGTTTGGGAGGAGTGCTCTTTCCTTCTCCAATCAGAGAGGTGGAGGATGCTGAAGATACTGATGAAATGTGAATGCTGAGGCCGATGTTATGATGAGTTTTTTGATGACGAGGCTCTAGGGTGAGGGGGATGATGGATCCCAGTCCAAAGGAGTGTATCTGGGTAGGAAATGAGTGTTACAAATTCCTGAGTCTGGTTTTCCAGGCCCTACACCCTCTACCTCTGAACTACTTCTTTAAGATTATCTCCCTGTTTCTCTTCATGTACATCATGGCTCTCTCAGCAGTACTCCTCACTGTTAAAAGAACTCCTCCTCCAAATGTTCATCTATGTCTCTTTGCTTCTTCCTTCTTCCCTTCCCTAAGACTGGAATTGACCCTTCTCCAATTTTTTTCCTATTGTAGTCCTACTCATCTTTGAAGGTCAGCTCAAATATTGCCTCTTCCACAAAGCCTCTCCTGATCTAAACTCTGATCTGATAACTCCCTTTTTTGAACTTCTAGAAGAATTTGTATCTTATTAGTACATATATCATGCTTCAATTTATAAGACTTTTTTAAAATATCTCTCTTGTCTGCTTTACTAGCCATGTAGCAGCTTGAATTCAATGATCACTCCTTATTTATCTTTGTGTCTTCCTTGCATATATCACTGTGCTTTGTAAGTGCTTACTAAATAATTCAGAAACTTAATTGAATTAAACATTGTCCATCTTTCTCTGCCTAAAAAGTTAAGCAGTTGGTGAGTCTAACTGGCAAGTAATGGGAATGTAGTATGATGTTGTGGGAAGAATGTTAGACTTAGGGTCAGAAAAGATTTAGATTAAGATCCTGCCACGAATACTTATTATCCCCCCATTTGCTCTCTCTGAATATCAATTTCTATGCCTGTAAAATGGGTATAATCATGCCATTAGCATCTGTCTTATGAGGTGGTAGTGAAGCTCAAATGAGATAATGTATGTCAATTTTTGCAAACATTAAAAGGCTTTATAAATATCAGATAATTTTATTATCAGTACTATTGGTTATCTCCAATTTATTCTGTATGTAGTTTGTATTTACATAGTTGCTTGCATGTTGTCTCTCTCATTAGACTGTAAGCTACTTGAGAACAGGTACTTCCTTTTTTTTCTTTCTTGGTATCTTCAGTGCTTAACACAATGCCTGGCACATAGTAGGTGCTTGACAAATGTTTATTGACTCACTGAAACTGGTACATTTTTGTTGTCATTGTTCAGTGGTGACCAGCTCTTTGTGACCCCATTGGGGATTTTCTTGGCAAAGATACTGGAGTGGTTTTCCATTTCTATCTCCAGCTCATTTTGCAGATGAGAAAACTGAGGTACGCAAGGTTAAGTGACTTTCCCAGGGTCACACAGCTAGTAAGTGTCTGAGGCTGGATTTGATAAACTAAGGAAGATGAGTCTTGCTGACTCCAGGCCCAGCACTCTATCCCCAATGTACCACCTCGCTGCATACATTTTCTCACATGTGAGTTAATGGAAATGATGAATATATGAGACATTGCTTTCTTGAGTATCTAATAAAAAGCAGTTATGAAGTAGTATTCAAAATTGCCATCAGCTTGGGAACTTATGACCTAGCGTGTTAAATAGGATGCTTTTGGAGCATGAACCTAAATCTGACTTGTGCTAGATCTTGTGTGAAGTGAGCCAAGTCTAGTGAATGTTCTTTTTAGGGCACGAAGACGCAGCACCCAGCCACCTGTGCAGTGGGAAGAAATAAAAAAGACTTTCTCCTTTATGCAACACTTAGTTTACAGGTGGGAGCCATGACTTTGGAAGGCTGAAAAGAAGTAAGCTTTAAGTAAGATTGAGAAACGTTTCTCACTTGTGCGTCTTAACATTGGTTCTCTTGGCAGTTTTATCCACTAATGGGGATGAGGCATTGTAGTGTAGGGAATTGAATGTTGGACTGGGAACAGTCAAAAAACCCACTGGGTTTGAGGTCTTGCTCTGCCACTAAATTCTCATTCCAGCAGTCAATAAACTTCTATTAAGCACCTACTATGGGCCACACTCACTGTGCTATGCACCGGGGACACAAAGAAAGGTAAAAGACAGTCACTGTTCTTAAGGAACTCACAATCTTGTAAGGAAGACAACATGCAAACAGATGCTTACAAACAAGTTAAATGAAGGATAAATCGGAAATAGTCACTGGAGAGAAAGCCATAGAATTAATAGGGATCAGAAAAAGCTTCCATAGAAGGTTGGATTTTAGCTGTGTGATGTTGGAAGTTGCTTCACTGTTCAGCCTGAAGTTCTTCTCTAAAATAAGGGAGTTGGTCAGATGATCTTAAGTGTCCTTTCCAGCTCTGCCGTTCTATGATTCCACAGTTATCACTTTTGTGCAAATGAGCCCCACCTCTTTATCTCCAACTCTGATGTCTCCCTGAGCTCCAGTCCAGTATCTCTAAAAGCATGTTGACCACCTGGACAACCCACCAACAATTCAAACTCAGCATGTCCAAAACTGAGCTCATCTTTACCTCCAAACCCTGCCCGTCCTTTCCCAACATCCCTATTTCATTCTCTTAGTCATTCAAGCTTAGAATGTCAGAGTCATTTTTGACTCTTCTCTCTCCCTTATCCCTTATATTCAATCAGGTATCTCATCTTCTTGACTGCCTTCGAAGTATTTCTCACATTTTATTCTCTCCCCTGAGGTAACCTCTAATCTGGGCTATTGGAATAGCTTCCTAATTGGATTTTCTCCCTCTAGTCTCTCCTCTCTTTAATCTATCCTTCACCCAGCTGCCAAAATAAGATTGATATGAAAGGTATAGAGCAAAGTAAACAGAATTAAGATCTTTACACAATGATCAATATTATGTAAATGAAAACAATATTGAAATACATACAAACTCTGATGAATGTAATGACTGATTTTGACATCAGAGCAATACTAGCATACTATAACATACCATCCTGCTCTTGGCAGAGAGATAGTGGATTGTCAATGTAGCATGAGACATAATTTATCTGACATGGCCAATTGCTTCTCTGTTTTGCTTAACAATATTTCTTTGTTATAAAGTAAGGATTCTTTTGATGATGTTTGTAAAGTGCTTAGCATAGTTCCTGACACATTGTAGGTACTTAACAAATGCATGTTTCCTTCCCTTCCCTTTCCTTTCGCCATTTTGGAGGGTTCAAAAGAGTCCTTGGAGAAGTGACATCTATGTTAAAAAAAGCATCAATAAAACATTTATTTTTTAAAATTGCAAGAAAAAGTTAGCCTTCTATTCCCCTAACAAGTGGATATTACATGGAAGTGGGCATTTTATTATCATATAAAGAGTATCCCATTTTTTTAAGCACATAGAAGAGCAACAAAATGGAGAACAAGATATTTTCTCTGATTCTTATGACCTCTCAAACCTCTCTGAAAGAGAAATTATGCACCAAAGGCAAAGCAACTTCACCTTTTTCCATGGTCTGGGACACCTGGAACCCAATGTGATGGGTTGGCAGGGTGATGGTGGGTGGGGTTGATGGGGTTGGGATGGTGGAAAACCAAACCTATGAGTACAAAGAAAAAACAAAAATGTGAAATGCAGATTGACTCAGGTTTTGATACTCAGATGGTTGACTCTGGTTTTGATTCCTCAGTGCCTAGCACATAGTAGGCACTTCATAAATGTTTATTGAATTGAATTGAAAGTAATCACAAAACAAAATCCACAAGAGAGAATACATGAAATCATTCCTAATGGGAAAAGCTGTAATGCATAGTTTTATTTTTGTTAGAAGAACTCAGAATGACTACAACCTGCCAATGAAATGGAGGGGGCCTTGCTTTTAGTTTCTTGGCTCAGTATTTCTTCCCTTCTCTTGTTGATAATAATGAGGAATAACTGAAGTATGAAAGGGTTGACATGTGTATGGCATAGAGTTTTCAAATGGATAGTGGGAAAAAAAAATCTATTTCCTTCTGTTGACATAGGGCTTGTTAGCTTTCCTTATACCATATGGTGCAAAGAGCTGGATCAAAGCTGATGGATTGGAGGGCACTGAGTGTAGGCCAGCCAAGGCTGGCAGGTAGCATCAGACTAGGTTCAACTTGTCTTATACAGTGAGTAGAGTATGGTACCTCCAGCCGTGGGTCCTCAGTGTAAATTCATCCAGCCCTTGTGGAGAGTACAGTTAGGACTTTACTCATAAGTGCATGCCACACCTTGAAGAGTTTTTTTAAAGAGGTAATGTATTAAAAGGGTATGAGATAGGTAGGGAAGAACAACTTTATGAAAAAGTCTTTGTCTCTTTGTCTCTGTGTGTCTATTTATCTTTTTCCAGATCAATGACTGTTTTTCTTTCTTTGCCCCATCTGCCTTGCTCCTCTAACCAGCCATAATAAACACTATAAACTCAGAGGGGGAACCATTAAATAAGCAATTCGAATTTAAGCAAATCTTCAAAAGGTTTCATCTTTGAAACATGAACACAAATCTTGCCAGTTTTATGTTACAGAAATGATGAGTATCACATGCTTGGATAGAGTGATGACTATATGTAGCGAGAGGGACAGCAAACAATATCAATGAAAAATGAAGGTGGCGTATACACTCCCTTTCCAAAGCAAACTGTACATAATAGGAGTTTACGGATCCAGACAAAAATAAAATTCACCTTACTGATGGACTTCTTTATTTTTATTACATTTTAAAAATACAGGGTGTTCCTAAAGTCTGGACACGTAGAAAATGTGGAGTTATTGCATTGAGCTCCCGTGAATCTTGCAAAGTGCATCAACCTTTGCATCACAAATGAAGGAAATCATATTGAAGATGTTGTTAATATTCCAATTAAATAAAATGTTGTTGAAAATTTCATTCGTTTCATTTCTTGAAAATATGCATTTTTGCCTATGTGTCCAGACTTTAGGAACACCTTGTAGTTTTGTTTCCAGTTCATAAGGGTATGTATGTAGATGTAGATGAAGGTGCAAATGTAAATGCATATGCACACACACACACAGACTACATGCAAGGCACATAGGTACATGTATATATATACTGTACATGCATACATGTATGAATGCATGTTCAAATGCATGTGTGCACTCATATATATCATGAATGTATATACACACAATGTAATGTATAGGCACATGCACACATGTTCATATACATGTATTTAATGTGCATGAGTATATGCACATGTATATGTATGCATGCACAGATATATGTACATATATGCATATACACACATGCATACATACAGTAGGTCAGGCATAAGTATTCATATATAGAAATTTGTCCCAAATATGTGATTTTGTTGATATCCGGATTTTCCAGTGAGGAAACTGTACCAGTGCAAATTGGTACCTTCTCCTATCTTAGAGTCTAATTATCAATCATTCGCCTAATCAATAAGCATTTACTAAGTTTAAGACAAAAAAAGAAGCAGTACCTGCTTTCAAGGAGCTTATATTCTTTTGGTAGATGCAATATGTATACATACAAGTGTATATAGGATAAATATAAGATAAATACCAGGTGCTTTGTGGAGAGCAGCTAGGTGACACAGTGGATAAGAGCACTGGGCCTGGAGCCAGGAAGACTCATCTTCCTGAAGTCGAATCCAGCCTCAGAGATGTACTAGCTGTGTGACCCTGGGCAAGTCACTTAACCTTATTTGCCTCACTTCCCTCATCTGTGAAATGATCTGGAGAAGGAAATGTCAAACCACTCTGGTATCCTTGCCAAGAAAATCCCAAATGGAGTCACGGAGAGTCAGGCATGACTAAAAAATGACTCAACAACAACAACAACTTTGTGGAGGGAGGCCAGAAACATTAAAAGGGACTGGAATAGCTTCATGTAGAAGGTACAGTTTGGAATCTTAAGGGAAATAGGTCATCCTAGGAGAATTTTCTCTTAGAATTCCCAGCAGAGAGTTGCTTGAAACACTGGGCGGTTTAAATGATACATGGTCCAGGATCACCCAACCAGTAGAAGCAGCTGACTCTAGTCTTCCTCACTCCAAGTCTAGCATTCTCTCCATTATTCCACAGCTGCCTCTCATACATGCATGCATGCACACACAAGCAAACATTTTTGAAGGGGCGGGAGGAAGTGTCTTAGTGCAGTGCTCAGAAATCAGTCATCTACCCATCAACACAATAGGAGCCAGACTTCCTAAGTTAGAATGAATGAGTCCCACTGACAGTGATTACATTTTGGCAAAACCCACTTCTCCTTCTGCTGTATCTTCCCTGAGGAGAAACGTCAGACTGTGAGGCTATCAGCTTCTCATCATTCGGAAGCTCAGAGCTCATTTCCCAGATCCTAAGCCCCGTGTTCAGTGTGTCACTGTGCTTGTCTACATTTCTCTGATGCATACTATGTTGTCAAAGGTGGTTTACTTCAAAATGACTAGTTTAGTTCCATAGCTCTCTTTGCTACATATCACCCTATACCAGTTCCTAATTTATGCTGGAGAGGGTCATCTGTCCAGTGACCCAAAGACCTATCCTCTTCAGTCTTTCTCGTGCATCTCCAGATTTGCCTAAACTTAACTAATCTATCTTTCTACCCTAGTTTTCTATCAATTGATTGGTGTTGTTAGGTGCTAGCTATGTTAGATGCTGGGAATCCAAAGACAAAGTCAAACCAACTCCTGCCTGCAGGGAGCTTAGTTTCAAGGAAAGAAAGGCTTCCAAGAAGAAGAAGTGGGGAGGGATTGCATCCCAGGGATTGGGGATAGTCTATGCAAAGCCAAAGTGATGGAAGAGGGAAGAGGGGATATGGAGTGCATCCAACAAAGAAGCCCACTTTGGCTGGATTGTAAAGTACGTGGGAGGGAATAATGTGTAATGAAGCTGGAAAAATGGGGTAGAGACAAGGTGTGAAGAATTTTATTTTGTTTTTTGTTGTTGTGAGGAATTAAATATCAGAATTGTTTATATTTGTTTCTAGAGGCAGTAGGGAGTGGGTATAGTTTGTTGAGTTGGGGGGGGTGATACTATCTGCATTTTAGGAGAAATCACTTTGGGGACTATATGGTGGATATGTTTGGAGTGAAGAGAAGAAGGGAAATCAATTAAGAGGCTGATACAATGGCTCAGGTCAGAGGTGAGAAGACTCTGAATTGGATATAGGGATATATGAATAGGGAGAAGAGGCAGCTAGGTGGTGCTATGGATGGAGTACAGGACCTGGTCAGGAACGAACACCTGAGTTCAAATCCAGCTGTAGATAACTTACTAGCTGTGTGACCCTGGGCAAGTGTATTGGCAATCATGGGCTCTTAGCACTTATTCAACCAAGTGCCCTTGAAGAGTTTAGCCTTTATTTCCTTGATTAAATTAGGAGTCCTTGATGACCTCCTTGCCTCAAGGGAAAGCCTAGTTTACATGGGTTTGAGTGACATGTTTGTGACATCAGAGGTTTTTAGACGATGTGAGTTTAAGTCACATTTTTGTGATAAGTGTGGTGACAACTGGAAGATGAGAAGGGCTTCCCAGAAGAGGTGTCAGCTGAGCTGAATTGCGAAGAAAGCTAAACTATTTGTCTTTCTCATTTCATCAGCTCCCACAGGTTCAATTATAATCTTTTGGCAGATGATTTTCAGATTTATCTATGCAGTCCTAGCCCCTCTCTTGACTTTCAGGCTTTCACCACCAGCCGACTTTTGGACATCTTGAACTGAATGTCTGTAAGATATTTCAAACTCAGTATGTCTAAAAGAGGACTCATCTTCTTCTCCCAAGCCTTCCTTACTGTTGAAGTACCACCATCTTTCCAGTCACCCAGGCTCATAATTCAAAAGCCGTCCTCAACTCCTCATTCTCTCTCACCCTTCCTAGTCTATCTTGCCAAATCTTGTTTCTACCTTCACAACATTTCTCCTCTATGCCTCTTTTTCTAGTTATGCAGCTACCACTTTGATACAGTTCCTGGTCACCTCACACCTGGATTTTACAAAAGCCTCTGGGTTGGTCTCCCTACCTCAAGTCGGTCCCCTACTCCAGGCCATCCTCCACTCAGCTACCAAAGTGATCTTCCTTAAATGTCATTCCTCACTCTAACTCATAAGAAATGATGAGTTTCATGATCTTAGAAAAACATGGATAGACCTGCATGAAATAATGAAGAATGAAATGAGCAGAAGCAAGAGAACATTGTATACAGTAACAGCAATATTGTTTTAAGAACAACTTTGAGTGACTGAGTCATTTGACTATTGTAAATACCCAAATTAGCTCCAAAGAACCTCTAAAGGAAGACACTATCTACATCCAGAGAAATAACTGATAAATAGAAATATGTGTAGAATGTTTTTACACATATATGTATGCATATATAAAACTGTACATACATATAAATATACATACAAGTGTACATATGTATGTCTACTGGTAGCCATCTGAGGGGAGAAAAAAAGGAAAAAAAGAAATTTACATGATAACTTTATGATATATTTAAAAGGAATAGCAAGTTGTATATAACAGATTTGCAGTTTCATGTGCAATCACCTTTTTTATTATACTATATTATGGAAATGCTTGTTTTATTCCATAAATTAATAATTAAATAGATAAAATGAAAGAAAAACTAGGACAGCCCCCCGAAAATTCAGTGACTCCCTATTATTGCCAGAGTCAAATATAAAATCCTCTTTTGGTTTAAAAGCCCTTTCTTCATAACCTGCCTCCTTTTCTAGTTTTCCAGTTTCTTACAGTTTTCTCTGCTCTATAAGCCAGTGACACTGGCCTTCTTATGGCTCCTCACACATTTTACTCCATCCCTAATCTCCTTATTCCATACCTTTTCGTCAGCCAGAACACTCTTCCTCTTCACCTCCAACTCCTGGAATCCTTGGCCTTTTTCAGGATTCAGCTAAGATTTCATCCTTTATGAGAGACCTTTCCCAGTCTTTCCTCCTCTCCCCAACTAATACTTCTCATTCTCCCCAACACACATACGCTCTTAATATCTTCCCCTCTGAGCTTAACTTCCATTCTCAAAGAGGACCATGACATCAGGGTGGTGATGTAATGATGTGCAAGTGAATTGGATTTAAGTGAAGGAAGGCTATGCAAAGTCACCAGTCTCACTTTCTCCTCTGGAGCCATCTAGGTCCAGTGGCCAGATATGGATCAGGATGACTGGAGATGGCCCAGGATGCAGTGGGGGCCAATAAGACTTGGCAACTTATTGACCAAATCACCACTGCAGACACAGTTCAACATTCGTGCCCTACAAATGTTGGTTAAGGATCATTGAATCACTGATTTTGAGGTACAAGGGACCTCAGAGGTCATCTAGTCCAAACATGTCAAATATACTGCCTGAACAATATGAAAATGTAGTTGGGAAATGTTTAACAAAATAAATAAAAAACTTTAATTTGTGATTTTCCAAGTTAATATGCAGCTGTCAGGGATCATTTCTATTTGAGTTTGGCAGTGCTAATTATAGTCTAACCCTCTACCCCCATTTTGCAGAAAAGACCACTGAGGCCCAGAGAGCCTAAGTGACTCGTATCACAAAATCCCAAAGGTCACTAGATCACACTTAAAATATAGGAAAAGCCTTTGAGGTCATAGTTGAGATATGAGCATTTATTGTTAACATATGTCAGTTATATATATATATTTTTTAGTAATTTTAGTTGTATCTGACTCTTTGTGACCCCACTGGAATTTTCTTGGCAAAGATACTGGATTGGTTTGCCATTTCCTTCTCCATCTCATTTTATAGATGAGGAACAAACAGGGTTAAGTGACTTCCCCAGGGTGACATAGCTAGTGTCTGAGGCTAAATTTGAATTCATTTCCTCCTGACTCCAAGCCCAGAACTCTATCCACCATATATTTCAATACATTATTAGTATTTTAGTGCCAGAGATGAATAATTACTTTCCTTTGGTGGCCTTCAAAGAATGAAGTCCAAGACACTTAGTGAAGAATGTAAAATGAGGCTTATGTTGTAGGGATCTACAACATTTGCCACAAACAAAACGGAGAGAAGAAAGAAGGGCTTAGAAGAATGTATTTGTCCAGAATGTAGCCTTCCAAGATCTTTTGTCTTGGGATCCTCCCTTTATAGCCTAAGGTCCAAGACCTTATGGTGTTTACAGTAGGTCTCAGTTTATGAGACTTTCTTCCAGGACAAATTTACAACAAGCAGTAACATAAAAACAGTCACAGAAAACTCTAGTAACCAGATATTATCACCCCTGGCTCCACTGCTTTGTCACGACAAAGTCCCGTCTGCCTCTCTTGCTCTATTTTTTTTATCAACATACCCGAATCCACAGCCCCATTCAAGACCAGTTTAGGGAAAACCTGTTCATGGGCATGGGCAAGGCTTGCTTCTGTAAGCTGTTTAGAGGCAGCCTCAGCGTCAGAAAGAAGGCTGATACCCTTGTTATGGTTCGTGGTAGTCCTTGCTACTTCCCTGTTTTCACAGCTGAGCTGTCCCACCTCCCTGATTATCATAGCACAGGTTGCTCCTCTCATGCAACAGAGAAAGTGGTATTCACTAATACCTGCTTTGCTGGGTCCCTTTGTCTTACCTTAGCTTCATACTCAGCTGTGCGTCAGCTTTTAATGATCAGTTTTACCTTCTTTTTTTGTTAGTGGTCCCAAAGTAAATACGAGTTAAAACTGTAGGCTCGGAATCCTATGAGCAGAAAAGGAAATGAATGCAATGAGAAACTCCCATTCTATTCTGCGACCTCTGACTCAAGGTCCAGGTTTGTATTCCATTTTACATTGCAGTACTATATGTACCTACAACCTGACCCTTTCCAGAATGTAGCCACATAGGCAATAGTCCGATTTTCGTTCCTTTGTTTGGGTTTTGGTAAGCCTTTATTTGCCATTTTAGGTATCTGTTTTAATAAATGCACTACTTCTGACTCCAGCCCCCAGTTCCATACTTAAGAATGTTTCATATGCCAGCTTTAACTGATTTATACATTTCTGTATTTCTTAAACTAACATATTTATGATGCAGCCTAGTTCAGCATGTCAGCTGTTTAGCATTTATTGTTTTGCTAGCTAAATGCAACGCTCGGTAACGTGCAAGATGTATTTTTTATGTGCTAAAATACATACCAGTCCGTACAAGCCAATAACCATCACAGTGTGAATTGAAAGAATGACTTCCCTCCATAATAGTACATGTTTTTTAAAAAGAGAAGCCATTGCTTCCTATCTCGTTGTAATTCACACTGCGTCCAGCACTACTGGAAAAAACTAATGAAAATGCTGGGAGTATAAGGCTTTATTTTACTGTTGAGAATTCTCAGTGGTTACAATATTATGTTGCGCTTAATTCTCATGGTGAGGCATTTTTAATAGTAATTTTTATTTTCAGCCCAGTGATCCATTCCATGCATTAACCCCCTAACCACTGAGTGGGTCACAAATGAGCTGACAGAGGAAGAGGCTGGCACCATATTCATTATAAATGGAAATGCCCTTCTAATCATCTTGGACCGGCAATATGTCTGTTCTCACAGGCATGAAAAACTATGGCTTTTAAGTCCAAACTCAGAGGAGATCAAAGTGCTGGGATATGACAGCAGATGTCAGGCTTCTCCCGGAAGGGGATCTGAAGAGATGCAATTGTTGCCATAGTAAAGTTATGCTAAATTGAGGAAACCCTTGTCAGCACTGGGGAGAGGAATTTCAGCCAGGGCAGAGGTGCTCCTTGCTACTCTTGTCCTTGTTCACGGTTTCAACCCTCATGGAAAATAACCATGGGGGACACCTACCCATTTTGAAAATGTTTGTTGTAAAGAATCAGCTGGGTGAGGACAACATGTGAGTGTGTGTGTTTTATATGTGTATGAAGGAATGTTGAAAAACTGAAAATGTCACTCATGCAATGCTTGCACGTTTCAAGTAGTACATCTGATAAAAAAACAGGGGGCCTAGATGCCTAAGGGAGTTTGGAAACCTGATGTCACTGTGAAATTAAGAATGGTCTTTTATGATTTTATTTTTTTCTTTTAGAAATTCAAACAAATTTAAGCATAAGAAGTTAAAAAAATCAATCCATAGTTTGGGAATCTTAGATGGACCCAGAATCAGGGAAATTTGAGTTCACATTATGCCTCAGACACTACTTATATGATTTTGGGCATGCCACATAACCTCTCTCGACCCCAGTTTCTTCATCTATGAAATGACCATTTACCAACCATACCATCTGGTCTCCCAGCCATCATCTTCACCTCCCTCCTACCCAAACTTTGGATTCTGAACCTGGGTCCCCAGGTTCTGATAGGTGAATTTTTGCCTCACTAGCTATGTCACCTAATATGAACAACTCCCTCCTTTTCCCTAGAATTTAAGCTCTTTAAGGTCAGAGACTGTCTTGCTTGCTTGCTTTTGTACCCTAGTCCTTAGCACAATGTATGGCATGGAGTAAGAGCTTAATAACTGCCATATTCAGCCATCCATCCAACCACCCATCTATCTATCTCTCTTTTTGTCTCTCACTCTGCCTCTCTTTCCTCTCTTTCTCTCTCCCTCTCTCTTTCTCTCCCTCCCTCTCTCTCTCTTTCTCCCTCCCTCCCTCCCTCCCTCCCTTCCTCTTTTTCTCTCTCCCTCTCTCTTTCTCTCCCTCCCTCTCTCTCTCTTTCTCTCCCTCCTTCCCTCTCTCCCTTTCTCCCTTTCTCTCCCCCTGTCTCTGTCTGTCTGTCTCTCTCTCCTCCTCTCTCTGTCTGTCTCTCTCATATTCTTTCTAAAATGAGGATAATAATGGCACCTACCTCACAGGATTGTTGTGAGGATCAAATGAGACAGTTTCCAAAGTAATTCACAAACCTTAAAGTCCTGTATAAATATATGCTATTACTACTACTACTATTAATAAGTCCTTAGAGTCATTAAAAGACAATATAATGTTCCAGGGTTCTTTTTGGTGGGGACATATATTTTTTGTATTGTTTATTAAATGCATCTCTGGTTGATACTGTTGTCACCTACCCAGCCGCTACAGACGGGGGCCCTCCTGCAGCTCTCATTATTACACTCTGCCTGAATCATCCTCAAGCCTTACTGGAAGGCAAGGAGAAAGAGGGCATGTCTGGCTCTTTGAAAGTGATATGTCAGTCAGAGTGAGAGATGGGGAAGAATGATTGATAGTCCAACAGGAGGAAGAGCTTATATTCAGGAATCAATGAAATTCAGAGTGAGAACAATTAATTAGAAGGAACACAGAGCTGTGAGATGGGGCTAGGGTGCAGAAAGCACTGAGTCTGATATTTGAAATAAAATCAACAGGATTAAACTCAAGGATTTAGGTTAGAATCTTTCCCATGCTGTAAATTCCAACCTTTCTTGAGTAAGGGAACTGAATCACTGAGGGAGATACTTGTTGAGTTGAATACCACGATGGGAAACAGCAAGGGTGTATAGATTTTCTTCTTAGTCTTAAGAAATAGAAGAGTTAGCATCATTCCCTGTAAAACAGAATAAGAAAATATATCAATGACAATATATTTTAGAGGTAAGATGGACAAAGGACCGAGCTGATATCCGGGGAATCATGAACTTGGAACTCTACTCTTAACTCAGATATAAAACTATCACATGACACTTCGGCCCAGTTACATGATCACTTAGTTCCATTACTTGTAGAAATGAGGAACGATACTGCTAACCCACAGGCCATGGTAGGTGTTGTAAGAACAAAGGAATCAATGGATAGGAAGCACTTAGAAAATATAAAACACTATTTATAGGCTCACATTTATATATCAAGCTAGGATGGGGCAGTAGGTAGTAAGTAGAAAGACCGCTGGATTTGAAGTCAGAGGACCTATGTTTACTGTTTGATTTGGGACAAGTCACTTACCTTCTAAGCCTCCATTTCCTCATTCTTAAAATTGGGGTAAGAGTAGATAAGGCTCGTTGCAAAACTGCAAAACTCCCCATAGAGATGGGAACTTTCTTCAAGATACCACCATTCTTCTGCCTAAGAGAGGCAGGCCTGCTTTCCAAAGCAGCATGTTTGGTGAGTGAACATTTATAAGGGCATGCCTCAAATGAAACATTCTAGTGCTTGTTTTTGAGTTTCACAATATTGAAAAGGGATGTTATGTTTTGTCAACAACTCTGAAGCCGGCACCCCAATTTGGGATCCCCCCTCCTCCTTCCATCTGCTTTAACACCTGCCGAAGCCAGAAGTCAGGGATACTTAAGGGTTCAGGCTATGTTTAAGCCTCTTACAGGTGTTGGAGCAGCTCTGATAAACATGTCATTTTCCAAGGAATGCTAAGCCCTCAGCAGATATGTTATTAAGCTTTGCATCATTCTCCAAAGGTAGATAAGGGGCAATTATAAAAATTACCCTTCTTCTATAGAGAGAGTAGAAAAATATGAAATAAAATGATTTTCTCTTCAGATAAACAAATTATTCTTTCTTTTCCCCAGGATCTTTGACGGGTAAATAGGGGCACTGAAACTTCAGGTGTCTCAAACCTATGATTCTATCGATTGGTGCTAATTCATTTTGTTCGTGTTGAATGCCCATCTTTTCTGTTGTTGAGTAGAAGTAAATCAGACGAGTTTCAAAGATTTCAGTAGCAAAGGTTGTTCAGTGAATGAGAAAATCAGGTTAAGGAATTTTTCCAGGAGGACTATAAGGGAGTTTTGAAGGTGAGATACCTAATGCAGAAGAAACTATGTTTTCTGGTATCTTTTCCTCTTATGGTAGTCTAACTGATGCTTAGAATGCTAGAAATTTAGCTAAAAAACATATAAAACTTATTTTGTATAAATGACATTAAATCTTCCTGTTTTTGACTTGTAATTCAACTTTCAATTCAACCAACATTTATTGAGGGCTTATTGTCAGGTCAATAAGCATTTATTAAATACCCACTGTGTTCCAGGCACTGAGCTAAGTGTCAGGCATAGGACACCATAGAATTGTGCTCTGACATTCCAGAGGTTCTCCTCTATTAAAGGAGAGTATGGACGTGCAAATAAATATAACAGAAATTAGGGTATGGTAGGAGCATAAGAGGGAGGGAGAAATGGCATGGAGGAGTAAGGAGGGGATCTGATGAAAATTCTTGAAACTACTTGAGCTGGACTTTAAAGGAGGAGAAATAGTACTGACATAAAATTTTATAGCCCTAAAAAAATATAAAAAAATTTATAGCCCTTTAAGATTTACAAAGCGCTTCCTTCCATCAGCTTTGTGAGTTAAATAGTGTAGGCATTATTATCTATGTTTTATGGATAAGGAGATTGAAGCTTAGGGACTTTAAGTAACTCACCTGTGGTCACAGGGTTCATTAGTGATCGGGGCCAGGATTGAACCATTGTCTTCTGATTCCAGGTATACTGCTCGCTCCACCAGGATTTGAAAAAGTGAAAAGGGAGGACGTAGCACATTTCAGGTGTAAGGCGTAGTGTAGTGAGAGCCTAGATGAGAAAGGGTGAGACTAGTTCAGGTGACAATGAGTCCGCTGTTCATTGTAGAATATATGAAAGGGACGTGTGTGAAGGCTTGAAAGGCCATTTAGAGAATGCCGTGTTAATAACTTTGGATTTTTTCAATAGGCAACGGAGAGAACATTTTCCTACCCTAGGGATCATATGGCTGAAGTGAGAAGGGAAGGGGGTAGTGTGACTGTGTGAGGCTTAAAAAAAAGAGTTCTTATACATAGAATAGGGTTGTAAATGAGTCCAAGGCACTGGGGCTACCTGGATTTCTCCTATATAAAAAAGCTAGAGGGATGGGCCTCATAAGGTGCTATTTGCCCTGAGCCTCCCAAGGGATGGCCTGCAAACAGATAACAGTCCAGATAGATTCATGGCATCAGCAATTCTCTGGTTATAAAATAGGTGCTTGTGGGAGCTGCTCACATCCTTCCAGGCCTCTGTAGTACTATTTATAGGCTTCTGCTTCAGGAAATTAAATTATACCTTGATAACCTGAAAGAGTGAATGCCCAATCCCAGGGAGATAGTTTTTCATCTTGGGAAAATCTGGCTCAGGAAGCCCCTTTTAATTTAGAATTGGTAGTCAAAGAGAGTTTTATTAAATAAACTTTGAAAAAACAAAAATACTCTATTAAGGAATTGAGAAGAATGAGTTAATCTGTGATTTTTGTGCTGTGTACACATATTATCGGATGTATCCTATAATCATAGATCTTGGGATGAGAAGAGACCTCAGGAGGTTGTCTGGTCCAGTTCTTTGCCTTTAGACAGGTAAGGCCTAGGAAGCCGTGTTTTCACTGTGCAAAGAGCACTCGTAGCATCAGAGGCCGTGGGTTCACAACTGTGTTCTGATGCCCTGTGCCCATTTGAACCTGGGCAAATCACTTATTCTCTTCAGGCTTCAGGTTCCTTATATGTAAAATGAGGGTATTGGGCTAGATGGCCTCTGAGGGCCCTTCCACATCTAGCTTCATGATCTGTGAACCCATGACCTACTTACTATTCCAGTGGCACCTCCAGTTCAGTGTAAGTGGAGCAGTGTAATCAAGCCCTGGTCCCCCCCTCCCCCCCTGCCCAAGACCACTGCTTCTACCATCAATACCACAGTGCTTGCAACTTTGGTGTTACCTTTGATTCCTCCCTTTCCTTTGTCCCCTCTATCCAACACCCAGTCCTCTGCAATTCTGTCTACAGGAAGCCCTTCCCAAGCCCTCTATTCCAGTGCCTTCTTCCTTCTCTTAATTATTTCCTATTTATCCTGTATCCAGCTTGTTTCACATATTTATTTGCTTTTGGCTCTCCCATTGGATTGTGACCTCCTTGAGGGCATAGACCTTTTGCCTTTTTTTGTATCCCCAGTGCTTAACACAGTGCCTGGCACAGAGTAGGTGCTCAATAAATTATTGAGTATCTTTGCGATAAAGAACACTAGACTGGGAATTAGAATATCTGAGTTTGAATTGTAACTCTTTCACTTATTAGCTCTGTGACCTAGGTTAAGTTAGCTCAGATCTCTGGGCTTCAGTGGCTTTATTCTCAGATTTAAGGGCTTGGACAAGATGATCCTGAAGGTCCTTTAGAGCTCTAACATTTTGTGATTTTGTTTGGCCAGGTGGCACAGTGAATAGAGCTCTCTCTGTCTCTACAGTCAAGAAAACCTGAGTTCAAATCTGGCCTCAGACACTTTCTGGTTGTGTGAACCTGGGCAAGTGACTTAACTGCTGTTTGCCTCAGCTTCATCTGTAAAATGGGGATAATAGCATGGGGTTGTTATGAGGATGAAGGGAGATAATAATCAGATAATCAAATGAGATAATAAAGTATTTAGCACAATGCTTGGCATAGGATGAGTGCAATATAAATGTCGGTGATGATTTTGGTGGTGATGATGATGATGATGCAATTCTCACATCTTCCTCCTTTTTATAATTGTCAGGACTACTTCTAATACATTATCTTGTTATGTCTGTCCCAGAGTATTGCCAATGATCTTTAATGTTTTCCTACCTTCCATCTTTTGATCCTCTAATCTCTCTTATGTACTACAGACAGGTCAATCTTTATGCGTGTCACCCCATTGTTAGAACATTTTATTTTATTTTTCATTCAGTTTTAGTTTCAGTTCCAGATTCTCTCCCTCTTCTATCCCCTCCCCTCCCCATTGAGAAGGCAAGAAACATAAAACTTATTACAAATATGAAGTCGTGCAAAACAGATTTCCGTATTAGCTATGTTGCTGCTACTGCCCCTCAAAAAAGAAAAGAAAAAGAAAGAAGAAGGGAAAAAGTGCTTCATTCTATTTCCTCTGAGTCAGTCGGTTCTCTCTCTGGAGGCAGATAGAATGTTTCATCATGAGTATTTTGGAATTATGTTGGTCATTGTGACAAGTATAAGTTACAAAATTTTTCACAGTTGACCGTGTTTACAATATTGCTATTACTGTGCAAATTGCTCTACTGGTTCTGCTCACTTCCCTTTGCATCAATCAGTTCATAGAAATCTTCCCAGGTTTTTCTGAAAGCATCCTCTTCATCATTTCTTGCAGCACAATAGTGTCCCCCCAATTCATACATGACTTGTTTAGCTATTCCTTAATTGATGTGTATCCCCTTAGTTTTCACTTCTTTGTCATCATGAAAAAGAGCTGCTATAATTTTTTTTTGGAGGGGGGAAGGTAGGACAATTGGGATTAAGCCAAGGTCACACAGCTAGTGTGTCAAGCGTCTGAGGTCACATTTGAACTCAGGTCCTCCTGAGGCCAGGGCCGGTGCTCTACTCACTGCATCACCTAGCTGCCCCACGCTGCTATGATTTTTGTATGTCCATATGAATCCTTTCTCTTTTTCTTTGATCTGTTTGGTATATAGTATTGCTGGGT
Organism: Trichosurus vulpecula; assembly: GCF_011100635.1. Taxonomy (NCBI): domain Eukaryota; kingdom Metazoa; phylum Chordata; class Mammalia; order Diprotodontia; family Phalangeridae; genus Trichosurus; species Trichosurus vulpecula. Next base: position 134,058,818 of record NC_050576.1, read on the forward strand.
CAAAGGGGATGCACAGTTTAATAGCTCTGGGGACATAGTTCCAAATTGCTTTCCAGTATGGTTGGACTAGTTCATAGCTCTGCCAATAGAGCATTAGTGTGCCTTTTTTCCCATATCTCCAGAATTTATCATTTTTGTTTTCTAACGGCTAATCTGAGTGTTGTGAAGTAGTACCTCAGAGTTGTTTTAATTTGTATTTCTCTAATTAGTGATTTAGAGCATTTTCCCCCTAATGGCTATAGATAACTTTTATTTCTTCCTCTGAAAACAGCCTGTTCATATCCCTTGACCATTTATCAATTGGGGAATGACTTATTCTTATAAATTTGGCTCAGTTCCCTATGTATTTGAGAAATGAAACCTTTATCAGAGAAACTTTCTGCAAAGATTTTCCTTCAGTTTCTTGCTTTTCTTCTTGTTTTAGCCGCATTAGTTTTTGGAAGAAATTACCTATCAGAAATGTGGATAAGGGAAGAATTCATGACCAAACAGAGAAATTCATAGGAGGTAAAGTGGTTCATTTTGATTGCATAAAATTTAAAGTTTTTACACAAACAAAACCAGTACAGCTCATACATTTTCAGTAGTTTTTGTTGTCTACTGAATAAGAAGCAATCATCTTAGCTATCTTGCACAGTCTGTCTTGAAACCTGCCTTTCTGGACTGATCGCACAGTAGTCACCCTCATATACTGTATACGTTGATACCTGATCAATATGGTTTACTTGTCATTCTCTGCCTTAGGTTCTTTATTGGCTTATGTTATTCTCACTGCCTTGATTGTACTATATTCTATTTTCCAGCCAACCTTCAAGACCCAGTTCAGATAGGCTCTTTATTGCACCCACATTCCTACCTGATTGAAGGTGCTTGGCCGTACAAGGACTATATTACTTATCTTTATAGCTCCCCTCAATACTTTGCATATAGTAGGTGCTTAATAAATATTTGTTGAGTGAATGAATTTTGTGGATGAGGCAAATGAAATCTAGTGATCTTAAATGATATCTCCAGGATCACCTGGCTAATAAATGTCAGGATGGGACGAGATGAGGAGGAGAGTGAACAGAATAGCTGGACAGTGTCCAGGAGATAACAATGATGGTAAAAGGCTTTTGTGTTAATGACATAGGATAGCGGCAAAACCCAGGGCCAAATTGAACTTGCTTCCTGTTCTTCTACAACCTGCATATTTATGTATTTGTGGATAGCTTTGGCCATAGTTTGCTGACACCCTGACATAGGAGGATTGATTGAAGGAACTAGGAATATTTATAAAGGAGGACTATCATATGGAAGAGGTGTTGGGTAAAGGTATGTAATAGACTAAGTGGCACAATGGATAGAGTGCTCACCTTGGAGTAAGAATCCTCTGAGTTCAAACCTGCTGTCAGATACTTACTAGTTGTGTGACCCTGGGCAAGTCACTTATTCCTATTTGCCTCAATTCCTCATCTGTAAAATGAGCTGGAGAAGAACATGGGAAAATACTCCAATATTTTTGCCAAGAAAACCCCAAATGGGGTCATGAAGAGTTGGACATGATTGAAAACAATCGAACAACAACAACAGCAGTGGGATAGGCAGCTGCTGGTACCGTGGATAGAGCTCTGCAATTGGAGTCAGAAAGACCCAAGTTCAAATGTGACCTCAGACACTGACTAGCAGTGTGACCCTGAGCAACTCACTTAACCTCTATTTGCCTTATTTTCCTTAAGTGTAAGTGGTTGGGAGGATTATTGTGAGGATTAAATTAGATAATATTTTTAAAAAGTGCTTAACATATTGTCTGACACACACTAGGTGCCTTTTAAATGCTTATTTTCTTCCCCTTTCCCCTTGTTCTGCTTGGTCTCAGGAGGCAGAGCAAGGAATAATGAGTAGAAAGTACATAGTGGCAAATTTAGTCTTGGCATAAGGAAAAAATTTCCCAACAGTTCGAGTTATCCAAAAAATGGAATGAACTGTCTTGGAAGGTAGTGGTTTCTGCCTGACTGGAGGCTGTCAGGCAAGGGCTGAAGAATCCCTTGTTGGGTATGTTGGAGAAGAGATTCTTATTCAGGAATGGGTTGGAATAAATGACCTCTTGGGTCCCTTCCAATTCCAAGATTCTGTGATTCGTATTTTTTTTTGCCTCCTAATGAAGCCCTATTTTTTCTACCTTGCTGTCTTACCTAACAGCATTTATTCTCAGTCCATTTAACATGAGTGTAGGATAACAAACTTACTAGTTTGGAGTAGATACCAAACTGATCCTAAAATAGAAGCTTTACTGCCTAGTGGAAAAATTAATAGCACATAATATCACCATGGATTTACATAATGTTTATATCCCAAGGAGATTGAAGAATACTACCAAGTGTTAGCTCATTTACCTCATGTCCCCATAGTAACCTACGAAGTAGGTAGGAGGGAGGGAAGATTCCCAGTAACTAGAATTTGATTACAGTAGACATCATAGTGTAGAATTCTAATACAACTTCACCTCAGGAAATTATAAAATATGAATTATGAATATTATACAGAATTGACCAGCATAGGCACCATTTCAAAGATAAATAAAAAGAGCTTTTAAAAATTAACAAATTGAATGGAATCATCTCTAATGTCTCTTTCAGCTCTACAGTTCTACAGTGGTGGTAGTGATAACTGTGGAAAGATGGTTAATCTTTTTCATTAAAATTTAAATAATTATTTATGTGACCACAAGAAGGACCTGTGATTTTGCCAGTGAGTAAGTCTTGGTATGAGAACTCACTCTACCAAAAGAGATTGATACCCGACTATGACTTAGTGAATAAGTCCTAGCACATAGCTACTGAATGTCAGAGGTGAAATTTGAATTCAGAATGTCCAGACTCCAAATCCAACACTTTATTTACTTCTTATTTAATTACTAGCTGCTTAATTTTGCTTCATTTCCTTTTTTCCCTTTGTCTGTGCTACCTCAAGGTATGTCTCTAGGAGCTATGAAATTCTTTAAACAAAATGTTAATATTTGTTATTTAAAATACAAAAATGCCAATATAGCACCTTTAAGTGGTGAGGGAATTTATTTTTTTAATCACACAAACAATAATGGGTTGTTAAGTCAATAGGCATTTATTATTAAACACAATTTGCCAGACACTGTTTTAAGTATTAGCTTCAAAAAGCAAAGCTTCAGAAAGGTCAGAAATAAATTTCTTAGGTAATTTTTCTTTTTCTCTCTTTCCATTCATTCTCAGTCAACTCAATGTCAAAAGAAATTGGACCTATCAACTGTTTTTCATCTGTAGTTATTAAACAATAGTATGACTGTTGACAGGAACTACTGGCAAAGGCTTGAGCTATAAACTTTTTAGTAGGATCAGGAAAGGTGTGATTATCATTGCAAGACAGTACTGGAGGAAAACATCTTGTCCACCTAGTATTTTTCTTCCATATCATTTGTAAATGCTTTTTAACAGACAATATACCATGTGCAACATCTTCATCTTTCAGTCCCTATCAAATGCTCACTTAGCATGGTACTAGACATGCTTAATAAATCTTTCCTCCTTTCTCCCTCCCTTCCTTCCTTCCACTCTTCCTTCCACCCATTCTTCCTTCCTTCCATCCATCCATCCATCACCTGAGTGTAGTGGAGATGAAATTAGTCCCTATATAGTACATGTCATGATAGTTTTCCTAAATCTAAAAATATCTCCAAAATAAGTGGTGCTGTAATGGATGGAGTGTTGGACCTGGAATCATGAAGACTTGAATTCAAATCCTACCTCAAATACTTCCTAGCTGTATGACTTTGATGAGCAAGAACAAGCCATTTAACCTCCTTTAGCCTCAGTTTCCTCATCTGTTAAAAAAGGGGTCTAATAGTAGCATCTACCTCCTAAGGCTGTTGTGAGGATCAAATGAGATAAAATTTGTAAAGTACTTTGGAAACCTAAAAGTTCTCTATAAATGCTAGCTGTTTCTCCCAGCAACCTTAATTCTGGCTTTTGATTTGTCTAGCCTGGCATCTTTCATGATGTATTCTTCACATAAGTTAAATAAATAGGGTGACAATATATATCTTTTTTGTACCCCTTCCCCAGTTTTAAACCAATCAGTTTAATTTTAACCCAAGTTTAAACCATGTTCAGTTCTATTGCTTCTTGACCCATATACAGGTTCCTCATGAGATAAGTAAGATGATCTGGTACTCCCAACCCTTTAAGAACTTGCTGCATTTTGTTGTGATCCCCACACTCAAAGTCTTTCATGGACTCAATGAAGCAGAAGTAGTTGTTTTTTTTGGAACTCCCTTGCTTTCTTCATAATCCAGCAAATATTGACAACTTTATCTCTAATTCCTCTGCGTCTTTGAAAACCAGCCTATTCTTTTGGCAATTCTCGGTTCACATGTTGCTGAAGCCTAGCTTTCAGATTCTTAAGCATAACACTGCTGGTGTGTGAAATGAACACAATTGTTCAGTGATTTGAATGTTCTTTGGGCCCACTGTTGAATTTTTCAAATTTACTCACATATTGAGACCAGCACTTTAACAGCATCATCTTTTAGGATTTTAAATAGCTCAGCTGGGATTCCATCACCTTCACTAGTCTTGTTAGCAGTGCTTCCTAGGGCCTACTTGACTTCATTCTCCAGGATGTCTGGCTCTAGATCAGTAACCACACCATCCTGGTTATCAGTGACGTTAAGATCTTTCTCCTACAGTTCTTTTGTGGATTCTTGCCTCCTCTTCTTAATCTCTTCTCCTTCTATTAAGTCTCTACCATTTTTGTCTTTTATCATGCCCTATATCCACCCCCCCACCTTGCTCAGAATATTCCATTATAACAAGATATTTTTTTAAAAGAAAAAGAAAAAAGGGAAAAAAAACTCAGCAAAATTCATCAATACATTGAAAAAGTCTAACAATATATATGCAGTGTTCCCCATTTCTGTGTGTTTGTCTCCTCCCACCTCCCATCCTCCAGCCTCTGAAAGAGAGTTGGGAGAAGGTGTCTTCTCATATATCTCCTTTGGGGGCAAGCTTCTTCTTTGAAATTTTGCAGTATTCATTCATTAATTTTTCTTTTTGTGGTTCTTTGTATTTACATTATTGTAACCTTTGTTATTGATATTCTGTTCTTGGCTCCGCTTAATTTACTTTGCATCATTTCATGTAAGTCTTTCAATGCTTCTCTGTATTTATCATATGTGTCATTTCTTATAGCTTAGTAATATTTCATTATATTTGTGTACCATAACTTGTTTAGCTGTTCCCTAATTAATGAGCATTTACTTTGTTTCCTGTTTTTTGCTGCCACAAAAAGGGCTGCTATAAATATTTTGGTATATATGAAACTTTTCTTTTTATCATTGAGTACCTTCAGGTGAAATCTCTCGGTCACAGGGTGTGAACATTTTATTTTATTTGCATAATTCCAAAGCTAATTCACAACTCATCCAACAACACATTCATACGCCTTTCTTTCCATAACCTATTTAACGTTAGTTATTCTGAACTTTCATCATCTTTGCCAGTTTTCTGAGTGTGACTGTGTTGCCTCTTGGAGAGATGTTAGAAATAGGGTACTTTGGCATAAGGGATGTTGGCCAGAGAGATAGGCATGATATTAAATAAATAAATAAATATTTGCATAGATATTATATATATTTCTATTTTCCTCTCCTTTTTCCTTCCTTTTAAAAAATTCTTTCTTCTCCTTTCTTTTTCTTTTTCTGTCATCATTAACCTTTAGTTGAGGCTAGAATGTAAATCCATATACTTTAATCAGGGAAGGCTAGTGGTATGATTCAGATTTCCAGTGGGGGAGGGCAAGAAGAAAGACTTTCAAATGTGGGCTAGAGTTCCAAATCATAGTGCTAATATAATTTAGCATCCGATGGAAATTGAAGTATTATTAACATATTCTCCTGTACAATTTGCTTATCTCTAATGAGAGCCGTTGCTTAATAATTCAAGGCTAGCTGCCTTCTCTTTGACAGAGTGAACACTAACTATTTTAGATGGGTGAGAACTACCTCCTCTTGCTAATAGTGGCCAACATTTGCAGAAAGCTCTGTGGTGGTGGGTTTTTTTTTGAGTGTTTTATATCCTTTACCCAGTTTGAGCCTTAAAACAACCCTGTGAAATATGAGTATTTAGTTGTTTTTTCTTTTTGTTTCTTATAGTCAGGACCTGTGATTTTATGTTGTCGTTCAGTTGTTTTTCAGTCACATCTTTTGTAACCCCATTTGGGGTTTTCCGGCAGAGATACTGGAGTAGTTTACCATTTCCTTCTCCAGCTCATTTTATAGATGAGGAAACTGTTACAGACAGGATTAAGTGACTTGCCCCAGGGTCATACAACTAGTAACTATGGGAAGCTAGATTAGAACTCAGGTCCTCCTAACTCCATAGCCAGCATCCTATCCACTATGCCACCTAGCTGCCCTTGCTGAAATCTAAAAATACGAATAGCTAACTTTTATATAGCGTTTACCATGTGCTAGGAACTGAAATAAACATAATGGTTAAGTGACTTGCCCAGGGTCACACAGTTAGCATCAGAGCTGTATTTGAATTCTTCCTGACCCCAGGCTGTACTCTCTCAGGTAGATACTCTGGAATGACCTGTTTTATGATGCCATGGTAGCTTGGGATCATTGTTTTCTTTCTAAGGGCATGCATATCCTCCCTTTAATAGTTTATGAGTCCAACACAAGCTATCCAGTGTGTTGTTTGCAGACTTCATTCTTTTACATTTTTAGAAAATTGAGCAATATCTGCCCTTTTTCTATCTGGCAATACCTTTCTTGTTCTCCATGATCTTTCACAGAATAATTGACAGTGCCTCAGTAATCACATCTTTCATTTCTTTCACCACTCTCCAGACTTTTTGGTTTTAGGACCCCTTTATACTCTCAAAAATTATTGAGGACCCCAAAGATCTTTTTTTAAATAAATGAATAATATCTATCAATATTTGTGTTAGAAATTAAAATATCTTAATATTATTATGAAAATGATTTCGATCTTGTGAATTCCCTGAAAGGGTCTCTAGGACCCCAAAGGGCTCCCTCGGTGAACTGGTACTCTAGGACAAATAGTGTCAAATAGAAATGGGGGTCACTAAATCACCCATAAAGATCCCTGTGGGCTTCATGTTGATTTAATTTCAAAATGTATTATTTTCTATGTTTTGTTGTATTTTTTTTACTTTGTTGAATATTTCCCACTACATTTTAATCTGGTTCAGACCATACTTGGCCACATGAGTGTTTGGCAGCTCTGCTCCAGGACACAGTTTGTCTGGGCCCAATGACTTGAAGTCATCAAAATCAGTTAGATGTTGCCTGGCTGTCTCCCTATTTACCTTGCATTTCTAGGCCCTGATACTTATCTTTTTCTAGCTTTCTTCATTATTGTCCTTGGAAGAGAAAATTGCAGCAAAATAACAGTTGTATATTTTACTCTTTTCACCATTATCTGTTATTCCATCCATCTCATGCATGATCCTAAACCTTCTTAATCCTCTTTTTGCCCCCTGTCATACCCACATGACAAAACCAAAACAAAAGCCAAGCCCTCATGTTTCCCCTTTTTGTTGAGCATTTATTTCCAGCATTTCTTCATTCTGGGCTTTAGCATTCCTGACACAAGAACTCCTTACCATGATTTTTGTACTTGTTCTGTGCTATTTGCTGTCTCTGTTATTCCATTTTCTATATGTGTGTTTTAATAATCTGACCTATTTTTATGAATTTTCTTTGTGTCTGATACCTTCTCTTTGAGCAGCTCCCCTTTTTCCTTTTCATTAGAATAATTCTTCTTATATTTTCATAAATTTCGTGCTTGAGAGTTTCTCATACAAAATATTAGACTCTTGGATTCTATCCTTTCTCTTCAACCTTTGAAATCTGCTGTTGAAAAGACAAGAGATAAGGTGTATGTTAGACAATGCCTGGCATGTTTCCCTCCTTCACCATCACAATACATGGTCACTTGCTCCCAAGGTCCCTATTCTTTGTACTTTAGCAAGCAATTCAGCCAGTCTGGATTCCATGAGAGCCCAGGGAAAATCTCACCCACCATGTGGTCTATAAGTCAGAAAATGAATAGCCAACCTGAAAGAAAAAGATTTATTAATGTACCAAGGAAGATGACTCAGGGTGGTAGCAGCTTCAGTGCTTTGGGTACACAATGGGTTTTTATTGCTTTTTTGGCTGGCTCAGAGTATGCAGACATTTAGCAGCTTCCCAAAGCTAAAAGGGAATGAGGGAAGCATGGAAACCTTGGTGTCACAGTAATTAATAAAGATCAGGTGGGATCTTCCCGGAGGAAAATCCATTTATCTCTATAGTTATTCATCTCTAAGTTAGTGGAAGCCTTCTTCAAGATGAAATCAGTTGTTTCCTTCCATTGTTGACAGTTAAGGAGAAGAATAAAAGACAAGCTGAGGGTTTCTTATTGACATAATCCCATGACTGTTTCTTTGGCCTTGGGATTTGTTTTTTCTTTCTTTAATCTGGCAAGAAGTTGTTTCCCTAAAACTCAAAATACTTGTGTGCATCTTCCTTCTCCATGTGGTTAGAATGAAATCCAAAATAGTAATTCCCCTCAGTTTTTCCTCTATTTTTTGAAGGAATAAGTTATATATTGGGTAAATTGGTCTCTTGTCTTGCTTTTGACCTGAAGACAGAGCCAGCAGATGTCCAAGTGGTTGAAGGCCCCCATCACTAGGTGATGGAGCAGCTAGGTAGCACAGTGGATAAAGTACCAGAATTGGAATCAGGAGAATGTGAGTTCAAATCATGCCTCAGGTATGCATACTATATGTAAAGCATCTTGCGAACTTTAAAGTACTATGTAAATGTTAGATATTTTTATTTTGGTTTGGAGACCACTGCTCTAGGTGGTTGGGGGAAAGGTTGCCATTGTTATAGACTAGTAAAGAAAATGTGAGGGAAGTAAATATACTACATGAAATAAAGGGCCACTAGTAGTGCAGATCTGTGCCAACCTGTTTGTTCTGGAAGGATTCTTTAGTCTCAGACTTCCAGGGTCAAAGAGAAGAATTATGAAACCTTTTAGCAATTGATTTAACTCTTTATAGAATTTATTTCCTCTTCACTCTTGTATAATAAAAAATTTCAGACGCATCTAATTGGAAACTGATATATGAGTATTATTTATTAATCTAATAAGGCTTTCCCCTCCTCTTTCAGTTTCTAAATATGTTGATAGTTTATTCTAGAAATTAGTACTCTGAAGAGAAAGGATTTTGTTCATCATGTGGATAACTGGTCTTCAGAACTAACCCAGGACTTCTCATTTTTCTACACTCTCCAATCAGAACTAATTTTGGAAATAAGTCAGACTGAGGGTTATGATGCTAATTAGTTCATTGGCATGAAAATTTGAAAAATAGCAATCCTAGCATCTTACAGTAACTGAGGTTTTAAAAATCATAATTGGATCATTTAAGATACCACGATCTTATTAAATTAGCATGTGCTATTAACTCTTGATTTTCCCTATGAGGATGATTTTTGGAGAGGTGAATTTAGCAGTAGTACATTTTTAATTTAAGGTTAGATTCCACCCCACCCCATTACCCAGTAGACTCTTAGATTACCTCATTTAGATGTCAACTTATATATGAGTGTATGGGAGAGAATGTGGCCTCTTTTTTATATTGGATATAATGATTTCAAACAGGAATTCTGTGGACTGATTTCCTGCTTTGCAGACTCAGCAGAGAGGAAGGCAGGCTCCTTGGGTGTGCATATCTAGCAGTATATTTATCATGAAGCTTCTCCTGGTTGTCTCTTTGTGCCCGTGTCATTGATAGTCTGATTTCTTTGTCTACCTAGTACCTAATGGTGGGAAACAGTGAAACAGTAGTTGCAGATCCCTTCCACAGCCAGAACAATTAAGGTGTAGTCTCTTGGGACAGCTAGGTTAATCAGTAATTAGAGCACTGGCCCAGAGTCAGGAAAACCTGAGTTCAAATCTGGCCTCAGACACTTATTGGCTGTGTGACTCTGGGCAAGTCACTTAACCACGATTGCCTCCCCCCTCCCCCCCAAAAAAGGTACACAGTTATCCTTTCCATATCGCAACTTTCCCCATTGTGGTTTCTAAATATCATAGGTCAGCATAAGAAATTAAATGGGAGTTTTTTGGGGATTTTTGCGGAAGCTTTAGACAATGCATGAAGGCCAACAGACAACATAGAAGAAGTTTAGAAACTCAGAAGTGTATAAAATATATGTGTAGTATTGTATAATAGCAACATATTTTGTCTTTTAATGCCGTAATAATTTGGACTTCTTCCCTGGTATGAAGGGAGGGCCAAAAATTTTTAGAAGGATTTTTTAGATGGTGGAGAGGAGAAAACCATGCCTGAAACCCCCACAACATGGAAGGAAAAACTGTAGTCTCTTGCGGGAAGGGATAGTCAAGGTCGAGGCAGGTTGGAAGGAACTCTGGTCTGGGTGCTTCATCACTCAGTTTGAATTCTGAGTCAGTAGTAGCGATCCTCCAGAAGCATAGACAAAAAGTAGAGGCAAACTGTCCACAGGATTGCCATCCTTTAAGGCAGAGATTCCTAATCTGGGATATGTAAATTTGTTTTTAAAAATTTGATACCTATATTTCAAAATAATTGGCTTCCTTTGTAATCTTATGTATTTAATTTTATGCACATAAAATATGATTCTGAGAAAGGGTCCATAGGCTTTGCCGAACCGATTGCCAAAGGGAGTCCGGGACACAGGTGAAAAGGTGATGAACCCCAGAGAGGATACAGTAAGTCTGGTTCCAAATCAGCCACTGCGAATCTACTCTCTGGTAAAGAAGAACTTCTGATCTCCTGCTTGCAAGACCTATGAGCTCCGGATTTGTCTGTTGAGTTATTAGGGGAAATTTTGAGTTCTCTCTATTAATTTCAGAAGTGTCTAGAGAGAGAACCAAAGGATTTTTGACATCTTGTAAAAGGTAAAAGGACCAGGAGAAAGTTATCATTAGACTCCAGACATATTTGTATGACCTTTCTGAACAAAAAAAAAGGCAATAGATTATAAACAAATCTCAGTCGTAATATTCAGTCCATTGTCCATTTACAGTGATTATATGAAGGAATATAGGAAGAAAACAAGCATTTATTAAGTGCCTACTATATGCTAATTACTGTAAGAACTTGACAAATATTACCTCATTGTATTGTTTCTATGGTGCTAATAGCCTTCTCTCGTTATAACTTCCTGTTGTATTATGTCGTAAGAGTTGTAGGTTGAGGAAGTGTTATAGATATAGTTTATATATTTGTCGAAATCTCTTATGATGTTTTTGTGGAAAAGATGGGAAGATGTGCGCTAGATCAGCACTTCTTAAACTGGGTTGTGACCGCATATGGGGTGGCAAAACATTTGGTAACGGTCAAAGGTTTATGAATGCGCAATGACCAAATTAATTAAAATCAAATGCATAATGAGTCCAAGGTGTTTCTGGCAGCACTTGCCTGTGTTGCACTGGGTAACTTCACTGCAGCCTTGGTTCTTAAAGCAAAGCATGAATACTTTTCACTGCACATGCCCTCATGCCACACAACAAAAGCCAGTTGAAAAGAAGTATTTCAAAGGGGGCCAAACTAAAAAGGCGGTGGAGGTGTAGTAGTCAGAGAATGTAATGACAGCTATGATCAGTGACTCATAGATTAAAGAAAGGTACCTGTGATTGTGGCTTTACCTGTCGCCCATCTAGCTGGTTCATTTGGATTCTAGCAAGGAGGGAAGACTCCAAGACACTACAGGATGCTCATTAGCCACACATTGGCAATTACCAGCACTGGCAGTCCATGGGTAGGAAGCAGTGGTTCAAAAGGCAGTCAACATAGTACCAGCAAAACCTAACTGGAGATATGGGAGAGGAAGAAGGGCAGAGCACTAAGTGATCCCTGAGAGACAGGGAGGGAGATATCTGGACGTCCCTGACAGTGGGAGACAATCAGGTAGTTCAGAGACTGTCAGTGATTTCACCATCAGCTAGGGGTTTCAGTGTAGTTTATATAGGTTTTTTTTCTGGGCTGTCCCCCACTTTGGCCATCTGGATGGGAGTGGAGAATTACGCCTCACCTCAGTGCAAGGATGAGGTATTATCCCCTGAACATTTGAGTCATTAGAGGCCCTATCTCCAGATGAAGGGTGCTGAAGGGCTGCCCCAGGTCCTAGCTTCATGGTCACATTGGCAATGCTGGTTCTATGTCTGGGACGGGAGCTTATCAGGGTACACTGTCAGGTGAGGCCAGAGGATGGTTGTTTTAGCAAAAGAGCTGCTAGTAAATTTCCACAGCCAACTAAAACCGTTTCTGGGGGTAAATTTTTTATTATAGCAGTAATAGTAGTTATTATGAGTAGTATTAATATTATTATTTGCAATTGAAACTGGATTTAGGGAGGGATCATGTGAAGAACATCTGACAAAATTTCAGAAAACTTAAGTTCTGTTTGGTTCCAGAGGACAATGGATGAAGTTGCAAGGACCTAGGCTTGATGTAAAGAAAAACTTTCTCTAAATTAGAGCTGTCAAAAATTGTAATAGGTTGTCTTAGGAAGCTGTAAGTTTCCCCTCATTGGCATCTTCAAGCCAAGGCTAGATGACCTTCCCACTTTTAAAAAAAATATTTTATTTTACATAGTTATAAGGATTATTTTGAGAAAGGATCCATAGTCTTCATCAGATTGCTAAAGAGGCCTATGGCACCATAAAGATTAAGAACCCTGCTGTACAGTTAGTATGTGGTAGACCTAACAGTCTCTCCCATTCCTCTAGAATTCCCCAGTTACCATGCTTCACTGACCATCTCTTCCTTTTCAATTGATACCCTTTCTTTGACACCCTGGAAAAACTTCTGCCCTGGGGCCCCACTGTTTTGATTTGTAGCTTCATCTCTTGGACCACTTTTTCAGGAATTCACCAGCCACCCTACCTTACTTTACTACCTACTCATTAAGTACTGTGCTGCTTTATTGCTGCATGCCTACCCTTACTTTCTGTCCTCTGTCACTCTACCAATTCTGGAACCCTGAGCCATGATCAAATCAACTCTGCCAAAGTTCCTAGGTGGAACATTCAACCTCTTCCCCATGTGGATCCTTTCACCAGTCTTGTAATTTTCAAAATACTGCTTCTGTTTGTGTAGTATCTTTCTCCATTTAGTATATAAGCTCCTTGAGGGCAGGGACTATCTTTGCATTTGTATTTGTATTCCCATTGCTTAACAAAGTGCCCGGCACTTATCAAGGGCTTAATAAATGCTTTTGCATCCTTCTTTCATTCATTCAGAGGCAGGATTCGAATCCTGGTCAGTGGACTCTCAATCCACAGTTTTATTCAATGTGCCGTACTAGCTCCCATGATGAAATACAGGTTCTTCTGAGATCAAGCCTGACAGACTTTCTGCCCCCTTGCATAGCCTCAGTACCTTGTGCATTTCATAAGATCAAATGAAAAACTGTAGGAAAACACTTCTAAAAAGAGTCATTCAGACAGATCAATTACTCATATGAATGGTGCTATAATTACCATTATTTACTTGGCAGCATTGCCAGAAATGCTTTTGAATGAGTATTGTTTTGAAATACTTCTTGAACCCCCATGCTCGGGATTTGTTGCAGCCCACAGTTCTGCCATGGCATATTACTATTCCTTAGCTAGGTTTCTCTGGAGGTTTGTTTGGGCTTCTTTGTGAATGAGTTTTACACCCTTCGGATTGTTGGCAAATATAAATTCTGAAGAAGAGCTACCCATCTGTTCTACTGGTAGCTGAAACATCACGTCAGTCAAAATAACAGATTTCTCTCTAACGTGAATTGTGATGAGATAACCCAACAGAGAGAACATCAGATAGAACTTCTGTAGCAGGTGTGAGTGGTGATTAAGGAAACATTTGGGCTGGTTTTCTGAAAGGTCAAGGACACATGTATAACAAGAGTGGAGAGGCCAGATTTGTGGAAAGTAGAAAAGAGAATTAATTAGCAAGTTAAGTATATAGGATCTAGGGTTGGAAGTGACCTTAGAGATCATCTTCTCTAGCCTGATTTTAATGAGGAAACCTAGAGAGGTGAATTGATTTGCTCAAGGTCATCCTGGTAATAACAGAGCTGTGCTTTGAACCCAGGTTCTGACTCTAAATCAAGTGTTCTTTCCACTCCTTACTGCTCTCCTCCCTCCACATATGTATAAGCCTAAGTTGTTTGGCCTCCCAAGCAATTAGGGAACCAGTGGGTTCCATATTAAGGTTACCTGTGTGCTATGAGGAGAATATGGGAATATCTATTCATTCTTTAAGGTTTACTAATGTCTTCCTTGGGCAGGTAGGTGGCACAGTGGATAGATTAGGGGGCTTGAAGAAAGGAAGACTCACTTTCCTGAATTCAAATCCAGCCTCTGATGCTAATGAACTGTGTGACCCTGGGCAAATCACTTAACCCTATTTCCCTCAGTTTCTTCACCTGTAAAATGAACTGGAGAAGAAAATGGCAAACTACTCCAGTATCATTGCCAAGAAAACCCTAAAAGGGATAATGAAGAGTTTGAAACAACCGATCAACAACAAAATGCCTTCTTCATGAGAATCTTAGGAGTTAAGTAGTATTTAGTATTACCATCCCCATTTTAAAGATGATTATCAGAAAATCCTCTTTGTCACAGTGACTCTGGGAACTGTTGCTCCACTTGCCTGTATATTGCTAGTATATTCTGGAAAAAAGCTAAAAGACAACTGAACCCCCTTCACAGAGGCATCCTGGACTCTGGATAGAAGGCTTTTTTGCCTTTTTAGTTTGGCCCCCTTTGAAATACTTCTTTTCAGCTGGCTTTTGTTGACAGTTCTTTGCTCCTTCCATTTTTTGCCCTTTCTTTCAAAAACGGCCTTTTGTGAACAAAGCACAGTGACAGTCAACAAGGTGTTGCCAGCCCACTGTCATTTATTGGAAAATGTCAAAGGGAAAATGCCTTTGTGCTTTTGTTTAGAGTAATGACTCCAAATTGCAGATTCCATTATCATGGTGGCTCCTACTCAGGCTCTTGCTTCTCACTCTCCAAATTGCCAAGCTCTTTCTGATATCTGGACTGACCTGATTACCCAGGAGTCTAGTACCAGAATAATATCTGCTCCATCTTGGACCATCTCTTCTCACTCAGACTCTTTGGCTGTGTGTCCTTTGGGGGCAGTGCCAGCTGGTCCTGGGACTTTGAGGGTCTCTTGAGTTCTGCAGACTTTTCAATTCTTTCCTACTGTTTTCAGGGAGTCTAGGTGCCTAAAGGTAAAACCAAGAGTAGTAAAGATTAAAAAAGATCTAGTAGGTCAGGGTTCCATACTTATCTTCTAGGTAAAGGTAAGCTGATAAACTTTTATATTTGTATGCAGTATCGAGGCTACATACAAGTTTTTTGGCTTCATCCGTGTCAGTCATCTGTAGATTTTAAGACTTTCGGAGGCAGCTAGTAGCTCAGTGGATAGAACTTTGGGCCTGAAATCAGAAAGACCTGGATTCAAATACGGCCCCAGACAGACTTACTAGCTGGGTGATGGGCAAGTCACTTGACCTCTGTTTGTTTCACTTTCCTCAACTGTAAGGGCTCATAACAGCTTCTAATTCACAGAATCAAATGAGACATTTGTAAAGTGCCTAGCTTAGTGCTTGGTGCAAAGTAAGCACTATATAAATATTATTATTATTATCACCTCTCTTTTCAACGAGGTGGCACAGTGGATAGAGTACAGGGTCTAAAGTCAAGAATACCTGAGTTCAAATCTGGCCTTTGTCGCTGATTAGCTGTATGATGCTGGTCAAGTCATTTAAGCCTTGTTTACTTCAATTTCCTCATGTGTCAAATGGGGATAGTCATAGCACCAACCTCTTGGGCTTGTTGGGAGGATCAAGTGAGATATTTGTAGAACTCTTATCATAATGCCTGGCTCATAGTATGTGCTATATAAATGTTAGCTATTATATTAATATTATATATTAAAGCACATAATTCAGAAAATCATCTATCGGTAGCTATATCTATAGCTGTGTTTCTGTTCTGTCTCTGCCTGTTATGTCTCCTGTTGTTTATATGATATGTCTTCAATTAGGATGTATACTACTTTAGGGCAGGGACTGGTTTGGGCTTGATTTTTCTTCTCAGCATTTAGAACATTGCCTGGTACTTTTGTTGCTGAGTTGTTCCAATGATGTCTGACTCTCCGTGATCTCATTTGGGGTTTTCTTGGCAAAGATACTGGAGTAGTTTGCCATCTCCTCCAGCTCATTTAACGGATGAGGAAACTGAGGCGAACAGGGTTAAGTGACTCCCCCAGAGTCACATAGGCAATAAATGTCTGAGGCCAGATTTGAATTCTGGTCCTCCTGATTTTAGGGGCAGTGCTCTAACCACTGTGCCACCTAGCTGTCTTGCTTGATCCATACTGAGTGCTTAATAAATGCTTGTTGAATAACTGATGTCAAATTAATGGAAAGCTCATTGACTCTGGAGTTAGAGGACCTGAGTTTAAATATTGCCTCTGATGCTTACTACCAGTGTGACCTTGAGTAAGCCACTCAAACTCCCTGTGTCTCAGTTTCCTCATGTGTAAAATGAAGGGGTTGGACTGATGACCTTTGAGACATTGAAATTCTAAATCTAGGATCCTATGATCATAAATGATGGATTTGCTTCGTTTCAAAAGACCTTAGTGTCTTTGATCACATACGTGAAACCACCAAGTTTGGTTTTTTCTTTGTAATGTCCCTGGAATGATTTCGTAGCAGTTCAAGAGGATTTTTTTTAAAAAAATAAAACTTTTTAAACATTCTTTTCTTTCTATATTTTGAGTTTCACATTCTCTCCCTTCTGACTCTTCCCTACCCACTGAGCAGGAAAGCAAAATGATATCAATTATACATGTGAAACATATTTCCGTATTAGGCATATTACAAAAAAGCAAGAAAAATCAAGAAAATGAGAAAATTATACTTCAATTTATACCCAGAGTTCATAAGTTCTGTCTCTGGAGGTAAATAGCATTTTTTCATCATGAGTCCTTCGGAATTGTCTTGGATCATGGTACTAATCGGAGTAGCCAAGTCTTTTCACAATTGACATTGGGTTACTGTGTACAATGATCTGGTTCTTCTCACTTTACTTTGCATCAGTTCATTATATTTCTTGCCATGTTTTTCTGAAACCATCCTACTTGCCATTTTTCATAGCACAGTAGTATTCCATCACAACTTGTTTAGCCATTCCCCAGTTGATGGGCAGTCTCCTCAATTTCCCATTCTTTGACAGCACAAAAAGGGCTGCTATAATTATTTTTGTACATACAGGTTCTTTTTCTTTGATCGCTTTGGTGTACAGATCTAGTAGTGGTATTTCTGGGTCAAAGAGTATGTATAGTTTTCTAGCTCTTTGAGCATAGTTCCAAATTGTTCCCCAGAATGGTTGCACCAGTTCACAACTCCACCAATCATTCATTAGTGTACCTATTTTCCTTCACTCCTTCCAGCATTTGTCATTTCTGATAGGTGTGAGGTGGTACCTCAGAGTTGTTTTAGTTTGCATTTCTTTAATCTAGCCCCATCTAATCAATAATCTAATCACTCTCTAATCAGTTGCTCTAATCCAACATTCTATCTCAGCCAGTACCGGATTGTTTAGATGATTATCACTTTATAATACAGTTTGAGTTCTGGTAAGGCTAGGCCACCTTCCTTCACATTCCCCCCCCCCCCGCCCATTAATTCCCTTTATATTCTTTACCTTTTGTTCTTCCTGATGAATTTTGTTATGATTTTTCCAGATCTATAAAGTATAGGTAGTTAATAGGTAGTTAGCAAAATAGACTTTTGAGGAGGGACAGGATAAAAAGAGAGAGAAAAGGATAAACAAAAGAAAATAGGATGGAGGGAAATAAACAGTGATCATAATTGAACATGAATGGGATGATCACTCATGGAAGGGGATGGCAGAATGGATTAGCAACCAGAATCCCCAAAATAGTTTTTTTTTACAAGAGACATGCCTGAAAGAGACAGAGAATTAAAATAAGGGGCTGGAAAAGAGTCTATTATATTTAAAATGAAGTAAAAAAAGGCAGGGCTAGCAATTGTGATCTCAGACAAAGCAAAAATATACCTAATTAAAAGAGATAATCAGGGAAACTACATTTTGCTAAAAGACACCATAGACAATGAAGTAATATTAAAATAATTTACAAGTTTCTCAGATAAAGGCCTCATTTCTCAAATATATAGAAAACTGAGTCAAATAAGAATACAAGTCATTCCCCAATTGAAAAAGTGGTCAAAGGATATGAACAGGCAGTTTTCAGAAGGAGAAATCAAAGCTATCTAGAGTCATATAGAAAGTGCTCTAAATCACTATTGATTAGAGAAATGAAAATTAAAACAACTATGGAGTACTACTGCACACCTACTAGATTGTCTAATATGACAGAAGAGGAAAATGGCAGCTGTTGGAAGGGCTATGGGAAAATTAGGACAATAGTGCACTGATGGTGGAGTTGCAAACTGATTCAACCATTCTGGGGAGCAATTTGGAACCATGTCCAAAGGGCTATAAAACTGTGCATACCATTTGACCCAGCAATACCACTACTAGATCTACATACCAAAAAGATGAAAAAAATGGATAAAGACCTATATGGATAAAGCTATAGCAGCTCTTTAATTTGGTGGCAAAGAATGGAAATTGAGGGGATGTCCATCAATTAGGGAATGACTGAACAACGCTTGGTATGTGATTGTGATGGAATATTATTGCGTTATGAGAAATAATGAGCAGGATGGTTTCAGAAAAACATAGGGAGACTTACGTGAACTTTTACGTTACAAAGTGAAGTAGGCAGAATCAGGAAAACATTGTGCAGTATTGTGTGATGACCAACTGTTAATGATCTCGCTGTTCTCAGCAATATAAAGATCTAAGACAGTTCTGAAGGACTAATGATGAAAAATGCTATCCCCCTCCAGAGAAAGATCTGATAGAATCTTAGACTGGAAAATTATCTCATGTTGACCTTTTGTTGGTTTTGCTGCTCCAAAATTTAAATTGACAAGCTGTTTTAAAGTTGTTTGGAGAGGAAAGTTGGGAGAGTTCTGCTGTGTAGCTACCTCTAATCTGCCATCTTAGCTCCACCACAAGAACACCTGTCCCTTCACAATGTATATAGAATGTTCAAACAAAGATGCAACATAATGGCAAGATTATGAAACTTTGTCATCATGGTCCTGCTTTTTTTTTGGAAACCACGTTGCTTTTTCAGAAATACTGTTTAGGTGAGTTACCTAGCAGTCGTCCTGATGCAGATGACAGTCACTAGCATCTCTTCCTACGTATTTATGGCTATTGTAGTAATAACCGGTGAATCATTGCATTTTAATTTGGATGAATCAAAAGGAAGATAGGAAGCGTGGCTGTAGCAGCCTTCAGAAAGGTAAAAAACAAAAACAAAACACTAACGGAGATTCATAATAGAATATTACCTTGAATGGGGCAGCTACTGGAAGATAGCCTTGTAAAATAGATACTGTCACACTGAATATCCACTGCAGAGTACCTTCCTTGAAAAAAATGCAACAGGTAAATAAAAAATGACTTTGCTAATAGAACAAAGACACCATGCAGTTACTGTCTGCACGAGGGGCTGTGTAATACTACAAGCAGGGAACATAGGCACATGCCTCTCTAGGTTCTATAACTCTGATTAAACTGCTAATTTAGCTGGAAAATTGCTTTCTTTCCCATAAACCTTTTACTACTTCCCGTTAATCTGAAGGTCCATTTATTTTTTAAACTTTAGACTTGCTCCTGAATGTCATACACAGATCTCCTTAATAGGTTTAATACCCTTTCATTGGCTATTATGGGGGCTGAGGAGCTGTGGGGTGGGGGAAGGGTCGTAGGATCATAAGTTATAGAAGGGACCTCTGAGATCATCTGGTCAAAAGAGCATGTTTTTCATTGCAGGAAACTGAGACCCAGGAAGTAGAACTAACTTGTATAAGGTCATACAGGTTGTAAGCAATAGAGTCAAGATTCAAACCTAAGGCTCTCTGACTATAAATCTAGTGGTGGTTTTTCTCCTTCTTCTCTTCTTATGTAATTTTGGACCCTTTAAAAGTCAATCCAAGGTCTAGTTTCCAAAATGGCAATGTATTGGGCCAAGAGAGAACATACCAAATCACCAGAAGGTCACTTATTGTTTGATGAGTCTAATTTTAACATTTTTTCTTTTTCCTTTCCTTTTCTTTTCCTTTCCTTTCTTTTGCTTTCCTTTCTTTTCTTTTGCTTTCTTTTCTTTTCTTTTCTTTTCTTTTCTTTTCTTTTCTTTTCTTTTCTTTTCTTTTCTTTTCTTTTCTTTTCTTTCTTTCCTTTCTCTTTGTTTCTTTGTTGCTTCCTTCTTTCCTTCCTTCCTTTTTTATATCTTGGGACTCCATAAAAGAAGAAAAAAAATTTCATTTATTTTTGTTTTGTGGTAGCTAGATGGCATGGTGAATACAGTGCCTAGCCTAGAGTCCAGAAAAACTCATCTTCCTGAGTTCAAATCTGGCCTCAGACAATTACTAGCTGTGTGATCCTGGGCCTCATTTTCCTTATCTGTAAAATGAGCTGGAGAAGAAAATGGCAAACCACTCCAGTGTCTTTGCCAAGAAAACCCCAAATGGAATCACAAAGAGTCAGACATGACTGAAATGACTAAACAACCACAAAAATTTTTGCTTCAAGGGAAACTTCTAGAAAAGAATATCATACATTTTTAAAACTTTTAAAAAAAATTCCGAGACCTTTAATATCATCAGTACCAAGAACACCCAGTGCTATGAATTCCCTAGACCAATGTAGATTAGTACCTTTTCTGCAACAAACACACACATTATGTATACATACATATGTGTATATACACGAATGTGTACTTAAATATATACTTATATGTATCTACATATAAGGTAGCTAGTTAGCTAGGTGTTAGAGAATTGCCTGGGATGGTGAGACGCTAGGTGACTGTCCAGGCTGGCACAGCTGGTATAGGGCAGAGGCTGGACCTGAACCTGGATATTTCTGACTCTAAAGCTGGCTCTCTGCCAATGATGGCATACTGCTTATTATATGGCAGGCACTGTGCCAGGGGAAAGAAAACAAAACCCCTCAGTTTGGGACTTGTTGAGTTTGAAATGCTCTTACCTCTGTATCCCTAATGTCCAAGCATAGAGATGCCCTGTGAGTAGTTGGAGATATGAAATTGTGATGATAGTTCAGGGTTGGAAGTGGAGATTTGGGAGTCATCTGCATAGAGGTCATAGTTGAAGTCATGAGTGTAAATGGATCATATATGTCAAGAGAAAAGAGAAAGGGCTAAAGACAGGACCTGTGGGAGTACTCATATTAAAAAGTTGGAAAGAGGACATGAAAAGAATCAGAGAAAAAATAGGTAGAGAGGTGAGAAGAACCAGGAAAGTATAGTGTCTATGCGACTGAAGGAGAAGAGAGGAACATGGCCAACAGTATCAACATCTTCAAAAGGTTCACAACCTTTTCTCTACTATGCTCTGACTAATGGTCTTAAAATATTCCTAATCTTATCTTAGTTTCTTGAGTGGATGTTTAATGGACCTAAACATACTGTTTTTTGATGTTCTGTAATAGCTAATATCTCTAAACCTCCTAAAAGTTTATAGCAGTGTCCCTATAAGATGGGGGAGCTTACCTACAGTAAGAACATTGGTATTTTGAGATAATTTTCTTGTGTTCTTGGCCAGTTGATTTTTAAATGAACTGATAGAGAAAGAATTGCAAGATTCCTTAGCACAGATAAGAAAGGTAGGCAAAATTTGTTTTTTTTTAAAGCTTTGAGTAAAATAGGTGATGAAATTGCTGGCATGACATTTTAATAATGAAGTAAAAAAAGTGGAAAAAAGATATAGTGTTATCTGGGGGGCAAAGAAAACCTTATATTGATGCAAGAAATCAATTTGCACCTTTGTTTGAAAGGCTTATGAAGGAGAAAAGAATATAATTCTTATTACAGTAAATAACCACAAAAATTCAAGCATTGTTGTATTTTAATAAGAAACCAAAGTTACCCATTTATAGGTATCCTGAGAGAGATATGAAACAAGATAAATAAATCAGGCACTGTATGAAAACAATTAAATGCCAGAGATCATCTTGTATCATACAGTTCCAAGTAAATGATACATCTAAATAGCTGGGTATGATAAATATTTTATGGCAGGTGAGTTCTAGGCCTCCATGAATCTATTTCATTTCTTATGTATATGGAATTTTGTTTATGATAGCAGAATGACAAGAGGAGAAAGGGCCTTGGCTCTGGGAAATCATTTATTAAGCTCCCTAGTTACTGTTTAGCATGAAGTGTGATGCAGGAGATCATTGGCGCAGTTTTTATGAACCACTGCAATATGAAATGAATGACAGAATATGAGTTTAGTCTATAGGGAAGTAAAAATCTTAGACAATAATTTTAAGACTTCACAGGTATTTCTCACAATGAAGGATCTCATGTATGTACTGTAGTACATTATTGATTTAGGTAACTCCCCCTCCCCAACTTATGCACTTTCCCATTTTCCTATGACAGAGGTCTTACCCTCAGCGGGTAAGACAATCCATTTATGTCTGTGAAGAAAATAATAGAATTTCTATTCATACTTATTTTTTAGTCTTAAGAAAAGTAAGCAAATTAAGCTCTACTAACATTTAGTATGTGGATTTACAGTGGTGCTCTCAATCTGTGTATCAGACTTGTGATACACAAAATTTAGGAAAGGATTTTTTAAAAAATACCAACACATAGATTCAGTTTGCACCCTTTCCCACTTCAATTATCATCAGTCACTGATTTTTCATTCATATTTTCAACAAACCTCTATTGTAAACTCTCTGGAAGTCATTGTGCTAGGTCCTCCCGGGGGGTGTAAGGATGAATAAGACGTGGTCCCTGTCCTTGAAGACCTATCAATACCAAGTGCTATATCGTGCTGTATTCGTAAGAGGGAGATAATAGATATGGCTGAGGGATTAGTAAGATTGAATTTGAGCTGGGTCTTAAAGGCTAGATAGGATTTTGGCGGGTGGATATGGTAGGTGGCCTGAAAGTCACGAGCAGGGGTGAGAAAAGTCATGTTTGGGGAACTGAGATTAGTTTGTTTGAATCATAGGTACATGTACATGGGTGGGAGATAACAAATGAGTTTTGACTTTATTTGTTTGGAAAATGAGGAGCTATTGAAGGCTTTTGATGAAGGTAGTAAGAGGATTGTTGTTGCACCTGAAGGTTGATCAACCGGGCAGAAATGAGTAATATCGGTAAGAGTCAGGGAGAACCTTGACTGCTGAGGTACCCATTAGGAGGTAATTACAGTAGTCCAAGAGAAAAATAATTAGGGCTTGAACTAGAGTAGTCCTAGGAGGAGTGAATTTGAAGACAGAAACAGTTTTGGTTTTGTGTTTATATGTCTAGCTCCTGCCATAGTATTTATACATGCATTTAATACATGTTTGTTGAATTATATTGAATTGAATGAAAAAGAAAAGGTAGATGTTAGAATTATTGAAGAGGTAAAATCCACAGGACCTAGCTACTAATTGTATGTGGAAAGTAAGGAAAAGGGAGGAGTCATGGATAATTGAAAGATCTTGAGTCTGGGTGACAGAGAGAAGGACACTAACAGTAGGAAGCCGTGGATGATTGAAGGATTTGAGTCTGGGGGACAGAGAGGACAGCAACAGTAGGAAAGGTGGAAGAAGGAGCTGGTTTTCAGGGGGATGATTAGTTTTGTTTGATTATCCAAATTTGGATTTGGAACTTACAGGAGAAGACAGAGCTGGACTTGATAGTCATATAAGAATGGGTGGTAGTTGAAGTCTTGGGAATGGATTAGATCACCAAGGGATTGAAAGAAGGTACATGGACAAACCCCTGGTAGTGAGTGTGAGTATAAAATGCCTGACCATGGGTCCAGAGTGGTTAGGAAAGTTATACAATGCAGAACAAGGATGTCCCTGCTAGGTTGTAGAAAGGCAAAACCTTAGGCAAGGGAAAAGGTGCTCTATGTGGATCCTGAGGACCTCGATGACCTTATATGACCCTGGGAAAATCATAACCTCTGTAGAGGGCCTCAGTTTTCTCATCTATAAAATGGGGTTGGTCTAGATGGTCTCTGAGGTCCTATCCAATTGTAAGTCCTACGACTTATGATGTAGGCATCTGTGCAGTATTTCTGGAACTTTTTTTTAAGGTGTCCATAGTTGCTGTCAGCAACAATCAAAACACTTTGAATTAGGCCTCATGAAAGATGGTTTTGATAACCTTAAATGGAATAAAATTAGAAGTAGAAAAGTCTATCCCCAGAACCTCACACAGGTGGCAGAAAGGATCTAAGTCTACAAAAAAGGGTGGGTATTTAAGAAATAAAGTGTCATTAGAAATATAGGAAGTGAAATGCCTCTGAAAGCCTGAAAGAGTGGGAAAAAATGTTAGTCTAAGAATCAGAGGGAAACTGGATGGCACAGTGGACAGAGCACAGGGCCAGAAGTCAGAAAGACTCATCTTCCTGAGTTCAAATCTGACCTCAGACACTTACTAACTTTGTGACCCTGGGCAAGTCACTTCACCGTGTTTGCCTCAGTTTCCTCATCTGTAAAATGAACTGGAGAAGGAAATGGCAAACCATTCCATTACTTTGCCAAGAAAACCCCAAATAGGGTCATGAAGAGTCAGATATGAGTGACACGACTGAACAACAAAAACAACAACAGTAAAAAGAATCAATTATATCTCTGGCTCCCCTATAAACATGCTTTACAAATTTAGACAAATCACTTAGCCTCACTGAGTCTCATTTTCCTCATATTAAACAAAGAAGGACTAGATAATACAAAAAGCGTAAGTCCTTTCATTTTCATCCAACGGGCCGACTTCATGCTGAAAACTCTTCAATGAAACCTTAAGCAGAAAATAATTATGAGGAATATTATGAATGCTATATTAATTTACCCTGTTTGTTTGTAACTGAAAGGGGTTCACAGAACAAAATTGTGTTGGGAACCAGTGCCTCACCTCTAGCCCAGTACCTGGCACCTACTAGATAGATGCCTGTTAATTGACAGCTCTATTGATTGGGCTTGGAATCAATAGTTCTGAGTTCTAGTCCCAGTCCCCAGACTTCCTACTTTGGTAAAAATCACTCATCTTAGCCTCAGTTTCCTTGTCTATAAAATAGGGACAATAATATTTGTACTACCTGCATGGTAAAGGACATTGGAAGGCTCAAATGAGATGTTGTATATAAAAGGCTTTTAAAAATCTTACACAAATATTTTTAAATTCTCTACGATCTGAGTTTATAGCCCAGAAGTTATAAGAGCCAAGTCTGCCTGAATAGACTGCAAGACCAGCACTCAAAGGCTGCCAAACTGAAATCTTCAAACAGAAGGAGTGGGGAGAGGGAAAGGGAAGGTTCAGAACTTACTTTGAAAGATTTGACATGATATTTAAAATCACAAGAGCTACAAAGTCAGGGTAGGGAGCCTAACGTCATGGCAAGTACATTCAAATCCTCGTTATCTAGAGTGTAGATAGATTATTACCCTACTTGCCAACCATTTGCGATAACTTCTGCAGCTTTTTACCTCTGTGCATTCAATACAAAAACGCTGTATTTTTGATTTAAGGAAAAAATACTAATCTAGCCTCGAGGTTTATCTTACTAACTGTGATCTAGAAAGAGCTCCATATTTATATTTTTTTCACCATCTCTTTAAAGCTGATTACTTCAACAAGTATCATGGAATCACAAAATGTTAGACTTGGAAGGCACTGAAGATACAAAAAAAGGGTAAAAAATGTTCCTTCCCGGAATGAGCATACATTCTAATGCGGAAGACAGCATATATAAATCATAATCTAGAGGATACATCTAATATAGATGGAAGGTAACTTTGAGGGGATGGAAGTAGGAGTCAGGGCACCAAGAAAGGTCTGTCTTAGAGAAGGTAAAGCTGAGTCTTAAGTAAGCTAGGGATTCCAAGAGCTGGAAGTTGCAAGGGAGAGTCTTCAAGACATTGGGGAGCAGCCAGTACACAGGCATCCAGACAGGGGACAGCAGGTAGGTCAGTATGGAAGAGATCAGGTTTGTTCTCTTTGGCTCCATAGGTCCTAAGAGCTAGGAGCAATGAATGGAAGTATCAAAGAGGAAAGCTTTTGTTTAATATAAAGAAAAAAAAAGTATCTTAAAGTAGAATGGGCTGCTTTTAAAGGTAGTGGTTTTCCCCTCATTGGGGGGGGGTCTTCAGACAAATACTGGATGACCACTAGTCCTTTTTTGGGGTAGGGAGTGGGTTAGATGGTCAGTGAAGTTCCTGGATTCAAGTCCTCTCTCTAAAACATACTGGCTGTGAGACCCTAGGATGGTCTCTTAACACTTCAGTACTCTAGGCACCTTTTTAAGACTATAATCTGCAGAGAAGGTGCCAACCTATATTAGTAGAGGCAGTTTCCTCACCTGCTAGTTCCCTGTACAAATGAAATCACAGGTGCCCCTTCCCTGTTTTATTGTAGGACATTTTATATGTTTGTAGCATGTACCTCTTTGCCTACTCACTCTCCTGCTTTCCCTCCCTCTCTCTCTCCTTTCTACTTCCCCGCTTCCTCCTACAGTCTTTTCTTTCCCTCTGTTTCTCCCCTGAGTTCTCCTTCCCCTTATTCTCATAAGTAGGTATCCTGTACTTCCTATATATTTCATCTCACTCAGCACATAATTTCAGAAGCCTGCCTGACAAGGAATATTATGTTATCAGTGTAGGAGTATTGGAAAATGTTGCCAATAGTGACTAGGGGAGTAAAGAAGCCCTGACCTTTAATAGAGATGTACCATGAGCCAGTGCAGGTTTTGAAAACCATTCCAGTTGTTTTGTTTCTTTGCGTTACCTTGTGCAATCTGCATCTGGAATGATAATTCATGCTAATGGTTTCCGTCTCCCATGGGGCAGCCGAAATCGATTCTGATATGGCAGAAGAAAGGGTATAGCAAATAAACTCAATGAGCTGTCAAAGAATATTTCGACATCAAACATATCTCTGAAGCTCACTGCTTTGTAGCTTGACCTTCTCTTGCCCTGATCTCCCTAGACCTGAAACTGATTCAGGACATTTTTTTTTCAAATAGAAAAATTAACAGATATATTTGATCATTGAAACAGAAGGGATCTGAAAATAATACCTTGGAGCAGTGTCTCAATCTTCAGGAAAATAGTGAGTGTAAAATGCAGCATTGATTGCTGTTGCTAGGCAACAGCCTTCCCAGCAGATGTGCCCAGGACCTCAGCGGTGTCTGTCAACAAACTATTCTGGTATAAAGCAGTCACAGCAGTAGAAGGAAGTTTCAGAGAAAGGCAGGGAAGTACAGAATTACTGTGTTGCAGGAGTCTTTCCCTGGGCTCCTTCCCACCCTTTTTTAATGATGACAAAAAAAATAATGGAAAGACTACTGGATTTGGAGTCAGAGGATATGAGTTTAAATCCCAGATCTGCCACTTACAGCCTGTGTGACTTTGGACCAATCACTGCCTCATGTGTAGAATAAGGTGGTTGGATTAGCTGGTCCCTAGGCCCTTCCGTTTCAAAATCCATAATCCTTGTAAGTTAAATTCCTTGAATATTTTAATAGTAATAATATCTAGCATTTATATAGTACTTTAATGTTTACAAAGCACTTTTCAAATATTATCTCATTAGATCCTTTAGGAAAATGACCTTTAGGAAACATAAATGTCAGTTTCTTTTGGAAAGAAGTTCAGGGTTAGGCTGGCTCACTTTTTCTTTCCTTAATTTATTAAAAGATAAATTGTGGGTATGAGATTGGGTTATAGTAATGGACAGAAAATTGAGGGAAAAACTTTTTTTTTGTTTATAGATCTACTATGCATCTTTACTAAAATCTTCCAGTAATGCACATTTTAAAATTAAATTTTATTTTTTCATTTAACAAGCATTTTTTTCTGTCTTTTGCCTCTTCCCACTACTGAAAAAAGAAAAAAAAATCCTTGTAGCAAATATACAGTCAAAAAACAACAAATCCCCCCATTGGTCATGTCCCCAAATGAGTCCCTTTCTACATATTTAGTTCATCATCTCTCTGTCTGGAGGTGGGTACAATGCCTCATTGTGGCCTCAAGGAGATCAAATGAAATATTTGCAAAGTACTTAGCACAGTGCCTGGCATGTCACAGGTGCACAATAAGCATTTACTCCCTCTCATGGGTTCCTGAGGATTCTGCCAATGGAGCATAAGCTCTGACAGATCCTACTAAGCTGGAAAGACTGAGATCATGGGCCTGGTAATGTTTATGTGTATGATGGGGAATCATCTTGGCTAAGTTCAGAGAGACTTCCAACAGAAGATTAGCCAACAGATAATTCATTTTTTTTCGGCTGAGGCAATTCCTTAAATTTTTCTAATAAGGAATGAAGGAATTAGATCTATATCAAAATAGGGTGTGAGTATCCTTGCCAATGACATTGGGAGTCATCGAAGTATTAGAGACCTTATGGTATGATGGAGACAGCCCTGAACTTGGAAGTCATGGGCCCTAAGTTGGAATCCTGGCCTTGTCATTTATTACTTGTGTGATTTTTTTAAGCTGTAAATCTCTGATACTGTGATTCTAAGAAAGTATCTTCCAGGCTGGAGACTTGTCAGAGGTAAATTGCTAATAGAGAATCTATAGGCATGCATTATATTGTTTGTACCAACTGCTTTCTCTTTTGTCTGGTCTCATTCTCTCCCGTTTGTTAACTCTTTGTGTACCTCCTAGAACCATAGAGGCAGCTAGTTGGTTCAGGAAAACCTGAATTCAAATCCAGCTTCAGACACTTACTAAATATGTGACCCTGGGGGAGTCACCTAGGTCTCTGTCTGCCTCAATTTCTTCAACTGAAAAATGGAGATAATAGCACGCACCTCCCAGGATTGTTGTGAGGAACAAGTGAGGTAGTAATTGTAAAGCACTCAGCCCAGTGCCTGGCATGTAGTAAACACTATATAAATGTCAGCTATTATTAGCTATAGCTGTGTTTGTCCACTGGTAGGCACCTCTTTTCTGGGAGCAAGAAGTTAGGAATAAGCTCCCTGGTCCAGTTCAGGTAAGCAGCTTCCAGCTCTAATGTTTCCTTCTCTGAGGCTTTGGAGTAGCATGAGCCAATGCTCCAGTCTTATATAGTGAACATCCCTACTTTCCACAATGATAACCCCATGGTAGAGACCCAGAACCAAACACCATAGGAGTCACAACTACACTGCATTGCCAGAGTAAAATTGGCTTTTTTCGGCATTGATTATTTTTTTTAAATAATTACCTTTTATTTTATTTTCAGATCTTCATTTTCTCCCTCCTATCTCCCCAACCCCACCTCCACCAATTGAGAAACCAAGAAAAACAAAATATCAGTTCCAAACATAAATTGTCAAACAAAACAAATTCCCTCATTGGCCATGTCTGAACAGAAAAAGTCTCAATCAGTAAGATGAGTCTGTTACTCCTCTAGGAAGAAGTGTGTATCATGTCCTCTACTCATTCTTGCCACATTCTCCACCCACTACCATGATTGGATCTAAGCTACACCAGCCCTCTCCCCACTGTTGATCTCTAAATACCCTGGCAGAACTATTAATCCATTCAACTGAGTCTTACATTTCTAGTGCTATGGTAGTATCTCAGGTGAATCTCTCACATACTGTTCCATTCTCCACCCCTGTACCACATGGTGACTCTCTCCCCTTTTGATACCGACACTGGCTTTGGAGCACAAAGGTGAGTGATGAGAAAATCTCTATGGTAGCATAAGATCTAACATCCCTTGAAGTTTTATGTGATTTTTAAAAGGGCAAATAAACATCAAGAACCTGGGGCACTAGTTTTTAACTTTCATGTTTTCACTCCTAATGCAGGAGAGAGAGTGGCAGAATGAAAAACACTATTTGGGGCAATTAGAAGACCCACCCCTGAGCTCTGATCTAATGTTAAGGTCCCACATCCATGAGAGAAGGAAGGACTCAGAAAGTATTGTCAAAACACTGCGGTCTGTGATTCTGAGACAGATTCATCACCACTATTCCCTTCAGTTGTTCCCCTGCCCAAGGCCTGAAGCCTGGCCAGACAAATAGGATTTCAGCTGTGGGCTTCTAATGTTTCAGAATAACTTCTTTCTGATTGTATATTCTGGTTGCTCGCAGCTCCAGGGTTGGAGAGAGACTACAATCCACAGAGTTATTGCATATGATTAGTTATTAACTTGCCGTCTCTCCAACCCCCATAGATCAGTCATAGGGAAATATCCTGACCCTATGATCTTAGGCTTTACTTATTCTCTTTGGGCCTCAGTTTCCTCATCTGGGAAATGAAAAAAAAATATATATATATCTATATCTACATCTGTCTGTCTATCTATCTATCTATCTATCCATCCATCCATCCATCCATCCATCCGTCTATCTATCTATCTATCTATCTATCTATCTATCTATCTATCTGTCTATCTACTAGATGACTTCTAAGATCTGTTCTAGCTCTGATTCTACTCTTCACAGGCACAAAAATCACAGCTCACAAAAAAATCACTATTTGCAAAATCCTTGTGAAGCCAAGATTTATTTTTTTATATCTTGATCTCTACCCCAGAAGATCCCAGCCCCTCCCTGCCATAATAGAATGCCTCTTGTCAATTTCTGTGGCTAAACACACCCCTGCCCCCTGCCCCCTGCCCAGCCACTCTGATGATGCCTCTCTCTGAACTTTGCTAGGTTGCTCCTTGAGTGACAGACATATGGCCAGTTTCCAGGTCGACGCACGAAGCCTTCAGAATTTGAAAGCACCTTCTAGAGTTTGTATTCCATTGACATAGCTTTGAGGGACCCCCAGATAACTTTTAGGCCTTGGTGAGGCATCATAGGAATACAGATCTAGTGAAAATATGATTTATATAAAATTCCACTTGAGAATTTAATTGAGCTAGGTCCTCCTTTAAAGTGCATTACTGAATATTCACCTCCCTCTGAGTAAAATCCCTGTTTGTTCTTGGTGGCCCAAGGGATAGAGTACTGGGCCTGGAGTCAGGAACATCTGAATTCAAATCTGGCCTCATATAGTTACTAGTTCTATGGCCTTAGGCAAGTCGCTTGATTGATGCCTGCCTCAGTTTCCTCATCTGTAAAGTGGGCATAATAATAGCACCTACCTTCCAGGGCCGTTTTGAGCATAACATGAATATTCCTGAAGCACTTTGCAAAACTTAAAGTGCAATACAAATACCGGATATTGTTATTATTGTTACTATATTCTCTCTTTTTCCCATGCTCGATGGCCCCAGTTTTGACCTCTTAAGTTAATCCACATGATAGATAAAAGTTTTGACTTTATTATAATATACTTGTCCTTATCTCATATGTTCACTTATGTCTCAGAAGTTCTACTCAATAGTGGAGGAGCGCAGCTGTCCAAATTTTATCCCTCATCCTCACCACATGACCCATCCATCTTCTCTTCTCATCTTCTTTTTCCTTGATAACATCTTTAACTTCTGAGTTTCCCATTGGTTCTTTATTACAGCCTGGTCCCACCCACCATTTACTTTTCCCTGTGCAATATTAATTTTTAATTCTTCAGAGATTTTTGTTTAATGTCTTGTTGCTTATAGTAATACCAACAGCATATGTCTTGAAAAAGGGATTTTTGTCTTCGTGGAAGACTTGGAGGTCATTCTAAGAGTCAGATGGGCTAGGCAGGCAGGCATGGAGCACAATCTGCCTGGTTGGAGAGAACTTTCAAATCAGTGACATCATATATCTTACGAGAATTTGTGCATCTGAAGCAGTGCATGCTGCCTTGTACAGCTCATTACCCATTCATTTATCAAGTTAATGGACTTATCTGATGATTTATACTCTTAAAATTTTACAGAAGTGGTTGAGCCCTGTAATTTACTATTTATAACATTTATAACCTTGTTCTTGATCCCTCACAAGATCTGTGTTTGGTCACTATAGACTATTTCTTTTAAATAGTATTTTTTCCCCAATTACATTTAAAGACAAATTTAAACATCTATTTAAAAAAAATTGAGTTCCAAATGTTTTTCCTCCCTCCCTCACCTCCCACCTCCCTAAGATGGCAAGCAATTTTATCTAGGTTATATATGAGCAATCATGTAAAACATTTCTATGTTAGTCACGTTGGGTCATCATAGACTAAATGATGTCAAGGAACTTCAGCTGTGAGAAAAGAGCTAGAGGCATGTATGAGTAAGGAAGTTCAGAATGCTGGCACTAATCAATAGTAGAACCTAATTTATGAACTTTTAAATGGAGACTTCTTTTCATTACATTTATATTTTCCAAATTACTTTCATTTTAAAATTAGTTGCTTGTGCTCTACGACCTCTAGTGAACAGGGATATGATATATTTTCTGCTTATAAACCACCATCTCTAAATTGACCTTTAGCTGAATCTAATAGTAAAGATTGGAATGAATTATGCCTGACTGAAAAAAGGTTTTAATGCTACTCCTGAGTTTTCCTGTACCCTACATGCTGCTTAATGTTATTAATTCACGCTGGATAATGATGATGAGCTCCTGAAATGACTGAAGCTGGTATTGGTTAATGCATATTTCCCATGATATAGGCAGGTCTATGCACCTGAATGGTTCAACATAAGTGGTAATGCAATTTTATCCTATATAGGAGAGAAAATACAGGCTTTAAGTAGCAGCGAATGGGGTCTCCAGATGTGTGTTCTTTTCTTCATGCAAACATGTAACTTCCATTAAGGCTAATGAGATGTGAGGCAAGGCATTCAAGGAGCCCAGCACTTGGAATATGACAAGCAGCAAATTGGGGAGGTACGCTAGGTGTTATCACTGGACCTTTCAAAGACATTGAAAGGCACCAATGGAACTGGAGAAGCAGGGACATGTAGTAATCCTTCAGAAATGAACTATTTAGAATATTTTAATGCTATTATAAATGGATTCTTTATAATAAGAGAAATAACAGCCTGTTCAGAATCCTTTTGACTTCAGAGTGGCTAGGTCTTTTTTTTTTTTTAGTCTTATCAGCTTTGTGGTAATATGCACAGTATGTGATGTAAGCTGAATGGTTTACAGCTTGTTTCAGAATGCCTTAGTCCCTAAACCTGCTGTAATGTTGTTTTATTTGTGAGTTATATGTTTTCTTCCAAAATGAAAGGTACATGTAATAAACTGTATTTTCATTTAATTCCTTTCCTTATCTCCCAGCACTATTATCCATATATACCAGAGGTTCTTAACCTGGGGTCTGTGAACTTGT
This sequence comes from Trichosurus vulpecula, assembly GCF_011100635.1. Classification (NCBI taxonomy): domain Eukaryota; kingdom Metazoa; phylum Chordata; class Mammalia; order Diprotodontia; family Phalangeridae; genus Trichosurus; species Trichosurus vulpecula. The sequence goes on from NC_050576.1 coordinate 134,092,231, forward strand.
TTGTTAAAAATATTTTGATAGCAGTATTACATTAGAATTGTTTTCCTTTGTTATCCCATGGTTTTTTTTACTTATGTATTTAAAAGACATTATTCTGAAAAGTGGACCATAGGTTCCACAAGATTGCTAAAGGAGTCCATGACATGGAAGAGGTTAAAAACTGTTGTCTATAATATATCATGAAATATGGACAGTAATACTTTAGTTCATTTATAGTCATAGCTATGTTTCTAAAAAAAAAAGTAAAGTGAATTTCTATGTACCAAAAGCATTCTTTCCTATTTTCTTTCATTATATAATTGGATATTGGGAGTCATTGAACAATACAGTTTCTGAAGAATTGAAAGAGGGTCATTTTCAAAGGGTTGCATTGGAGAAGCATACAGTGGGGGTGTGAACAGGCTGCAGCACAATGCAGATGAAAACCCACAGAGGAGAACCAGGATAAAGATGTCATCGAAGAAATGTATGAACAAAAAAGAAAATGGAAAATGGGCTAGTAATGTGGCAAGAAAGAGGGATGACTGATGGATATGTGTCCCATATTTATTATGTGTATGTATATTAATTATGCCACGAGAAAGTGAGGCTCCTTGTTGTTTGTCCTTCATTTTCAAAGAGGACCATGACATCAGGAAGGTGATGCCATAACTTGCAGGTGAATTGGATTTAAGTGAGAGAGGGCTGTGCAAAGTCACCAGCCTCAGCTGGCAACGTGGCAAGAATGAGGGATAACTGGTGAGCATATGTTGCATATGGTATATTTATGTTGTCACGAGAAAGCAAATGAGGCTTCTAGCAGTTGGGTGAAGCACCAAGTAAACCTGTAGGAAGACATTGATCAGAGTCACACAGAATTGGCACACATGGATGGTCTGTGATAGAGGGAATATCCACCCACTGGGAGGACATTACAGACCCATTTAAGTATTTGGGAGTATAAAATTGGATATGTGTTCTTGTGGAAGAAAAAAGTATTACTTTTGGGGGGTAACAAGATGTAGTAAAATATCATATTTATATAACAATAGGAACTGCTACTGAGTCTAGTGGGGCTGGGGCACTCATGCTTTTCCTGCCTTATTTAGGGATAGGGAAAGCTTTGGGTTCATTCGTGTACACTGTATTTAGTCTTGTGGGAATTTGATCTTTCTTTATGCCCCCTACCTACAACCTTAGGGAAAATCACTTAAAGCTGAGATTTGCCTCTAGCGTACGATCTCTTCAAAAAGGATGAGTAGAAAGATACTGAATATATGATGAAAATCAAGTATAGGACAGCTATTTATTTCCTCTCCCAAAAAAGAAGTGCTAAAACCAAAAAAGGCTAGCAAGTACACACTGACAGGGACTTAAACAAGAAGCATTCACATAATTATTACTATATTTTCCCAAGAGGTTGATATTTTAAAACATTGGAACAGGAAGCATCTTACAGAAGTGCTGAATTAGCGTTTTACCTTAACCTTCACCTCAGCTCTGCACTATACTCAAGATCCATGTGCACACCTGAACCTCCTTAGTGGTCATCTTCTTCTCCAAAAAGCACTGTAACAGGTGTAAAGAGTTCTCCACTAATGAAACTGGCATCAATGGAGAGACCCAGGACCTCTTGACCTCTTGAATTTACAAGATTGACTCCAAGGCTGGAAATATCCATTTCACCATTTTTGTTTGGTCTTGTATGCCCAAAGATAGAAACACAAATCAGAAGACACAGCCTGAGGCCCATTTTCAAGGATGCCTACCCAATCCCCAGCTCTTTCTAGCTGTAATGTCTGAGCAATAGCCATTTCTGCTAGGGAGGGCACTCTTCCCTCACCCGTTGTATGAAGTCCAAGAAAGGGAGAGAACTACATGCTACACATTCCACAGGAAGAAAGAATAAATGCCAATTACTTTTTTTAAAAGGTGTACTAGATGAGTCCTTCTTGCATCAGTGACCAAACCTTTTTGATGCAGTCTTTATATGCCCTTCTCCTCCTTTCTTTCTCCTTCCCAACCTCATGGGGGACCAACAGACCACCTAGGGTTTGCTGCATAGTCCCAAAGCACCAAGTCCTTCAGCACTGTGTTTGCATTCCAGGAAGTGGTCAGCATTTGGTGGGAAGTACCACATCTAGAACCTAAGTGTTTAGAAGTGGTTAGGACCCAGGTCTATCCCTATGCATACTTTATATGTTGACCACTATTACACTCCATAATTTCATAAAGCTCTAAAAATCATATGTAAGTCATACAAAAGACAATAATCTTATCATATATGATACTCAGAATAAGTAAAGATTAGCTGAACTTATTTTAAAGCTTGGTACATTAACTTTATTTAAATGAAGAAGAAGAGCTAGCATTTATAGTGCTTTAAGATTTGCAAAGCACTTTACAAATATTATTTCATTTTGTCCTCAAAATAGTCTGAAAAGTAAGTGCTATTATTATCCCCATTTTACAGGTGAGGAAACTGAGGTAAACAGCCACTGTACCACCTAGCTGCCTCGAAAGGAAAAGCAATAATGGTGACTAAACTGAATATAAAATGTCTCTGAGTTTCTGTCACCTCCTCCCTGCCTTTTGTTTCATTTAGCAATAGATTCATTAAACTCTAGTGGCTTATTCCTCAATTCCTAGCCCTTTGTAGAGACTGGTTTTTGAGAAATGACAGCTTTAATTGATTTTGAAAATTATATTAAAAATGCAGCAGAAGATTAATAATTTTTCACTTAGCTTTGGTGATAGAGATACTCTACAAATCTAGTCAGGAGATATAAATCAAGGCAATTCTCTGATTTATACTTTTACAAAATCTAAAATTCTGATTTAAATATGATACACTGTACTTCCCGCCCCCCCACGTAAGTACAAGGGAATATGGACTTTGATTATTCTTGAAGATTGAATACCTTAAAATAATTCTTCGCTGTTAACCTGATCAATTTCCTTTGGAACTTCAGCCAAACTTTTTTCAGTGTTATTTCTGAAGTATCTTCAGATTGAATGAGTCAGAATGAGAGAACATTGTAAATGTGACTAGACCTGTAATAATAAGAGTGCACATTTATAGAGTGCTCTACAATTTACAAGGTGCTTTCCTTACAACGACCCTGGAAGGTAGTGTAAATGTAGTTATCCTCATTTTATGAATGAACTCAGAGAAATGAACTTATTGCTGTCATAAGCTAGTCTTACTGGACTATAGACCATGAGGGGTGGGAGGTGTAGAAGGTGTAGGAAGACTGGAAAGGTAGGAGAAGGGCAGTTATGACCTAACCTTTAAAAGCCAAACTGATAGTAATCCACTAGAGTTTATTGAATAATTGCGGTGGGGGTGACATTGGTGGACCTGTGCTTTAGGAAAATTATTTTGACAGCTGAGTGGAGGAAGGGCTGAATTGGGGACATGCTTGCGGCAAGGACCAATGATCAAAATATCGCAATAGTTCAGGCATGAGGTGATGAGGGCCTACACCAGGGTGGTGGGAGTATCAGAGGAGGGAAGAGATTGTATTGGAAAGATGTTATAAAGATTGAAATCAATAGATAGATCTTGGCAACAGATTGGATATAGGGGATAAGGGTAGTGAGTGAGAGTGAGGAGTCTTGGATGACACCTAGGTTGCAAGCCTGAGTGATTGAGAGGATGGTAGTTTTCTGGACAGTAATAAGGAAATTTGAAAGAGGAGACATTTTGGGGAGAAAAGAGAATGAGTTCAGTTTTGAATATCTTGAGTTTAAGAAGTCTACAAGACATCTAATTCAAGATATATAATAGGGAATTGGAGATGTGAGACTGGTGGTCAGCAGAGGGGTTAGAGCAGGATATTTGAGAAGCATCACCATAGCAATGATAATCGAAACCCTGGGAGCTGATGAGATCATCAAGTGAAATAGTTTAAAGGGAGAAGAAAAGGCCTAGGACAGAGCCCTGTGGGACACCCATGGTTAGGGGCATGACCTAAATGAATACCTAGCAAAAGAGACTAAGGTCTGATAGGTAGGAAGAGAACCAAAACCTAGAGAGAAGAGAGTATCAAGGATAGGAGGTTGATCAATAGCATCAAAGGCTGCAAGGAGGTCAAGATGGATGAGGATTGAGAAATGGTCATTAGATCTGGCAGTTAAGAGATTGTTAGTAACTTTGGAGAGGGCAGTTTTGGTTGAATGATGAGCTTGGAAGCCAGAATGTAGAGTGAAAAAGAGAGAGGAAAGGAAATGAAGTCACCTATTGTAGATGGCCTCCTCAAAAAGTTTAGCCACAAAAGGTAGGAGAGATATAGGATGATATAGGGGGCTGATGGATCAAACAAGGATTTTTGAAGATGGGGAAGACATGGGGATGTTTGTAGACACTAGAGGATGAACTAATAGACAAGGAGGTTATTAAGAGATAATAGAGGAGGCAATCTCTTGGAGAGGACACGATAGAATGGGATGGCTTGTGTGTACAGAGGGGTTAGACTTGGCAAGGAGAAAGGCTTTCCTCACAACAATTCTTGGAGTTAGTGTAAGTATTAACTCCAGCTTACAGGGGAGGAAATTGAAGTGGCTCAGAGATTATAAATGACTTGCTTAGGATTACACAGTTACCCAAAGACCTGATTTCAAGACCAGTGCTTCTCCCAATGGGAAAACTCAAAAGTTTTCCTGTTCTTTCATTCTTTTGGGGGTGGTGGGGACCTGTTTCATTCACCCCAGCTTTGAGGGAGGAATTTCTCTTATATCTTCTTTCTTAGCTCACACCTTCCCCCAGAAATTCCTTGAGCGTTTACTTCTTTCATTTGATTCTCATGGTGAAAATGTTTTTGATAACAACTATCAGATTTTGCCAGATCCCTTCTGTGTGACTGATATTTTTCCCACCAGCTTTCTGGAGTAGGAGTCAAGTCACTGTGCCAGTCAAGACAGTTTTCTCCTATTTTAGTAACATCCTTCAGCCTTCATTTAGTTCCTTCTCATTAAACTAAATTTTAGATTAGGTTTGAAAGCACACACTTATGTGTTCTGGCTCAGGGCCCTGGTAGCTCGGAAGATTTTACAAAGAAAAAGGAAAATGGGCAAAGGGAAAGGTAGAAAACAAGGAGGAAATTGAGATGCTGATCTAAAACATTAGAACAAACCAGAAAACCGAAGACCAAACTATAATGGTAGTGAATACCAATAACAAACAATTTCTATAGCACTTTAAAGTTTATAAAGCATTTTTCTTACACCAACCCTATAATGTAGTTTAGACAGGACAGCTATTACAGGGCCCATTAAGCAGATGCCTAACAGAATAGTAAATGTTGGAGTGCTTGGATTTCCATTTGGAAAGTCAGATAACAGGTGGCATTTTCAGTTGTGACACCCAGGACATGTAAATAAACCAAATCTACTTTGTGTGCCTTTTATAAATTCAAGAGAAAAAGGACACCAATTAAGTACTTCGCCTTAACTGATCAGCTTCTCATAGGATCTTGAGCCGGAGGGGCCTTTGAGATCATCCGAGCCAGAAGTTCTTAACTTTTGTATATAATTCACATTTGTGTAATTTGTATATAATTCATATTTACCTATCTCTGTAAATGTTGTATCCTCCAGAGTGGAAGGTAAGTGAACTTTTGAAGGGCAGAAATGGTTGCCTTTTTCTCTTTGTTTTCTCAGCACATACCATAGTGCCTGACACATAGTAGACATTTAATACAATTTGCTTATAGAATTAATGAAATTATCTGTAGATGTTCGGTAGCGAAGCAGGATTAGAGGCTTTGGTTTGGAATGATGGAGTCCCCAAACTATCAGTAAGCCCCAGGCCTTTTGCCACATGGTTAGAAGCTTTATTTCCTAGAAATCTTGTCGCTCCTTTAATATAGTATTTGCGACTGTCACTTTAGCATTTTGTTGTCATTTCACCAGCGTAGAAATTTTTACTCTGCTTAAAATACATAAAAATGTAACCTCCTTGTCATAAAGTGACCAGCATCCTAATAATGCCTTACCCACCTTCCAAGACTTTAGATAACACGTAAAGTATAAAGTGATCTGTTTACCCCAGCATGACTAGTAACATGTCAGTCAGAATGACAAATCTACTTGTCTAAAGAAATGCTGAGTTAGGGATTCATTTCAGGCAGCACCTAAATTGCCTTTATGCACTGCAATGGATAGAAATCTAGAAATAGAATTGGGTATTGATTTTGCTTGTTTTGCGTTTCTAACAGGGGAAAATAGGGGAAGGCAAGACTAGGAAAATGCTACTTGAAAACTGTCTTTCTAGTTGAGCTGAAAATAGCTTCCATTTTGGCTAGTTTTGCATATCTGTTGGAATCATTTTTAACCTTCATTTTTACTATCTACTTTCTTTTTTATGTATTCTAGGAGTGTTTAGTTTAGCTCCAGTGCTGTCCAATTTAGGTAGCATGCTCAGAGCATTCCTTATGTTTTCGGTATTGGAGATTTACAGAAATCCTTTTGTTCATCCCATAAAGCAACTCAGATATATGTTTGTAGCATCTTGTCAATTCTGCCTTCACAGTATATTGCATTGGAGTCCTTTCCTCCATTGTAGGTTAGACCCTTCTCTCACCTTCATGTGGATTATTACAATAGCCTTCTAACTGGTCTCCCAGCCTCTAATCTGCCATCCATCCTCTACACAGCTGCCAAATTGGTATTGCTAAAGTAGAAGTCTGACCATGTCGCTGCTGCTGCTTACGATGCTTCAGTGACTCCCTTTGCCTCTAAGAAAAGATATGAACTGGACTGTTTGTTTTTTCTAAAGCCCTTCACAGGATGGTTCTATGCTACCGCTTGCTGAACATGATTCTCCTTCATGCGCTCTAATTATTAGCTGAATTCTCCTGCTTGTTGCTTCTCATACATGACCTTTTATTTCTGTGCATTTGTACAAGCCTAGGATACACTCTCTCTTCACTTCTACCATCTAGAATTCTTGGCTTCCTTCATATTTCAGCTCAAGTGCCATCTCCTGAAAGAAAGCCTTTGTGGATCTACTGGTTGCTAGCATCCTCCTCTCAGAAAGTATAAGTATTTTGTATTTAATTGTATTAGTATTATTTGGTAATTAATTATGTATTAATTAGTATTTAATACATGTTGTTTTCCTCTCATAAAGACATCTGCTGTAGCCTCCTCTCCCAGGTAAGTAAGGCAGGCTAAGTTGGCCTCCCCAGGACTGCAGGGGTAACCCTGAGGGGTTGGGGCAGTTTTCTTCTCTACTGCAATCTGTGCAGGCCCCCGCTGGATCTGTCCCCCCCCTTTTGTTAAGGGTCTTTGACTAGGACCCTATTCCATTTAACCACTTAATATTGGTGAGTAATCAACAACAGCAACAACTAAGGGATATTTACTTCAAAGAGTTAGTGAGGACAATTGTACAAGCATTTGTCCTAAACCACCAGAGCAAACTCTTCCCCCATACCACCTCATCTCTGGGAAAATAGGCTTAAACTTACCTCATTTCCTATATAGTAATAGATTCTATCAAGTTCATGTTTAATCTTCTCTTCTTAGCTTCCAATGGACTGAGGTCCCAAGGGGCCTCCCAGCAGTAACTCCTTGCTCCTCAAGACAGTGAAGTTGGGTTGACCGTAATACCTAGTCTACACTACAATATTTTGATTCCCATAGCTCTCCCTCTTTTGAAGCCGCCATCATCAGAGATTCCACTTTCTTTCCCAGATGACATGAGCAAAAGAGTCACCAAGATCTCCCCAAGAGCTAATGAGGTGGGAAAGAAGAGAGAGAGATGACTGATGCTAATAGGCCTTTTTGAATGCTTCAAAAGCAAAACAAAGAACCTTTGCTGCCATGGGGTTAGTTGACTAGAACCAGAATGTCAGCACATGCTCTACAGGCTCACTCATAATGGTTCTCCTTGAAGCAAGCTCCCGGGCCTCTTCCAGGTAGAGAGGTTGTATCAGCTGAGGAAGCTGATAAGGTCTGCACATGCGCCAGATACCTATTACAAAAAGCTCCTTGGATGGAGGGATTGTTCCATCCTTTTTGTGACTCGCAAATAGTATATGCTTAATAAGTTTGCTTTGCTTATGTTGTTGTTAGTGTTTGTGGGAATCTTGCTTCTACCTTGTTCTTATTTATTAATAACAATGGATTTTTGACTCCATGCTGAAGGAATCATAGAGATTATATATAACTAAAGTTCATCTAAATTAAATGCATTTAGATTAAAGTCTAGTCCGCTAGTAGTAAAAAAAAAATCATCATGCTTGATTATTTTCACAGTCTACCCTTTGTTTTTATTTGTTAGTAATGGTGCATTTTTGACTACATGCTAAAGGAATCATAGATATTATATATAACTAAAATACTATCTAGCCTACTATTGGCAAAGAAATCATTACCATTGCACACAGTTTGCTTTTTTAGTCAGTGATTTCATTTTTGTAGGTGGCCCGTCCCTTATTGTAGCAACAATCTTGCTAGCAGCTACTGTGGCTATGTAAAACCAACAACAATCAGCTAACACAGGTTCTTTGATCTGCTTTACTAAGGCAAGCAACATTAAGGGGCTAACAATCTTACTTTAATCCAACATACAAATATCATCTACTTTGCTTAGGAGAAAAAGCCAGCAACCTGAACTTCAGAGCAAATACAAAAAATTACAAACATACACAATATAAACAGGCCAAATCACAATTCATAGTTACCAGGAAAGCATCAACATCTGGGTTTACAAGCCAGGGGCCTCTTAAAACAGCTGCCCAGAGTCCCGTGCCACTCTTCCAGTGGCTGAGAGCCCCAAGGGAGAACGCCAACCTCTGGGTTTATATATCTTGTTCTGGGTCAAAGGGCGTCACAATGGGCAACTGAAACCCACGGGACCTAAAAGCGTCACAAACATGGGACTCAGACCCACATGGTCTAAAAGCCTCTGGCATACAAACATGTCACTCAAACCCATGCAAACTAGGCTTTCTCTTGAAGCAAGGAGGTCATCAAAGACTCCTAATTTAATTAAAGAAACAAAGGCTGGACTCATCAAGGGCACTTGATTAAATAAGTGCTCCACAAGAGGAAACAGTAAAAAAAAGTCCCACCTTAATTAATATTACACTTATGCAAATACTTTAGTAGAAGTTTTCATGAGTTGCTCAGTCTGATATGATTTATCATCAGGTTGCCAACCTGCTGGAGATGGGCTTATAGTCTGGTCATTACTTGGTAGACACATAGCATGTAGCCAAGCCCATACACTATATACAACCTACCAGAGCTGTCTTAACCTTTGAGAACCTAAGGTCACCTCCTCATCTTGATGAAACTATATTGGTGGCCCCCAAACTCTGTTCCAATATACTCCATATCTGGTCTTTAACTCTATAGCCATATAAAGATATAGCCTGTTTCATGTTTGTCCCTCCCTCCACCCCCAATTAGGTAAACATTCATTATGTAAGAATCCTAAGGAAGAGTTATAAATGCTTCTGGGCAAAGCCTCTCTTGTTCATACTATTTGCCCCACTAGGAGCCTAACAAAAGACTCTTTCCCATGGCCTTGAAAAAACCTTTTTGGAAGAGAAAGGAAAGTCCTCAGAACTTTGATTCTTATCTGATTGCTATGCAGTTTATTTTAGTTCTTCTGTTTTGCCTTACACATGGAAACTGTTGAGACCTCTTCATTTCCAATATTATAATGCCCATCTCAGCCCAGACAAAGAAGTTTTTGGTAGTACCCAGGTTCCTTAGGATTACTGATATCTGCATCCTAAAGGAAGACAGGAAAGGTAAGACTACTAAGTCGATTCTTGACACCCCAAGTAACCAATCACTACCCTAGAATCTCTTGCAACTCTGAAACAGAAGCCTTCCTGGTTTGTGTCAGAGATGGGATGTTTTCTGTATATGGAGGAAAAGTTGGTGAGCTGTTTTGGGTGCTCTCCTGCCAGTAACTCTTAGTGGTGGTAGCAGCCCATCTTCAGTGCTGTTGTCATTCCTCACTAGTTGAAGTGACACCACAGTCTCTCTCTGCTCCTTGGATTACTGGTTGAGACCTAGTTAGAGACACAGACCTGAAGACCTCTATTGGTACTAAGAATAACCTTTGAGAAACCTCATAAAGACACTTAGATTCTGTCGGTATGGCCTGTTTCTTCTTTGAGTGTAGTGGTTAATTTAGCACAAAATCACTTAATTAGAGGTCAGTTGCTCTAAATGTAAAAAGGAGACTCTGATCAATTCTACTTTTCATTTATTTTTCTAAATATCCCAAAATAAACCTAATTAATATGGTAAAAGAAGCAGAGTATTAGTAATGCATGTGTCACAGTAGATGCTAATGGAGATCTGTATAGTTTATTAAATTGAATTTTATATTGGTTTGGCCCAATAGTAAAAGTATTTTCTTCATGGGGAAATTATTTGGGAGAGGAGGTATTATTTCAGATTCAGTTTGTAATGGAAGATCCTTAAGCATCTTAAGAAATTTCTTTTTTTAATTTAAGAAGTCAAAGGAAATATGAATCTACTTTCAAGTCACTTTATATATATATTTTTAAATTTATGAGCATCTTAATTGAAAAGGTTTTTAAAAATTTAGTGACTCTTTTATGAGTTCTCAAAAGTTTCACTGTTTATTTTTATTTTCACATCAAAGAGGAATTCCCCAACTATAGTTGAAAGAAATTCTGTCAGTTGAGACTTTCCATAGGGAAGCTAAGCCCAGCCTCACTTGGCCATGAGCATGGATAAATGAGGATAATTTAACAGAGTCTGACATGAAAATTGTAATTGAGACATCGGCTTTATTTTGGGGAAAACTTTGGCTTTCCATCAGAAATTATCATGGGACTTAACAATGATGATAATTTAACAGAGTAGGATAATGCTTTATTTGTCCAATCAATCCAACTGCCTCCCAACGTTCTCCAGGATGTACCGTCAGACCTCCTTTTATACTCTTCGTTTCCCCAGCTCCACCATCTTGACCTGCTTAGCGAACCTAAGGACCTCCAGGCTTTGCTATCCACCAAGCTCCAGCACCCTTAGGATTTCCTCAGGGCTGCTCCTCATCTGAACTTTTTTTTCTTTCTTGTTTCCCCAAATTAGAATGGAAGTTCCTGGAGAACAGGCCTGCTTCAGTTTTCCTCTTTGTATCACTAGTCTTTAGCACAGGGCTTGGTGCGTTCTAAGAGCATCATACATTTTTTTTTTAAAATTTCATTTCATTCTCACTATTACTAGAGAATGAAGTCGTGGGAATTTCTCTGATGACTGAAGCTTACCTTTCTATCTTCCACTCAACTCCTTATACTAATTGAAACCTTGTGTTCCCTGGGTGATAGAACATCTTTCACCATTGTCGCCGATGCAGGCCATTCCTTCTCCTATGCTCTAATAATCACAGGACCTGGATGAAGTATTCGTTGACCCTCCAGCATCCCTTTCAGACCCTTGAGATGCCATTGTCAACTGCTTTCCTGGACTTCACGATCTCCAGAAACTCATCATTTTGCAAGATGAAATCAACTCTGAGATCGTCTCTTTCCCTCACTACAGAACCTCGTGTAGTCCTGTCCCCTTCCCTACCTCAGACTGTGAACTCCTTGAGAGCAGGGACTGTCTTACATTTTTCTTTGTATAGCTAACATTTAGCACAGTGCCTGGCACATAGTAGGCACTTAATAAATGCTTATCAACTCTTTGACTCCATCTGTGGTTAACAACCTTTTCTTTTCTGAAATTCATGCCATCAGTGATACCATCCTCTCCTTGGCCCTTATCACTGCTGTCTCCTGGCTTTGAGGATATGCTCCCATCTTCCTTAGTGATGTCAGTTCCTGATTTATAGTCTTCTTCTCCTCCTTGATCTCTGCTGTTATAGGTTACCATATTTGTGTTGATGATCCTTCAAACTCGGCTGGCCGTTCCATTTCTTATCTTCCTCAGCAACTACAGCTTCCATTTTTGTTTCTTCCATTCAGGGGAGTGGTCATGCCTTAAGACTCTTTAATTATAGGATCCCAGATCTAGAACTGAAAGGGACCTTAGAGGCTATATAGTCCAACCCCCTATTTTATAGATGAAGAAACTGAGGCCAAGATGAGTGGAGAGACTTGCTCAAGGTCTTACATATAGTAAGTGACAGAGCTTAGCTCTTCTAACTCCAGAGGTAGGGCTGTTTCCATTGTACTATGTCCCAACATCTTGAAGTCTTCAATTCTTTCCTCTTATAACAAATGCCTTCCTTCTCCTTCTCCCATATCCACAGTCCACTTGTTCATTTACTTCATTATGACTTTCATTCCTTTGATCCTTCCCTCTAGTCTCATTCTATTCCCCCTCTCTGGCTTCCTTCCCTACCCTTCACAGTGACCTCATGGTCAGCCATTTTAACCATACAGTCCTATTCCTACCTTGAATCTCTTGCCCTTTACTTAACCTTCTTATATTCTTACCTATTGACTGTTGAACTTGTTTTCCAGTAGTGGCCTCCCGTTATCATATCATGTAGAAAGCCATTCATAGAGTTGTATAGAGGTAGATACTTTGAAATACTTGTTAAATTTTATGGTCCCATATAGTCTGGTTTAGTTATGGAAGTGAGTGCCATAAACTCAAGCCAACTTGCCAGCCATGTGGGACCTCTTCCACTCCCCATCCTTGTGATGAACACAGGCATTATTCCTCCTTGTACCATCCCTCTCTCCCTGCCCACCTACCCCAAACACAATGATCTAATCTGCTGGGGGCTGGTAAAACCAGATAATGAAGCTTGTTAGAAATCATTCTAGATTAAAAGCAAATAGACTCTGTGCAAAAGGGCCTAAGGGAGCTCACTTGATAGTAGGGTGCCCATATTTTACAAAGGCAGACTTGATATACATGGTCAGACAAACGATATTCTTTTTGCAAAGCCTCATTAAAAATGTATTTCCTTTTCTTGAAATTGGAACTATCTTGGAAAGTCAGGGAGATATGATTGTCATACCTGTGAATAAAGTGTTTGAGCCTAGTGCACGGGCTCCATGACATTAAAAAAATCTACCACAGCATTTGCTATTTAAACAGATAAAATGAAAGATGCTTCTTCATTTTATTGAGCTCTGGGAGGGCATTTGGTTATTTGTTTACAGATTACTCTCAAAAAGGCTGTGGCCATGGAGGTTTAAAATCAAGGTGCTAGCATCCATAAACAGTGAAAAATCAGTTATGTTTGAAAAAATTAATACTGACTAAAATTAAAATGGAAACCATTAGAAACAGATCTGTTTTACTCACAAGTTTGATTTACATGCACATCAATTGGATAAAGTGAGGTTAAGCCTATGAAAAACCTCATGAAAAACTTGTTGCATTGTAGAAGGAAAGAGACAAGCATTTATTAAGCCCCTACTGTGTGCCCGGCACTGTGCTAAACATTTTACAAATATGTCATTTGATCTTCACAGCAACTTTGGGAGGTGGGTGCTATTTATTCCTCCCCCCCCATTTTACAGGTGCAGAAACTGAGGCAAACAGGTTGAGTGACTCTCCCAGGATCACAAAACTTATGAGTTTGAGGCTGCATTTGCACCTAGTTCTTCCTGACTCCAGGCCCAGCTCTCTGTGCCACCTAGCTGCCTCTAATTGTGGCAGTGGCATCATAAGCAACTATTTCTCTTCACTCTTTCTATGTGTAGCATTAAGCTAATGCCAGGCATATAGCAGTAAGCGCTTAAGAATTCATGTTGATTGATCGATGCACCAGATTTCAGTGCTGAGGATGCTATTTGATTTGCCATGGGTTGTAGCAAGTGCGTCCTTGCACAGGAGCTCTCTCAGGTATATCCTTCCATTGTCATCATCACTTTGCTGAGATTTGTTCCCTTACCAAGGTCAGCATGCCATAGCAGCTGGTACTGCTATATTTTTTGCCAGCTTCATTAAATATGTCACATAAGGCTCATAGACCATCTGTTTAGTTTACAGTTATAGTGACCCAAATAAGAGACCAAAGATGCATGTGAGTACTTACAGCGATCAAGGGACAAACATGTGCATTTTAGGGAACAGGAAAATGCTGGGTTTGCATGATTTCCTGAAAGCATTGTGTACTGTGCCTGGTATGTGAAGATGACGATCCAGATCCGTTGTTATTAGCACAGATGGCTTTCTGGTTGGAGGAAGAGATTTTATTCTGACTGTCCTGGAGACTTACTCACCTGGTCTCCCTTGTGACCAATGGCGTGTGTATTTGCAAGATGGCTGCCTGGGGTTAGGAGGCGGGGCAGGTTATGGCTGGGGAGCTGAGGAGTGCTAAGGGGTTTCTGAAAGAATTGAAGGCATGATGTAAAAAAGATGTAAATGCCATAGTGATTTGATTTGGTAGTGTGCTAAAGTTGATAGAGAGCCAGCCATGGAGTCAAGAAGAGCTTGCTTCTGACCCAGACTGGCTTTGTAACTCTGGCTAAGTCACTTAACCTTTTAGTACCCCAAGCCACTCTCCGAAGCTTTAAGTTTCAGAGTAATGACTGTTGGGCACTAGCAGAGGGAAATTACTTGTAGGAAATTCCCTATTCCAATGAAATCGCCGGTCTACTTCCTACCACTTCTATCCCTATCCTCCACCCAAAAACAAATTAAGAAATGTGAGTTATTATTTTACTTTGAGACCTTAGGATGTTTGGCAGCCTGCTCTAGACAACTGAGCTCATTTTAGATTTTTCTGAACCTCTTTATTTCTATATATGATATATTTATGTTGGCTTTTGGTTCCCATAGAAACTTGTTAAACAAGGTTCTTTGCGAGATTGGCAAGAGGGAGGGAGGTGTATGGGGAGGGAGGGAATATTGTCCTTTAAAGTCAGAGTTCCTATCTAAGGTCTCTTTTATCTCTAAAATCCCATGATCCTAATCATGAAGAGCTATTGTTTTCAAGAGATGGGAAAGGATTGAACCTGTGACTTCATCAATATAAGTGCTTAATAAATGCTGGCTGACTGATTAATTGAAAGCTACAAGAAGGCCAGTTTCATTGGATTGTAGAGTATAAGAAGACTGGAAAGGTAGGAAGACCAGGTTGGGAAAGACTTTTAAAACCTAGTTTCCTCATTGGGAGTTCTATAAATGAGTAAAATCACAGATATCCCCTCTACCACTCACATCTTCCCCTCCCAGGCCACCCCCCAAAATCTTCAAACTACAAGTCACGCCTGAGTTAATTACTGTTTCAAACATAAGTCTATGATTTCCTTTAGCTATAGACAGCTGGGTCACAAAGTAGACAGAGCACTTGGACTTGGAGTCAAAAGTCTTGAGTTCAGATCCTGCCTCAAACACTTATTAGCTGTGTTACCCTGGGCATATTACTTAACCTCTGTCAGTCTCAGTTTCCTCATGTGGAAAATGGGGATAATAGTAATGCCCACCCCCCCTTGGTTGTTGTGAAAATTGAATGACAAAAGAAATATTTGTAAAGTGCTTTGCAAACCTTAAAGTACTATGTATGTTATTATTATTATTATTATTGTTGTTGTTGTTATGTGGAGTTCAGGGTAAGGAAACTCCCTTTGCTAATACACATTAGCAGTTGCTCTGTAGGAGTGACCTGGAGCCACTGAGAGAAGTTAAATGAATTGCCCAGAATCATAGCTAGTATGCGTCAAAGGCAGTCTTGATTTGAACTCAAGTCTTTCTGACTCAGTTAATTGCTGTCTTTTGGAAATAAGTCATTACTGTCATTACTTTTGTTAATTTTGTGGACGAAAATCTTTTCATTCCATGAGATTTTTCTGTTCATTCAGACTGATCAAGGGATACATACATACATACAAACATATATGTATATGTAATATGTACCTATATATGCATATTCCTCTCTCTCTCTCTCTCTCTCTTTTTCCCTCCGTCCCTCTCTCTCTCTCTCTCTCTTTTTCCCTCCGTCCTTCTCTCTCTCTCTCTCTCCCTCTCTCTCCCTCCTTCCCCCTCCCTCCCTCCCTGTTTCTCAGATGAGTTTGTGCCCCAATAAAAATCAGAAACCATTGGTGGAAATGTGACCTTTGATTATTCACAGCAGTAAATTATTTCCTGGTTTTACGTTGGGATTAGCAGTCTTGGTTGTAGTTAGAGAAATCTAATAATTTAGTGTTGCCAGCGGCATCGTTGAGCCCTGATGACAAGCCTTGTAATGACTTATCTCTTAAGTTTGATATTCTGGAAGAGCCATTGTAGTTGTTATATGAATATTCATTTGAGTGACAGATAGTGGTTGGCTAGGAGTGGTAAATCATGTTAAATGTAAGTCTTTCTTTTCTTTCTTTTTTATATTAAGGAATGAATGTAGCATAAACTGTGGACATTTTTATTTAAAGAATCCTCAGATAGCTTTGTCGAATTAATTTGCCACTCTCCTATCCACCCCCTACCTCTCCCTGTAGTGAGCTCCACTTGTAGAGAGACAGTAAGGTTTCATTAGCATCATCCTTCTAAGAGAAGTGAACAGAGGGTGTGAAGAACAGGTACTACCCATTTCATGGAAAATTGCTGACAGCTGTTAAAATTAGTCCTGCACTCTGAGCAGCAACATTAATCACATCCGCTGGCTACATCTGTTCTCTGGGAAAAGGAACATATCTTGCCTTGGAGGAGAGATACCTGGCTGCAAAAGGTTCTACTGAGCATAGTGTCAGTCTATTACTGGACACTGCTGGTGTGTGATAAGAGACCCTGGACTTGTAGGGCCTTATTTACATTGTGTTCTAATGCCTAGAAAATAGTGAAGGACTGGAAAATCCAACATACATTGTTGAGGAGTTAGCTTGGATCCACACTAGCAACGTGCATGTGCACACAGACTGATCATGTTATCTGGTGGATAGAAATCAAAGATCTAGAGATGGAAAGGATCTCAAGACTAGCTAACCCAACGCTTTCATTTTTACAGAAAGAGAAACTGAAGTCCAAGGAGGTTAAGTACTCTAGAATTGTCGCCAAGTTCATTGGCTAATGGTTTGCCAACTCCATGAATCAAAGTAATATTTGACATTTTCCAGTTCTACTCTTACCTCTCTCGTTCTCCATGATCTTTCAGTGGTCACTCAACACAGCCTTAGCAGTCATATCTGCCAGTTCATTCAGTACCATGGGCCTGGTAACTTGAATTCATCCAGGGAAGCTGAAAAGTGCTGTTATTCTCTGCCTACTTGTCTTGGGTTTCCCCTCCCTTGTTGGTAGAGAAAATATCCATTAAAAGTTGGGCATCTCTTCATTTTTTCCATCGTTTATTATTATCACCATCCAGGCAGTGAACCTTATTCGATCTTCCTCTTTTCTCCCTGGTTTAGCTTTTAAAAAGGTTTCTTTGTTGCTCTTAACTCTCCTCAGCAGCTGTGGCTCATTCTGAGCTTAGGTACCAATGCTCTTATAGGACTGTGACATGTTTGTATATATGTCTCTTACCTGCTCTTGCTTACATCTTCAGTACATATCTTCTAAAAAGCCGAGTTGGTCAGTGAGCTCCCTATATACTCTCTCAAGGACTTTAGACAACTCCGCCTTATTGGAATTACTTCTTTAGAATTTCATTCTTCAGAGCTGCCCATCCCTCCTGAGAATTCCTGTAGAATTGCATTAATCTATGTGATCTTACCTATTCTTTTACTTACTATTCCCAAATCTAAGGTATATGTCAGATCATGTCTGAGTTTTCCATTCTTGATCATAAATTCTAGGATGGGGAGTGGTTACTTCCCCCTAAGTTTCCCATTATTTCTACTTCTCTTTATTTGTGAGAATCCAGTCCAGAAGAGTGCCTTTCCTACACCCCTCAAAGGATGAAATTGTCATCAAGACATTCAAAGAAATTTTAGCTGCACTGCTTTTGAGAGAGAATATTCCAGCAGATTTTTGTGTAAGTAACCCTCCCCACTCCCACACACACACACACACACACACACACACACACACACGCTGTTGTTTGTCCTTTTTGCTTGAAGAGGACCAAAATGATATCATGTTGTTGGGATCAGTGTACAGCGTGTCTGACTGTGGCTGATCATATCAAAACAAGCTTGGAAGGCTCTTCCACAGGTCAGGGACAAAGAGTCCATTTGGGAGGGTGAAGTCTCTAAAGTTGCACATGTCATGGTTGGATTTTTTTTTTGAGAAAATCTTACCATCAAATTAAGCTTGTAATTTCCTGATCTTCTCATCTAGTCCCTCTTTTGGTTCAGGTGCTTTGTGGTATACACTGAGAACAATGTCACTTCTCTATCCACCTTTGTTGAATAGATGCTTTCTGCTGCTCCCACCCCTGATTACACATGAGTGTATTAATGTATACTGCTACTCTCTTCCTGCCTTAACCGGTCCTATTCCTTTTGAGTAAGATCCAGAGGAGTGATGTTGCCAGCTTGAACCAGCTCCTAAGAGCTGATTGTTAAATTTTTTTTTTCTTGGAACACTGTTACGACGCTGGTGGAGTTGTGAACTGATCCAGCCATTCTGGAGAGCAATTTGGAACTATGCCCAAAGGGCTATAAAAATGTTCATACCTTTTGACCCAGCAATACCACTTCTAGGGTTGTATCCCAAAGAGATCACACAGGTGGGAAAAGGACCCGTATGTACAAAAATATTTATAGCGGCTCTTTTTGTAGTAGCAAAGAATTGGAAATCAAGGGGATGCCCATCAATTGGGGAATGGCTGAACAAGTTGTGGTATATGAATGTAATGGAATACTATTGTGCTGTAAGAAATGGGGAAGATACGAACTTCATAATAACCTGGAAAAACCTGCACAATATAATGCTGAGTGAATGGAGCAGAACTAGGAGAACATTATACACAACCACAGATACATGGATTCTGTGATGACTAACCTTGATAGACCTCACTCTTCTCAGCAATACAAGGTTTAAAGACAACTCCAAAGGACTCATGAGGGAGAGAGATATCTATATCCACAGAAAGAGCTATGGAGATTTAATGCAGATTGAGGGAAACTGTTTGCTCTCCTTTTTTTTTTCTTTTGTTTTTTTTTTTTTCTTTCTCTCTTTTGTTTTTGGTTTTTTTTTTTGTTCCGTTTCTTCTTTCTCATGATTCATTCCATTGGTCATAATTCTTCTTTACACCTTGGCTATTGTGTAAATAAGTTCAATGTGAAGTTATATGTACAAGATATATCGGATTCCATACTGTCTTGGGGAGGGACAGGGGGAGGGGGGAAGAAAATCTGGAACACAGGATCATGTGGAACTGAGTGTTGTAAACTAAAAATAAAAAAATCTTAATTAAAAAAAAAGAATCTCCAATTGAGCACCAAATTGGAAATCCTGAAAACCAAAGATGAGATTAATAAAATTGAAAGTAGGACAACTTAAAAATTTTTTCTTTTGAGGGGGGAAGGCAGGGCAGTTGGGGTTAAGTGACTTGTCCAAAGTCTCATAGCTAGTGTGTCCAGTGTCTGAGGCTGGATTTGAACTGAGGTCCTCCTGACTCCAGGGCTGGTGCTCAACTCACTGTACCACCTAGATGCCCCTGATTGTTAAAATTTCAATATGAACATTTTCATGTTGGAAACTGATAAATGCCACAGAATAGAGTTTGATTTATTGTTTTGTTGATTGTATAGACTTGAGAAAGTGGAGAAAATGGTAATAGTGCAAATATTTTAAATGATAAGATAATTATATTATATAATTATAACATGCAACTGTATTATATTTATATAATAAATATATACTATATAAATATGTAATTATCATATATAAATGAAAAATTAATAATAATAATGATAAATAATGCAGATAAAGTTAGCATTTTATTTTTCCCCCTGGAGAGCCTGTTGTTAAACAGCTGATTCCTGCTGGGTATACCATTCCAGGATCATATACATAGGATCACAGATGTTGAGAGGGAACGGACCTTAGATTTCATGGTATTCAATGTTGTTTGTGGATGAAGATACTGTGGATCAGAGAGTGATTTGCTCAGGAACACATACCTAGTAAGTGTATGAGCCGGGATTGAAACCCATGTTGTCTTGACTTAATCTCAGCATTCTATTTACTGTACCAAGTTGTCTCACACTGTGAGTCTATCTCCAGACTCTGGGCGTTTTGCATTACATGTCTCCCATGCTTAGAATTCTCTCCCACCTCATCACTTCCCTGGCTTCCTTTACATTCTAGCTAAAATCCCACCCTTCTCAAGAAGACTGGTCCCCTTTAATTATTACTACTGTCCCACTGGAATTACCTCCAATTTATCCTCCCTATATCTTGTTTGTATATAATTGTTTGCGTGTTGTCTCCCCTGTTAGACAACAAGTTCTCTGAGGGTAGAGCCTGTCTTTGGTCTTTCTCTGTGTCCCAGTGCTCAGCACGGTGCCTGGCACACAGTAGACATTTAAGAAATGCTAGTTGATTTACTGACTGAATGGTCATTCATAGGATGACAAGAGCATAAATGTAGAATTGAGAGATATGTTAGAGTTTTAGTCCAGCAACCCACCCCTCAGATAAGGAAACCAAGGTCCATAGATGTTAAGTGTCTTGTCTCAAGTCACTCAAACTGTTCTTCTTACATTATAGCCTGTCTCTGTTATATCTAGCTTGGTTGCTGTACATGGCCAACTTTTTACAAGCCCCTTTAGCCTGAGAATCCCTTCTGGAGCTTATTTCCTACTGACATAGGTTTGGAAAATCCCTGGTCATGTCCATGCCGCCATGAGGGGAGGAGGGCCAAGTGTTCTCTGTGTGATCGCCATGTCCAGCCCCCAGTGGGTGTGTGTTTAAATGCTTTATTGCTTCTGATTTTTTTTTATTAATTTCACTTTTGTCCTGGTTAAATGAAATGAAAGTTGGTAAGTAGGATTAGAGGAAAGTAGGATTAGAGAGGAAAAAAAGGTGGGGAGTTGATTGCAGAGGGGGAGAATTGATTACAGTTTTGACAAGGAATTTGTTTTCTCACTGGGGGTGGTGTGCGGCACCATGGGGAGTTCATCAGTGAATAAAATGAATGACTACAGTGAACAGATGATATTAATGCAGTTGTCTGCCTGCTCCAGGCCTCACTTTTACTGTGGTTGCTTTATGTGGTTGCTGCTGTGAGGAAGAAGTAGGTTTGGGAGAGTTGTGATAGAGACACCTATGTAGCAGAGTGGATAGAATTCTGGACTTAGAGGCAGTTTAGAGGAAGACCTGGGTTCAAATCCCTCCTGAATAATTGGGCACACTCATTCACTATTGCTGAACTGTGAATTGGTCCATCCATTCTGTGAAACAATTTGGAACTATGCTCCCTAATTCACTAAACTCTGCATATCCTTTAACTTACTGATATTACAACCAGGCCTATATCACCAAAGAGATCAAAGAAAGAGAATAGGGACCCACTTATACAAAAATATTTATAGAATCTTTTATTTTGTAATGTCAAAGGACTAGAGACTATGGTGGTACCCATCAAGTAGGGAATGGCTGGACAAATTATAGTATATGAATATAATGTAATGTTTTTATGCTGTAAGACCTGATGAAAGGGATAGTTTTAGAGAAACCTTAGAAGATTTCTGTGAACTGATATATACAGTAAAATGACAGAACCAGGATAACAATTCATACAATAACATTGTTAAAGTAAAAGAACTTCAAAAAACTTAAAAACTCTGATTAATGCAATGTCTAACCACAACTCCAAAGGACTGATGATAAAGCATTCTACTTACCTCTTGGCAGAGAACTGATTGACTTAAGGTGCATAATGAGGCATATATTTTCAGACATAGCCAATGTAGAAATTTGTTTTGCTTAACTCTACATATTTATTACAAGGGTTTTCTTTTTTTTTCCAACTGGGGAGGTGGGTGAGAAGGATAAGGGAGCTAGCAGTTGGATTGGCAAAAGGAAAAGAAAGAAGAAAGGGTGTCATTGAAATATTTTTTTAAATGCACAGAAGATAACAGAAAAAAAACAAACAGGACAGCTTTGGAAGTGACATGTATTTTTCATGAGGGAAGATAATGAACCAGATGACCTCCAAGATCTCCTCTACTTCTAGCAATGAGTAAATTTGTGAAAAATCTTTTTTATGTTGCATGTTGTAGTCCTGGACTCTTCCCATAATCCTAGAAGGGAAATTGCAGGTAGCTAGATCTATTCTAGGAAAGGCCCCTGTAGATGGAAGGAGATTCCTGCTTGTCTGCTTGTATAACTATTTAACTCTGGTTAATGAACTCCTAAGAATCAATATGAGAATTATTAAAATGCTATTTCATGCTTTTTAATATCTATCAATTACAGACATACCATTTCTAGTTATTTTAGTTACCATTTTCAATAATTGTATCATTAGTTTTTGTTTTGTTTTCATGAAGGGAAGGGGTATAATGGAGGAAATATTCAATTTTGAGTCAAGGAACTGAACTAGAATGCTGGTTCTTCCACTTCCTATATGACCTTGGGCTCAGTTTCCTCATTTATAAAATAAAATGACCAAGTGAGAACAGATGACTGCTAATGTCCCTTCCATTTCTAGATCTATGATTTTATGACTGAATATTTTAAAATATACGTCACACCTATGTATTATAAATAAAAAAACCAGTCAACAAGCATTAGTCCATGAAAAAGCATTTATTAAAGACTCATTTTGTGCCAGACACCAAGCTAAATGCTAGGGATATTAAAATAAAGCAAATAAGACTTTCCATGTCCTCAAGAAGTTTATGTTCTGTTAGGGGAAGATGGCATGCAAAGGGGAGTGAGAGTTGGAAGGCAAGGGGTATGACAGGTATGCCGATAGCGACAGGGTTGGAAAGGGCAGGATATGACGGTATGCCTGTAGTGATATGCTTTGGAAATGGTCAGAAAGTGGAAGTAGTGGTCCAGTTCTGGGCAGGAACAAAGCTCAGGGTCCCAAAGCCTGTTATATCTCAGGCATTGTGCAGGACAACTCCTGAACATTAACTACTTCATCCCACTTTTAAAGCAAGAATAATCTGCAGTGTTAGTTTCTTTTTTTGTGGAGAAAATTTTCACTGTCTCATATTGCTGTTTTCAACATATATTTGCTACTTTTTTTCCTATAGTCTTTTCTACCTTGTTTTTTAAAAACCTTATTTCATACATGAATATTCTTACTCCACGTGACTCAGTTCATTACCACATTTTAGTAATCGTATTTCAGATTTCAGTGATGGGTTCACAAAACAAATCAAACAGCAAATAAATAGTGTAATTTATGCTTTTGCTCACATGAATATTTCTAATAAAGAAGATAGATTGAGAGATAAATAGGCAGATGGAAGCTGAGAGAGAGAGAGAGAGGGAGAGGCAGAGAGAATTTTAACATGGTTTACTGAACACAACCAGGATGATGAATGAGGGGGCTGGGAGAGGGGAATCTCTCCTTTTAAGAGTATTTTTTCAGTTCTTTTCAGCAAATTCTGTTCTTATCTGATATTATTGATTTGACATCCTAAACTGGCTTCTAGACTTATGACTTTAAAACTTTCATCACCTGTTGGAAAAGTCTCCTTTATAACAATATTTTTTTTTGAATTGTGACTTTGCATTTTATATTTTCAGAAGCAGTAAACACAGTCTTTCTGTCAGGAATTTAGAATGAGCTAGCAACATTTGCTTTTCTTTCTCTCTCCAGAGAGAGCTAATCTCAAATTCATCCTTTAATTTATTAATAGCTGGATCCAAATTAATTTTAACCTAATATTTAATCATATTAAGCATGTGTAATGATAGATAATTCGATTCTTCTTTTGCATCCTATTTGAAATTATCATTAAAGAACATTACTTTCAAACATCTAGGAGACAGGTAGCATAATTTCAGACTTCTGTTTGTTTTGTCATGTGATATTTGCTAAAGAAACTTGTTAAATAGGAAGCTACACCAGTGTTCAAGCTCTTTTATATGTTGCACAGAATTAGATATGTTCATTTTCCCATGCATATCTACAATTTTATAATTAATTTCTAGATGTAATCTTTTCAACCATACTTTGAGAAAAAAATCTCCCAGTTGTATTTCATTTTATAGTTTGCAAAAGGCTTTTTTGAATGTACTATCACTTGAGCCTCATAGAAATCCTTTAACATAGGTGGAGAAGGTATTTTTATTTCCCTTTTATATATAAGAAAACTGGGGCTTTGAATCTCGGAGAGATGCAGTGACTTGCCCAAGGTCACATAAAGAGTATAACATGGGTATGGAACCCAAATCTTTCTGTCTCCTATTTTTCAAGATGAAACTAGCATACAGCAGTTTGGACTTTGTTCTTTCTCCTCTTAGCAGTCTGGAGATTGTGGTCATAGTCATCTCAGTTGAAGTCCCTTGTTGTTTAGAGTTTACATCGTTTTGTACTTGTCAATTCTTTGCCCCCTTATTTGTCCTGTTGCTTT
Source organism: Trichosurus vulpecula (assembly GCF_011100635.1). Lineage (NCBI taxonomy): Eukaryota > Metazoa > Chordata > Mammalia > Diprotodontia > Phalangeridae > Trichosurus > Trichosurus vulpecula. The sequence goes on from NC_050576.1 coordinate 134,116,590, forward strand.
GAATTACTGCCATCATCCCTCCCTCTGCTCTTGCTAACCTGCTGATGAGCAGAACTGGAAGAAATCATTCAAGTCTATTGACTGCATACATAATAAATATCTCATCTGGGCCCTCACTGAGCCAAGGCAATCCTTATATTCTTTACTAATCGATTGCCTATCGCTCCCTGCTGAAGCTATTCTAAATCTTCTCTCCTCCCCATAAAGCGCCTACTTTGGTCGGGTAGGACCTTCCAAAAGATAGGGCTTGGGAGATCATACTAACTGTCTTCTACTTCCTCCGCTCTCACACCTCCTACTTTACTGAGAAAGTGGGGGCTGTTTTCTATGAGCTCCATCTTCTCCCTTTCTCTTGATCTCGGAACCCTTTGACATAATCTGTCACTCTTCCATTTCTCCAGTCTCTGATAACAAAGTGACCCTTACTCTTGACAAGACCAATTCTTCTTTATGTGACTTTGATTCTATCTCCTCCCATCCTCTTCATCAGATTATCCCCTCAATCATACCCTCTCACTCTACTATTCAGTCTCTCCTATCTGCTGATTCCTTCTCTTCTGCTTTCAAACACACTTTCCCCTAGCCTTAAAAACCATTGTTAAATTCCACCATCTCCTCCAGTTATCCTCCTCTATCTCTCTTCTGTTTCTCAGCCAAACTTTTAGAAAAAAAAACCTGCATTCTTTGCCTCCACTTTCTTTATTTGCACTTACTCCACAACCCTTTGTAATCTGAACTTATCTATCTACTGTGACAACTCTAAGTTTATCAATGATCTTGAAATTGTCATATCAGATGGTTTGTTGTTTTTTTCCCCTAAACTTCATTCTCCTTTACCCTTTTTGCTACATTTGGTTCTGTCGATCTCTGTATTCTTCTGATTGCTCTTTTTTATTTTTGGGGGTTTTTTTAGGCAGAGCAATTGGGATTAAGTGACTTGCCCAAGGTCACACAGCTAGTACGTGTGTCAAGTGTCTGAGGTCAAATTTGAACTCAGGTCCTCCTGACTCCAGGGATGGTGCTCTACTCAGCTCCACCTAGCTGCCCCAATTGCTCTTTTTTAATAAGAAAAAATATTATTTTATAAGATTAAATTTGACTTTTAGATATGAAAATTTTACATTGACATTTCCATTTCAAAGACTCACTCTGTAAAATATGGTATCCTCACATGAAGCTTGTTCATTCACTATATTATTCTCCTAATTATAGCTGGTGATGTAAAATCAGGTGATGTTGAATCAGGAAAGAAATTTATCCATCCACCATTATTAGGAGCCTAATGTGTACAATGGACTGAATATTCTTTCCTCTCTGGATTTTTGAGACACCACTGTTAAAAGAAAAAAATTACAATCCTGTCAGAAGAAATACATAGATTATTGTAATACATGCATTTTTACAGTGTAGAGGGAAAAATGTCTAACCTCACACTCTCCTCATATACTAGGGCATTTCTCCATCACATGACATTATGAAGCAATCATTTATAGTTCAATTCTTGAACAAAGACTATTGCACAGTCGAGACTGAGCAAGGGTCCAGAGTTCAGGTAACAGTTCAGTTAACTGTCTGTGTCATTAAACCAAACTATAGTCATTTAACTTTTTACTCACTCTTAGAGAATAATTTTCCTGAAATGATTCAACTCTTCAAGGTTTTTCCTTTCCAGCTGATCAGTATTGCCCTAACTTCCATGAACTGAAGTAATCAAATAGACTTTTTACTTCTGATCATTAAACTGGTACAGTCAAGGTGAATCATTCAAAGGACCCTTGCCCTGTTCTGATGCCACCCTAATTTCTCCCAGAGAGGAGATCTTCCTGAACTGATTAGGGAGGGGAGCAAGGCAACGTTTTAGAATTGATATTTTTTAAAAGTACTGCTAAGGTTTCTCTTTCCGATTTATCCAAGGGCTTCAGTTTAAGATAATTTAAAAATCCATTCTTAACATTTCTGCATTAGGAAGGCTTTGTGTACTTCCATATTATTTTCTCCTGGCTGTCCACCCACATATCTGAGGATTTAGTCTCTTTCATTGACTTATCGTGCATATCATGTCATCTAATTATGCTTATTCTAGAAGGCATTTTACTGGTCCTCTACTCTGTCTGTTTCCCCACCTCTTTCCTTCCCTCTCCCTTTATAAGCTTTAAGTATCATTTAAAGGGGTTTGTCTCATTTTCATATAGATGTTTCCATGCTGATATATTCAGCCACAATCTCTCCTCCTAGGTTTGGTCCCATATTACCACCTTCCTGTTGGACATTTCAAACTATATTTCCTGGAGACATCTCAAATTCAACATGTCCAAAATATCTCATTATCTCTATCTCAGACTCACAGCTCTTTCAAACTTCCCCATATCTTTTGAAAGCATCATCATTTTTCCAGTCTCCCAGGTTTGCAACCATGGTTTTATGCTCAATTCCTGACTTCTACTCTCCATGTCACATATGGAATTAGTTGTCAAGTCTTGCTGTTTCTACCTCCAAACACCTTTCTCATCCTATCCTTTCTCTACTCATTCAGCCATCACCTTAGTTCAGACCTTCATCACCACTCACCTGCACTGTTTTAATGGCTTCCTAATTGGTTTTTTCATCTCATATCTGTCCCCACTCCAATCCATCCTTCACATGTCTGCCAAAGTAATTGTCCATAAATGCAGTTTTGACTATGTCACTCCCCTGCTCTACAAACTCCAGTTGTTCCTGATTACCTCTATGATAAAATATAAACTCCTCTGTTTGGTGTTTGTAGATTTTCACATCTTGTCCCCAAGGTCTCTCTCTCTCCAGTTATTCCCCTTTCTACTCTATAGACCAGTGTTTTCTCTGTTCCTCACACCCAATTCTTGCTTCTATGTTTCTGTGTCTTTGGACTGGTGGTTCTCCATGTGCGAATGTCCTCCTCTTCACCCTTAGTTCATAGAATCTTCATCTTCCAAGATACACATCACTTTATAAACAAAACCTTTCCTGATTCACTCAACTGCTAGTACTTAATTACCTTGCATTTAACTACTTTGTATTCTGTATGTGATATATAGAGAGCATATATTTATTTGTACATATTGTATATATGCTATATATGTATATATTATATACATGTTCTACATAGAGCATATATTGCTATGTATATTTGTATATATTTATACATATGTGTATATATACACACTCATAAATATATGCACATAGATGCATATATGTTTACATATATTTACATATGTGTGTATGTATGTTGTTTCCTCTGATAGAATATAAACCTAGGGACTGCTTCTTTTTGTATTTGTTATGCCTAGTGCCCAACATAGTGTCTGACATGTAGTAGATACTTAATAAATGCTTATTGATTGATTGAAGGGAGGCTCCTGGAGAGAATAAGGGAATGAGTAGAATCTTAGGCTGTTGGAAGACAGTAGTGAGGGAAGACAGGTAGCTCCATCTCCTGGTACAATTACTCTTTTCGAAATAAGCAATGGATAGGGATACAGTGCCCTGGAGACCTTTTTTCTGCCTTGAAGGTACCTGTTTAATACAAACTCTGTTTTCTTCCCTGTTTGGTTTGTGTGGGGCAGGTGGGTGGTGGGTGGGAGGTACGGTTTGGGGAGGTGGGGAGGGGAAGAAGGACTGGAAAAGAGAATAAAGACTGTTTTATTTTTTCCCCCAATTTGTTAATTCATTTATTTTCAGTTTTCAACATTCACTTTCATAAATTTTAGATTTTCTCTCCCTCCCTCCTTCCCTCCCCAAGACAGCATGCAATCTGATATGGGCTCTACACATCCATTCCTATTAAACACATTTTCACATTAGTCATGTTACGTAGAAGAATTATAACGAATGGGAGAAACCATGAGAAAGAAAACAAAAGAAAAGAGAAAAGAGTCTGCTTTTCTCTGCATTCCAACTCCATAGTTCTTTCTCTGGATTGGACTTTGTTTTCTTGGAGAATTTTCCTGGTTCAAGACAAGCAATTTCTTCTCCCTAGACAAATCTGATGCTAGAGTTTCCCGGTGTCCCCATTAGGACTTCTTCTCCTTGGCAGGAATGAAGTCCATAGAAGTATATTCCTTTCCTGGAATAGCCTACCCCTTGTTCACAGAGAGTCTGGATCAGGAAGTGCTCTTTGTTTGCGGTCAGTTCCTAGACTACGGTTCCCTTCTAGCTCTAAATCTATGATGCTATACTAATTATGAAAGTAAACACTTATCCTAACTCCCCAGAGCAATATATTTCCTGCCCATAGAGAGGAGGGGAGCCTGAAGTCCTCATCAACTTCTTCCTCTTCCCCTCTCCCACACTTTTTTGACCTGTTGTTTCATCTAAAATTGTGTTTTTGCAGAACCAAATATTATTTGACTTAGGCTGGGTATGGCATTATATATTCAGATGTATCTCACTAACCTTCATTTCTATTTGTAATTCTTCTTTTGATCTTGATTTCTTTTGGTATATCAGTGAAAGAAACTTGGAAACACTCTAAAAATTAAATTCCTTCATATATTTCTACATAGATATATCCTTTAACTTGCCAAGAGGTTAGCGATAAAGCAAGAAGTTGATTTTTAATTCTTAGTCTAAAATCCTGTCATTTTTCATGCCACACTATGGAAGCCATCAGGGAAATGGTGTGTGGAGGTAGCAGTCTTGGACAAGACCATTGTCAATGGGCCTAGCAAATAGAAGTAGTGGATCTGAATGATTTATGGCCAGGAAAGTGTGTGAACCACAGCTCGCTGCCCTTTACCACTTGTGGTAATTTGAAGTGAAATCTCTCTGGTTTTTGTTGAGTACTGCTTGGGTTCTCCCTCTCCCCCTACAGCTGATATCACATGCATTTAAATGCTTGGAGAGCAGAATTACCAAAGTTGCAGTGATGTGCACTTTCTCCTCTAGTACATCCACGTTGGCTGCTTCCTGAACTAATTCAGTATATTCAAAGGTAGAGATGAAGAATCTTTTCATTAGAAGGCTGAAAGTCAATTTGAAGAGGCTTTATCAGGTTGCAGACAATTATGGGCAGTGGAAAGTATGTATACAATGTAAAGTCATTTCATTTACCCCATATTGGAGATATGGATCAGCAATTGGTCTGCAGGTTATGGTTTCACTGAATTACCTGGGGACACTGAGAGGTTAAGTGATTTACACAAAGGAAGTCACCTTGTTCTACTCCCAGCCCTGTTTATGACTTCCCCTGGATTTTGAGACCATCCCCTTTCTATTGCTGGCTCATCCTGGAACTTTCCTCAGTATCTGAGGCCTTCTTACTCCAGTCTAGCCTACCACCTCTGTGACCCACTCACCATGGAAACATCCCTCTGCAAGGTCCACTTCACCTAGTGAGTTCTTCCTGGAACCTCCATTTTGTGGAGGGGTCAAGACCAGCCTACCTTCATTCTCATCCTGGCCTTGTTCCTAACTTTTTCTGAACTTCGGAATCATGCCTTCATCCCTCTCCACCATTTTTTCATCTCCCTTTTCTAAGTTGTTTCTGTCCATTGGGCTGTAAGCTCCTTGAGGGCAGGGACTATCTCTCTTTTTCCTTGCATTGGTCTAGACAGTACTCCTCTGTTTAGTTGTTTTCAATCATGTCTGATTCTTTGTGACCCCATTTGGGGTTTTCTTGGCAAAGATACAGAAGTAGTTTTCCATTTCCTTCTCCAGTTCATTTTACAGATGAGAAAACTGAGGCAAACAGGGTCACATAGCTAGTCAGTGTGTGAGGCCAATTTGAACTTATGAAGATGAGTCTTCCTGACTCCAGGGCCAAAACTCTATCCCAAGTGTTTAGTACATAGTAAGTGCTTAATAAATACTTGTTTCCTTCCTTCCTTCCTTCCTTCCTTCCTTCCTTCCTTCCTTCCTTCCTTCCTTCCTTCCTTCCTTCCTTCCTTCCTTCCTTTCTTCTTTCTCTTTTGACCATTATGTGTCATAGAGCATATGTGAACCCAGGTCTTCACTGTGAAGCCATTCTTCTATCCAGCCATACCATATTACTTTTATCTATTTCATATTTGCCAGAATTAAAACAAATTATGAAGGATCAAGTACAGTTTAATACCATTCAAGAGAAATGTTGCTTTCTCTCACATTTACCAAAATTAAAACAAATTATGATGAAACAAGCACAATTTAATGACTTTTTTTCATCTTCTTGTTGTAATGTTTTGTTCCAGCTCTTTTGTTTTCAACCTCAGTTGATTTTTCAAATGAGCATCTGTCATCATCTGTGATCTCAGGCATATTTTATTTCAAGTGTGGTACCAGGAAGAAAATACTCTCTGGATTTGAAGTCGAAAGACCTGGTTTTAAATCTCATCTCTGCTACCGATGTTCATGAGACCTTGGAAAACTCCTTTTCCCTTTCCTGGGGCATATGACTTCCCTTCATCTGTAAAAAGTGTCAGATGAAGAAGCTTAAGGTCCTTTCCATCTTCACTCTTCAGTGATTCTATGAATACATTCTCTCCCTTGGTAATCTCACCCATTTCTGCAACTTATCTATTGCAACTGGGCAGCTTAGTGGATAGACTGTTGAATTAGGAGTAAAGAAGACCCAAATTCTAATTTTGCCTTAGATACTTGCTAACTGTATGACCCTGGACAAGTGACTTCACCTCTGTTTGCCTCAGTTTTCTGATCTGCAAAATTGGGATAATAATAGCATCTACCTCCCAGGGGATCACATGAGATAACATGGAAAGCATTCTGCCAACCTTAAAGAGTTATTCAAATATTAGCTATTATCACTACTATAATCTATATGTAAATGAATCCCAAACATCTCTAAATATAGAACTGATTTCTTTTCTGTGGTCCAGATGATCATTTCCCACTGCTTACTGGATAGTTCTTCTTGGATGCCCCAGGAACACCTCATAATTCAATGTATTAGACGTGGGACTTAATCAACTTCTGCCCAAAACCTATCTTCCTTTTAACTTTATAATTTCCGTGATTGGACCACCATTCATGCTGTCACTAATGCTTGGATGGCTCCTCAGACTTCTTCATTTCCCTCATCCAATCAATGGCTGACTCCTGTAGATTTTTTTATCGTTGCAATATTCCTCAAATTCCTCTTTGCTTTTCTGTGGCTCAGTCTTTTGAAACATCTGCCTGTTGTCTGAGGACCAATCTAACTAAAGTCTAGGAAATTCATTGCCAAGTAGGATGTAGGATTATGAATTTTTCAGCTGTTGCAAGGCCCCAAAGACCAGCTAATAAAAATTGTAAGAGAGTTATAATTTTCATTGGTGGAGGGAGTAACAGTGCTTACAGAACCACAAATCCTTCAAGTATTGAATCAGTCAACCAGTTAATAAGCATTTATTATGTGCTAGGCACTGTGGATAAAAGGACAAAAATGAAACAATATGTGTCCTCAAGGAGCTTACATTCTATTGAAGAATATGGGTGGGGTGAAGCATGTATTCAGGCTACAGACTAGGACTGGATATATAGATAGATTTGGGAATCACCTGCATAGAAATGATCATTATACTTGTGGGAGTTAAATAGAGTCACTAAGTGAGAGACTGTAGAGAGAGATATAAATGTGAGGAGATCTGATCATGTGCCTCAGACTCACAAGATTGGTGAGCTGGAAGAGATTCCATCCACATTCTAATGTAATCCACACATGCCTTAAAAGAATTCCCCCTACAACAGTAGCTTTTCAGCCTCTTATTGGAGATTTCCAATGAGAGAGGTCTATCAATCTATCTCTCCTAAAGCTGCTCCATTCCACTTTTAGACTGTTGTAATTCTCAGGAAGTTTCTCTTGACATCAGGCATTCATTTGTTTCTTTACAACTTCCATCCTTACGCTCTTGATTTGCTCTCTGAGGCCAAACATGCACTTCTCTACAAGAGAGCCCTTCAAAGACTTGTTGTACTTCTTTTTTCAGTGATTCCCTATTGTCCATCTGAAGTCCAAAATCACCAGCCTGCCTTTCAAGGTTCTCCATGTATTGATTCCTCTTTTCCCCCCTCTAGTTTTTTCTTACTTTTTAACCTTCTCCAAACATGCCATGTTCTAACTATTGTTGTTTATCTGTTGGTTCAGCTGTGTCCCACTCTTTATGGGTTTTTTTGGCAAAGGTACTAGAATGGTTTGCCATTTCTTTCTCCAACTCATTGGATAAGGAAACTGAGGCCAACAGGGTTAAGTGACTTGTCCAAGGTCACATAGCTAGAAAATGTCAGAGGCCATATTTGAACTCATGGAGATGGGTCTTCCTGACTCTAGGCCCAAAGCTTTTTCCAATGTGCCACCTAGCTGCCCATATTCTAGCTACATCTGACTATTTGCAATCTCTTTTTTTCAAGGTCAGTGCTTTCTAGACTCGGTGGCTTTACTTATGCAAAATCCTAGGCCTGGAAATCTTTCCCTCCCATCTCTTTCCCTCAAGCTCAAATGCCACATTTTCTACGAAGACGTCCATGATTCCTACCCCTACACAAAGTCTGGAAATGATCTGAGCTTCCCTTGACCTTGCATATCCTTTTCAACCCTTCTTATACATTTTTATGTTCCATTTTGAACTATAATTATTGCATATTTTAATGCAATTATCTATTTTTGCATATATCCTATTTCTTTCTACCAAATGGCAAGTTTCACGAAGATATCAGCCTTGTCTTTGTGTCTACTCCAGAACCTAGAATGGCAAATAGTAGGTGTTTTAAAAGTAACTATTGAATGAAAAAGACAAAAACAAAAACATAAAGCAAAAAACCACCATCAATTCAGTGTTACCATTCAGAGCTCTTCTTTTGCTCATTTACCCAAAAATTATTAGCAAATATTTACTTTAGGTATTATAATGCTCATTGCTTTTTATGGAAAAAATAAAGGGGCTAGAATTTCCTAATCCCCAACTTATAATTTTTACCTTCTACCTACTTTTTACTTGCTTTTCCCTCCCTCTCTCCATTCCTCCAAATAGTTTTGACTGTCATTGGGTCTCTGGAAATATCTAAATCCCTCAGTGCCAGTAGTCAGGGAACCCAAATCCCTTTAGTATAAAATTTTAAATGAATATATTTCTAATTTTGATAAATTTTTTTCCAGAGGGATCTTTACATGTGTTATACTTGGTTATGTTTGTTGATTTATTTAGTATTCACTTAAAATCTGTGAAAATATTTGCATGTGACGATATTGCTTTTCTGTCTCATCCCAATGGTCCTTACAGGGGAAGATGGATTCACACCAGGGGCTTTGTAATTCTTGAAATAAAATGAGTTTTAGCTCAACAAAAAAGCAAAGCCGTATTTCTGGTAATGTGTCCCTCCTCTTCCCTCCTCCAAACCCCAATCCACAGCCTCCATTTATTTATTTATTTTTTACTTTAAAAGAAAAGGAAGAAAGTAGGAAAGAAGTAACAAGAAAACAGACCTGCTGTTGTCAAGAGATATACACTCCCCTGCTGTTTGGCTCCACTAACTGACTCCACTGACTGACAGGATTCCCCATTTACCATAATTGAGAGCTTTGATTTCAGTCATTTGGCCTTCAAAGCAGCAGGGAATGAGGGTTCAATTTGTCTTAAAACCACAAAGTGCTTCCATGGTATACATGCCAATAAACCAGAGGTTGTATTCCACGTTTTCTTTACTTTGTCCCCTGAGATGTCTGGCAGCTTTACAGAAAAAGACAGCAACCCTAAGTGAATTTCTCCACCCATTTGTGCTAGAGTGGTTTCTATGGTCTCCCAGAAAAACACAAAGGATTTGGGATAATTTCCTTACCCTATAATACTCTTCTAAAACACCCCCAAACCCGTGATGCGTGCTTTCATCTTACTTGCAGCATCCTTTCCATACCTTTTTTCCTCAATTCAGTTGATCAGATATTTATTGAGTCAAGTCACATCAGCAAATGTTTATTAAATACTTCATTGTGTGCTAGCCCTGTGCTAAGGCAGGGAATACAAATACAAGCGGAAAGAAAAGACCGCCCCTGCCCTCAAGGAGCTTCCATTCTGATGGGAGAAGACAACACATAAAAGGGACCTGGAAAGGGAGGGGGGAAATGAAGATAACATGTGCTGGGACATTGTAGACAAAGTCTGGGATGCAGCCTGAGAGGAATGATGTGACTGGCCTGGGGATCCTCCTTAAAGTGGAGGCTCTGGAAGGAACCAGCCAATCAGTGGAAGAGGCCACAGGGCAGCAGGTACCTCTATTGTGAGAAGTCAAGGAGTAGGTTGAACCTGCAGAATGAACAAGTATCTGTGGCATGGTAGAGAAAGTCCACAGAGTCAGGCATTCAGCCTAAAAGTGAATATAGAGATGTATTACAAAGTGCTTATTGTGTGCAAGACTGCATTATTCTCCCCAGTGTATGAAAAAGGAAACCAAGGTTCAGAAAAGACTAAAAGGACACAAAATGATTTTTCAGAAGTAGGATTGAAACTCGGGTCTTCTTGGCTGCCAGGTCCCATGCCATTCAGGAGCAGGGTGGTGTTTTGGATTGAAAGGTGGCCTCAGAGTTAGGAAGACCTGAGTTTAAGTGTCTTCTTTGAAACTAGTCAGCTGTGTGATCCTGGACCAGTCATTGAACCTCAGTGCTCAAGGCAACTTTCTAAAAATCTAAGTTGCAGACGAGATGCTGGCCTGCAGCAGTGGGGAATATGCTCAGTCCAGAGTTCCCTATAACAATAAAATCATGGGTCTAGTCCTCATCCCCATTCCCACTTATCCCTATGTTCCAGACATTGTGCTTTGTACAAATTTTGTCTTATTTGATCCTTAAAACAACCCTGTGAGGTTGCTTTACAGTTTAAGGGAACTGAGGCAAACTGAAGTTAAGTGATTTGATCAGGATCACAGAGTTAAGAAAGGTCTGAGTTTGGAATTGTTCTCAGGCCTTCCCTTCTGACTGGTCTAGAGGTTCCATTGGGCTAGAGTAAATACATTTGTGAAGAAATAAAAATAATCATGTTTGTTTCAGGAAAGATTAATAAGAACCCAGAGGTCCCTTTAGAGCAAATGGATCATTTAAGCTTGAGCTGACTCAAGAAATATTTTCATCCCAGGCATTTAAAAGTTTCTGTGGGTGGATATATATATATATATATATATATATATATATATATATATATATATAGTTCTCTTAGAAGAGAAATGCAGTAAGCTCTACCAGCTGCCTTTATTAGTGTTTGGGTTTTCTGCATGCTTCCCTCCAGGCATCTTTTGGGACATTGCTGGGGGTGAAGGGGTGGAGGTGAGGCAGATTCTGGTGTCAATTTTGTTTTGGCTAGGCAGTTGGGGTTAAGTGACTTGCCCAGGGTAACACAGCTAGTAGTGTCAAGTGTCTGAGGCCTTATTTGAACTCAGGTCCTCCTGACTCTAGAGCTGGTGTTCTATCCACTTTGCCACATACCCGCCCGAAGATTCCATCTTTAGCTCTGATTTTTCACTCCCTCCTGTCCCATTAGGGTCGAGACTAGAGAGAGCAGCTATGGAAGTTTTGTGTTGTGATATGTAGGCAAGTCAATAGGTATTAACAGCCTACTATGAGCCCACTACTGTCATATAATTGGGTATCCTGAGTGATACAAAAGGAGTAGAAGATACGGCTGCCCTTAAGAGCCTTACTGTCAATTGGGGAAGACCCAAATGATGCACATGAAACAACAGGAACAGTAATACGAGTCCATACACTCAGTGATGATTTGCTGCAGGGTATAATAAAGAACTGTTTTATAGAAAGGAGAGATAAGTGTGGAATGGAGTGGCTTGGGCAGGTTTTATGAAGCAAATGAGACCTGAGTTCAAATCCCACCCCTGACCAGGGGTATGCTGGATTGTTATATTTTCAGCATGAACATTTACACTTTGGCAGTCATCAAGGGCTATAAATCAGGGTTTGATTTATTGTTTTGTTGATTCTCTAGGCTTAAGAAAGTAATAGAGAAAATGTTAATAATAGAGATTGTACTTAAAAGTGTGTCTAGTGTGTGTGTGTGTGTGTGTGTGTGTGTGTGTGTGTGTGTGTATTTAATTTTTCTGGAGAGCCAGTATATTAAACCTTTAACAGTAACATACCTTCCTCAGATACTACCTGTGTGAACTTGGTCACTTGACCCCTCAGTCCTTATGTATAAAATAAGGGGGTTGGATTAGATGGCCTCTGAGGTCCCAACAGGAAGAGGAGAGTCTAGGGCAGGGATTTTTACTTGAGATCTGTGCACTTGTGTTCAAATAAATTTTGAAAACTGCATTTCAGTATTTCTCCTTTGTAGTCCTATGCATTTTGGTTTATACATATTAAAACATTATTCTGAGGGGGTGTCCAAAGGCTTTACAAAAAAGCCAAAGGGGTCTTTGACAAACATCAAAAAACCTTGCAGTAGGGCACTTCAGGTCAGGGAAAGTACATGAAAAAAGGGAAGGGGTTGGGAATGAATAAAGCCTAATGTTATGGATCTCACTGTGGAGGATAAAGAGAAGGACTTAGTAGTAACGTTGCATTTATAAAGCACTTTAAGGTTTAAAATAGGGCTTTCCTTATAACAAACATATGGAGTTTGAATAGGTAGCTGGTGTGGGATCAGTTACTAATTGTTTTGTATTTTAGTATATGTATCATTATTTTTAAAAATAGTAAATTACAGTCTATGTTAGATTATGGTTTTCTTACTGTAATAATTTCCTTATTTCCTAGTTCTGCTGCATTAGAAAGTTTCCACTCAGTCTATTATCATGAAACCATATTCATTCCAGTTTAGGTTTATTTAACATTTTCAAATTTCTTGGAAGTGAAATACTTTTTCTTTAGTTTCTTGTCTTCATTAATTTTAAAATTCATTTTTTCAATAACAAATAGCCTATAATGTAAGGTTTATGCTTTTGGCACAAACAAATGTGAATTGTATGTGAGTTGAATAGAAAAATGGTTTTGATTCCCAGAAAAAAAGAGGCAGATATAAATGACCCCAAAAGGTAGAGAGATATACTCATTTATTATTTAAAATGAGAGAATTGATTCAGGAGCAAATAGCTTCTCTTTAAAATTCTTAGTGAGAGATAGACCTAGGTGGCTTATGAAAAGAGTATCCACAATTAGATATTTGGGTTTTTTTTTAAATTTAAATAAAAGGGCATGTATATTTCAATGGGTCAAGAATAGAGTGTTTTGTGTAGGCTACACATACTAATGTTTAAAAGCTACAAGCAATTTAATTCACAAGGGTTTGATTGTATGTTATCCAAGTCCTCTACATGTAACATCCCCACATTTCCCTCTACGAAATTTCTGAAACATCAGTAAAACCATCGTAATTGACTTTCATCATTGTGAGATGTTAAACTCTTCTGTATGTTATTCTTTTCTGAACTGATTTTCCAACCTGTTGGGCATCTTTCCCTAATACTTTCTTTGTAACCAACTGGTTTATTTATCTTGGTCTGTAGATATGGAGGAAATTTCCCTCCAAGTGAAATGTTTTCTTTTTGGCAATAAAGTGAGAGGGAATTTTAGGGTTTTTTTGAAACGGACAACAGGGAGCATATTATAGATTGCTGCTTGCTGGCAATGCTGCCATGACAGCCTAAAAAAAGCACATGAAATGCTCTATTGAATTTACTTTCATCTTTTCTCAAGTTTGCATCCACCTCCAAGGGATGGCCACAAAGATTTTTTTCCCCATCTCACAAGTGCTTGTCTACTCAAAGAAATGAATTTAACTATGTTTGTTTCAGGAAGGATGAATAGGAGCCCAGAGTTCTGCTTAAGGGCTAATGGCCCATTTACCATGAACTTACTCAAGAAATATTTTCAACCGAAGTATTTAACAGTTTCCATGCTGATATTTGCATGGTTAGGTGTAGTTCTTTTTAAAAGGGAAGCATAGAAAACTTCTTCATCTGAATTTTTTAATGTTGGTGTTTTCTACATGATTCCCACCAGGCATCCTTTGGAGGTGATGGGAGGGGAGACTTGTGTAGATTCCATTTCCACTTTTGGTCTAGATTTTTCTCTCTCCTCCTGTCCCATTGTCGATGGTTCTTTGCCTGTACAAGGCTTTGAATCTTTACTTATCACATACTTACTCTACCTTCCTTTATCCAGTACCAGTATTTGGTGTTAGGATTCTTCGCCTATCGTAAGGGAGGGCATTGTGTGTTGAACACGGGTCTCAGAAATAGAGCCCTGGGTGGGAATCAGACTTGACTTTTGAACAAATATTTATCGAACACATCGCTTTGCCTCGGTAAGTACAAGTACATCCAGCTTCTTTCTCTGTTGATCTCTGTTGCCTGGTTCAGGTTTGGGAGGAGCTGCAGTGTATTCATTCTTCTCTGTGAGCTCCAGACTTTCTGGGCTAAGAAAGTCCTACCCCTATTGACAGATCTCTCACCTATTAGGCCCTTTTAGTCTTGACTTTGCATACACATTTCATAGCTATTATTGCCAATCAGTTAATCAATCAAGCAACAAGAATGCATTACATACTTATTTTGTTTCAGTTACTCTACTCTACACACACACACATACACACACACACACACACACAAATATGGAAGTTGCTGCTGTTGATGTTGCTGCTTCTCTTCCTTTTCTTTAATCAATTAACAACTTTTTATTACAGCCCTACTATGTGCCAATCACTGTGTTGGCACTGGAGATACAAAGACAAAAATGAAATGGCCCCTACCATCAAGGAGCTTACATTACAATCTATCTTCTTCCTCCTCCTCCTCTTCCTCTTTCTCCTACTTTTTCTTTCTTGCTATACTACTTCAAAGCTTATAAAGTGCTTTTTTCAGAAAACAAACATCGAAGGTTGGTCACTACATTGATTATATTTCTCATGTCTTTAAGGTTAAAGGGATAGGAACCGGACCAGTGATTTCACTGTTTTAGGGACCTGCTAGGTGAGCCAATTTCCTACACCAAAGCAGGGCAACTGCTTCTCTGCAATTTACTATCTTAGATGCTTGGGAGGTTTAGCGACTTGCTCAGGTCACACAGCTATTATGTGGCTGACATGAAACTTGAACCCAGATCTTCTCAGCTTAAAGGTCAGCCCTCTGCCCACTCTGCCAAATGCCATCTCCTCTCCCCTTGTCTCCTCTCCCATTGTCTCCTCTCCCCTTGTCTCCTCTCCCCTTGTCTCCTCTCCCCTTCTCTCCTCCCCTCTTCTGTCTTCCCTTCTTACCTCCCCTCTCCCTCTTCAAGTATTGAAATACCTAATTGATAGATTAGATTTGATTCTGTTTTGCCTCCCCTGTCTGAGAAGGGAAGGAGAGGTCATCTTAGAGTGCTTGAAAGAATGAGCCCTTTACAGATGAAGTCATTGGTTAGCAGTTCTAAAGAATGCTGGGAATTATATGAATCAATCTGGACCCAAAAAAACTTTACGAAGTCCCTTACCTCTCAGGGCATTTTCTTAGGAAATGTAAAGTATAAGTATGGTGTATGCTGTGTGTGAATTTACCTAGCATCTGATGCTAGTATCAATATGAAGAATGGTGTTTCATGAAATTTTTAGAAACAGCCATCAAGCCATTTATGTAAATAATGGAAAATCTAGGTGATAATTTCACCCACATAGACTTGCATAGGGCTGACATCAACGATTGACTTAAGGAAGTGGATGTCACTGCTATGACATTGGCATCATGGGTAACATTGGCACTATGACATTGATCCATTCCAATACATTTATTTGTCTTACTTTATGAGCTCTTTTATCATCTCAAGCTTAAGTATTTTTCATTTGAACAAGAGCCAATTTCTCTTCCTTCTCCTGAACCCCACACACCTCTTTGCTGCCTTTATTTAAAAGATCACCATTTATACAGAATACATCCTGATTAAGCAGGACCTTCTGGAGTCAAGGGCCATCTTTTTGATTGTTCTACTGTTTTTATAGCATGTATAACATTCACCCTGAAAGGATAGTCTTCTGACCCCAAGTTTTTCCACATTAACGGTCTTTTCTGGTCCAAGGCTAATGGGAATACTACCACTTAGAGAGTAATAAAATTTGGTCGTTTAGGTGACTTTTGGGGGGATTACTTGGTTTAGAAATATCTAGTGGGTACATATATGGCATTATTGCAAGTATTCTGGTTTTACTGCTATATCTAATGCCTTTCCTCATCTTTTATTAAAGCTAGCCTTTTTGACTTTGATATATGTCATGTTAGCACCTCGTAAATCCTTCTAGTAATACCTTTCTATTACAAAGGTGTAAACACTGTTGTTTCTATCCCATTTGCTTCTCTTCCTGTCATTTTTATAAGGCTTTTTAACCTGCTAATGTTCCAGGATATTAATTTAAAACAGCCAGCTGCAGAGCTGAGAGCTCTCCCTTGCTTGTGATGAGTTGACCTCTTTTTACCTATTTTCTTAACAAATTCAAATTGGAAAGCCGGATTTTCCTAATCCTTTGAGGAGGAACATTACCTCCCTGAGGTTTGCAATTTAGCAGTCTGACTACAGTGAGGACTTTACATGGAGGACACACACCTTTGTGACTCAGTCCCCCCAGGATGCATTTTACTGCTTTTTCTTCTTTTGCCTTAGAAATGGAATTCCTTTTATTATCCATTTCTTCATCCCCCAACATTGTCAATATCCACGTATATTCGTATTGGAGATTTTACTTATCTCCTCAGATCTCGTCTGGGCTGGCAAGCTCTTAAATTAAAGTGTGTTTTTACTTCAATGCTTTGATTTTCAATTCTTTGCTACCACAAAAAGAGCTGCTATAAATATTTTTGTGAATGTGGGTCCTTTTCCCACTTGTATGATCTCTCTGGGATACAGCCCTAGGAGTGGTATTGTTGGGTCAAAGGGTATGCAAATTTTATAGCCCTTTGGGCATAGTTCCAAATTGCTCTCCAGCATGGTTGGATCCATTCTCAACTCCACCAACATGCAATAGTGTTCCTATTTTCCCCACATCTTCTCTAGCATTTATCATTTTCCTGTTTTGACATGTAGCCAATCTGACAGGAGAGATGTTGTACCTGAGAGTTGTTTTGATTTGCATTTCTGTAATCAATAGTGATTTAGAGCATTTTTTCATATGACTATAGATATCTTTAATTTCTTCCTCTGAAAACTGCCTGTTTAAATCCTTTGACCATTTATCAATTGGGGAATGACTTGTGTTCTTATAAATTTGACTCAGTTTCCTGTATATTTTAGATATGAAGCCTTCATCAGAGTTACTGGTTATAAAGATTCTTTCCCAATTTTCTGCTTCCCTCATAATCTTGTTTGCATTGGTTTGGCTTGTACAAAAACTTTTCAATTTAATGTAATCAAAATCATCCAATTTGCATTTCATAATGCTCTCTATCTCTTATTTAGTCATAAATTCTTCCCTTTTCCCTAAGTCTGACAGGTAAACTATTCCCTTCTCTCCCAAATTGCTTATAATATCAGCCTTTAAATCTAAATTGTGAACTCATTTTGACTTTATTTTAGTATATGGAATAAGATACTTGTCTATGCTCAATTTCTGCCATATTATTTTCCTGTTTTCCCAGCAGTTTTTGTGAAATGGTGAGTTCTTGTCCCAGAAGCTGGACTCTTAGGGTTTATCAAAGAGTAGCTTACTATATTCACTGACTGCTGCATCTTGTGTACCTAACCTATTCCACTGATCCACCACTCTATTTCTTAGCCAGTACCAAGTAGTTTTGATGATTATTGCTTTATAATACAGTTTAATATCTGGTATGGCTAGGCCTCCTTCCCCATCATTTCTCTTCATTAATTCTCTTGATATTCTGGATCTTTTGTTCTTCTAGATGAATTGTTATTATTTTATCTAGCTCTACAAAATAATTTTTTGGTAATTTGATTGTTATGGCACTAAATAAGTAAATTAACTTAGGTAAAGTCAAACTTAATTTTTGTAACTCCATTTTCATGATTCTTTCCCATGCTTTCCTCATATGGAGAACTTTTAGAGGAAACCTCAGAGAGATGATTAAACACTTAATGGTGGGGTTGGGGTTTAGAATTCCCTTCCTCAGTTCTTTATTTTCTAGAACTAGAAGCAATCACATCTATCTCTGAGAGACAGGAACCAAGAATTTCCTTCTTTATCTGTCAAAAGAAATGGGTTTATGAGTGTGATAATGTTGTCTACGTGAATTAGCTAGTGTACTGGTAATGAGTTCAAGATTGCAGATGTCATCCGCTCTTGTAACTTGGGCCCTGTCTCTTTGTGGCAAAATGGTATTAGTATGAAAGTATGTTATTAATCCTAAATTTGAGCAGATTAGCTGATAAAAATCTTTGTATATGTATGTGTCTTTTAATGAACTTAAAGACATTCCTTGGAAGGAAAGCTATGGGAAATCTGGATAGCATACTAGAAAGCAGAGATATTATCTTGCCGACAAAGGTCTGTATAGGCAGAGCTATGGTTTTTCCAGTAGCAATGTATGGCTGTAAGAGTTGGACTATAAGGAAAGCTGAGCACCACAGAATTCACACTTTCTAATTGTGGTGCTGGAGAAGACTCTTGGACAGCAGGGAGGTCAAATCAGTCAATACTTAAAGAAATTAATTCCGACTATTCACTGGAAAGTCAAATACTAAAGCTGGAGCTTAAATACCTTGGCTACATCATCAGATCATTGAGGATCATTGGAGAAGACCCTGATGTTGAGAAAGATGGAAGGCAAAAGGAAAAGGAGATGGCAGAGGAAAAGATGGATGGATACTATCATGGAAACAATGAACATGAACCTGGACAGAATTTGAGAGATAGTAGAGGACAGAAAGGCCTGGTGTGTTGTGGTCCATGGGGTCGTGAAGAGTCAGACATAACTGAACGACTGAACAACAACAGCAAAATATGTGTGTGTGTGAATAATAGTTGCCCCAAATAATATTCTTCCCAGGGTACAATCTGGAATGTTTCCCACAGAGCAAGTAGGACATTACACTTTTATATATTTTATTTTAATAAGCATACAGTATACCTCTACAGTCTCACTGAGGGGTTACGGTGACATACAGTCACCAAGTATTTCCCATTATCCTGAGTTGGTGTGAGTTTTCCACAACAGAGGGACAGGGGAAGTCAGCAGCAAAGCTGAGCATAATTTTAAGAATACCTTTCTTCCCCATTACAGAAGAGAGTAGGGAGTGGGTGGTGAGATAAGAGGGTAGAAGAAAACCACTTTCTTCAAAGAGAGTTATTGTAATTTTCTAAGAACATCACAGGTATAACGTATCTATCTTCTATCTGAAAGTCATTTCTTTGTATGCTTGTTGATGTTGGTACATTAGCATTTATAGTTTAGCTCCCTATTACTGGAAGATTTCAAAGAAAGACTGGCTGTCCATTGTCCAAGAAATCTCATAGAGGGATTGTTTGTTGTGCAAGGTATTGACTAGATGACCATTGAGAGCCCTTCCAACACTCTCTGATATGACAACTGTAAAAACTGACAGCTGACATCAAAGGAGGAGACCGAAATCTAGAAAAAAAAGACAAGAATGATAGTCTGCAATCATTTGTGCAGGGACAAATAACCCTACACAGCTCCTCCAGGTCATTTTCCAAATTGATGCTTTTAAAGCAATACTGTGACCATGTGATTGCTTGCTCAGGAACCTTCACCAACTCCCTGTTATCTTACAGATAAAATAAAAACTCCTGTTTGCCATTTAAAGCTCTCCACAATATGCCTCCAACCTATCTTTCCATTTTGATTCTGCATTATTTTTGCCCTTATGTACAAACATTTTAGTCAAATCCTCCTACTTGCTATTCCATATAACAGAGCACGCTGGTATATGTTGAACAATCAGCTGGGGGCAAGGGGAGAACCAGAGAATGTAGGCATGACACACTTTTGAGTTTAATCTACATTGTTAAAAATTTTTTCCATCCTTTTCTGAAATCTAGACAATCAACAAAACAATAGATCAAACCCCAGCATATACCGTTTGTCAATTTCTAAGTTTTAAATGTTCATACTGAAAATTTTAATTGGTTTTTACAAGCTGGTACCAGTTGGCCCCAGCCAGTTGTACAGGTCATGGTTTTCCATATCCCATAGAAGTAGCTCTGTCTGATCTTTCTCCCCTCCACTAGAAAAACAAACAAACAAACAAACCTTTGTGACAAATATGCCTAGTTAAACAAAGGAAATTCCCACATTGTCCATGTCCACAGATGCATGTCTCTGTCAGGAGTTCGGTAGTATGTTTCATCATTGGCCCTCCAGAATTGTGATTGGTCATTGCATTGATCAGAGTTCTTAAGACTCTGAGTTGTTTGCCTTTGCAGTATAATTGTTATTATATAAATTGTTCTTATGGTTCTACTTGCTTCACTCTGCGTCAGTTCATACAAGTTTTCCCGGGTTTCTCCAAACCATCCTTTACATCATTTATTTTGGCATAATAGTATTCCATCATGGTTATATAACCATAATTTGTTTAGCCATTTTATTCAGTGCTTATTCTGCATACTATTTCTATTTCCTTCTTTGTCTGTATACGTATTTACTCCCTAAAGAATATAAACTTGTTGAGGACAGGGAATTTTTGTTTTTGCATTCCTAGAGCCTGACATGTAAAAGGCACTTAATAAATGTCCCCTGAATTGAGTTGATTACCTCATTAGATTTTCGAGAGTATCACTGCCTCACAGTGAAAACAACGGCAACAACAATTGGCCGCTTAGTCTACCACACGACCGAAAGTTAGGACACCTAAGCCCAAATACCAGTATTGTCACTAACTGTGAGGTGACTTCCCTTCTGGAGGGAAGGGAACACAAGCTTCAGCTTTGCTGTTTGTAAGATGAGGCCAATGGACTAGGTGACCTCTTGAGTCCCTTCCACTTGTAACATGAGTCTATGAAAGTTCTTTTATCATTTGAGCAAAAAGCATTTTGTTTCCATACCACTAATTTGCTTCTACTTCCTGAGCCTGGGATGGCACGGTGTGAGATGGATGATAGTAATTTTCATAGCTTGAGTCACCACTTTATCTCTAGGAAGCTCATAGAGTCCGTATGAAGTTTATCTTACAACAAGGTCCATTCTTTGTGTAGTATTCAACTGCATTTGAAGCCTATAGGTTTACTCTTGTGGCTGCTTATGTCTTCCATTTACTTTGTCACCTTTTTTTGGCAGGAGGTGGTGACTACAAGTGACTGTTTGCCCGGGGCTTCATCCCAAGCAGGAAGCCATCTGCTGATTGCTACTATACCTTTGCCCAGCTTTTCTGGGGCCTGAAACCAGACTCTAACAATAGCTTCTGTCTAAAAAACTGACTCCCCATGGTTTTGAGGGGAAAGTTGTCAAGCATAATGCGGAGGTTTTCTTTGATATTTTCCTATAATGTCTTAGAATTATCTCTTTATTTAAATGTGGGTGCTTGGAGAGGTCAGTTCAGAATGAGATGCCTTCTTTTCTGAGACCTTGAGGGGAGAGATGGAACATGGAGACCAAAGTGGGCTAACTCCCTTTCCAACCACCCAACTGTCTTCCTTTGCCTAGTGGGAAATTCATTGGATGAGAATTCTACACCCCTGTCATATCAGAAAAGAAGGGATTTAGGCCAATAAAACTGAATGTCCAAGAGGAGGAAGAGAACTTTGCCCACTTTAGGCAATAATAGCAAACTTTTAAATAATAGGCGGTGGCTTCTTCTGTTAGATTTTCATTTTTCTCAACAATGATTTGGTTTCTGGCAGTGGACTGGGTACAACCTATGGCATATGGAATTAACTCTACATTTTGTCTACTGGCATCTTAATTTAAATGAATGCAGCCTAGAATTCATACTTTGGTCAAACAAATGAATAACATCTGCTTTCCCAATCCTTCCCAACTGCCATATTGATTTGTGTATGTGTGTATATTAATAGAATGTTAGCTTCTTGAGGGTAGGGACTATTTAACTTTTTATGTCTCAAACAACTAGCATAGTGCTTGGCACATAGCAGAGGCTTAATAAATACTTGCTAATTGGCCACTGATTGACATATGCAGGCACCCACATAAGCACACTCGACTCCTGGCCTGTTGGATATACTTCTTTTTTTGGGTTAGTCTCTGACCATGCCATTTCCTTTTACATGGACTCTTTGGGGATAGACTAGTCCAAAAGCTAATCATCCTGTCCTGACTTATGAGGCCTCACCATATCTCTCAGTCCCCAGAACCAACCATTTGTCTGCCCCTGTTTTCTGCCCTGATACTACCCATTACCTTCCTTTCCTCCATCTTCCACTTCCTGATCTGAGAACTGTAATTCAATCGATACTGCCATTACTTCTGAAAAGGGTGTATCAAATGGTTTCACAATTGTTCTCCTCATCATCCCTGGGATTTCCAGACTAACACTTCCTTCCCTGGCTCCCACTCCCACTAATGAGGTATTTGTAAAAGAGTTTAGCACAGAGCCTGGCACATAGTAGGTGCTTAAGAATCAGTCAACCAACAAACAATTATTAAGCGCCTACCGTGTTCTAAGCAAAGTGCTAAGAGCTGGTAATACAGTAAGAGCCAAAAGACAGTTCTTGCCCTCAAGGAACTAACAATCTACAATGGGGGAGACAACGTGTGTGTGTGTGTGTGTGTGTGTGTGTGTGTGTATATGTAGCAAATCATATATAGGATAAATAGGAAATAATTAACATAGGAAAGGCACTAGAATTAAGAGGGGTTGGAGAAGTATTCTAGTAATGCTTGTTCCCTTCCCCATCATATTTGTGTTATTTCCTCCTATTATACTATAAGTTCCTTGAGAACAAGGACTGTCCCTTCTGCAGCTGGATGGCAGCACCTAGATGTGGGACTAGAACTGAGTCTGAATCCTGCTTCAGACACTTAATAGCTTTATGACCCTGGGTAAGTCGCTTAACTTATTAGCTTCAGTCTCCTTGGCTGTGAAATGGGGATAATAATAGCACTTTGTTGCAAGGATCAAATAAGATAACATGTTATTAATAATAATTATTATTATTTGTATCCACATTGCCTGACACATAGTACATGCTTAATACATGGTTTTTTAATATCATTCATCAGGAAAAAAGGCCTTCTTGTGAAGTTGTCAGGATGTAAATCTAGTAAGATCCATGGGCCATGTGATGAAAGAGTTGAGGTGAGACCAGAAATGGCATCATAGTGTCAGTAAATTGACTTCTGCTGTTCTTTGGCCCAGGCTTCTGTGAGATTCTCATCAAGCAGATAAAACCCATCCCTTGTGTCTCTCTTTGGCCCTTCTGCAGCTGTTAGTCTCTGGCACCGTGATGGCTTCTGGGGTTGAGGCTTTAGGATGGATATAAGCAATACCATTAGGACTGTGATTCTGGGCTCAATACTAGAATTATTTAAATCCAGCCTTTTACATATTTGCCTCAGAAGAGCCTCAGCCATCTGTTGACATGTTGCTGTCTTTGCTAAATGGTCTGCCTTGATGCTCTTAGGTTCTTGGTGCCACCAATATGATTTATATGTGCTCCCTGTCGCTGGTTAGCTAACGTGACAGCCAGGTGGATACGCAGGACCAACCCATTAGTAGTGCTCCTAGGGGGGAGCATCACCTGCCATTTTGCCTTTGAAACTGTTGTTAAACTCTTAAAGATTTTCCAATTACTACATCTAATTACAAGGAAGAATAAATTACTGAAGCAAGTCAAATTATCTTGTGTGTCATAACAATAATTAACATTAAAATATGAAATTGCTGCCATTTTGATAAACAGATGAGATAGTAGAAGCCCCTGCCTCACCTTTTGAATGCAGGAAGGCAAAGAAAATTCCTTATGAGAAGGATGGTGACTCTCCAAGAGTCTTGTTCTCTTGGCCATTGAGACAGGAATTTAGTTTTCTGGGGTTAAATTTGTCTTTCTAGGTGGGACTTTTGGCCAGCTACACTTTTATAGGAAGCCTTAGAAATAATAGTATACTTAGTCATCTTGTTATCCCTCTCCCCCATCTTTTTTCCAATCTCCTGTCAACCTGCCTTAACACTGGCCTTCTCCGGTGCATCCTCATTGCCATGGATCTTTCAAATCCTTCAAATTGCAGCTTTCTTCATCCCCAACTGCTGATGTCCTTCTTCCCTGTCTGGTATTTATTTTGTATTTATTCTGATATTTTTAGTCTCTAAGTGTAGGGGTGTGTGTGTGTGTGTGTGTGTGTGTGTGTGTCTGTCAGGCTGTCTGTCTGTCTGTATGTCTCTGTGTGTCTGTGTCTATGTCATTGTTATCGACCCTTAATCAAATATGTAGTTGTCTCTTCTGAACAAATGTAATGAGCAAGGACTGTTTCGATTTTTAGGGACCTTTGAGATCCTCAAATTCAACTCCCTCACTTTGCAGATAAGAAAGATGAGGAAGAAGATTTGCCTAAAATCATACAGGTACTAGCTAGAAGCAGAGCTGGGATTAGAACCCAGGTCTCCTGGTTCCCAGTCTGGTGGTCTTTCTGTCCCATTATATGCTCCTCTAGCCTTTCCCCGCTTCTACACAAAACAATGAGAAAGCACAGCACAGTGCTTTACTCTGTACCTCCAGTGTCTGGCATATAGGAGGTGCTTAGTTTCTTAAATAATTGATAACTATTTGATCATAACAGATCATAGTATTACAAATCTAAAGCAGCAAGGGACCTCAGAGTCTTAATAATATACAACATTTATATAACATTTGAAGGTTTGCAAATTACATATGTCATCTCATGTGATTTTTTTTTTTGCAGGGAGAGGGCAAGGCATTTGAGGTTAAGGGACTTGCCTAAGGTGACACAGCTAGTAAGTGTCAAGTGTCTGAGCCGGATTTGAACTCAGGTCCTTCTGACTCCAGGGCTGGTGCTCTACTCACTGCACCACCCAGCTGCCCCTCTCACATGATTCTCACAACAGGCTTTGAATTGGTGCTATTATTATCCCCATTTTGCTGAGGAAGAGACTGAGGTTGAGATCTTCAGTGGTTTTCCCAGGGTCACATAGTTAGCGTGTGTCTGAGGTTGGATTTGGACTCGGGTCTTCCTCACTCCAAGTCTGGCACTCTACACATTACACCACCTAGCTCTAGTCTAATTGTCTCACTTAGCCTCAGGCGACTCCCTAAGACTTTTTGATTAAATTATAGACAGACTGCAGATGTGCCCTAGTAGTAGAGAAAATTCTCATATTGATCGATGATAACCAGTGTACACGAAGCTCATTTTAACATCATTTGGTGGGTAGCATGTAACAGATGAGAGGTAAAGGAAAATTGGACCATATAATTAGAGGGAAAAAATATCACCTATCCCCGGTAGTTGAGATTAGGATATCCTTGTGCTTATCCAGTGGACTTTATTTCTATAGCCAGAGTTCCTATTTGATGTATAGTTGACATGGGAAAGGATCAGGGTGCTGGGTACAAACCTTGTCTGCGCTAGTAATGAATTGTATAACTTTCACTCCTATTCCTCTATTCAATTCATCAAACTCTGCTATGACGTGAGGACTTTGACCAGTGGGATCTAATTTAAGACAACAGTGAAATTGTAAATTTACTGTAGCTGGGAGCTGGGTATTAATCTGCCTCTCACTGAGTTCTATTTAAGAGTACTGAGCATCATGGGGGCTTTGAAGGAGATTATGGGCAACTTGCCTCTGACAACTGTGGCTGGTTACCTCTGGTCTTGTAAATAGACTTGGTCTAACCATGAATTGGACAATTACAAATCAAAATGGGTTTGGGGAAAATCAATTCACAGGCCTAAAAGAAATTTTAAATGACCTGCTTATTTTATTTCTAATTCCTCTCTGAGTCCTCCCTCCTGCACCCAAACCCAAACCAAAGTTGGTGAGAATATATGTTTTTGAACGGATAATTGCTCTGTGTTGAAAATCTGATTGTAAGGGTAAAGCACAAAGTCCAAACTTCATTTTCATTAATGAAAAGTCCTTTTAGATTTTACCATCATTGCTGGGAAAAACAGTTTTCCCGCCTGATGACTGATTAGTACTTCCCTCATATATGTTTATGTTGAAATGTCATTGAGTGCTCCTAGAGGACAGAGAAGGTACCTTAAGGGGCTTTCAGTTCAGCTTCCTCAGTTTGCAGATGGAGGAGCTGTTACTTGTCCAAAGGTACCCATTTAGCTAGTAACAGAGTCAGGATTAGAATCCAGGTCTCCTGGTTCCTGCTCCAGTGTCCTTTCCACCACATCACACTGCCTTCCATCGTATGCTATTCTAGCCTTTGCTTCTCACTTCTGTCAACAATAATGGAAAAAAATTACACAGCTGTCCTTCTGATCACTGCACTCTGACATTACTGTCATCATTATCATTATTATTGTTACTGATTCTAGAGGACAGATGTGCTATACATGACAGGTGATGGACCTAGGGTACTAATGAGACGTGTGTATATATACATATATGTGCGTATATACCTACATGTATATATGTATGTATATATACATGTATGTGTATATGTGTCTGTGTGTGTATATATATGTATGTCCATGTATATTTGTGTGTGTGTGTGTATATGTGTGTAGTATACATTGAAGGAATTTGTTTTACTTGGCCATGCATATTCATTGTAAGGAATCTGTTTTTCTTTTATTTTTTTTTAAATACTGGGGATAGGAGGGAGAGAAAATAGCAATCCGTTAATTTTTTTTTTCAAACAGAGGTGGGGGGAGCTACAGATATGGAATGTTATGTGCACTTTCAGATAAGGTCGCTGTTATGTATTATTAGTTTTGCTCAATTGTTTCATTAGAGTGGGAGTGATCTGTAAATATTTGTAATATAGAAATAAAATGTGTCAATAAAATGTTCTTTTTTTAAAGAAAGGCAGTTAGCTGGCATACAGTGGATAGAGTGCTGGGTTTGGAGACCTGAGTCTGAATCCTGCCTCAGATACTTCCTATTTATTTGATTTTGGGCAAGACATCTAACCTCTGTCTGCCTCTTGCCTCAGTTTCCTCATCTGTAAAATCAGGATAATAATAGCACCTACCTTGACTCTGGTTGTGAAGTTTCAAGTTTCATTAGATCCAGAGATAAATGGGACTAAATAAGTCATCTAGACCAATCTTCTCATTTTATAGATAAAGTAATAGGAAGAGGTTTAGTAATTCTCTCAGAATTGCTTGGGTTAGGTGGGATTCTAGCTGTAAATTCAGGGCTCTTTCTACTTTACCACACTGCCTCATCGAGCTCCTTGCAATCCAATCAATAGGACATTTAGGCTTCATTTTATTCAGTAAAAGAGAAGATGTAATTGAAATTCAAAGGCTGGGAGTTTGTGAAATGCGTGAGTATATGTGCTGGGGTCATGCATTTGATTTCAGTCAGGAGCCTTTTAGCCACAGGAAGCAGTAACATGGGAAGAAAGGCCTAGGTAGACTAGTTCACACTAATAAATTTGCAATTGGCCAGCTGGTTTAGAACAAGTAGAGAACCCTAATCAATTAAAACTCCTGATATACTGTTCCAGCTGAAAATTCCAGGAGGATTTCTTTGTGATTTCTGACCTCTGGAAGGTGGATAGGGGAGAAAACAGGGGAGGAAAGTCCCATGGAATTCTCATCTCTCTTTTTTATCCCTGTCCTGGTGGATGGTAAAAGAGTTGGGTAAAAGAGCTATATTTTCCATTTATGAATGCCACTCTCTAGGAGTACTGACTTTCCATCCCCCCTCACCTAGCCCAGTGGCTGGCATAGAGTAGGTACTTGATGGATACTGTTGATGATTGACAGTTTATAATGCCATGTTTGCATAGAGTATGCAGTTTGGTCAGAGCAGCCAGGTGGCACAGTGGATAGAGTGCCCAGCCTAGAGCCAGGAAGGCTCATTTTCTTGTGTTCAAATCTAGCCCCAGACACCTACTAACTGTGGGACGTTGGACCAGTCATTTAATCCTGTTCACCTCAGTTTCCTCATCTGTAAAATGAGCTGGAAAAAGAAATGGCAAACCACTCCATTATCTTTGCCAAGAAAACCCCAAATGGGGTCACAAAGAATTAGGTACAACTGAAACTACCGAATAACAAGAAAAGCTAACAGTTTGGTCACAGGGAAACAGTACTTTTGAGAGCTGTGCGGTGTGTTTTTGTGTGACAGTGCATGATTTCTGTACTTAAAAGGTATGGCCTCTATTTCACAACTATACAAGCTCAGCATAGTTTCATGGAAGTTTCATGGTGCTATGGAAAGAGGACTGGATTGAGAATCACAAGACCTGGTTCATGTCCTGAATTTTCACCACTACCTGTGTGACTTTGGGCCTCTCTTTGAGTTCTCCGGGCCTCAGTTTCCTCAACTGTGATTGGGATGATCCCAATTTCTTGAGACAGGGTTGACCTTATGTGCGGGTAGAGTAGACCCACAAGAGCCAAGAATTCAGAGAGGGGTAAGATAGCCATCTTCAAACATCTGAAGAGCTTTTAAGTATAAGGGAGATCGAATGTATTCTGGGAAAGTCTAGAGAGCAGGACTAGAGCCAGTGAATGCCAATTATAGGGAAGATGATATAAAGTAGAACATGCTTAAAAAGTAAAAGTATTTCACAATAGAATGAGCTGCTTCATTAGGGATTGATTTCCCTTTCATTGAAGGTATGCAAACAGAAGCTAAAGAATGACTTGTTAGGAAGGTTGTCAAGGTGATTCACATAGTAGGTGAGGTGTTGCAGTAGATCATACCTAAGATACTTTCCAAGTATGATTCAATATAATGTGATTCCAGGTAAAAACATCTCTAACCAAGTAATGTTTCTCCCACTCATCTGCCACTCATCTAAGGACTATGAAATTTCCAGTTTTAAAGGAGGGAGAGAGAGGGGAGAGGTCAGGAGAATGTAGGTGAGGAGCTTTGATAGGGAGATGATGGTGCTCCATAGCAATGAGGGACTGGGCAGCCAGGGGCCATCATAAGGGCACCAGATGACTAGTGATGGGGTGGTGGGCAGCAAAAAAAAGAGAAGAGATTGCTGGAAGAGAAATGAAAAGCTAAAAATGTGCCTACTTCACAGTTTTGCCAAGGGCTAGCCAGTTTTAGAGGGCATGACTCATGCTATCCTGCCTTCTTTGGATAAATATCCGAAGTGACCAGGAACAGATTGGTTACTACAATTTATATAGCTAGATCTTTATGGAAAATATAGTTAACCTCAAAAATATCATTAAATGAATTACATATTTTGAGAGTCATTTTTATTTTGTGTTCGCTACAGTGTCACACATTGAAATATGGGAATTTGTGGCAAATACATGCATTTTCATTGGTAGTGTATTTAAAACCTCTTCTAGATGAATACTTGATAATTAAGTGATTGACGTGTTCTTCCACTTGGCAATCACGCATGCCAGCAAATTATCCTGTCTCACAGGCGATACTTTGGATA
Source organism: Trichosurus vulpecula (assembly GCF_011100635.1). Taxonomy (NCBI): domain Eukaryota; kingdom Metazoa; phylum Chordata; class Mammalia; order Diprotodontia; family Phalangeridae; genus Trichosurus; species Trichosurus vulpecula. The sequence goes on from NC_050576.1 coordinate 134,145,968, forward strand.
AATTTTGAAATTTCCACTGGCAATTTTTTTTCTCTAGGATTGTAGAAGACTAAATAATACTTTGTTTTGCCACAAGTTGAGTATTCATTCACACTGTTTCATGGTTGTGTTCTTTGTTGCCTGTGCAATAGTGCCAGGATTCTGATGAACTAGGAAAATTATACGCTAAACTTAAATTCTAAGATTTGAAGATTGAGTGTTTTATATGTGTTCAGGTGATTTTTCATTCACATTGTTTAGCTGAGTTGTCAATGTGAAAGAAAGTGCTTCTATGAAAGAAAGGAAGGAAGGAAGAATCGAAGGAAGAAAAGAAAGAAGAAATAGAGGAAGAGAAGAAACAAAGGGAGGAAGAAAAAGAAAAGGAAGAAAGGATAGAAAAAAGGAAAGAAGAAATAGAGGAAGGGAGGAAGAAAAGAAAGGAAGGAAGAACAAAGAAAGGAAAGAAGAAAAGTAAAAAAAGGAAAAGAAACAAAGGAAAGGGATGGTGGATAATAAATAAATAAATTTTAAAAGTTCTCTTCCTTAAGTCATAAAGCCCAGTGTCAACCTGGTATAGTAGCTAGAGGACCTGCCTCCAGGTCAGAAAGACCTGAGTTCATATTCTGTCTTTGACAAATGCTAGTTTTGTGATTGTGGGCAGGTCATTTAATCCCTCGGTTTCCCAAGCCAGTCTCTGACTTTCCATTTCATATAGATGAAATCATAGGAACAGACCCCACCCTCCCACCCTACTTCCTTCTCACCTCGTCCCGAAAAGAGAGAGAGAGAAAGAAAAATTGTTGGAGAATTAGATTGAGTCCTAGCACTACAACTTCTTATTGGAAGTCCATGGACTTTTTAACCTCTATGAATTGCCATTTCCACATCTTGAAAGTAGAGATACTAATAGCTGCATTACCCTATAGGAAATTGCAGGAAAAATACTTGGTAAACTCTTATGTAAATGTGAATTATCACCATCATAATTATTACCTTTCTCAAAAGATAGCTCTCCTCTCCCAACCCTCCACATATAAAGTCTAACAGAAAATAAGCAATATACAAGGGAAATGACCTATGAACTTTAACTTAAAGAAAAAAGATAACCCACAAGAATGGGCATCATACACGCTATATCGTCTTACTACATATCACTGTCCTTTGTTGGCAAAGATAGTGCTGCTAATATAGCTTGCTACTTAGGTCTTTGGGACGTCTGGCAAAGCTCTTGTTTGATCTTTGGGTGTCCAGTATATCATCCCTTAATAAAACTCTCGTTTGATCTATAACTGTGGCTGCAATCCAAAAGGCTTTTGACTGGCTGTAGCTCAGCCTCCTTGTCCTTGGCTTCACGCCTTTGCCCTGAAAGGAGCAGCCGGTTCCAGATTGCAGCATACCAGGCTTTTACTGTCATCCAGCTGGTCACAGCTGGGACATATCATTTGGAACTGTTGCTTTCCCATATTCTGACAACATTTCTTCCTGCAAGCTTGACTTGTGGTTGCCCCCTTTAGTGTGCGATATATCTAGGAGGAGGTGTGTGCCTACCAGAATTGACTGAGGTGGGGCGAGGTTGACATCATCAGACCTGTGCTGTAGGAAAATCAGAAAGGGCTACCTGTCTTTAGGGTACAGTGGCAAAGAAGAGGGTAATTCATATTTTTTCAAGTAATACTTGATTTTCCCCAGTTACATGTAAAGACAATTTTTAATGTCCATTAAAAAAAAAGATTTGAGTTCCAAATTTTCTCATTCTCTCCCTCCCTTACCACCTCCCTCCCTGAGACAGGAAGCAATTTTATATAGGTTACACATGTTCAACCGTGCAAAACATAGCTAATTTATCTTTATTGTCATTTCCACTGATATAACTATATCCTTTTCTCTCACATTGAATGATTTGACAAGGTCAAGAACTTTGGTGGTGAGAACTTTGAGTTTTTTTGAGTCTTTAGTAGCTGTTACTTCTAAAGGGGTATTGCCAAGTAATTGCTGGTCTCAAGTCCCCTGGATGACAGTTCCAGGGATAAGGCTGGAAGCCTATTGGAGAGGAGGTCCTTGCCATCCTCTACAGCAGGGGTGAGGAACCTGTGGCCTCGAGGCCACATGTGGCCTGCTGAGTCCTTGGTTGCAGCCTTTTGACCAAGTCCAAGTTTTATAGAACAAATCCTTTTATTAAGGGGATTTGTTCTATGAAGTTTGGATTCAGTCAAAGGGCCACACTTGAGGACCTAGAGGGCCACATGTGGTCTTGAGGCCACAGGCTCCCCTTGCCTGCCCTACAGTATCATGCTGCACCTTCTTTCATGCCTCACAGCAAATTGAGGCAGAAAAACACTTTGCTCCTTACTTCCGCTTCCATACCTTCCTTCTGTGGCTCTTATGCAGTAACTGCTCCTTTAAAATTCCTCCATCTGTCTCCATCACCTGATCTAGATCCTAGCTTCAGTTATTTACTGGGTCAGTTATCCCCATGCCACTCCCTTTTTTCCTATTTCCTTAAGGAAGTGAGCATCTTTGTCAGTGTTCCACTCTTCCTCATGCCCTGAATTCGTACTTGTGGACTTCAAGATACATGTTGATATCCCTTCAAATGCTCGGGCCTTCCTCTTCAGCATTCTACTTGACTCCCATTCCACCTCAACCATACCCAAGAGTGTCAGGCCATACCATCCACAGGTGCTTCGACCACCATGATCCAGAACTCAGAAATTCCTTTATGTGATCATGCCCTCCTGCAATTCTGTTGGCCCCTATCCTTCTTCCTTCATCAACCTCTTCCTTACTCTCATCATAACATCTAGTCACTCCATACCTGCTTTCTTTCTTGTATTGAATTTATGGTCTTGGAGTATTTCTTTCCTAGGCCATTGCCTCTCTATAGCTCTGGTTCTGCTTCCTTTCTGTTTCAGTTTTGATCTCATAGTCATTCAGTTCAACAATGCAGTGATTGCTTTCTACTCTTGAGACCTCTGCCCCCTTGTCTTATTTCTGCTCTGCTTTGCCAAACCCAAATCCTTGGCTCTTACCATATGGCTTCTCTGCTCTAAAATAATTGCTGCTACAGGTTTGTTATCTAAACTCCATTAAGCCCTTGCCATTGTATAATGGTGATTTCTTCTATTCTTCCCTAATTGACTTTCTATTACACTCTTCGAAATGGCTGTTCTCAACCTTTGATTCACTCTTTAAGCCTTTTATACCATCCAGATCCCTTTCCTTTCAGCAGAGGCTCAGGCTTCCTCTTTTACCAACTAAAATCACCATCTGTAATCTACAATCACCCTCTTCTTCATACCATCCCACCATTCCAAAACCCTTCAACATCATCATCCATTCTCTCCTCCTTTGATCCAGTCCCTGATGATGAGGTGTGGCCCTCTACTTGTTCCCTTGACCCTATTTCTAAAGGGTTCTTGGCTCTTGGGTTTTCTGAAATAACTGGCTGCTCTTTACTTTTTCAGTCATCTTACATACTTTGCCTCCTTCTCCGTATTCCATTATCTAAGGACACTCTCGAATAACATTCTCTGATTCTGCCTTTTCACTGGCTCTCCCTTCTCACCCTTCACCTCCTGGCTTGGTAGACCCTGTGAGAGCTTGTGCTGCGAACCAAGGCTCATGTTATGTCTCTGGAGGATCCCACACATAGCAGACATTAAGTAAATGTGCTAGTATCCTGTTAGTTTGCCAGGATCCCTATTGGCAGTTGGTTAAATTATTCCTAAGGAATGAAATCTAGTTGTCATTAAGACTTGAGAGCCAGCATTTCTTTCATAATTAGTGAAAAACGAGCTGCTAGGTACATTTTTGTCCTAGGGCTCCTTGCCAGATCTGACTCTTCTTTAGATGCAATCTGGGAAGAGGACAGATGGTGAGTTCCACTTCTTTGCTTCCAGGAACACAATCATCTTTTTTATTGGCTAAAATTCACCTACAAATTTTTTATTGTTTTCCCTAATATGTGAAGAATATGCAGGAAAATAAAAAAGTTGTTTTACTATGTAATGGACTTTCACTTGTTCTTTAGAGGGGTAGATTTTTTCTCATTTTGATTAGTTAATTTCCTGACCACCTCCTCCACTTTACCCATCCATTTCAGAATCTAGAACAACTGAACTTGATTGGCTTCAATTTGCCTGACTTGCATCCTTTGTGGAGCTCATGTGTTGCCATTTAGGTTAATTAGTATGCAAGTGTTTCAGTTGTGGGGGAGTGTGAAGCAATGTTCAAGCTCCAAGTAACCTTGGGCTCCCCAAGGAATCCAAGTAGAGGGAGAATCTCATTTCTTATTAATGTAATGCAAGGTGACAGAGAGAATTACAACTATGAAATTACAAATTATAAATTGAAAATTAGGCCTGGAGGCAGGGACTCATCTGAGTTCTCCCCAAACCCCACCAAATACCTTTAAATAATGACTCTAAACAAATTCTAGAGTGGCAGAACCCACAAAAAGACAGAGTGAAACAGTTTTCTACCCCAAGACAACTTAGAAGGCTGGCAGGAAAGGTCTGTTGCACCAGGGTGAGAAAAGAGTACAATCCAGTGCCAGTGGGCCTTGGCAAACCAGGAACAGGCCTTGGGGCAACTGAATCAGTGGCAGCAAAGTTGGTTTCCAGACCTCTCAGCCCACAGACAGAAAGGGCATTGGACAATGAGTCAGAAGGAAATTTACAGGGGACCCTGTGCTGGCACCAGGGGCAGGGGCAGAACTTTGTTGCATTGCCTATACTTGGATCTGGGTCCAGTTCTGTGTCTCTTTCCCAGGGCAAGAAGGAGCACTAGCACAGCAGAGCTTGCAGCCACAAGGGAGCAGGGACTCTGGTCACAGTTCCAAGGTTGAAAAGAGTGCTTGTGGTCTCTCATAAACCAGTACAGGAGAGTAGTAAATACATATCTCCCTAAATCACACCACCTTGGAAGAGCCAAAAATGTATAGGTCCCCAGAATTACCTCTGAAAATAGCTGCACAAAAAACCTGAAGCTTAGCATAGTGCCCCCTCCACTTGGGAAACAGAGCCCCACTTTAGCATAGAGTTAAAAGTCAAGAAATATACTGAAAATGAGCAAACAACAGAAAAAATTCTGACCGTAGAAAGCTACTATGGTGAAAAGGAACATCAAAGCACACACTCAGAAGATGACAACAAAGTCAAAATTCCTGCATCCAAAGCCTCAAAGAAAAATATGAATTGGTCTCAGGTCATGGAAGAGCTCAGAAAGGGTTTTAAAAATTAAATAAGAGAGGTAGAGGAAAAATTGGGAAGAGAAATGAGAGTGATGCAAGCAAATCATAAAAAGAGTCAACAGCTTGGTAAAGGAGGCACAAAAAATACTGAAGAAAATAACACCTTAAAAAACAGGACAGGCCAAATGGTAAAAGAGGCACAAAAATCCAATGAAGAAAAGAATGCCTTGAAAACCAGAATTGACCAAATGAAAAAAGAGGCACAAAAATTCACTGAAGAGAACTCCTGAAGGAGTTGAATTGGCTAAATGGAAAAGGAGATACAAAAGCTCACTGAAGAAAATAATTACTTAAAAGTTAGAATTGGGCAAGCGGAAGCTAATGACTTTATGAGACATCAATAAATAATCAAAGTCAAAAGAAGAAAAAAAGAAGAAAATGTGAAATATCTCATTGGAAAAACAACTGACCTGGAAAATAGATTCAGGAGAGATAGTTTAAGAATTATTGGACTACCTGAAGGTCATGATCAAAAAAAGAGCCTAAACATCATCTTTCAAGACTTTATCAAGGAAAACTGCCTTGATGTTCTAGAACCAGATGGTAAAATAGAAATTGAAAGAATCCACTGAATACCTCCTGAAAAGGATCCCAAAATGAAAACTGCCAGGAATATAATAGCCAAATTCCAGAGCTCCCAGGTCAAGGAGAAAATATTGCAAGTAGCCACAAAGAAACAATTCAAATATTGTGGAGCTACAGTTAGGATAACACAAAATTTAGCAGCTTTTACATTAAAGAACTGGAGGGGGCATAGAATATGATATTCCAGAGGGCAAAACAGCTAGGATTACAACCAAGAATCACTACCCAAAAAAATTGAGTATAATCCTTCAGGGGAAAAAATGGATATTCAGTGAAATAGAGGGCTTTCAAGCATTCTTGATGAAAAGACCAAAGCTGAATAGAAAATTTGACTTTCGAATGTAAGATGCAAAAGAAGCATAAAAAGGTAAACAGGAAAGAGAAATCATAAGGGATTTGATAATGTTAAACTGTTTATATTCCTACATGGAAAATTATATTTATAATTCCTAAAAACTTTCTCATTATTAGGGGAATTGGAAATACTATACATAGACAGGAGGAACAGGTGTGAGTTGAATGTGATTGTATGATTATCTAAAAATATAAAATTAAGGGATGAGAAAGAAGAATGCACTGGGAGAAGGGGAAAGGGAGAGGTAGAATGGGATTAATTATTTGACATAGAAGAGGCCTGAAAGAGATTTTACAATGGAGGGGAAAATGGAGGAAGTGGTGAAGGGAGAACATGAACCTTACTCTCAAAAGAATTGGCTCAAAGAGTGAATAATATACATACTCAGTTGAGTGTAGAAATCTATCGTACCATACAGGAAAATGGGAAGGGAAGGTGATAAAAGAAGGTGGGATGAGGAGCTGACAGAAGGGAAGGCAATTTGGGGGAGGTAAAAGTCAGAAGCAAAACACTTTTGAGAATGAGCAGGGTAAAAGGAGAGAAAAAGAATAGGATAAACATGGGATAAATAGGATGGAGAGAAATACATAATTTGTACTCATTACTGTGGAAAAAAATTTTTACAGTGAGTTTCTCTGATAAAGACTTCATTTCTCAAACATATAGAAAACCGAGTCAAAAATATAGAAATAAGAGCTATTCCTCAATTGATAAATGGTCAAAGGATATGAACAGACAGTTTTCAGACAAAGTAATCAAAGCTATCTATAATCATATGAAAAAAATGCCCTAAATCACTATTAATGAGAGAAATGCAAATTAAAAGAATTCTGAGCTACTAACTCACACCTATCATATTGGCTAAAATCACAGAAAAGGAAAATGAAAAATGTTAGAGGGGATGTGGGTAAATTGAAACACTAATATACTATTGATAAAGTTGTATACTGATTCAACATTTTGGAGAGTAGTTTGGAACTGTGCCCAAAGGGATATAAAATCATGCATACCCTTTGACCAAGCAACATCACTACTAGGTCTGTATCCCAAAGAGATAAAAAACAAAAGAAAAAGAACCTATGTGTACAAAAATATTTATGGCTGCTCTTTTAGTGGTGGCAAAGAATTGGAAACTGAGGGGATGTCCATCAGTTGGGGAATGGCCCAACAAGTTGTATATGATTGTGATGGAATACTCTTGTGCTTTAAGAAATGATGAGCAGGATACTCTCCAAAAAAACATGGAAGAACTTACATGAACTGATGCAAAGTGAAATGAACAGAACCAGGAGAACATTATATATAGTAACAGCAATAATGTATGAATGATGATCTACTATGAATGACTTAGGTATTCTCAGCAATACAGTGATTCAAGACAATTCTGTAGGACATATGACGAAAGGTCCTGTCCAATTCCAGAGAAAGAATTGGTAGAGCCTAAATGCAGATCAAAGACAGTTTTTCTTTATTTTTTTCTTGGGGTTTTTTTTTTTGGTCTATGTTTTCTTTCACAGAATAACTTACATGGAAATGTGTTTTGTGCGACCACACATGTATAACCTGTGTCAAATTGTTTGCCTTCTCAATGAGAGGAGGAGGAGAGGAAGGGAGAGAATTTGGAACTCAAAATTTGAAAAAAAAAAAGTTAAAATTATTTTTGTAATTTAAAAAAATATTAAATAAGATTTAAAAGAAATAGTAAAAAAAGAAAAGAAAATTAGGCCTTATCAATTGGAGAAGAGAATGATGGTAAGTAATCTTTTGAGCCACCACCATGGAATGCCTCCTATCTGTCAATTACAGGCCAGAATTTGGATGTCCAAGGTAAATTTTCACTGACTTCAATATGCGGACTAATGCACTTTTCTGAAGGTGTAATAGAGGCTCTTTTTAAAAAGAATATCAAGCTGAAAAGCAGTTAACTATTGCTGGGGAACTAGGTCTGACAAGAATGTACTATTAGCTTTTAGATGAGCTGGTAGATTATTTAATGTGATTTATCTGGATGGACTGGGATGTATTCTGTGTTTAGAAAATGAAAGTATTGTAACCCTTATTAGAGCCTTGCTGTGTTTTGTTCTTCCAATTTGCACTAATAAGCATGTACCCCTTAAATTATAGTGGGTACATTTAACAACCGGGAAGCTTTCTGTCTTCATCTCTACTTAGCGTATATTATTCCTTCAAATAAAGCCTGGTAGATCAGAGGTTTATGGCTCCGTTTAAGATAGGTGATTGTGATGTGTGCCACCAAATCACTGCCTTTCTAAACAACTCTACAAGTTGCCTTATAAGGTACACCCTTGGAAAGTGTAACATAGTCACTGACTTTGGAATCAGAAACTATTGAATTCAAGTTCAACCTTTGATACGTAGTGGTTGTGGACCCTGTTCACGTCCCTTGTGAACATCTCAGTGACCTAGTCAATGCTCTAAAATTACATACAGGTTACTAATCTGTGTTATTATTGGAGAGAGTTCTCCAAACTTATAAATTACAGATGTAGATTGTACTGCCCATCCCCCCCGCCACAATAGCAACGACAACACCAAGGCATCAAAAAGTTTTCAGCTCTGTGAATGAAAGGTTGTTGGGTGGTGTTTTCCATTGTTTTAAATTTTAATGCATTTTGCTCCTCTCTAAAGATTTGTCTTTGAATCACTGAATGTAGTCCAAATTGCATGGTAATAAGAGTATGGCTGTTATTGCTATGTGCACTCCAGCTCCTCTTATGTCACTGAATTGTGCAGAGATCACCAGGCTCTCCATTCTACATCTAAGGAAGAGTCTCACCAGCTGGAAACCAGCTGTATGTGGGAATTGAGTTGGGGAGGGACAGACAGATACGTGACCTACTTGAAACATTTACTAAGTTGAACTTGGCTTGCGAGTTAGGATTTGAAACCTGGCCTTGGCACTATCTAGCTGTCTGACCTTTGACAGGTCATGTATCTTCCTTTGATTAACTGATTTTCTTTTCCATGTCACTACCATCCTTCCAGTCACCCAGGTTTACAATGTTGGAATCACCATCCACTTTGTGCTCTCCTTTACCTGCTATTAGTTGCTAAGTCTTATCCATTCTGCTTCCACATCTCTCCCATCTGTCGCCTTTTTTCCTCTTGCCTTGCTGAAATCTAGTTAGGAGGAGGAGTGGATTTCATGGGAAAATATGTGTTCTGTTTCAGAAGTATTGAGTTTGAGATGTTTAAAGGACAGCCAGGTGGAGCTCTCCAACAGTCAGTAAATAGGTACTGGAACTCAGAGAGATAGGAGGTACTGTAAGAAAGCCATTTAAACAGAAGACACCACCATCATCATCATGACTGAGTACCCATGAAATACTTGTACTTTGTCTCCCTATTAGATTAGAAGCTCCTTGAGGGATAGGGACTGTCTTTTGCTTCTTTTTGTATCCCCAGTGCTTAGCATAGTGCCTGGCACATAGTAGGCACTTAATAAATCTTGACTGACTGACTGCCAGACAGCTCCTGCTCTGTAAGACCTTAATCCAAGAGTGCAGGGGTACTGGTAGGAGTATCAAGGCTATACCGACAGCTGAGCAGACATGGAACAAATATTTAAGTTAAATAGCGTATTTGCCTTTTGTACAAGGAGAAGGATTAAGTGCCTTATGTTATGATGAGTGAAAAGGGAGTTCCTAGCATTATCTGCATGCTTAGACAGGGTAGGCCATCTCCCAATAAGAAAGGTTTCCGTCATTGTGGACTGGAACATGTGACTCAGGTCTGGAGAAATCTTTGTGAAATAAATGTACACTTACCAAATCTGCCCCTTTCCTTGGTCACCTGAAGGAACTGCCAATGTAGGGTTCAATGGATGAACCCTATGGGCTCACCTTTGGTCAGTGGCAATTATTCAGCATGCAAAAGACTCTTTAATCAGTGACAGTTGGGTGGCATTACCGATAGAGTACTAGGCTTGGAGTCAGGAAGACCCAAGTTCAAATCCTACCTTTTTAGAAGCAATGAATTGATTTGATTACTGCTCCCAGAGGAAGAAGTAGACAAAGGAAGTAGAAGGGCCATGCACACTGTGTTAGGGCAGGAAAGTAGTACGTTTGGATGGCTTGGGTCAGAGGGAGTTCTCACCAAACAGCAGAGTGTCAGGGCAGGAGTGGAGGTCCTGTTGGGAGGATGAAGGGCCAAGAGTGGTAACCATAGGTGTCATGGAAAGAGGGTGGTTTTGCTTTGTTTTGCTTTGCTCTTTTTACTTTCCTGCAGTTACCCTGTGACTCCACTCACCATCCCTGTGATTGCATCCTTTCCTGGCTATTTGAGTTGTACACCTCTCTTACAATGTAAGCTCCTTGAGGCTAGGGACCATTGCTCTTTTATATTTGTATCTCCAGCACTTCATTTAGCACAGTACTTGACACATAGTTAAGCACATTCATTTATTCATATAACCGTGTCCCATGATAAAGTTCAAAAACGCCATTATAATTTTATATGATAGTATGGCCATTATGGCATAATTCCTAGCAACTGACTACCCAGCGTAATGCCATTATTATGTAAGATACATTTTCATAGAATTATGTATAACATGCACAATCTAGCTCTGATCTTCTTTTTAGCATTTCTTTTATGGGGTGCTTCTCTCCATGTATAGTAAGGATAAAACAGCCAAACTTTTTGTTGTTCTTCAGAGAAGACACTCTCCTACCTCTGTGTCTTTGTCCAGGCTGTATCTTTCCTCACCCCTTCTTCCATGCCTAAAATTCATTCCCTCTTGCCCACCACCCCTTAGAATCCTCCAAGGCATATCTTAAGTACCACCTTCTTCAGGATGTCTTTCCTTTTCCTTCCATCTGCTTGTGCCTCCCAGTTCCAATGGCCTTGTGTTTCTTTTGTATATATTTTTTACATGTTATAGTCTTGATAAAATACAAACTCGCTGGTGGCAGAGATAGAGTCATTTTTATTTTCGAATCCTCATTTCCAAACACAAGTGCCTAGAACGTTGTAGGTGCTGAACGAATGCTTGTTGATTGATCCATCAGGCAGGATATGTCTCTGTCTCTGTCTCTGTCTATCTCCCTCTCTCTTTTTATTTACTGGTTCTATTCATAAAATTTGGTGACAGATTGGTTATTGCCAACTTAGGCCCCAAGAGATAGGTGACAACTTTGACTTAAAAAAAAATCAAATACATAAAAACATGATTCATAGTGATCACTACCTTGAAAAATCTATTCATTTTAATGAGCAAATGCTTCCTTTCAGCTCCCATTCTCACTTCTGTTTCTTTCTCAGATTCACACACCCCTCTTGTAAAGTGACAGTATTTCTATTTAGTTATCTGAGTGTTCTGCTTGTACGTCCTCTTTCGAGGAGCACCTGAATTAATAAGCCTCAAGTAAAGAAACTTAATCGATTGTCGTTTTTCTGCAGCTATTTGTATTGCATTTGTCTAATTAAATACAAGCTGAACACAGTCAATGTTGGCCCTGTTGCCTTTTTTTTTGCCAAATCTTGTTTGGTTTCCAGTGACAGTAGACTGAAGATCCAGTTGTCTTTATTTCCAAGTTCAGAGTGATACAGATGGATGAAGATTAGAGTTGCCATGTAGTGAATATGCATAAGCCTATAAAGCAGAAGAATAAATTGGTTAAAAGGCAGTCAAATTCCATTCAGTCCCATGAATGTTTAGCAGTGTTATGAAGACATGAGCATATTGTCATACTTCAATGAGCTCTAGCCTCACTACTTGGTATCCTTAATTATTTTCAAGGTCATTTCTTTTTCAGAAACCAAGCCAAGCTGGGAAATGTCAAGCAGTCTGTAAGTGTAGAACAGGTTCCTAGTTCTCATTGTCATTTTATCTTTCCATAAAATACTGTTTTTTCTCTCCTGACTGTACCCAGTTAGAAAGCTTAAAAGTCAGAATACTTTGTAATTTTAGAAATATTACATCCATTATCTGTCCTCTAACCAGAAGTCTTCCAAAGATCTTTTGAAAGTAGAAAGAATTATCAAAATAATGACAGTCTGAGAACATGGATTTTTAAAGCTTCACGGTAATAATACCGATGAGTGTGATTAACTATGCAATAGGTAGCTAAAAATAAGATAAATATAATTGAGGCATAGAGTACGAGTAATTACATGCCCAGCTCCTGGGCCATTTAGTAGAGATTCTGAATGAGCCCTTTAGATTCCACCATTTTAGCTGAGGAGCTCTATTCCTTGCATATCTGAAATCACAATGACCATAGCCATCTTCCAGCTGGGTTTGTAATTTGATTACCTAGGTCAAACCACAAGATCATGGGATAGTAGAGAAGCAGGAATACAATGTAGGTCAAATTCTTATTTCTTTAAGTTCTTTTGAAAGGCAGCATGATATCTTGAGGCAGGAAGGCCTAAGTTCAAGTCTTCCCTTCAACACATGTATATATTCCTGAATATATATGTCACTATACAAGTCACTTAGCTTCTGGACAACATTCAGAGAATATGTTACAGAAGCGTTAAGATGATATTGCAAGTTGAGAGGGAAAGTAAATAAATCACATTACCGCTAACGGCACTGTTCCATTTTCACATCCCTTTGTGAGAAATTAATATTTCTCTCTTTAATAACTAATTATTGTATTAGAACCAAGGTTTTTGCCCTTTTCTACTTCCTTATCCAGAAACCAACCAGTGTGGGAAATCTGTCTTAAAGATTCATCCAGGTCAAGATCTAATTGGATAGTAAAAGAAATTCTAAGTTTGGGCAAATGGATGTATTCCTGCTCATTGTGTTTGCTCAGAAAGGCCTGGGGAAAATGTTGATTCTCCCTATTATCAAGACAGGTAATATGAAATTGATGACTCTTTGATCAAGATTTGAGTGACCTAAGTCACATACCACAAGATAGCCTACCTCCCATTGTGTTAACCAATCAGAGTTGAGTAGGCACCCTTTGGGAACCTCTCCTCTTTGAAGGGCATATAAACTGTGGCCCCACCACCATTAGGGGTCTTTGGTTTAAGAGAGATGGCCAAATGACCATCCTTTTGTTAGTAACTTGCTGGCCTTATTAATAAAATGATAAAATTTCCCAGAAACTGTCTGTCAAACCTTTTTAATTGTCACAACTTGCTGATTTTTAGGGATATTTTAGGGATTGTAGTATTTCTTAACTAGGCATTTCATATGCCAGCAAAGAAATTTTATCTTACCTTTAGGACTATCTGCCAAGTCTTGGCACTTTAGATAAGTGCCCGTTTCTTATAGTGGACCACACAGCCTGGCATTGTGAAGGTTGTATAGATAACACAAAGAACAAATGTTGATCTTTATAGTTAATAAATATAAAATCAGCTGTTAACTTAGAAACAAGATTAGATTAGCCATGCCATTGAAGTATTGAGAATAAACCAAATGAGCAAATGTATAAAAATAATGTTAAGTCTCTGCCCTCAAACTTTGATCTCATTAACTTAATTCACTACATTTGATTACCTTGAATTTCTGTCACTACAGTCCAGTCTCTGATTAGAACTCTGGATAATATTCTTGGCAGAATGTTACTAGGGTGAATGGAAAGGTCACTTAGAATGAGAGGACCCGGATTCATGCCTTACTGAGCGCTGCTTCTTAATAACTGGGTGACGTTCAATAAGTCACTAACCTTTCTGAACCTCAGTTTCATAGATTATGAATTTGCAACTCAGAAAGGACCTCAGAGGTCATCTAGCTCAACCATCTCATTTTACAGGTGAAGGAGCTAAGAGACCGGAGAGGTGGCCCGAGGTCATAGAGGTTCTCTGACTCCCAGTTCAGTGTCATTTCATGGCACCACCCTCATCTATAAAGTGTAGCTAATGATACTTATGTTCACTGCTGCTTCACAGGATGGAGGTGAGGGAACTTCATCAACTTTCTTGAGTTGAGTTGTTGAATTAGGTAAAGGCAGATTAGTTTCAGTAGTCAAAGGTTTTACCCTCTGTGTAAAATTACTCTACGGCCTATTCGATGTGCTCCAGAATATCCTCTTCCAGATTATGCCAGATTTTTCTCATGTTCCTGATCAGTTTACCATTTCTTCTCTATAGCTCCACCCAGCTGTTTTCTGCCGCTGGTGAAATGGAGAAGCATTGAAATCGGAAAATCTCTGGGCGGACAAGCCCATTCTTCTCCCCATTCAGTTGTAAGATCGATGAGGGCAATAACTATTTTTGCCTCTTACTGAATCCTCAGCCTTTAGCACAGTGCCTGGCACGTGGTAGGCTCTTAATAAATGGTGATTGACCGATTGAATTTGAAACAGATATTTTTGAGTGTTTGCTGTCTGCAAGGTACTATTCTAAGTACTTCCAGGGATCCTAAAGTTTTTTTTTTAATTTTAATTTTGCTTTTACTTCTTTTTTTTTTTAGGCTATACATGTACAATCATGTTAAATGTATTTCCACATTAGTCATGTTGTGAAGGAAGAATCAGAACAAATTTGAAAAATCATGAGAAAGAAAAAGCAAAAAAAAAAAAGTGAAAATAGTGTGCTTCAATCTACATCCAGACTCTGTAGTTCTTTCTCTGGATCTGGTTAGCATTTTCCATCAGAGTCTTTTGGAATTATCTTGGGTCATTGTATTGCTGAGAAGAGATAAGTCTATCATAGTTAAACATAGCACAAAGTTGCTGTTGTATACAGTGTTCTCCTGGTTCTGCTCCCTTCGCTCAGATGCTAAGATTATTGAGATATGATCCCTGTCTTCAAGGGATTTGTAGTTTAGTGTGAGATAAATATGGGGCAACTAGGTGGTACAGTGCATAGAGTGCCAGGCCTGGAGTCAGGAAGAGCTGAGTTCAAATTAGGCCTCACGTACTTACTAGCTGTGTGGCCCTGGGTAAGTCACTTAAGCCTGTTTGCCTCAGTTCCTCATCTTTAAAATGTGTTGGAGAAGGAAATGACAAACCACTCCACTATCTTTGCCAAAAAAACCTCAAATGGGATTATGAAGAGTTGGATACAACTGAAAGGACTGAAAAATAACAGCAAATAAGATAAATATAGCAATCACGAATCCTGATTTTTCAGGACAGTACTGATTTCAAGAAAAGAAAGCATACTTTTATTATATTTTTAGTTTTAAAATTGGTACAAAAACAAACCCCAGATCTAAGCACAGAATAAGTTCCAAGTGGCCCAGACAGATTCCAGGGAAGGTTATAAACAACTGACAGTGGTAGCTCTGTTAGTCATGTGTTTCTCTGAATTCTTTATATTTGTCTTGTCTTTTAGCATAATAATATTCGATTGCATTCGTATGACGTAATTTGCTCAACCATTCTCAGTTGATGGGCCCCTACTTTATTTCTAATTGTTTGCTATCACAAAAAATAGTGCTATGAATATTTGTAATATAGGATATGTGAAAGTACCCTTTTGAAAATTTGTGTATTTCATTTTTGTATTGCCTATATTTCCAACTGTATTCCTCCCTGAAAAACATCACCTATAAAGAACAAAAAAGGGAGGAAAAACCAGATCAGCAAAACCAACTGACATTACTGAAAAATTCCAATATCGTTGGATACTTTGTGTATGTATGATACCTATAGCCCCTAATGCCGCAAAGAGGCAGGGAGAGGTGATGTCTTCTTTTTCTTCTTTGGGGCCAACCTAGTTTATTATATAATTATCTCTTCCACAATATTATTTCCCCATCATGGTGATGGAATATGGGACCTAGACCCCAAAAATGCAACCTAGCTCCAGAACCTTTCCACACAGCCCTACCTAGACACTCAGTCCTTTCAACTGTCCTTTCCTGGTGGCTCTGACCCAGCCCCAACCTTCAATTCTCCATTCCCTCTGACCCAGCCCAGCCCTTCATTGTCTGTTATCTCTGGACCACCCCAGGCTATCTCCCACCCTTCATCCCATCTAGACCCCTTCTCTATTACCTCAGGGTCAGCCAGGTGATTAGCAGTTCCTAGGTCACATCCTTATCGTTCCACAGTCTTTCTGTATGAAAGTGTCCATCTTTCCCCCATTAAATTGCTCTGATTCTTAAAATCTGGTCCACTTGTATTGGTGTCACAAATGCACAGATTTTTGAAATCCTGCCCGCTTCTGTTGGTGACACAATAAACCTTGTCTCTGATTAAAAGAAGACTTGAGTGGTCAGATTCTTTTGAGGGAGACCTGAACCCTTTGCTCTTGCATTTCAGGGCTCATAGGACCCCTAGACTGTAAAAATGGCTTCAATATATTGCAGGTTGGCATAAGAAATTAAATGAGAATTTTTGCGAGTTTTGCAGAAGCCACAGAGGATACTCTAAGGAAGCCTAGCACGAATTTAGGGAGCCTATGACAAAATACTGAACCCAAATTTTACAATAAGGTACTGTGAAAACCCCATAAAAGAAAAAGAAAAAATTCAGACTTCTGCTTTGGTACAAAGGGAGAGTCAAAACATTTTGGGGCCATGCCCCCCCCCACCCCAGGTATGGAAGAGATAACTGTGATTTCTCAGCATTCAGTTCAGTTGTTCCTCACAGTCACAATGATAGAATCACTGAGTATATTGCTTTCCCATTTTGGTTTACTTTTCTTTGTACCAATTAATACAGTTTAATTGTGCTTCTCTTATTCGTCATAGTCATCATTTCTTACAACACAGTAATATTCCATTACATTTGTATACCACAGTTTCTTTAGCCATACCTCGATTGATAGACATCAACTTTGTATTCAGTTCTTTATTATTAAGAAGTGCTTCTAGCTCTATTTTGGTGTATACAGAGCCATAAATCCAATGGTATGAACACTTTAGTCACTTTCTTAGCATAATTTCAAATGGCTTTATAGAATGAATGGACCAACTTGATCAGTAATGTAGTAGTGTGCCCACCCTTCTATAACCCTACCAGCATTGACTGCTCCTGTCTTTTATCATCTTTGTCAATTTGCTAGGTATGTGATGAGATCTCAGAATGGTTTTGATCTTGTAATTCATGACTTTTTGCATGCTTTCCTGTGGTGAATGATTAGTAACTGTTCTTCTGAGGACTGATTGCTTGTATTCTTTGACTACTTACCTGTTGGGAAGAGAGTGCCCTTTAAATGATATTTTTCCAAAGGAATTTCTTTTGCCAGACTATATATTTTGATTTTTGGTTTGGAAATCATAGATACCCATGAGATAAGACATGTACTTAAAAAACTTGAATACTGGCATAACATCAAAGCTGGAATGGAACTTAGCAACCCTCTTGTTTTACAGAAGAGGGAACTGAAGGCTTTGGGAAGTTAAGTGACTTGCCTGAGGTCATGTACCTAGTAAGTGGCAGAGCTCAGATTTGTAGCCAAGTCTCCTAATTCCCTGTCCAATACTGCAGGCAGGACATCGTGCTGTCTTTCATAGTTATGTGTATATAGATACATATATGTGTGTGTGTATGTGTGTGTGTATGTGTGTGTATGTGTATTCATAACTATAATTTAAATTGTAAACCATCCTTTAACATTTAAAGCAAATTTGGCTTTTGTGACACTAAGAGTAATGACCCCATTATTGGAATCATATCCTTTGAAGCATAATTCTAGCATAAGGTTTTGGGGTAAATCCTTTGAGATTCTTGTAGTGGAATTTAACCTGCATTTCAGTGTCTTAGGTTAAAAACTGTTAGTTTGGGAACTTATTTTTTTAACACCAAAGATTTGTTGAGAATGTGAGATCAAGGCATAAAATGTCTCTGCAGATCATAGATTTTAGAGCTAGAAGGGATCTTAGATGCCCTCAAGTCTAACTCCCTTATTTTACAGATATAGAAACTGAGGTATAGAGAGCTTTAAGTGACTTGCCCAGGGTCACACAGCACTTAGCAAACATCTGAGGTGACTTTGTCCATTTTGAAGCAGCTGCCTTTTGTGTTTTGTCTTTCCTCATTCCCTGGCCCATAGCTGGCACTTAATGAATGTTCATTGACTATTATTGACTGTAGCCTTAACCTCTAGCTGTCTCAGTTTCCTCAAATGTAAAATGGAGATCATAATAGCACTTAGCTCTCAGGGTTATTGTGAGGATCAAATGTGACAATCTTTGTAGAGTGCTTAGCCTAGAAATTACTTAATAAATGTTTGTTCCCTTATATTCTCAGTACCAACCATAGTGTATATGGTAGGCACTTAATAAAGGATTGTCAAGGCTGTAGCAGTTTTAGAATCCCTTCGTATCATACTTACGTTTATCCGTGTGGTGTCAGAGTGTTCTTTCATCTGATTGCCATGACTGTCCGTGACTAGAAAGAGCTATGGATGCTTTTCTACATTTACCCTGTTGGTTTCACTCTCAGAGCCTAAGCCACAGTACACATGCTATATTGTCATATACACAGGATTCCTGAGACTTCACTCTGTTACCCTTATGCGGCCAACCAGGTCAACAGAGCCCTCATGAGTAGGAAGACTGGTTGAATCTTGCTGCTTTACAAAAGATAGACTATACAATTAGACCAAGAGGGCCAGAGCCTTCAGGGTGGGAAGCCTCAGTCTCCCTTAAAAACCACTTTTGTTGGCTGGCATCTGCTGCCTACCCCTTACCCCCGACCTGATAATCCTGCTCTGTTCTCCTTTTTTCCCCCCATAGCCCATAGTTTGCTTCTCCCTGCCTCCCTCTGTGCATCCCCCAACCTCCCTTCATTCCTCCAATCTCATGACTTTCTTCCCTTAGTCCTCAATGCAATCAATTTATGCATACAGCTAGCTAACTAGGAAATATATTCTTTCCTATATCTGCTCTGCCTGTTACATCTTGGCCCATGGTTCCTGAGAAAGGTAATCATTTCTCTCCTTACCCACAACTATTAGAGAAATGTAAACAATTCCATAAGAGTTGAAAACCATCTCTGATGCTTATATAGATGTAGATGTGTTTCTCAGTAAATACCACCAGGTGGCGTTTGCCTGCTGAGGAACCTTCCTGGAATATTCATGCAAAGAAGGGCAGGGGATATATGGGTAAAGGGAATAAGGGACATCATACAATTGGGTGACAGGTCCCTCTTATCAAGTGGTTCCTTTACCGTTGTCTGATGTGAATGTCATGGCACTTCAGTATCCTATAGCCTTAATGCTGACCAAAAGTCCAAGGGGAGGTCAGTGGTGAGCTTCTGCATCAAAGAGGCATTCTACAAATTGCAGAGAAGGTGCTAGAGGAAATCTCTTACTGGGAGCTCCCCACACCGAGGAAATAATAGGTCTAGTTTAAAACAAACCAAGAGACAAAAACAGGCTTTATTGGGAGCAATCATTTCATGTTCATGGACCTTCCTATGTGCTGAAACTCTCTTTATTCATCTTGCCCATCTCGCCATAATAACATAACGTATCTCTGCATAGTCAGTACACAAGTATTAAGCACTTACTGTTTACAGAACACCATGCTAAGTACTTAAGCAGGTACAAAATTTAGAGTAGACCCAGTTCATGACCTCCTGGAAGTTACTGTCCAATGGGGAAATATGGCACATATACAAAAGACTTTGACTTGAGTCTTGGTCTTCATCACACACCTACAGGTTCCATCCCCAGGGAAGCAGGGGACAGTGTTAGCAGCTAACTGCCCACCAGAAGTTAGCCAATGACCTGGTCAATTGAAGAAGCAGCCTTTTGTTATAGGGCCACCTACTGTCTACTGTGTGTAAGTTACCAATGAGATATGTTCATTTATTTTGCAAACAAGTTTTGGAATAATTCTAAATGTCAGGGAACTCCAGGTAGCAAACAGAGTCACACAACTATATCAACTACTGTCTTTTACGAAATGTCAGCTCAGAAAATTTTCTTAATAGTGGAATTTGTTTTGCTAGCTCTACTAAAATTACAAAGGGAAATATAGCACCAAATTTACCTTTTTTCTTTACACAAATGCTACAAAGCTATGCTGTAAATTTTGAAATTGTCTTCTAGCATAAACCAATACAACAAGTGTTGGAAAGCAGTTATATTGTCTATGGCTGAAAAATGAGGCATTAAAAAAGTTAGCAAATGCAGGCTTCTGCCATATTATAAGGGAAATCAGCTGCTTGGCCTGCCCTGCATATTTCATGGATGAGATTCTCATCTGCTGAAGAGAAAGAGTGAGAATTTAATGTAACTTGTATAGGCAAAGTAGCTAAAGTTGGTATTGCTCCTGTGATTTCCCATAAGTTCCTGATATCAATAATGAAGAGATACCTAGGAGATTATATCTCTTTGGTTGAGCTTCCAAATAAGCAAGACTAGGAGAACAAGCCAACATAATAACTATCAGAAAAACATTTAGAAGACAATAGGCTAACAGGCAGTCTGACTCTGTATCAATTTAGTATTCTGTTGTATTAGGTCAGAGTGGGAGAAGAGTATAGGGGTGTTTTACCTTGACTTTAGAATATATTTTTTCTCTCTTTCTCTAGCTCACACAGTATATCAATGTAGTATAGTAGAAAAGGCACTGGACTCGTAATCAGAAAAACCCGGGCTTTGTCATTTACTTAAGTGACCTTAAGTAAATCACTTAAATTCTTTGAATCTAAATTCATTCATCTGTAAAGTGAGAATAGTAGGTACTACCTCATAGGGTAGTTGTCCAGAAAGTGCTTTGTCAATCTTAAAGTGCTTGATAGATGTTGTTCTTAATATTTTCTACAAAAATGGAAATAATGATACTTGTGTAATAGGGGTTTCCCTGGGGCATGGAGGATTGAATCCTGGGGGTACTAAAAAGGAAAAAATGAAAGGAAGGCTGAGCTTCAGCAGAAAAGGGAGAGATCAATGAGGGCCATTATACCTTTATGGACATGTCAGAGCAGAAGACATTCGCCGATGCTACTGGTTATATTTGCCTTTTCAAAGTCTGAGGGAAGTTCCATAAAAGGTTTACTCTTTTACCAACTTCCCTTCCCCGTGCCTACCAAGTAATATGTACTATAATATAACCTGCTCACTTCTTTTACCTAAAGATTTCCTGTGTCCTAATTTTTGCCTCAAACATAAAGATGCCAGGGGTAAGATGAAGAGAAACAAAAATTCAAATTAGGCTATAGAGACAAACATCTGTCTCTAAGTGTTAGGAATTTTCTCAAGTGGGGGCTCTGAGCTATTGCGATTGTATTAATAGCTTTTCATCTGGTACAAGCTTCATAAAATAAAGAGACCACCTGGACCTGAGGGCTATGATGTTGCCCCCAGACCAAAAAAAAGAAAAAGTGAGCTAATCGGCATAATAGTAGCTAACAATCATGTATCTCTTTAAGGTTTGCAAAGTGCTTTACATATTTTATCTTATTTGATCCTGGCAGCAACCCCATAAGATGGGTGCTGTTATTATCCATCCCCTTTTTACAGATGTGGAAACTGAAGCTGAGAGAGATTTGCCTAGTGTCACACAGCTAAGTAAGCATCTGAGGTAAGATTTTTAACTAGGGTCTTCCTAACTCCATTCACTGGGTCACCTAGCTGCCTCATTATCTGTCATGGTTGATTAAATCTAAAAAGGGGAAAAAGGATAAAGATTTAAAGGCAATGACTAGAGAAAAGATCACACCTTAAATTAAACCCTAGTGAAGAGATAGGAAAGGCCAGGGAAGGATTCACTTCTACTTCTATCCAAAAGAGATGGGGAGAATTAAGTGCTAACCAACTCTATCTTAACCCAGTCAAACCCACCAGTAGTACATTTATTTCATCTTCCCACAGAGTTGTTGTGAGGATCAAATAATTATAGGATTTTAGAGCTAGGAGAGACCAGTGCAATGTCTTCACTTTATAAAGGAAGAAACTGAAGGTCATAATGCTCAGGTGTCTTGTTTCAGGTGATGTAGAGAGTAGCGGGGAAGAGTTAAAACTGGAGCCTAGGCATCCAGATGTTATATCCAGTGGTCCTTTTGCTGTACTATCCTGATGTCTGTGAAAGTTTTGTTAAGTGAAAAGTGTTACACAAATGTAAGTTATTATTTTTATGTAAAAATATGATCTGGGACAAAGACTCTCTGCTTACTGTCTATATCACCTTGATCTGAACAAAGGGATGAATTTTTGCACCTCACCAAGTTCTATAGTCCCTTTGTTCAGATTAATATGCAATCAGGTTGACCAGTCTTTGTGAAGAGGAAAACAAAATTCAGATACTAGGTCAAAGAGACTAGAGCTATGAATTTAAAGTTGGAGCCTTTACTAGGGTGTGGCAGTCAGGGCTTTTTACTGCAGGGCATAGTGAGCAGTTGGTATCTGTGAGCCTGCTGTCCTTCCCTCAATGTGCCCTTTGCCTCACCAGACACTAATAGTTTCCCCTGACCCTTCCTCACACACATTTGCTCCCACAACTGTTGTGCCTCTCTCCCAGGGCCATGTGCTCCTGCGGAATAGCCTTTGAGAAGTCAGTGGCTCCTTTATGCCGCAACAAAGCATTTCAGGGGGGCTTTATTAACGTATTATCACCAAACTACAACCCAGGTCAGACAGACATCTGCAGCATAGGGGAGCCAATCCCTGTTTGAATCTTTATCCCTCAGCCCCAGGTGTAGTTCACTGCTCCTTTCCCCAGCCCCAGGTGAAGATCTCTGCTTTTTTCTCTTGAAATGGCATATCTTCTGGGCCTAAGAATAGCTCCCAAGGAAAACACATACACACACACTTCCCACAGGGAGATTTTATGGAGGCAGATAAGGAAAGAAAGCCATCACAGGCAAGTTGTAAGACATCCTAGAGATGTGTCCTTATACAAACACTTCACTGATAAGGTCAGTGTCCCCAACAGTAGCTTGGTGTCCCGTGCTAGCAGTAGCATCAAATTGGGTGAAAGTAGGAGGAGCAAGGAAGGAATGATTAGTGTCTCACTGGCATCAGAGGCTGCTAAATGAAGTAATTCCATTTCTGTACATCTTCTATTGGGCTGTGACTTTGCACCTGGGGTAATCTAGCTGACACCTTAGGAGCTGTCATCATCTGTTTATCTCCGTCCTTTACTTGCCATTGTGGTTTGCTCTGGGTTCATTGTTCTGGGTTTGCTTGATTTATCAATAGGACTATAGTCTTCCCAGTTCTCACATTGATTGACCCTTCACTCTTAGTCTGCCTGTTCTGGGGAGAGCCCTCTAGTTACTGAATTGCTAATTATAGAAATGGCTATGAGTTTGTAATCTAAAGAGTTCTCCCTAGCAAGGAAGAAGGTAAAAAAATGCATTAATGTGAATCATGTATGGATCAAGTAGTTTATTCCCACATAGAAAATGGAATGCTAAGCAATAAGGAATCATAAAATGATTAGAACTGAATCTAGTAACATCGCTACGGATATAATTACTTCAGCAGCTAATATCCAAGCCTGGTTAGAACATAAGCAGACTGCAAATCAGCTATTTCACATCTCACCATTACTTCCCATGGTCTGATCAAACACCAAATGGGGTCTTCTGTCTTTGGCTTCCTGTTCCAGTGACATTTTCTTTCTTTGTTGCAAGCCTAATCCTTCTACTGTTGTTTCTAACACAACCGCTCTGGTAGACGCTGCCGTTGTTAGTGGCACTGTTAGGCCTTCTAGAACCTTCCAGGGTTCACAAGGTTACAAAGGAAAGGAAGCAGAAAAGGAGGGGCAGGGTAGCCAGGGTCCTCCAATATGAGTGGCTTGTTGAATCCACCTTCTATATGAACAGGGGCTTGCATGGCCCCAGCTCTAGCATTATACTAGGTTAAGGAAGGACTCTTCTCCCACCTCACAATTGGAGTCATATCGTGTCTTCTGGAGAGCTGTTTCCAATAGACCCAGAAGCTAAATTCTACCTCTTCTTTTATGACATATGGCATCCTGCATCATTGGCTTTTCCATCTCAGCAGTCAATGGTGGTGATGAGGGTAGGGGTAGGGAGGATTCAGGTAGAGAATATGTATGTGTGCTCCAAAGGGAATGGGGTCTTTTTAAACTAGAATTCAGCTTAAGCCCTTTTCAGCTTTCATTGCTGATTTGTAAACAGATTCCCTCCTCTGCTTTTTTGTTTGTTTGCTTTGTTTTGTTTTTGATTTTTGGAGGGGGGGGGCAGGGCAATTGGGGTTCAACGACTTGCCTAAGGTCACACTGCTAGTAAGTGTATCAAGTGTCTGAGGCTATATTTGACCTCAGGGGCCCCTGACTCTAGGGCCAGTGCTCTTCTCACCGCACCACCACCTAGCTGCTCCACTTGTCTGCTTAATGGACAAGTCATATGTACCCTTAAAAGACATTAGTTGATTAAAAAAAACAAACTTATGTATTGACAAAGTTATTGCTTTTGCTCCTCTGGTACTATAGACAGATGATAAGCCCTCCCATCACATACACCAAAGGCTGATCCCTACACTAGACTACTCTGGCTAGTCATGGGTGAGCAGATCAGGACACCCACCAATCTAGGATTAATAAAGCCATTTGTGAAAAGACTTGCTTGTAGAACACACACACACACACACACACACACACGAGATAAGAGAAAAGAAAGGAAAAGAAAAATATTGAGATTTTAAAGGCTTCAGAATTCACTAGTCTTTTGGCTCTTAAGTCTCTGTCATTAGCTCAAATTCTGTATATTCCAAGTCACCATCCCTTTGGCCGCCCTATGCCTTGAGTTTCCAGACAACAGCAGTAGCATCTACAACAGGAAAACAGCAGGTCATTTCAGACTAGTTTTATTTCCTTTTTTTTTTTTGGACAAGATTACTAAACTGGTAGATCAGGAGAATGCTGTAAATATAGTTAAACCTGATTTGATAAAATGATATGCTATTCTTGTGGAAGATGGAGAGATGTGGACTAAATAATTATAAATTAGATGAATTTGGAACTGGTTGAAGGATTGGATCAAAGTGTTGTCATTAATGATTTAATGTCACCTTCACAGGAGGCTTCCACTGGAGTGCCCCAGGGACATTTGCTGTTTAACATTTTTATTATTGACTTAGATAAAGGCATAGATAGGATGCTCAGCCACATTTCAGTTGATACACAGCTGGAAAGAAAAGCTAACACCCTGGGTCACTGTCAGGAACCAAAAAAATATCCTTATAGGCTAGAGCATTGGGTGGAATAAATGAAACAAAATTCAGTAGGGCTATGTAAAATTAAAAAAAAATAAGTTTTATAAAAGCAAGATGGGGGAGGAGATGTTTGTCTGAAAAAAAGATCTGGGGAGGGGTTTGGTCGATTGTAAATTAAGTATACGTCAACAGTGTGATGCAGCAGCCTAAACAGCTAATGCGTTATTGAGTGCAGAAATAAGAAGGTGATTGTCATTCTCTGTACTCTGTCCTGGTCAGTCCGCATAGAGAGTACTTGTGTAGCTCTGGCTACCCCAGTTTAAGGAGAACAGTGATAAGTTGGAGAACATGAAGAAGACAGCCAGGATGGTAAAGGCCATTAAGTCTAATCGTGTGAAGAGAGGTTGAAGGATCTGGACATGTTTAGCTTCCAGAAAGGAAGCCTCTGGCTGGGGGCAGGGGAAGGGAGATGAGCTAGGAAAGCCTCCTTCAAGTATTTGAAGAGTGGGAGGGATTCTACTTGTTCTGTTGGGCTCCATAGGGCAGACCTAAGAGCAAAATGGGTGGAAGCTTTGTTGCTATTCTGCTGTTTTTTCAGGTGTTTTCCAACTCTTTGTGGCTCCATTTGGGGTTTTCTTGGCAAAGATACTGGAATGCTTTGCCATTTCCTTCTCTAGCTCATTTTCCAGATGGGGAAACTGAAACAAACAGGTTCAAGTGACTTGGCGAGGGTCACACAGCTAGTCAGTGTCTGAGGCCAGATTTGAACTCAGGAAGAAGAGTCTTCATGATTCCAAGCTGTATTCACTGTGCTTCCTGAGGGTAGAAGTTACAAGGGGACTAATTTAGGCTTGAAGTTGGGGAAAACTTCCTAAAAATTGTAGAGTTGTCCAAAAGTGAAGTGGGCTATTTAACTAAGTAGTGAGCTCCCTCTTATCTTCAAACAGATAATTGTGTACTTCACAGTAGAGATGCTTTCAGTGATAGATTGAACTTGGATGACTGCTGTTGTCCATTCCAGCTCTGAATATTCAGTGACATCTGTATAGCCCAAAGCATTTCGCATACATGATCTCGTTTGATCCTCACAAATAAAAACACCAGTATTACTGCTTCCATTTTACACATGGGGAAACCAAGGTGCAGAAAAATTAAGTAACTTGCTCTTGGTCACATATGTTGGCCATCACTCTCCACCATGCAGTTAGGATAGAGGAGTCTGCTTTCTGAACCCTCATACTTGGGCTATCATAAGTTATCCTCCCTTTTCTTCCTCTCTCTCTAGCACCCACCCCTCTACACATTGTATTAAGGTTCAACATCATTGTTTTGCTCCTCTGGGAATAGCTTTTATCATCCCTGCTGCATACAAAAGATTTTTTTTCCAGAAATAATGTACAAACTCGTTTGATCTTAAATTAGAAATTAGGAGTTTTTTGGGGGTGTGTGAAAAATATTTAGCCTCTCTTTTCACCACATTACTTAGATGTTGTTGGAATTTTTAAAAATAAATAAATTTATTTATTTTTAGTTTTCAATATTCACTTCCATAAGTTTTAAATTTTCTCTTTCTCCTTTCCCTCCCTCCTCCCCAAGGTGGCATGCAATACAGTATAGGCTCTACATATACAACCCTATTAAACGTATTTTCACATTAGTCATGTTGTGTAGAAGAATTAGAATGAATGGGAGGAACCATGAGAAAGAAAAAACAAAACAAAACAAAAAAAAGAGCTAATAGTCTGCTTCGATCTGCATTCGGACTCCATATTTCTTTCTCTGGATGTGGGTGGCATTTTTCATCATGAATCTTTTGGAGTTGTTTTAGGACCTTGAATTGCTGAGAAGAGCTAAGTCTATCAAAGTCAGTCATTGCACAATGTGGCTGTTACTGTGTACAATGTTTTCCTGATTCTGCTCATTTCACTCAGCATCGGTTCATATAAGTCTTTCCAGGTTTTTCTGAAGTCTGCGTACTTATTATTTCTTTTTTTTTTGTTTTTTGAGGGGGGAAGGCATGGCAATTGGGGTTAAGTGACTTGCCCAAGGTCACACAGCTAGTAAGTGTGTCAAGTGTCTGAGGCTGGATTTGAACTCAGGTCCTCCTGACTCCAGGCTGGGTGCTCTACTCAGTTTGCCACCTAGCTGCCCCCCTCATCAGTTCTTATAGCACAGTAATATTCCATTGCATTCATGTATCACAAGTTGTTCAGCCATTCCCCAATTGATGGGCATCCCCTCAGTTTCCAGTTCTTGGCCACCACCAAAAGAGCTGCTATAAATATTTTTGTACATGTGGGTCCTTTTCCCATTTTTATAATCTCTTCGGTACAGCCCTAGAAGTGTTCTTGCTGGCTCAAAGGTGTTGTTGGAATTTTTAACTCTCCCATTCATTCTCCCCAGCCTCTATTTATATTTGAGTCTCATCCTCAACTTTGGGCATTTCCACTTCCTCTCCCTGGCCACCCTCAGCCAATCCAAATACCCCTTCACTTGCATGGACCTTGGACCTTGTGATTGTACTGAATTTGGATGTCAGAACTCTGCTTCTCAGGTCTAGCATCATGCCCAATCACTCCAGCCAGCCTCAGTATGATGTAGTCACTATGCCTCCCTCAGATAATTTTTTTAGCTTTTTCTTCTGAATTTTGGTCACCCAGGAACACAGCCATTTATAAATCATTGCCATGGGATGAATCGCCTTTTACATAATTATTTTAGCTAGAATTGCATTTTCCCAAAAACAATTGATGTTGTTAGGTCAGCTTATGAGAGTACCTCATTGCACATAGGAATTTTAAGGAATTCCTTCTCTGCTCCTAAAGCTGAGCATTGGTCAGACTACTCCTGGAGTTATGTGCTTAGTTCTGGTCTTCTTCTCATGGTAGAAAGTGATGAATTTGGAAATGAGATTAGAGAGACATTTAAAGACTGAAACATCAGATTTAAGAAGATTGATTACAAGACTTGAAATTGTATCTTCTGGAGAAGAAAAGGGTGAGGGGGGATTAACTGATGATATTTCTATAAAGGACATGAAACATTATCTAAAGGAGGTAATTAGTTATTTGTCAGATGATGCCTATACTCAGCTGTTGCCATGGAGAACACCGAGGGCAGCAGAGGGGAGAGGTCTTCCCTTGAAGGAACTTAAGAAGAAACTGGACAGTGGGGATGGCCACACAGAATTAAAAAAAAATCATGCAGACAGCCGGAGACCAAGTCAGTGCAGCAAATGGAGAGGGCTGTTTGTCCAGCTCAATACCCGGTCACTTCTCTGGTTCCAAGCCATGACAACATGAACCTTGGAACTCGTCTCCTAATTGTCCCATTGCACCCCTTTTTATGATTCTTGGGCTGATAGGCTCTTCAATTTAGAAATGGGAAGGAGCTTAAAAGATCAGTTAGTCAAACTCCCTTGTTTTACAGATGAGGAAATTGAGGCCAAGAATGATTTAATGACTTACCCAGGATAATAGGAAATAACTAGCAGAGATGTGCATTGAACTCAAGTCCTCTGAGTCAAAATTATCATTTCCTACTGAGAATGGAGGAAATGGACTTAAGATACTGTCATAGGCTGTGAGGGATTTAAGCTAGTATAAGGAAGACTTTGCTGACAGAGGTCTAAATGTGAAAACAGGTAACCCTATAGCAGTATAGAATTGCCTCCTAGCACTCCTTGAAAGTAAGATTGCTGTGAATAAGACTGGGATTTTAAAAATTGCTGTAATGCTGCTGCCTTGATTCAGTGACCTTATAACATCACTTTTTCTATCAGCAATTGACCCTATTTTGAGTGGGTCAAGACAAATTTTCAGTGAGGGCATATGCTTTGATTTATGTCTCTGTGGCTTATAAATATTACCATCCAGTAAATTGTGTGCTCTTTGATGTCAAGAGCCACCTTATTTTTGAATGTGTGTCTTCAGCACCAAAGATAGTGCTGTATATATAGTGGGTGCTTAATAAATGCTTGTTGATTGGTTGTTATCCTAGGTAACTTTAATCTTTTTCTCCCAATCTAGATAAATATAATAATGTTCTTTATTTTCCCAGAACTCCTATGGCACTTCATTAGCATTTAATGCCAGCTTTTCTCACCTACAACTATTTGTTCAGTACTTGGATTGTGTACTATACTGGTGAATGCAAAGTTTAGATAAAACGGTCCCTTCTCTTTGCACCTGATAGTCTAGTAAGCCATCTCATACATAAACAGATTTCTCCAATAACCAACTGGATCTGTGATCTCATAGATTTGGGAGTTGCCTTCAGTGGTAGAGACAACATTCCTGTCTTGCTAATCTCGAGATTGGTGGGATTCTTGTTCATATCCTTCCTGAGGTTTGTCACAGAGGCTCCATTCAATGTGTTGGAGGCCTTCCTTGCTTTCTCCTGACATTGTGTGTGTGTGTGTTTGTGTGTGGGTGTGTGGGTGTGTGGGTGTGTACCAGTAGAGTCCTCTGGTTGCTCACCTTACATCCTCCACTTTTTCTACATGACTCGCCCATCTCTTTTTATTTAAATTTTTTTAAAAATTTGTTTTAATTAGCCAACATTTACTTTTAAACTCTCCTACCCCATCCTACCCCCACCAACAGAGAACACAAGGAAAACAAAAACTATCATAAACATGCATAGCCAATCAAAATAAATTTCCACATTGACTATGTCCAAAAAAAAACTTATCTCATTTTGTATTCTGAGGTCCTCACTTCTCTATAAGGAGGCATATAACATGTTTCCTCATTAGTTCTCTGGAATCCTGGTTGGTCATTATGCTGATAAAAGTTTCACACAGTAGTATTCCATCACATTTATGTACAATGACTTGTTCATCCATTCTCCAATTTATGGGCACTCCCTCAGATTCCCATTCTTTACCACTTCAAAAAGAGCTATAAATATTTTTGTACATCCTTAGAGTTTGTTTTGCCTAGGACTCCTTATAATTCCTCCATCACCACCACCCCTTCCTGCTTCCCTTTCTCTCCTATTTCCCCATTGAGTGAAATGTATTTCTATACCCAACACCATGTGTGCATGTGCATATGTGTATGTGTGTGGGTATGTGCATGCACATGTGTGGATATGTTCTTCCTTCTTTTGACCAGTTCATTTGAGATTCAGATTGAAGCATCAGCCACTCCCCTTTTCCTTTCTTCCTTATTTGTATAGATGTCTACCTATTCACTCTGATTACATGAGATAATTTTCCCTAACCTTCCTTTCCCTTTTCTTCCAGTGCATTCCTCTTCCCCTTTCTTTCCATTCCTTCAAGATCATCATGACATAATAGAACCACCCCAGGTGGGTCCACCCCAGGGTTCCCTTATGGACCCTGATGTGTGGGATACAAGATTGTTTGTGAAAGCTTCCCATGAATAAATCAAGCAAGGTAATACTCAGATAGTACAAATTTAGTTAGGATGTAGACCTCACTAGGCCTAAGTTTTGTTTTCCTGTAAATCATATGATTTCAGGGAAATCAGGTGGTCTCCCCCTCTCCCCCTCCCCTAGCCTACTCGCATGCCGTCATCTTAACATTGAGATTTCCCTATAAGGTAATTCTGTAGTTTCTGTGCTAGTATTGGATAAACTTATTCTGGGATAGATTGTGAGGCCACCTGTCCCAGCAAATAGGGACAGGGGTCCAGCCTCTAGGGGTGGAATTTCTTAGAATTGTTTGTACAAGGTTATATATCCCCTTGCTTGCCTTCTCCCCCTTGCCTCTCTGCACTACCATCCCGCCCTGGTAGTGGGAGATGCCCAATTCTCACGAGACTTGATCAAATAAAGCTTCTGTTTTGTTTCTACCTTGAGAAAACCGAGACACCTCTGTTTTTGTTTATTTTGAGCCTGTGGTTTGTCTCACACACTGATAATGGTAGTGTTCAGAGAGCACATATGTATTGTTTCCTCTTATTTCAATAGAAGCCATTTATCCTTGTTTAATTCTGTATCATTGTTAATTGTATCATGTTTACCATTTTTGATTGCTCTTCACTCCTGTGTTTGAACTTTGGAGTTTCTCCGCAGGTCTTTTCTTTTCATCAGGGATGCCTGGAAATTCTCTTTTTCATTAAAGGTTCATTTCCCCTCTCTGTAGCATTATGCTCAGTTTTGTTTGGAAAGTTTTCTTGTCTATAGGCCCATATCCTTGGCCTTCTGAAATATCATGTTCTAAGTTTTCCACTTCTTGTAGTGGTTTCTTCTAAATCGTATGTGATCGTGACTGTGGATTCTCATACATGAATTCTTTTTTTTTTCCCTTCTGGCAGCTTGCAGTTATTTCTTTTTCTTTGACCTGAAAACTCTGAATTTTGGCTATGATGTTTCTAAGAGTTTTCATTTTTGGATTTCTTTCAGGAGGTGATTGGTGTATTCTCTCTCATTCCACTTTGCCTTTGGGTTCTAAGAGATCTGGATAGTTTTCTTTGATGATTCTTTGAAATATGATGTCTAGGCTCTTTTATTTTGTCATGACATTCAAATAGTCCAATGATTCTTACATTTTTTTTCACCTTGTTTTCAAAGTCAATTGTTTTTGGTACATGTTCTTTTATTTTTTCCCCATTTTGACTTTGTTTTAATATTTCTTGTTGCCTCATGGAGTCGCTGGCTTTTCTTTGGTTCATTCTAATTTTTAGTGAGTTTGTTTCTTCCTCAGGGTTTTGTATCTCTTGTGCCAAGGTGTTAGTTCCCTTTCCAGTACTTTCTTCCATAGCTCTTATTTCTTTTCCAGTTATTTTCCACAAGCCCTCTCATTCAATTTATAAAAACAACAACCACAAAGCACTTTTTAAACTCTTGCTTTTTAAAATACTTACTTCACCTTTCCAGGCCTTCTAGCTGAGTTTGTGTCCAAGGTAAAATTTTTTTCTCTGAGTCATTGCTCATAGGGATTTTGGAGTCATTCTCTTCTTCCGTATTTATATCTCGAGTGTCCTTGCCACCGTAATAAGTCATTAGAGTGGGGTTCTTTTTTTTTAAAACTCATTCTTCCATCTTACTTCTTGACTTTGGAATTGATGTTAGGGCTTGACTCTGAGGAAGTTCTAGAGGGAAGGTCTGGACTTTGAGGAAGTTGTAGAGGGAAGATCTGGGCTTGTCCTGTTGCTGCTTTCTTGAGGGTATTGAGTGTAGTATCTGAGGGACAGGGTAGAGGCTGACAAGCTTTCAATGCTCCCAAAGTGGTCTGATCCAGGGCACAGTATGATTGTGGCCCTGTGGATATGAGCTCTACAATTTGCTCACCTAGTATATACCTTTCCCCATTGCATTGCCCATTATAGGTGGAGAGTGGGGAGAGTGGTGGCTAGGTCTGGAGCCAGTGGTGCCCTTGTATGGATCTGGGACCTCCTCTTGCCCTGGTGTACTGTCTCTTGCTGGGTGCTAGAGGGCTCTGCATGTGATGTGCTCTTGACCTAGTGCCTGCAGACCTCCCTGCCTGTGTCTCTTTGTACAGTTGGGCTGGAAAAATGACTCACTGTGACTTTTTCCTGGTGCATTTTCTTGATCTATTTGGAGGACTTTGTGAAGAGGAGCTCCCCACATTGCTTCCTAACATTCTGACATCATGGCTCCTTTCCATCTCCTCTTTTTTATAATTTGGATGATGCCTTTACTCCTCTGGCTTCAGCCTGTTCACATCCACCATGTACTTCTCCATTTTTCTTTTGTTTGATGGTCACTTTTAGCCTTCATTGCCAGCACACCTTGATAATTTGAATTGAGTTCCTTATAATGATAGTTCTGTTTCATGATACAAGTTGCTTTAGTATTTCAAGTAACAATCTTAGAATCATTTCAATAAAAGATATATGGTTCACCAAGAATACAACCCCTCTCACCTGGTCTTGACCATTAGTATGCCTGTGTCTTCCTCTCTTGGGTTGCATTTTTTAAAATCTATCTTTCCTCAAATGAATGAAAAGTATATTGATGAGGCACCATAGTACAGTGGAAAAGTTGAAGGGTGTGGAGTCCGAAGATACTTGGGGTCAAATCCTGGCTCTGACACTTATGAGTTGTAAAATGTTCAGCAACTCTTTCAACCTATTTGAGCCTCAGTTTTCTCAGAAGTCAAAGGATAATAACAATACTTGTTCCATCTCCATCCCTCCAACCCCTCCTACACCCACCTCCCCACCCTGGGTCATTCCAAGGAAAATACCCTATAAAAACCTCCAAGCCTCCTGAAAAAGAGATCTATTATTGTTCACCTTAAAGATAGAGTTGCCTTTCGTCCCCATGGAAAATGCTCTATGGTCTTTCCTCATATATTTTTCAATGGCTTCACTGCATGTCAAAACGTGCTATTTTACATGTCAAGATGATTTTCTTCCTTTATTGTGTGTTTCAATGGATGCCAGTTCATGGAATGGATTTTTTTGTGTCAGACACATCAATTACAAACCAACAGAACTGTTTCATTTTTCACTAAGGAGGGGAAAAAGAAAAAGGTAAGGAGGATAATGTGTTTATTTTAACCTCAAAGTAGCAGCATTCAAGAAAGATATCTTCACTTAGAAATCAGTCATACACTCAATTTCAGACCAACTCAGGCTTTAATAATTCATCCTGGAATGTGCTGCCCATGTGCTGATGCTCTTTGGCTTGTTACTTATTTAGAGGGCTGTTTACCTCTCCGGGTGCACCTGTAACTCCCCATTCAAGTTGTTGTGTGGATCCAGTGGAGAATAAGCCCATTAGCTAGAATAATTTTAGCATCTCAGCTTCCTCCAATCTTCAACCCGGGGGAAATTCATTGGCAACATCTTGCTTTATATAGTACATCTTTCATCTGAACCAAGGATCCAAATCCTTAATGCAGTAATCAGAGACATGTGTTTCTGGGAAACTTGAGGATTTGGAAGCGCATAATATATGAGCAGAATTTTACAGCTTTACAAAGCCTTTCCACTAGGGCTTGATATAATTGTGATAGGCTCTTGTGTAATTAAAAACAACGATGACAGGGCAGCAGAATGTAGATGACAGGCAGTGAGACATAGGGGCAGATGGCTAGGTTTATTGCTGTGGCAAAGTGAACATCCCATCCCTTTAAGGGGATTCTGCAGTCAATGGCCTAATTTAGTATGCACCAAGCTGTAACTTCTCAGTATTGAAAGGGGCCTCTGAGTGCAGGAAGGGGCATGATTGCAGACATCAACCTGAGAGAGGCTGCTTTCTACCTAGAAATTCAACCAACAAATGTGCAGAAAGAGAAAATAGAATGTTGTTGCTGCTGTGGAAGCCAGAGTGGGCCAACCTGGTCCTCATTCTTGTGACTTGGCTGAGAAGAAAAAGGGGGAGAATCTAGAGGAGGTATACCCGAATAGAGAGAGATTGAGAAGAGACTTTATAGATCATTTGATCTAACACCGTACTTTCACAAATGAGGATGGTGAGGCCCAGAGAGGTGATATGAAGTGATTTGACTTGCCCAGGGTCACAGATAGTAAGGAGCAGAGGGTCTATTCAGTCCCAGGCCCTTTGTCTCCCAGTTCATCGCTCCTTTCCACTGTCCCACACCCTCTTCCAATGTTATATCAGGAAATCTGATTTTTCATGGAGGTGCTCTAAAAAAGATTGACATTTTGGAACTTTTCAAAGATTCCGCTCCCTGAGATCTTGTTGCTGTATGAGAAAAGTCTTCCCAATATCTATCCTCATTGCCAGGTTGTTCTGTGATTTGGTCTCATTCTTAGAAACTGAGTGCTACCTGATAACAATAGCCTTTCCTGGGTTTCTTTATTTTGTGATCAAGAAAGATGAGAGCCAATGTGTTAAGGGATATTTATGTTACCTCCCAGTGATGAAGTAACTGTGGCATAATTAAAGCTCAGAAACCATTAGCCATAACTTTCTCTAATATGTAAATTCTTAACTATCCAGTCCTTGCTTAGAGACTGATCTATTGGGAGTCAGGGAATCTATGCAGTCATTTAAAATGTATTTGCAGTAGGGAAGAACTGTACTTTCCAATCGCTGAGCATATTTTTAGTTGACTCATGTACGTGAATAACTCAAAGACCTTTGTCTTAACATTTTTGAACTTTCAAGGTAACTTGGCTCATAATGAGGAAGACAGAATGCCTTTTGCTTCATAATCAGATACCAGTATCAACATTTAAATATCATTAGCATCACATCATTTGGCACTGTACTAAATATACTCTCTGAAGACAGGTCATTTTAAAATTAAATATTCCTTGCCCTCAAGAAATAGTTATGCTCTGATCAATCAGTTTACCCCAAGGTTTATATTTCATTTTTAAGTGAATGCTTAGTATTTTGGGGGATACAAGAGATGTACACGTTGTGGGGGGAAGACAGAAGAAAAGAACAAGCATTTATGATGTCTATCATGTGGATACAGCATGTTAAGCTGTTTACGAATATTATCGAATTTGATTTCATGTGGTCCTGTTATTCGTTGGGAATAGAGTCTAGAAGTAGTGAGGAGTATTACGGTCTGGGGCTCAGGATAATGATGGAAAGAGAGAGAGAGAGAGGGGGAGAGAGAGAGAGAGAGAGAATGAGAGAGACTACTTGTGTTATGGTGGAGAGAAAATGGACTCAATTGTGAACACTGGAATGGAGTTTGTTAAAAAAATTTTTTTTTTTGGTCTGGAGAAGAGTTGAACTAGTAGGGCAAGCTGAGATTTAGAATCTGAGGCTGTGTTGTGGAAAGACCATTACATTATTTCATAGTTCCTTGGATATGCGTCTAATCCCCCTCCCCACCGCCATCCCCAATATGAGACTTTTAAGATCCTTGAGGACAGAGTCTATCATTTCTTTTCTTTTTCTTTTGGTCCCTGGATAATACCTTTCACCTATTAGATACTTAATAAGCATTTGATGAGATGAATAGCTATAAGAGCTCATAAGTATATGTAAGTATAAGTAAGGTCAATGTGCCCAAAAAACGAGGAAAGAATTCAGAGGGGACATGGGGGAGGTTTGTGAAATTCTGAGCACAAAGAACATGTGACATCTAAAACTATCCTCTTTATTCATCTATATTCATAATTAATTACTCTTTCTCCTAGCCCCCACACCCTCACCCCTAATATTTAGGATTTTTTCCCCAAAAGAATTTTCTCAAAGAGAGCCCGTTGTGCTTTTCTGCAGCCATAAGAGCCATTCTGAAGGCTTGGTAGGAGCACTTGACCAGGCGTAAATGATCCTGTTTGCTAAAATGAAAGGGAAGCATGTCCTAGCCTTGTGACTGCTTGGGGAGGGAACCTAAATGGAACATGGGCTACTCTTTTGGGTTTACTTTCTAAACATCTGCTGTGGAAACAATTAACCATGTTACAGTTTTTTTTTCCTCCCCTTTCCCTCCCAGACTTTTGTGGCAAAATAAAATATTTGTGTAACACAGGAACAATTATGTGGGTAACACAGTTTTTAAAATTGCATGTGACATTATTTTATTTGTTACACTTAGCAGAGATATCTTGAGAAAGTACAACAGAAAAAGATACTAACAAAGGAGAAAAATGGAAGGAAACCCCAATTAGCTTATTCAACCTCAAAGTGATATAGAGACTATTTTAAGAATGTTCGTGGGTAAATTTGAACTTATCTCCCTGAAAGATAGATATATAAATATATAATGTATCTGTTAAAGATGAGAGACCTTTTGGTTTGGTTATGATGTTTTGGTTTTAAGTGCTCTTCATGCCTACTGATTTTCAGTTAAGTCAACCAAATGTGTTAAAAGATCATAAGATCATAGACTGAGAGCTAAAAGAGATGTCATCTAATGCCTTTCCTGCCTTGTATACTTTTATATAGCCCTCTCTCACTCAAATCAAAGTCAACTGCAAGTCATGTCATCATTTCCCTGATGCCATGGTCCTCTTTGAGAAAGAAGGACAAACATAACAACATGTGTGTGTATGTGTGTATAATATATATAGTAAATATATATAGTATATATACTCAGGGCTGATACTCTATCCACTGTACCACCTAGTTGCCCTATCTTTTCCATTTTTAAAGCTTTGTCAAGAAATAAATATATACATAGGTGTGTATATGTGTGTTTATAAATATGTGTGCATATATACATAAATATATATACATAAATAATATATGTATATATTTTAAGCAAGAGTCAGAAATACCTGAATTCAAATTTGGCCTTAGACATTTCCTAGCTATGTGACGGTGAGGAAGGGTTTTCTTGGCAGAAATATTGGAGTGGTTTGCCATTTCCTTCTCCAGTTGGTTTTACAGTTGAGGAAACTGAGGCAAACAGGGTTAAGTGACTTGCCCAGGGACACACAGCAAGTAAGCGTCTGAGTCCAGATTTGAACTCAGGAAGATGAGTCTTTCTGACTCCATGCCCAGCCCTCTATCCACTGTGCCACCTAGACAGGATTTAAAACCATGTCTCTTGACTAAATACAGTTTTACAGTGTTTATTCAAAGCCTACTTTTCCAAATGCTTGCCTTTTAATTCCTTACATTCTTCTCCAGTGTCCTTCTAAATGACAGTGCACTGTCAGGATTTTCAGTGCTTGCCTACAAGTTTTATTGTTTTCACTTTGCAAATGCCTTCCATTTTGTTTTCCTCCATTGTCATGTCATTTCTCAGACTTGTGGGGTAAAGGCTTCTGTGCTGCTAGGTTATTGGATCCATATGACTTATAGTCTAGTTACTTATAATTCTGGGATGATGAGTGGGCCAATAAACTCTTTACATACAGTAAACACAAAATAATAGAGAGCTTTGAATTAACCCTTTGGTGCCCCAAATCAGAACAAGCCTATCTTCTGGAACTGTGTGAACTGGTTGATTGGGTACTTTGCTGTTTATTGCTGGGACAGATTTTGAGGGTTAGGGTGCAAGTATTCTCATTGATTTGCTTGAATTTTGTATTTTTCTGTAACGAGAGTCCACAAACCAACCAATAGGAAGCTCTTTACAGCCCCTGTTTTGAAATGAATAAGTTATGAAGTGAAATTTTTGCATGAGATCTACTCTATACTGAGGATGTCCTCAAAGGATTGAAATTTGCATTGGGGGAAAGGAAATAGCTATGTCACTAAATCAGGCACTTCAACAAACACATTATGCTTCTACTATGTGCTAGGGGGGACACAAAGACAAAATTGAAAATTGAGGGCCCACCTAAGGAGCTCACATTTTACAAACATCATCATCTTTCCATTTTTTTTTTGGAGGCAATTGGGGTTGTGACTTGCCAGATTTAAACTCAGGTCCTCTAGACTTCAGAGCAGATACTCTATCCATTGTTCCACCTAGCTGTCCCATCTTTCACATTTTTAAAGCATTGCCAAGAACTTAATTTCAGAGATCTTGAAAATATTATTATTATTAACTAATAATAATCTTCAATATTTCCCAAATGCTACTTTATTATTAATTATATTAGTCATAATTTCAGATAGCATGAAAATATTTATATTAATAATATCAATTATCAGAATTATATTGCTATTTAACAATAAAAATGTTTTTAAAAGCTCTCTGAAATTAAGTTCCTAGTAGTGCTTTAAAAGATGTTGACAACCTCCTTTGGAATATAAGCTTTTGGGGGTTGGCATGATTTTCATTTTGTACTTGTATCCATCGTGCCCACTAAAGCAACTCACGTATAGTTGGTGCTTAGTATGTATGGAAGTGAATGGAATTGTTGAATCACTTGGCCCTCCACTTTTCCCGATGATAAATTTCAGTTCTTTGAGGATATCCGCTGTACAGAGAAGACCATACAATAATAATGATAAATTTCCTTCTCTTTTTTGCATGCCCTTTATTAGGAGCATGGCTCATCGTAGGTGGTGGAATGTGGGAGAAAGAAAAGCTAGTTCATTAATTCACATTGTGGGCTAAGTGTAATGTTCATTTTTGCAGCAATGCCATGTTTAATAGTGTGTTTTCATTTATGGTAGGTAATTTCTGTGTAAAAATCTTGGAGCAAGAGTGTTTTGTGTTTGTTAATGTCTCTTCCAAAGCAAAATTTCTAAATGTTTTGGATTTGCAAATATTTTCCATGGGTATACTTGCTTTGCAACTCTTTTCCCTTTTAATATCTATGTCTATTTTTTTTTCTTTTTAAAAGGAAAGAGAGAAAACCTGCTACATCTCTTATTAATTTGGGAAAAAGTGGTGCATATAAGGCTTTGTAACAAGTATGGAGTCATCTCTGTGTATAGAACATCTTTTGGGCTTGGCCACTACCAAGGCCACATGAGCACCATTAACAAGGTTGTACCACTTTTGTAAAGTAGTTTGTACACTTTTCCAGCCTGCCCAGTCACGTAGGAAGATCTTAAGGGGGAAGGACACAGAAATGGGTTTCTCCACTGTAAACAATTGCAATCGATTTTAGATCACACAGCTCATCTATAGATGCATAGATTAGTGTTAACTCTCGCTGACCCTTTCTGCTACTCTTCTTTGCCAAGAGGCTATGATGATTTTCCCACCTAGAAGGGACCTAGGCTTTGTATTTTGGCAGGACTAGAGCCATCCTGGTCACATTAAGATTGTAGGATCACAGAAAAGAGTTGGAAAATACCTTTGAAGTCATCTAGTCCAATCTCCTAGAGGTCACACATCTAGGGTCTGAGGCTGGAGTTGAATTGAGGGAGATGAGTCTTCCTGACTCCAGGTCCAACATTGCACCACCTAGATACCCCACCTCCCCAGAGAAGGCTTTCAGGGAAGGGAGAGAAGGGAATAGTATTTGAGTCAGGCTTGAAGGGAAGGAAAGGAATTAGCCTTTATTAAGTGCCTACTATGTGCTAAACACTGTGGCAAGTGCTCTATAAATATTATCTCATTTGATCCTTACAGTAATCCTGTGAGGAAGTACTATTTTTATCAGTCCTGTTTTATAGTTGAAGAAACTAGAGAAGACAGAAATTAAATGAGGAAACTGAGACCCACACAGGTGAGTTAACTTACCTGAGGTTACACAAGGGAGCAAGTATTGGAGGAGGGATTTGAACCCAGATCCTCTGACTCTTTCCACTTCACCACCACTGTCTTTGGCCCCATCTGAGATATGAATCTAGTTTAAGAAAAAAAGTTATTTTGGACATCACCCTTGATGTTAACTCTGCTTCCTTAGTAGAAAGGAGAGACTCCTTTCTGCAAACTCACTATCAGGATGGTTATTTTTCCTTGCAGTCCTCTTCTCTTTGAAGTGTCTTGGTTGTTAAATTAAATTTTCTTGCTTCTCACCTTGCTGGCTCCCTTTGTACACAGATCTTGATTGATCTGTGCACCTTTGTTTGTCTGTAAGTGGAACTCGTTAATACTTTAGCTATTTAAAGGTTCTGCTCAGGTCAAGGACAGAGGGAGAGGAATTCAGCATTAGTAGGGAGGACAGGGACTTGTATTCATCCATGTCTCTGGGGAAATAAATGGTAAGTGATGATGACTTTTCCCCATAGAGTGATATGGATGCTAAATGCTCCCTGTGATGAAATTCTGGAAACTACCTGGGTGGGAGGAGCAAGAGGAAGACTGAGGTTGGTTTAATAGTCAGCATGCATCATATCTCCAGTAGAAAATGTCTTCAGTTTTTTTAAAAAAACAAATGCCTTGGGATCATCAGTTTATGGATTTAGAGCCTCTGACTACATAGGTGTAATGAACTTTTTGGCCTTGATGATTCTCAACTTTGTCATCTTTCTTACTTTTCATATTTAATTAGCTTCCAAGTTTGGTTCACATCTGTCCAGCATTACCACCTGGTACAAGTCCTTATTTTCACCCACCTGGACAAATACAACAGCCTCGTGACATCTGGTCCTGCCTCCATTCTCTCCCTCTAATCTGTCTTTCATATTATCAAATTAATCTTCCTTCTGAATAAATGGCAGGGTGCGGGGGCAGCTCAATGGTGCAGTGGAGATTGAGTGCTGGACCTAGAGTCAGGAAGACTCATCTTCCTCAGTTCAAATCCATCCTCAGACGCTAGCTGTGTGATGTCAGGCAAATCACTTAACCCTATTTGCCTCAGTTTCCTCATCTGTAAAATAAGCTGGGAAAGGAAATAGCAAACCAATCCAGCATCTTTGCCAAGAGAACCCCGAATGGGTTCACAAAGAGCAGAACACAACTGAAATGACTGAACAACAACAAAATGGATAGGTCTGATTGTGTCAGTCCTCAGTCCCAAAGTCTTCAGTAGCTCCCTGTTAACTCCCAAGTAACATTCATATTCTTTGCCTGGCATTCAAGGTCTTGCCTTACCTTCCCAGACTTATTTCTTACTATTCCCTCCCTATACTCTATACTTTACCCGACCTGGACTATGTTGAGTATCCCCACCATGCCCTCTATTTTCATACTTTGAGATCATTGCTCATAATTTCTCCTATGCCCAAAAATTTCCACTCCTTCTATGAAATTCTTATCTTCCAAAGAAAAGGCAACTAAGTAGTTGAGTGCTGAACCTAGAGTTAGGAAGAGCTGAGTTCACATCCAAATTCAGATACTTATTAGCCATGTGACGCTGGGTAAGTCACTTAACTTCTGTCTTCCTTAGTTTCTTC
This sequence comes from Trichosurus vulpecula, assembly GCF_011100635.1. NCBI lineage: Eukaryota > Metazoa > Chordata > Mammalia > Diprotodontia > Phalangeridae > Trichosurus > Trichosurus vulpecula. The sequence goes on from NC_050576.1 coordinate 134,187,706, forward strand.
AACTGTAAAATAGAGGTAATAATTGTGAGAATCAAATGAAATAATATTTATGTAGCACTTAGCCCAGTGCCGAGCGCATAGTAGGCACTCAATAAATGCGAATTCCTTTCCTTCCCTTTCCTTAAAGCCCAACTCAAATGCCATCTTTTCCATAAAGCTAGGTGGCACGGTAGATAGAGTTTGGGACTTGAGGTCAGAAAAACTTGGGTTTGAATCCTGCTTCAGGCACAGTGTTTCTGAAGTGCTTTGCAAACCTTAAAGTGTGTCATAAGTACTAACTATTAATATTATTAGGATCTCCTCTAGTCATTAATGACTCTCTCTCTCAGACAGCACTTTGAATCTTTCTGATATGTTTATATATTTTGTACTTTGGTATGTGCCATACCTGCTACAAATAAAACAGAGGGTTTATTTCATCTAAACTTAACATTTTCACAAAGGCTTAGCACACTGTAGGTACTTAATAGCTATCAAATGGAAGTGAACTGAATTTTTAGACCAACTTTTGGTAACCCTGTGAATTAGAATATGGAAACTTCAAGAATCATTGAAAATACCTGGGGGAGAAAACCAACTCATAGTTTTAAACTTCCCCTCCACTAAACATTTTTAGCAGAGTTCTCAACACGGAGTTGGTCAGATACATTGATATTTAACTTCTTTTTGAATTCCTTTGTTCTATTCTCCCTTCCCATCCTGGGGCAAGTCAGTAGTGGCTGTATCTCTCCAAGGGGAGAAGGCAAGATAGAGAAAGAAATGAATTGGAAAGGTCCAGATAACAAAGAAAGTGGATGATGTGAGCTGGAATAATAGAGACTTCAGTCCTGTATTAATTTATTCCTGTCATTTTCCTATAGTATTTATATCCACATTTATCTTAGGAAGGGAGTTGTGTGCAGAGTGATCTGGCCTGGGAAGAGAGGCCCAGACAGCTTAATGGGATTCCAGATGGCCATTCACTTTATGTTCCAGATGGCATTTGTAGTAAGGGTCCTTTACACTTAACTCTTGGGGTAATCATTTTAAACAGCAGAGACAGAATTTGGTGAAAATTCTAGAAGGAAAGATTTTTTGATCTTGAACCTTAGGAAAGGGGAAATACAGTCTTCCAAGTCTAATTATAATTGCTGAGGGCTACCTCCTGACTTTTAAGCCAAACCCAAGATTGATGTCCTGCCTTTTCATGGAGATGATTTTTTTTTCATTAAGTCACAGTCGAACCAATCTATAGTTAGTGGAAAATAGCGCCAAATGCCTCATATATGGTATATGAATTTCCTTAAAGGGGCTTGGAAATAGTTGAAGCACAATTAACATCACTTCATCAAAAAGATTTTTAACACTATGTTTACCATTGTGCTAACTACCCATGCGGGTGGTAAAGATTGAAACTATGTAATGACAACATAATGGGGGTGAAATGTGATCTAGCTTGAAGAAAGCCAGAGGACAATTATAGGCACCCCACATGTTATACTTATTTTGGGCACCATTCTTTTCTTTAGGCATTTAACATGACTGGTTTAGAAAGTTGTTTTGGAAAAAGAGTTTGACATTTCCTACAGAGGCTTAAGGGGAAGATTATAGTACTCATGTAGCAAATTTATATTTGCGTTCTAGGTTACCATGGTGTTGTATCCTTCAGAAAAAACCCCAGAGAGGGAAGTAAGAAGGTGTTATCTTTATAGCTGACAAGGCAAAGGAACAGAGAGGTTAAATGGGTGTCTAAGGACACAGAAATGAATAGCAGAGCCAAATATGGAACATGTCCTGGGTGCACTTAACAGATAATGGAAGTAGGATTCACTTTCCTTGGCTTCTTCAGGATTGCTTCAGATGCACTCCTGAAAAGGTGCATGGAAATTGGTTTTCTGTCAACCTAATCTTGTTTTCCACTTAACTTACATTGTTCTTTGGGGTTCTTCTCTTAATATTCCATTCAATTCAAAATATATTTAAGTTTTTAGGATGATTCCACACAGACCTACTCCAATAACTCATCATGGTGTGAAGGTAACCATGAGTTCCCAAAGACTTTGCCACTGAAGCATACATGACAGGTTCTTCCATGCTGGAGACACTTCGAGTTTTACTCCAGGGATGGGCTGAGACACTTGTCAGAGGACTAGCCTAGCTAAGTAGGGAGAGGCACGTTACCAGTGGCTAGCCTCTAGGCAATGAAGTTTTTGGTTATAGAACACATACAGCAAATTTTTTTTAACATACTTCAGTCTTGTAGGAGTCCCTCCCTGCTCCCTTTCTGCCCCTTACCCTTTTATTTGTTTATTTTTACACCCTTTTATTTTCTGGCTCTTTAACTCCATTGAACAATAAGAAAATTAAAAATAAAAATAAATTCCTAAAAAAATTAAACAGTCTAGCAAAAATAACTCCCATATTGTCCATATCAAAAAACATATATCCCTGTCTGCATTTAAGTCCACTCTTGCTTTGTCTGGAGATGAGTGTCATTTTTTATCTTTAGTCCTCTAATTCCTTGGTTTTGCATTGATCAGCATTCTAAAGTCTCTCGTAGTTGTTTTTCTTTATAGTGTTGTTGTCAGTGTATAAATTGTTCTCCTGTTTCTGCTTGCCTCAATCTGTTTGAGGTCATAGAGATCCTTCTAGTTGCTTCTGAAACTGTCCATTTTGTCATTTATAATAATAATAATATGTCCCAGTAATATCCTATTACATTCATGTACCATAATTTGTTTATCCATTCCCCAGTAGGTGAGCATCCTTTTAGTTTCTAGTTTTGGGGCCTCCTCCTACCTCCTTTCTGATTCCACAGTGACAGTGATGGAATGTTAGAAAATAGGGCAAACAGCACAGTGATAAGAATCACATTTTTGTAAGTACCCTTCCTGTAAAATTTTTGCCCACTGACCAACATATTGACATGCCGTTGGAAGAACTAAACCACCTCAATATCAATATTCTCTTGATAAGACAAATGACAGCTTTAGCTGAGTGGAAGGATGGCTTATGCTTTCTCCTGGGAGAGGCAAGCAAGGAAGTAGAGTACGTTTCATCATGCAGAAGCAACTGGACATATCATATGGTAGGATACTTGGTCATCTCACCTTGTAGTGAGATGGCTACCATTTAGATAATTCCAGCTTGGGAATAGTGGTTAGGGCACTGCACTTGGAGCCAGGAAGACATACATTCAGATTCTGCGACAGACAGTAGCTGTGTGCTTCTAGCTGGGAAAGTGCCTTAGCTTCCACATCTGATGAGTGGATTGTTCTCAGTGGCCTCAAAAGTCCATCCTGTCTCTATATCTGTGATCACTTGATCTGTTTCAGAGGATAAAGACTAGAGGAATGCCATAAAGAACTTGATAAAATACTGCAAAGCAAGTCAATATATATTTTATGGGATGGTAGACCAGTATAAAGGGTGGGAAGATGTTGAAAAATATATTGGGAAATATGGCTTTTTGTTGTTCATTTGTTCAGGAGTGTCTGACTCTTCTTGACCCCATGGACCATAGCATGCCAGGTGCTTCTATCCTCCACTACCTCTTGAATCTTGTCCAAGTTCATGTTTATTGTTTCCATGACACTATCTATCCGTCTCATCCTTTGCCATCCCTTTTCCTTTTGCCTTCAATCTTCCCCAACATCAGGGTCTTCTCCAATAACTCCCATCTTCTCATTGTATTGCTTAGGTTTCAGAAAGAAAAGCGACCATAAAAGCATGTAGACTATTTGCATGACTCATTAATATTTGTTTTGAACATATTGTTCCAGAGGAGTGTTGTAAGTGTTGTATGGTGAACATTGAAGAACATCAGCAAATCTGAAATTGAGTCTTTTAGCAGGCAGAAAGTGACTGGTTACCAATGTGGTCATTATATCAGAATCAGCTATTTGTGTGCAGTCAGAGTTATCCACTAGCTAGAGCAAAGGTCTAAATCAGCATCAAATTAGAAGAAATGCTAAAGATGAGGAAAAGATATCGCAAACAATTACAATGGCTTCAGCCTGACCTATGATAAATGGGAAATTTTTAAAAAAATGCATTTGTAGGATAAGGAAAATTTGAGCCACTGAAGGTTATGTCTATGATGAAGACAAATAACATGCAGTAGAGGTGGCTAGACAGGAAATGAAATATAGGAGATTGTGACCAGAGGGGAATTTCAATGTTGAGTCTTGAAGGGAAAGAAATTTTGAATGGTTCTGATGTCCAGTATGCAACTAGCCAAGTGGGTAGCTTAGGCAGAGTGAAGGGGGGATGGTTGTTAGCAGGTCACATAAGTCATTACGTGGAAGATAGCCAAGACAGAGGAGGAGAGGAAGACTTTAGCCATGGACAAAGGTGGTAAAAATAGAACATTCGGTTGACCTTCAATTACCAAGTCTCTTAATGGTTTAGCTTCAAGTTTCTCTGTCTCAAAACTCTCTCTGTCAAGTCACAAGTCATAGAATATTAGAATTGTCAGAGACCTTAGATGTCATCTGGTCCAACTTTCCATTTTATAATGATCCACCAACAAACATGTAAATGTACCATGGCAGCTCACTAGCAATAGGAACTCTGTAGTAAAACTTTTTGTAAACCAAGTATTTTTCTTTTCTGCAATAGAAATAATTACTTTTTAATTTATCTATTTTTAAGTTAAAATCTTTATATACTGAGTTTCTTGAATGTGGTGCAGTAGAAGTCAGAAGACCTAGGTTCAAGTCCCAGCTCTAACATCTGGGACATCTAACATGTAACGTTTCTTTGGGTCTCAGTTCCATCATCTGTAACAGGGACAATAGGCAGCTCTCTAAGACAATAAGCCTCAGAGTAGTTGCAGATCTGCATTAATAAAGGAAATTTCCTCCCTGGGATTCCCCTACATCAATGAAATCGCTGGACTGGTTAAAACAAAACAAAACACAACAACCCGTATTATCTATTTCACAGTGTTGTTGTTAAGGAAAAGGCTCTGTAATGGACTATAATTACAATTATATTTGAAATCACAAGGACTATCCTTGCATGGAGGTGATGCACACTCCTGATTGTAGTGACTAACCTCTGACCCATATTATCTTACAACTGTGGGGCCCAGGAAATTAAAAAAAATCACCTCTATTATTATACTTCAGATATTAAGTAGATGAGAAATAAAAAAGGCACGAGAGAAGTGGCTGACATTTTTATTTCATTGAAAGGGAAAAAGATTGCCAGGTAGTATTAAAAAATCACTTCCTTTAGGTTAAAATACTATATATTTATGGTAATATAAAATATCTTGAAAGAAAAAAATGCAATCATAATAATAGTCATAATAGCTAGCTTTTATATAGTACTTTAAGGTTTGCAAATCCCTTTAAAAATATCATCTCTTTTGATCCTTGCCACAGCTCCACTAGGAAGGTCCTATTGTCCTCCCTGTTTTGGAGAAGAGGAAATTGAAGCAGATAGAGATTAATTGACATGCCTCAGAGTCATGTAGCTAGTAAGGGTCTGAGGTTGAATTTCCACTCAAGTGTTCCTGACTCCAAGGCTAGCACTCTGTCTACCATGCCACCTAGTACAAAACAGGCAGGATGTGTATATTTGGATGGATGATCAGCCTTATCTGGTATAGACAGGTGGGTGGTTCAGTGAATGAAGAGCTGGGCCTAGAGTTAGGAAGACTTGGGTTGAAATCTGGCTTCCCACTTACTAGCTGTGTCATCTGGGTGAGTCACTTAACCTCTGTCTGTCTCTGTGAAGTGTAAAATGAGATTCATAACAGCACCTACCTGGCAGAGTTGTTGTGAAGCTCAAATGACATAATATTTGTAGAGTGCTTAGCGTAGTGCCTGGCACATAGAAGACACTATGGAAATGCTTATTCCTTCTCCTTCCCTTCTCCTTATTTGCTCAGTGTTCCAGGAATCTGTGTGTCCATGGGATCTGGCAACTGAATACGACCCACAAAAAGTCCATAAATAAGAAAAATATTTAATTAGCTCACACATTTTCTCCCTTAAAGTATTCTAAATGGGATAGGAGCAGCTAGGTGTGCAGTGGATATAGTGGTGGACTGGGAGTCAGGAAGACCCGAATTCAAATCCTACAGACTTTTCTAGCTGCATGATACCAGGCAACTTCCTTGACTTCTCTCAGCCTCATCTTACCTCACCTGTAAAATGGGGATAACAAAAGTACTAACCTCACAAGCTTGTTCTAACAATAAATTGAGATGACATACGTAAACTGCTTTGCAAACCTTCAATGCTAGCGATTATTGGAGAGGTTTTGTTTGCTTTTTTGAAATCATTTACTCACCAAATGATGGGAGGCAAACTTCCTTAGACTTATGGGATCATATTGCACATTTAGAGCCAGAGGGATGATAGAGGTCGTCAAGTATAGATCCCTTTTTTATATATATAAAGAAAGTGAGGCCAGAAGAATTTCTGACTTTACCCAAGCTCCCTCAGCTAGTATGGAGCACAGGTAGGATTTGAACCCTGATCCCCTGATTTGAAATCCACTTCTTTCAGTTGGTAGTACTGGATAAAGTATGGGTAGAAAGGAAGGATTTGTCTGGTTTCCCTGAGAACTGATTCCTTTCTTTAGTGCCCTGTAGTAGTGATGTCCTTTGTCTACTCCAAGACCACTCAGCTTTCAAAACGATGTTAAATTCTGCCTGCGTGGCATAGCTGGAGTTCTCTCTGAGACCACATGTATGAGATAATTCCCTGAATGTGATTACATGAGATCATGGCAACCCGTGCACACAGCTCATCTCGTAACGCAGCCGGATTATGAATTTATTAAAATAATAAAAAAGCTTCTCTTTATCTGCCTCATTATTTTTAACACAGTTCAGTTACACTGTAGACTTGATCCCTTTGCTGATGAATGTAGTTCTAGTTTCCTGTTCTGAAAGGGAAAATCCCTGGGGATTCTCACATCTTTTTGATTGGTTGTCATTGAGATATCTGTGGGCAAAACAGAAACTGGATTTTTCAGTAGGTCTTATGCTCAGCACCTCTAGAATTTAGTGGAGAAGTGATCCCCAGAGCCAAAACTTTCATCAAAATTCAGTAAAAGGTATGTGTGCATATGTGTGTGTTTTTGTGCATGTGTGTGTGTGTGTGTGTAATTGCTGAATCGAATGCAGCCAAATCTCAATCATTTGTAGGGATAACATGAATAATAATAATAATAACTGACATTTATAGAGATCTTCAAGTTTTTACAAAGTGCTTTGCATACATTATTGCACTTGATACTCAGCAATTTTGTGAGGGAGTTACTGTGTGTAAAATAGGCCGCTCCATTTGATGGATGAGGGAACATAATGATGATAGCATTTTTACCTAGCATGTTTGCAAAATGCTTTAAAATGTTATCTCATTTGATCCTCATGAAAACCTTGAGAGGTCGGTGCCGTTGGTATCCCCTCTTTGTTGTCGTTCAGTCTTTTCAGTCATGTCTGACTCTCTGTGAGCCCATTTGGGGTTATTGTGGCAAAAAGACACTGAAGTGGTTTGCCATTTCCTTCTCCAGCTCATTTTATAGATAAGGAAATTGAGGCAGACAGGGTTAAGTGACTTGCCCAGAATCATGGAGATAGTAAGTGTCAGAGGCCAGTTTTGAACCCAGGATGATGAGTTTTCCCGACTCCAAGCCCGGCACTCTATCCACTGTGTCACCTAGCTGCCTTATCCCCTTTTTACAGATGAGGAAACTGAGGCAGACAGGGTTAAAGTGACTTGTCCAGATCCATACAGCTAATAAGTATCTCAAGGCAAATTTGAACTTGAATCTTCCAGACTCCAGATCTCAGAGAAGGTAAGAGAGGAGCCTGCAGTTAGAAAGCAAAAAAGTGGCAAAGATTCAAATCTCTATCTATCCTTGCTCCAGATCCTGTATTCTTTTCACTGCACCATAGCTTTAGCTAAAACATATATAATGTATGTGTATGTGTGTGTGTGTGTGTGTGTGTGTGTGTGTGTGTGTGTGTATACACACACAGAGAGAGATATATGATAGGTACCACTTATGTAATGTTTTGAGATTTGCAAAATGCTTTACAAATATTATCTCATTTTATCCTTATAACACCTCTGGGACATAAGTACTGTTATCATTCCCACCTAACAGATGAGAAAACTGAGGGTGACAGTTGTTAAACAACTTGTCCAGCGTCACACAGCTAAGTAAGTCTCTGAGGCTAGATTTGAACTCAGATCTTTTTACTCTAGGCCCAGCATGCTATCCCCAGCACCGCCTAGCTGCCTGTCGACTTTGCCACATCACCGGCTTGCTATCATGATGCTAAACAGTACCACAATTTACGTTTGTCATTCTTCCTCTCCACTTCCTAAGAGAGGTCCTCTTGTTTCAAGAAGTGGTGAACATTTATGTGGAGAATGGTGATGAAGGACAAGTGAGACATGGAAAATCTGTTACATATAGAATCGAACCTTAAATAACAGAGTGTGCATGGTTTTGATGTCATTGATTTTGCCCTCCTGTAATGTCACAGTCCTTCACCAAAGAGCTGTTTAACTTTTGTGCTGTTATCAATCCATTCTTATGTTAAACTCAGAATGTCAAACTTTCCAATATTTCTCTGATTGTGCCTGCATCAGTGGGGCCTGCAGTGATAGCTAGCATTTATACAGGTTGTCCACAAAGTCTTTGGGTAGATCAAGAAATGGGCCTGGAGAAGGGAGTATAAGGAGGGCATTGGAGAACCCCTGGGGAAATTGGGCCCTCAAGGAAGTGCCCCAAACCAGAGTAACTAATGCTTAGCTGATTTGAAAGCCAACGCCAAAACCTAGATTGGGTTTTTAGTGTGATATTTGTACAGGTTGAGAGTAAAAGAAACAAGTGAGTAAAATAAAGCTTTCCTGATAAGAAAAGATATGGAATTCATTTAAATGGGTTAAAACCCCTTCAGTATCTTTGCCAAGAAAACCTCAGATGGGGTCATGAAGAGTCAAACACAACTGAAAAACGATTGAATAGGGTTCCTGAGGGCTGTAAGGCATAGTATTAAGATTTGCCATTCATTCCTTCATTGATTCAAGAAACATTCATAAAATATATTTTCTGTAGAGTACTCCTTCAGGACCTGGGCAATACATAAATCTTAGGTAAGAGAGGTAAACCTTCATGGTGTTTATGCCCCAGTCAAGGGATATGACTGGCAAATAATTATAATACACAGTATCACCTAAGTGTCTTTGAGGGTTACAAAACAATGTACTATGTGACATTGGAGGAGAAAGATTGTTACAAACTGGGGGAGGGATGTTTAATTTGGAGAAGACAAGTGTTAGGAGAATATGATGTCTATCTCTAAGTACTTTAAGTGATGTGATGTAGAAGAGGGAATGGATTTATTCTGTTTGGTTCCAGAAATGAGGACTACATTAGGGTTGATGTAAGGAAAAAAAACCCAACTTCTTAACAATTAGAGCTTCTCCAAATTGGAAAAGAGTGGAAAAAATGGGTGCCCAGCTTATTAGAAGTCCCCAAGCGAAGGCTGGATGATCACTTGTAGAAGGTACAATCATTCTGGGGGATTCTTGTTAGTTATGTGTTGGACTAGATTACAAGTTTTTAACCTGTTTTGTGTCACGGATACCTTTGGCCATCTGGTAAAGCCTATGGGTCCCTTCTCAGAATAATGATTGTACGTGTGTAAAATAAAACATATATAATCACAAAGGAAACCAATTGTATTCAAATGTAGTTATCAAAACATATATTTTTTAAAAGCAAGTTCATGAACCTCAAATTAAGAACCAATGGATGAGATGTTCTCTGTGGTCCCCTCCAACTCTGAGATTCTGTGAGATACGAGATTGTATATAGGGACAGATTCTAGGGCTCTTTCATTAGACAAGTTTGGGCCTACTAGGGAAAACTCCAAAAGAATATCATCTAAATTTTAAAGCAGAGAGAGAAAGAGACACCCATCTGTACTTAAATATCTACATGGAGCTATTTGGCAGTGGAAATCGATTTGGTCTAGAACTGTTCATGTCCCCACTTAAAAGGTAATGAATTTCTAGACAAAGGATAGTTGCGCAAATTTTTGCTGAATTGCTATACTTTTTCTGCCTTTGAAGTAACCTAATAATATGTATGCTTGTCTCAGCACCTCAAGCATTATCCTTCCCATGAGTCTTCCTATGCAGGTCAGAGAGCACCAGTGAATGCATAACCCAATGCAGTTGATGTGGCATAGACTGTTTTTCTGGATGAGAGCCAGTGCTGTTGATCCTAGCGGGGACGTCTGCCAGTGTTGTTAGCATGTGTTGTTACTTAATATTAGCATCAGAGACACCAAAAGGAAGAGATGCCTACATTTCCTCATCCCTCTTGTCTTTCAAAATTAGACAGGAAAGATGGCATTGTTCCAAAGAGAGAGACTGATTCCAGGCACTGATTTCATACCGTTAGTCTGGTCTTATCAGAACTTAGATTGGAAGGGATTCCTAATGTTGGCCCAGACTTTATATGTAAGAGTAGCTTATAGATGTTTACAAAGGTTTTATGTGCATTGTCTCCAAATGGATGATTATACTTTAAAGCAGTCATCTATGCCCTTGGTCTCTAAGACATAGAATACCTTCCAGTCTTCAGTGTGATTGTACATGCTATCTTTCCCCCATTCCTGAGACACTCTCCCTACCTACCTCTTCTTTGCAGAATTCCTACAGACTTCCTTCAAGGCTTAGCTCAGGTGCCATCTTCTCCATGAGGCCTTTCCTACTATCCCTCCACTCTTGTCCCAGTTCTCAGTGCTTTCCTTCCTCAAATTATCTTGTATTTACTTATCAGTGAACTTGTTGCAGCTCCCCAACAGACTATAAGCTACTTGAAGGAGGAGGCAATTTTGTTTTTCTTTATATAGTACCTAGGGGGCAGCTAGGTTAGTGCAGTGGATAGAATGCCAGGCCTAGGATCAAGAAGACTCCTCTTCCTGAATTCAAATCTGGCCTCAGACACTTACTAGCTGTGTCACCCTGGGCAAGTCTTGTAACCCTATTTGCCTTAGTTTCCTCATCTGTAAAATGAGCCAGAAAAGGAAATGGCAAACCACTCCAGTACCTTTACCACGAAAACCCCTAAATGGGTCATGTAAAGTCAGACACAACTGAAACAAGCAAACAACAAAGTAGTGCCTGGAACATAGACTAGGGGTATGAATTGGACCTGGGATTTTACTGGTACAGGAAGTGGCCAGGTGATAAAACTTCTACCAATGAGGCTGGCATTTTCTTTGCCACTTAATTGTCTTAGAGAATTGCCTAGCACACTGAGAGGTTACATTATATGCTCAGGGTCACACAGGCAGTATGTGTCAGAGGCAGAACCTGAACTCAGATCTTTCTGGCTCCAAAGTCAGCTCTCTATCCACTAAACCTTGCTGCTCACCACGTAGTAAGTGCTTTAAATGTATTTTTATTCACTTGATTCTCACAACAACCCTATGTAATGAGTAGGTATTATTATCCCCATTTTACAGACATGGGAACTGAGCCTTAAAGTGACTTGCCCAGGGTCACAAAGCAAGTAAATGGCATAGCTAGAATTTGAACTCAAAACGTTTGATTCCAAACCCAGTGCTCTGCCCATTATCCTACCTGGAGAATATTGGTTAGAGAAGTTGAACAGAGAAGAAGCATGCTTTGTGTCCTAGCTCTACTGCTGAGCCTTACCTTCCTACTAAGAAAAGCCATATAAACCCAGCTGGGATTTCATGTGGTTTATCTGCCTTTCTGTAATACCTTTCTCCTTCCTATATCACTGACTAGGAGGGGAGAATAGATTAGAGGAGCAAGTCTCTTTCTGCCATGCCCCACAGTTTCCACCGTGACAGAAGTTAAAAAAGCAAGTGTGTAATTGGCCAGGCAGCTGTTTTTGCCTTTTTCTTTAAAAAGCGTGCCTGGAATAGTGTACTGCCAGAATCAGCAATCCCTTCGTCCCTGGGTGCTGTTAGTGGGGCCAAGCAGTGTAGATGGGTGACACTGGCAGACCAAAGGCACTGGCCAAATAAAGGAAGAAAAAATGGATGAGGAAAGTAGGAGAGAAAAAGAATCGTAGAATCTCTGGGATAGAAGGGACTTCCATCCAAATCATGGATTCTGCCTAGGAGATCCTCAACAAGTACTCATCTGGCCTCCTCTTGAGATGTTCCATTTGAAATTCCATCCCGTTTTTCAAATGGTTAAGGTTTTTCTTTATGTTACCTTCCCTCATTATAGTGTAAGTTCCTTAGAGGCAGGGACTAGCTTTCTGTTTGCCTTTTTTTTTTCTTTTTTTGTTATCCTCAGCTCTCAGGCCAATGCCTAGCAAATAGTAAATATTAAACTTGTTGACTTCACTTGAGATCTGCCCTTTTCTAGCTTCCACCTATTGGATCCTGGCCTGCCCTCTGGGGTCAGGCAGAATAAGTCTGATCCCTTTTCCAAGGAACAATCTTCCAAACACAGGGTATTCCAAAAGTCTTAGTGTAGTTAACTCCTATTTTTAAAAAAAAATTATTTTTAGTTTATGGACTGACAGGCATTTCCGTTAACATAGTACAATAAAAAAGATGATTGTATATGAAACTACAAAGGTACTATGTATGACTTGCTATTCCTTTTAAATATACAAGTAAAATTATCATGTAAATTTCTTCTTTTTTTCTTCCTTTTTCTCCCTCCTCCCCCCACCCTAGAGATGGCTACCATTAGACACAAATAGGACTCTGTGTGTATGTGTGTGTCTGTGTGTGTAAAATTATTCTATACCTATTTCTATTTATCAGTTCTTTCTTTGGTTGCTGATAGCATCATTCTTCATGTGTCCTTTATAGTTAATTGGGGTATTTATAATAGACAAAATAACTTATTCGCTCAAAATCATTCTTAAAACAATATTGCTATTTCTGTATACAATGTTCTCTTGGTTATACTCATTTCATTCTTCATTATTTCGTGCAAGTCCCTCCATGGTTTTCTAAAATCACTGAGCTCAGCATTTCTTATAGCACAGTAATATTCCGTCACAATCATTAACCACAACTTGTTCAGGTATTCAGTTAACTTTAAAAACTGCCACTCGTAGGAAATTCCGAGGTTCCCAGTTAACTGCTCTTCAAGCCTTCTCTTCAGTGGGTGGAACATCTTCAATTACTGAAACCAGTCCTGCTAGTGGAGACTCTCAAGGGAGCTTAGCAGGTTGCCCAAGCCTATTGGACACACAATTGCAGATTCTGGACTACTGAAGAGTGTCAAGCCATCTCCTTTACGCTACTGTTACATACAATGTACCTCCCTACACTTTTTCCTCCTTCCCTACCCTGCCCCCAACCCCTTCCCCCAAGTCAGTGCATCTGAGTTTAACTAAGAGAATCTGGGAGGGAAGAGAATGAGTCCAGAGCATTAAGATGGAGGGGCTAATGGGAAGGCCCTGGAGTACAGTTACGTGTGGCCTCTGGCTAAGAGTATTGACCTGGAAACTTTGAAATTCCTGTGAGTGGGAGGAATCATTCAGGATGACTCCTTATGGATAAAAACGAGTGAGAGAAGTATCTTTGAGCTTAGGGCCTGACCAGGCCTTTATCAATGAGAGAGAAAGTGAGTGCTATGGCCTGTGAACAGCTGGCAGGTCCTCACTCTGCACTGAGTCATGAAGCAAGAAGCATTCTGTGGGGAATTCTAGATCCTAGGGCCTTGCCCCTTGGGGGATTACCAGTGTTGGGTAGCAACAATTATGGATCTCTCTGCAGGCCCCATCTAGGTGAATAACACATTTTGGAGCTTGCTGTATTTGCTAGACTGAAAAAGAGAACATTCTGAGGATACAAACAGACCCTAGAACTTGGATGTGAGTGAGGTGAGTGGTAAAAGTAGGAGAGGGAGAGAACAAGGTTGGGGCAGGGGGAAGAAGGAAAAGGGGAGAGAGAGAGAGATGGATGGATGATGGATGGATGGGTGGTTGGGGATACAAGAACAGTCTTTGCCTTCAAGGAGCTTACAATGTACTAGAACAGCAGCTCATAAAGGGGACTAGAAGACCGCAGAGGGGTCTGCACATAGTAAATGGTTTAGAAATGCTTGGGAAGTGAAGGCTTGGTTATGGGCAAGATAACAGGGAAGCTCACCTATCAGAAGCCCAAGAGCAGAGGCTAAGGTTTCAGTTGGGAGGGGATGGATGGGGTTAGGATTTGGAAGGGAATGAGGACAGCCCTGGATTGCAATGTTTGCTGTGGGGATGAAACTATTCCTGATTTGTCCTTTCTGTTAAGTCCAGTGACTTTCAGAAGATCTGTAATTAGAACCTGCTAAAGAAAAGGTCACATCTCTATAGATTGTGGAGAAGCTGAAACAGGGAATTGAGCTGTTAGGAGGTAAAAAAAAAATCAGGTATCTTTAAGTAATATTTTCCTGGTTCTAAGCTTCAGGGTGAAAATGTAACCTCTAAGCACAATCTGATTCAGATATGTTTCAGATTGTAATAAAAGCATCTTCTTGGGGGAAGCGTTATTGCCAGCTCCTTTCCTCTGTCCTTTTTCATTAATGCTTAAAGGAGATCTGTAGCACCCCCACCCCTCCACCCCACATTCCCTTTATGTATGGTTTATGACATGAATCCTCTTGAGGTGTGTGCCTTTCTCCAGCAATAAAGCATCCTTGCTACTGTCTACTGTTATCACCAAAGCTGAGCCTTTTCTAGACTGTTGATGTTGAAGGGACAGAAAACCAGTGGGATTCCCTCCCCCTTTCTCCACAGAGACTTTCTCAGTTGTTTTGCCAAGACAAGGTTTGTTTACAGTGAGAAATGCTCCATGTAGATCTGGCTTTGGCCTTGATTAGCCAAACATATGGTTTCTAATGGAAGTAAAACAGGAGCATTTTAAATATGATTGTGAGCTGCTTCTGTTAACTCAGATGATGAAGGGGAGAGCAATTGTTCTTAGTTTGTCCTCAGCCAAGCAATAGCATCAGCACACACGAATCAACAAGGCAGGGTGATATAGCTGACTCTGCAAAACACTGGGAGCTGGTCTGCTGGGCTCATTGTCCCTTCAGTGGTTAGGAGCAGAGCAGCGTAGACCTCTCAACAAGAAGTAATGGTGAGGTTGCTTGGGATAATTGGGATTTGTTTTTATTTGCCAGGAGCATAGGTAGACAAAAGCAAATTCTTCTTTCTGTTTCTTATTTGTCACATTCAGGAGGGGCTGTAGGGGAATTTGGACCTTAAGTATGGTCCATCTCTTCTGCCCCACCTTCCACAAACTTTTGTCTTCACTCTGTGATGTTCTTCATGGCTCCTGCCCTTAGAACTGGTATCAGGCAGCCGCATCTCAATATGAATTTGACCAGTAGGTCATCTTGCATGTCAGGGCTGAATGTTAATTGTGGAATGACCACCTTTGTCCTCTCTGTGTAATACTGTACTGCTCTTCCTGTTCTATATCATGCACAAACCTTAGATCACTATACCTAAAACTCTGTTATATACGTGATCTCATTTGACCTTTACAACAAGCCGATGAGGAGAGTGGGGCAGGTTTTACTATCTCCACTATACAGAGTTGGAAACTGAGGCCCACAAAGTTTAGGTGACTTACCCAAGGTCATATGGCCAGTTAAGTGTTCCATCCAAGACTTCAACCCACTCCCTCAGATTTGATTTCACTCTCCTTTCTAATACTTTGTTGGTGTCAAACTCAAATAGAAATGGTTTCTAAACCATTCTTAGGCATCCCTGTGATCACACTTTGACTTAGAAAATCTTGTATTAGCATTTGTTTAGTGTTCAGCCATTTTTAGTCATCTCTTTGTGACCCCATTTGGGGATTTCTTGCCAAAGATAGTGGAATGATTTGCCATTTCTTTCTCCAGCTCATTTTACAGATGAGGGAACTGATGCAAACAGGGTCAAGTGACTTGCCTAGGATCACACAACTAGTAAGTGTCTGAGGCCAGATTTGAACTCGAGATGGGTCTTCCTGACTCTAGGCCCAGGACTCTATCCATTGCACCTGGCTGCTCCCATATTAACATTATCTATGTTCTATTGTATTTTTATTTATTTTGCTAAATATTTCCCAATTGCATTTTAATCTGGTTCAGCTTCATTATAGTACAGTGACCCCTTTTAAAGGGCTACCAGGGAGCAGGTGGGGGAGGTTTTCTTTGGGCAGGAGCTTCTTAGCCAGGTGCCTTCTCCTGACCTGCTTGTAGTTTTCTTCACCACAGTGTGAAGAAAGGAGGAAAGTATTTGGGTGCCACTTATAGTCCTACAAGTAAATCTGGTCTGTGCTGGTCAGTTTCATTCATTTAGAGACAGCTAGGTGACTCAATGAATCAATTAGCATTTAAGTGCTTACTGTGTGCCAGGCCATGGATTAAGAGCCAGAGATACAAAGAAAGCTCCCCCCCCCCCAAAAAAAAAAGTCCCTGCTCTGTAGGGCCTCACAGTCTGATGGAGGAAATAAAATGTAAACAATTATGCACAAACCAGATAACAGGATAAATTGGGGGGGTTATCTCAGAGGAAAGACACTAAGATTAAGAAAGACTGGGAAAGGCTGCTTACCCCAGGTTGGCTTTTAGCTGAGACTTGAAAGAAGCCAAGAAGAAGAGATGAGGAAGAAGAGAGTTGTAGGCATGATGGATAGAGTACTGGACCTGGAGGCAGGAAGACTCGAGTTCAAAGGGAGCCTCAGGTACTTGTTAGCAGTGAGCAGATGGCCAAGATCCTCTGTCTGCCTCAGTTTCCTTACCTATGAAATACTGATAACAATAGTACCTCCCAAGGTTGTTATAAGAATAAAAGGAGATACTATTTCTTAAACAGCTTGCAAGCCTTAAAGTGCTACTATGCTAGCTATGCTAGTATGTATGTAAGAGTAGTAGGCTAGCTACTTTTATTTGTGAAATTAAAAATTAAAAAATTTAATTTTAATTAATAATTTAGTTAATTAATATTTATTAAGCACTAGCTATGTACAAGGCCCTGTAGGGGTGCTCAAAGATTTCAGAAGTCATAGCTGATTAGAGATGGGAAGAATATTACTGAGGATATGAAGACAAAGCAAAATGGTCCCTGTCCCTAAGGAGCTTTGGGGTTAACAAGGGGAGCCTCTTAGCCCCCTGTATCTCATGTGGCTTCCCTAGTCTATAGTGGCAGTTATAGGAGAGGAGCCCTCCTTAGCCTTGGAGGATTGTGGCCTCCAAGAACAGTATCACAAAATTAAGCAATAAGTAGTTTTGAGGCCATGCCTCTTTTTTTTTTAAGGTTTTGGCCAATACACAGACCCATGTGTTGCTATTATTATTATTATTATTGTTATTAGATTGGTTTTGTCTCATTGTTATAGGGAGCTCAGTGACAAAACTCTCTTTTGCCAAAGCTGGTCAGTCAATCAACAGCATTTATTAAGCACTTGTTATGTGCCAAGCCATGGTGACACAAATAAAGGCAAAAATGTGGTCTTGGCCCCCTGGGAAGGTTATATTTTAATATTAGTAATAATAATAATAGCTGGCATTTACATGGTGCTCTTTGGTTTGCAGAGGACTTTACATATGAAAACTCACTTGGGTCCTCTATTCTATGATCTTAGAGGGTTGCCTGGAGCACTCGGAGGTTAAGTGACTTGCCCAGGATCACACAGTCACATGGTTCAGAAGTAGGACTCTGAAGGGGCTGGGTCTCTATCCACTCTACCTCTGTGCTGATTTGATTTACCTGGACAAGTCAAGTTTATTAATCATCCTGTGCTTGCTCAAATGAAGAGGGCAACTCTGTTCATTCTCTGTGTCTTGGGTTCAGTCCTATACTAAGCGAATATTTTCTTTCTGGACCCTTACAGTTACCTGTATAGCTTTATGACCAGCCTTTTTAATAGTACCAACTTATTTTATGTAGCACTTTATCAAATAACTCTTTCCCCATAACAACCTTTTTGGGTAGGTAATATTAGGTTTTATTATGCTCATTTTCAGATGAGGCAACTGAGGCTACAAGTGTTGAAGTGATCTTGCCTAATAATGCTAATAATGATGGGCACAGGACCAAAATCCAGGACTAAAAATTTAGGGCTTTCCCTAGTACCCCACAGCTTCCTTAAGAGGCTACCTGGTGGGTGAAGCCAGCAAAGTTGCATTAGCCCAGATGGTTAATCTCTTTTTATTAACATCATGCCAGTTTCCCTACAATTGACCTGTCCCTAGGCATAGACTATTCCCTTGGACAGCAGCTGGCTGGTGTTGTTTTTGGTTTATATTATGTTTGGTGTCGTCTTCCTTTTCCAATAGCTGTAGCGTGAGATCATATAGGAATATATTCAAGTTAGGTTCAGGTTTCATGGAGTCAGATCTTTGGTGTAATTTGCTCTGGCTATGTCCTTTAGTGAGAAATTTATTTTGAAATCACTTTCAAGAAGAGGAAACCGAAAAAGACGACAAACCAGTAGATCATGGTGCATAAATTCGGCTCGTTGCTCTTATTAGCCATTTAGGTTCTTATTATTATCATTTTCCAGATGAAGAAAATGAGTCTCAGAGTTTCTCAAACTACATTATTCATCTTCAAACTCCAGGCACTTTCATTTGCCATCCCCTTTGCCTGGATCTCTCTCCCTCTTCATTTCCTTCTAGCTTCCTTGGCTTCCTTCAAGTCGCAGCTATAAGTCCCACCTGCAAGAAACCTTTTCTAATCTCTCTTAATGCTAGCGCCTTCCCTTTGTTGATTATCTCCAGTTTATCTTGTGATTTGACTTGTTGTTCAGTTGTGTCTGACTTGGTGACCCCATTTGGGGTTTTCTGGGAGAAAATACTGGAGTGGTTTGCCATTTGATTCTCCAGTTCATTTTCCAGATGCAGAAACTGAGACAGACGCAGTTAAGTGACTTGCCCAGATAGTAAATGTCTGAGGCTAGATTTGAACTCACCAAGATGAGTCTTCTTGACTCCAGGCCCAGCACTCTATCCACCGCACCTCCTAGCTGCCCAATTTATCCTGTATATAGCCTATTTGCGTGTAGTTGTTTGTCTATACCATTAAACTCCAAGCTGCTTGAGGGCAGACATTCTCCCCAGCATCCCTTTCTTTGTATCCCCAGTGCTTAGTACACTGCCCAGCACATAATAAGTGCTTAATAAATATTTGTTCACTTGACTTGACATATCTGAATTGATATTTGAATCCAGATCTTCCTAACATCAATTTCAGCCACTGGCCTATCCTGCTGCAGAGCAGTGCCCATTAAATGTGTTGATTGATAATCGGAATGAAGTTAGAGCAGCAATGATGCTAAAATGCCTACTTCTCAAATGGGAGGAAGTAGAGGGTCAACATTTCTTACTCTTGCTTCAACCAAACCAAAGCTTTTCTGAGGAAAGCAAATACCAAATGTAAAGACTATTAAAGTGAGAGAGGGAAGGCTGACCAAATTAACTTCATTATGATTCATGGGTTCCTCTCCCTTTAGGTAACAGATATATTCCTGAAGTTTTATATAAATCATATTTTTGGGCAAATTTAATAATACAAATGTGAGGCTCACTAGTATATTATTTAAAGAAACTAAGTAGAATGTAAGAACCTTTTGTATATGGGCTGTTTCATATCTATCTTTGTGTATCCCAGTGTGTAGTGCCTGACGCCATTAATGCTTGTTGGATTGAAATGAACCTAGTAGTAATTTCATTTCACAAAGTTCATAGTCCTAGCAGGTTGGGTGGTTTTTTTTTTTTTGATGTGAGCAATGATTTACTCCTTAATTTAACTACATACTTGTAATTTTTTTGTATTAATGGATTGCATTTTAAATGATATAGGGATAACATGATCCAATTTCCAATTTTTCTTTCCCGCCAACACGTGTCCCACTTCCTCTACCCAATTACAGATATATGAGAACAATAACAGTTTTCAAGGGAATGCCTCAAAAAGGCCACGAGGCAGATCAACTACATCTTTTATCTTAAGGCCACTAACAACCGTTGATTGAAAAAAGCCCCATTACCCATCTTGTTTTTCGATCAATGAGTATTGCTACTTTAATTAGATCTGACAGTCTCCTGAAATGCTGTTTATGGAATGATAAAACAGGTCTCCATTTTTAGGATGGTATCTATCACTAGTGATGGTGATGTCTGGTGCATAAGGGGCAAATTGACTTTCCCCCCCTTTGTGTATTAATGTCCTACACTGAACACCTGTTTCATGCCTCTGGCATTAACTGTTTATGTGAACTGCATGGCAACTGCAGGATTTTTAGACAAGAGAGAGACTAGTGAGTATTTTGGGATGTCTACATCTTTCCAAAAGTCAGCATTTTTTCCCCTGAAGAGCTTCTTGGCAAACGTTATTAGCAATGCAGAATTGTCCTTTATGGACAATACTGTGAAATCATACCAATTAAGAAGGAGTGGGTAGATTACCAATCAGTGTCAGCTAATTAAATTATGATATGCCTTTGCAGGGTCTATAGCTGGTGAAAGAAAGAAGGAAAGGGGGGAATAGAAGCAAAGTCTTGAAATTTGATGACAGGGAGGATAGATTACATTGTCCATTCTATGATAATTGAAGGAATAAAATAGTAGCAGCATAATGTATTTTAAATAGGAAGCTCTGTTATTACTTTCTTTGAGTGTATAATTAATCAATTGCAGCTGCAAGTATTTTAGATTGTAGCAGTGAAATAGAGTTTCATTAAAAATGTAGTTTAATAATAACAGGTCAATCAAAATGCTACTATTCCAAAAATATTTTTTTCCATGAGTTTCCAAAGCTATAGATGCAATGTAGGGTCATAGATTCCGAGGTGGAAGCTATTGACTCCAGACACCCCATTTATAAATGAGAACACTGCATCACAGGGAGATCAAGTGACTTGTCCCAAGTTGTACATCTTTTGGGGGATTTGATCCGTGATCTTCCTAACTTCAAAGTCAGCCCTATCACACCTAGTCTCTGTATCACCTAGTCGCTTTGGTCTGTTGTACAAGTAAGGAATTAAACAGGGAAGGAGCTAGCCAGGAAGGGTGGGATTGTTGCTACTATTTCTGAATCCTTCTAGCTCTGAAGGCAAATTCAGTGTCTTGCATTGAGGAGAATTTTGTTGTGGATGCTGCAGCCCAGGTCATCGGTTATACCCAGCTTGGTGCATATATGTATGTATATATGTATGGAAAGTATGTAAGATTCTTTGAGCAATATAAAAGAAAGATAAGCTTTTTTGATGACCCCATGATTGTTAATGTTAAATGAGGAATGAAACAGGGAGATAGAGGTTCACCATTATCATTAAAGAATTATAGTGCAGAATCCATCTGAAGGAGAATTTCTCTCTAAATGTTGAGATCTTCCAGTTGTTCCTATTTACAGATTAATTTGTGCTGATTACATCAGTCCTTGGAACACTGCAGAGCCTCTTATGTGAGACTTGTAATCACTCGAAAGAATTTGGCCCTACAGTCCATAGAAGAAAAAACTACATAGATGAAGAATGCCTATTGTCTATGCTATAATATGTACTTGGATGGATAACCCAAGGAACTCATCCATCAACATATGTATCTTTGAAACATACTGCAAATGTGCAATGAGTTGCACCTAGGAAAGTGGACTAGGTTGCCATTGGGAAATTGCAGAATTCTTTTAATGATCTCAGACTTCTCCCTGCCACGGAGGCCCATTTTAAAAAATGCCAATATTCATCTTGTACGGTTATATGACTCTGGGCTATGGAGCACTGCAGTGTCCGGAGAATCCAAATTGAGCATAAACCCCAAAGGGCAATGGAGAGGAGGATGTGGGCAGGAACAGTCTATAACATAATTACAGAGGAGAAATGGAATAAAAGATGTCATCCAAGAAACAAACTGTGAGTGAAAACGATGATCCCATTGGAAAAGCAAGGAACAGCCCACTGGGCTGCCTACGGACTTACCTTTTTGCTATCCTTGCAATGTCAAGAGAATGTGAACAAGGCTGCTGGAAGTTGGGTGGTCTCTCTATGATGAACTTAGGGGAGAACATGTTAAAGATTTGTACACGGTGGGCAGATATGGGTGGGTCGCGATTTGCATTGTTGGAGGGATTGCCTACGTTGATAAGATCTCAAATTCATTTCCATATTTGAATAAGTGATATTCGATTCTAGGAAGTGCTGTTATTCCTGATGCTACATTATTCACAACCTTCTTCAGGCTGACACAAGCTTAATAGAGCCTTGCGATAGGGCGAGTGGTGACTTTGTGACTTCCACTCTCCTACCCTATATAAAATGTCCAAAGCTTAGAGCATGCGCCACTCATTGCAATGCTGCATATGGTCACTGGGTAGCACAGGGGATAGGACACAGGGTTAGAGTAAAGAAAACAGGAGTTCGAATCCAGCCTTGGGCCCTGAACAAGTCACTTAGTCTGTCTGCCTTGGTTCCTTCCACTGTAAAACGGGCATAATAATTGCACTTATCTCCTAGAGTTATTGTGAGGATCAAATGAGATATTTGTATAGTGCTTGCCACTTGGTAGGCGCCTCATAAATGCTTGTTTCCTTTCCTCTTCCAACATTCCTTTTTGTGTTTGGACTTTCTTTGCTTTGGGGAGATCCAGCAAAGACCAGTATAGTTCAGTGAGACTTGCCATCACCAGCAGACTTGCCATCATTAGCATATGTATGACATTTTACTAGGTGCTGCTGGGATTGAGAGAACATAGAAAAGGCTTCCTTTGAGGTTAGAAACAAACAGGCAAGGGCAATCATCCTCTCAAATGGGGAAAAAAGGAAGAGAGAGCCTATAAGATATGGGTATACTTTGGTTTTCTCTAACTGCTATTTCTGGACTGGTACCAAATCAGTATTTCCAAATGAAAGGTACCCACCTGGATGACATATTGGAGGTTGAAGGGTATAAGGAACAAGGAAAAAATGAAGAGGCTACAAATAGACACCATTCTTCCATTTCCTTCCCTCCCCCCTCCTCCCCCATTCAAATCTCCTTCCTTGTGACACAAATTATTCTCCCTGACTAACCAATCAGTCGATCAATCCACAATCTTTTATGGAGGGCCCACCCTGTGCCAAGCATTATCTGCCAGAAAAGGAAGCTCTTCTGCAGAATGTGGAACTCAGTCAACTGTAGGGTTTTAACAGGCACCTCAGATGCAGTACTTGGTATATGCAGAGTCCTAGAGAGATATGTACTGCATTTAAATGTAAAATTTGGGACTGTTTACACTGGCATGCAAATTCTGGTCCAAGTGAATCCATGCAGTTGTTTACCACATTTAAATGCAAATTTTCAATCCTGTGTTTAGTCTGGCAAGTAGATTGCTCATTTTGTAAACTGTCCACAAAGGCCCAGGGTCTCTGATTCCGGATATTCCACTCCTTTAACATTTGTCCCCTAGTTTGCCTTCATTGGTGGTTTTAGTAAACCCTTTTTCTAATCTTCCTTATTCTGGGACAGTGTAGAACCTGCCATTGGCTTTTATGAAATTCAAATCCTGTTAGGTCATTTGGTGAGTCAGATTGTGGTTTTGAGAGCTGAGTACAATAGCACCCCAGTTCTCTGACTGTTAAGACTTCCAGTGTTTTCAAGCATCTAGAAGATAGCCCTAAATCTGGGAATAAATGAGAAAAAATCCCTTAAACCTGCTATAGAGGTGTGGAGCCAACCTTGGGTTTAATGTTTTCTACAAAATAAGGTTACTAATTTAATAAGCTTGTTTGTCTGGCTTCATCTGGAAGCCTTTGATTCTTCAAGATTATAGTAGAGAGGAGTACTGATAATAATAGCTAATATATATTATATATACATTTATACACATATATTAGCTATTATGTGTTCTATATTATTTTATATACAGACATATATGCGTATGTATATGAAGAGAGAGAGAGAGAGAGAGAGCTTTATAGTTATCTCATTTGATCCTCACAACAACCCTGGGAGCTAGGGGCTATTATCCCCATTTTACAGCTGAGGAAACTGAGACAAACAGAAGTTAAATGACTTGCCCAGAATGCCCAGCTAGTAAAGCATCTGAAGCCAAATTTGAACTCAGGTCTTCCTGACTCCAGGTCTGGTGCTCTGTCTACTATACCACATATCTATATCCAGTTTACTGTCTTTAAGAAGGCAGAATTTTAGTGAGACATTTTCAAAAATGCTTTGAATAAAATACAGCTTTGGTGTTTAACTGGGCAAGCTTCAGTCACCTAGGACATGAATTTATTGATGTGGAATAGCTCATTCCCCAGCAATCCTGCACAAATAAGGTGTTGTTTTTTAATGAAATTTTTTTCAATTTTTTTCAGTTATGTTTTTCTCCCTCCTACTTCACCCACTAGAGAAAAAGCAATGTTGCAATAATTGTAATCAATATGCATAGTAAAAAAATTCTTGTATTGCCAATATCCATCAATGTGCCTCTCATTCTGCATATTTAGTCTATCCCCTCACTGTCAGAAATTAAGATACTCTTCAGGTTTTCTTGAAAAGCTATGGATGAGGGTAAAAAAATCTTGAGTTTGTGTCGATCTAGTTCTCATCTTGCCCTGTCACTAACCAGCCATGAGGTCTTGGCCTCTTACTTTTCCTCTTATCTGCAAAATGAGAATGATACTCTTCAAATGCCATACCTTTCAGGGTTGTTGTTAAGATAGTACAACCTTAGATGACTCTACAAATGGGTGCTATTTTTTTTTCAGGTCTTACATTCTGTGACCAGTTACAGCAGTTTGTTGCTTTCTTTAATGGGTTCTTTACAGGTCTCTCTCTTTGTAAATGATTGCCCAGCTTACTCTCTGCTTGTCATACTACCTTGTGTGGAATGCGGAGGCTTTTCTCATTAGAAGTAGTCTTGACTTTAGCTGCTAATCCATTCTTTTTTCAGGTTAAAGAGCTTAAGATTTAATTACCATTCATTAGTCTGTTCTTACCTTGTATTTTGCTGGTCCTCTCTGGGACCTGAAAATGATAAAAAGCTATGTCAGGGGTTTAATGGAGAGGAACCACTTCATTGACTAGTGAATACAGCAACTCTTAGTTTTGTGTGTGGCATATAAGCTATGGCATATTTTATTTTATTTTCCCCCACATATATTTTAATTTGTTTTGTTAAATATTCCCAATTACAAGTAATTTTTTTAATATTTCATTTTTAAAAATTTTGAATACCAAATTCTCTCCCTCCTGCTTACCCCTCCCCCACCCATTGAGAAGGCAAGCAATATGATACTAATTATACATGTGAAGTCATGCAAAACATATTTCCACATTAGAGCTATGGCATATTTTAAAACCTAGGTCAACTTTTCTGCATTTTCCAGCATCTTTCCGAGTGGTCTCTGCCCCACAGTGTGTGCTCAAGGGAGTAAGAATGCTTGTCCATGCTGATATGACCTGAAACCAATGTCTTCCCCTCCTCAGTTTTTCCTAAAGAACTTTATCTGGATCTCTTTCTTTGCCCCTAATCACTTTCTATGTTACATCCTACTTATTTGTATGTATTTTTTATCTCCCTCCATTTATCTTCAAGAGCAGACACTAGACTGTTTTTATCTTTGCACCCCATTTTCTGGTGTAGTGCCTTGATTGTCACAAATGTTTTATACCTTGAGAGACACACAAGTGTAATATGCTGCTTGTAGAGTCAGAGAGATCTGAGTGCATTAAAGTATCTGAATTCAAATTCTGCTTCCATTACTTGTTACTGAACTATGGGCTTGGCTTTCCTCATTTGTAAAATGAGCAGGTTGGTCTCTTCATGACCTTTCCAGCTCTGAGTCTGATTCTGTAAATGTTTGTTCAGTTGAATTGACAGCAAATCATAGCCCAGATGCAGTGTTCTACAGAAGGCCTTTTCAGAGTTTCCCCCCCGTGGTGAGTATTCATCTAGGTATGTGAGGGGAAGCCTGGTAGAAAGAGGAAAGGAAGGAAGGAAAGAAAAAAAGGGAGAGGAAGAAAAGGAAGTAAGGAGAGGGAGTGAAGGAAAGAGAAGGGGGGAAGGAAGCAAGGAAAGAAGAAAACCAGGAGGAGGGGATGGAAGGAAGGAAAGAAGGAAGGAGAAGGAAGAAAGGGAAAGAAAAGAAGGGAAAGAAGGAAGAAAGTGTTTATTAAGTACTTGCTATATGAGTGGATAGAGAACTAGCCCCAGAATGCAAATGCTCTGAGTTCATGTCTAGCCACTAATGCATACTGTCTATGTAACTTTGGGTGAGTAAATTAATCTGTCCCTTACCCTAGGCAATTCTCAAAGACTTGTAAAAAGAGTTCCCTCACAAGGTGCTCTTACATGCATATAACCATAGGTCTAGACTAAAAAAAAAATGTCTTTGTATATGTTACCCTCTTCCTCCTCATCCCAGGAACATGTAAGTTTCTTGAGGACAAGGGTTATGTTTATCTTTGTATTCCTTATACCCATCACAGTACAACACCTTCATATTACTTAGGCATTTCACGTTTAAGTCAATGTTGAAGGTATAATTAGGAAGACAAAACAAAGTTTTGATATGACAGTGCCACATCAAACGTTTTTTTTTGGATCCAGTTTGCCATTTTACCCTTCTAGAGTGTTTACATGGATAGGTTTGGTGAGAAAATCAGCCACATGGCAAAATATGACTTGTATGCAGTGATTCCAAACATCACATCTTTTTTTTTTAAATCACACTTGTCCTTGTTTTGCTTTCTTAGATGGTTTTTGGGAAATCTCTCCCTATCTAGACTTAGCTGTGTTCTTTTACCTAAAATACATTTCACAGAAAGCAAAGACTTCTAGAACCCACAGGAAACTTATCACCTTGTCAAAGCCTTTTATTTTACTGGTGAGAGATCTGAAGCCCAGAAAGATGGAGTTAATGGCTTGTGGTTAACACAGCTAGTTTGTGGCACAACTAGGCCTAGACCCTAATCCAGTGTGTCTTCTAACTTCTACCCTGTGCGACAGCCTTACCCAATGCTAGGTAAGGTGCAATCACAAAAATCAAATATTGGATTACTTTTGTTGTACAAAGGGTTTCAAAAGTTGCTACATCCCCATCCTACTTTATCCATCGCATCATGAAAGACAGAGAGTGCATTGCCAGGGAAGGAAATGCGGTTTATAGGATTCCAATTGCAAGCCTCAATGGTGTATGAGGAGTTGGCATTTAAGAAAATCGTGTATTATAGCATCTACTGCATACTCGGGGAGATGGTCAATAAATGTACTTCAAGAGGGTCCTTTTGGGAATGCTTAGAGCAGTAAGTGAGGAGACTTGGGTTAATATCCCAGTTCTGCCATGTGTTTACTGTATGACCTTGGGTAGGTCACTTAAGTGCCTTCTGTTATGGAAATAGTTATATCAGCTTGCCACTTCATATCTGAATAACATTATTAAACACCATTTTTCATTCTTATGGCCAAGGCTCTTAAACATGGGAAAGCTAAAAGGTCGGTTTTTGGCCCATCAAAAATTGTTTTTCAAGGGACTCTCATCTGTTACCAGTAAGACTATGTGTGCCTTTTAGACCTCCATCCTCAGCATTGCACTGCACTTTTATTGATTAATGTATGTTTCTTTGGTTGCTCACGAATCATCTATACAAAGATCACCGGGGGATAGTCATTTAGATGTCCTAATGTAGGGAGCATGTGAAATTACTTCCTCCGGCTACTTTTGGGAGACTGCAGAAGGTTATGGACCTTAGAAAAATGTTTTTAATTGTATAAAATAAAATATGTAGAATTACAAAGGAAATTAATTATGTTAAAATACAGTTATCAAAACGTATATGTATATGCATATGTAAATCTATGTACACACATACACGTGTATGTATATATGTATACTATACATATGTGCATGCACATATGTGTATATATGTTTTAAAACAGAAGTTAAAGGAGCTTTGTTAAGAAGACTTAGTTTAGAGATAGAGAGTAGAAGGATTATTTAGAAGAAATTTAGCTGTGCAGCATGTTGGAAAAAACCCTGGCCTTGAAGTGAGGAGAAATCTGCATTTGGATCCTGCTTCTGACATTTACTAATTCTGTGTCTGTAGACAAGTCATTTTTTTCTCTGAGCCTCAGTTTTCTAATTTGTAAAGGGGAGATGTTGATACCTGTCATAGCTTATCTCCCTGTGTTGTGACGGTCAAATGAGAGAATGTATGTAAAAACATTTTGTAAACCTTACCAAGCTCTGTATCATCTTTTGTTTTAATTTTGTTATTCCCATTATTTGATCTCCTTGAAAGGCTGTGATGGTGAGAATCCCACTCCCTGAGTGCTAAAAAGTCAAACATTGAGTCTCAGCATCGTCTAACTCTTTTGGAGAAACACCTTTTATGGAAAAGAACCCACAAAAGGAGTTTGCTCATGCTCAGCACACTTCATGCATCTGACTGCTTTACTGAGCATTTCTCAAGTGTGCTCCTCCGTGGAGAGAGGATCAAATTAGATTTAGGAATTACTTATCAAGGGCAAGAAAGCATCATTGGCAGGTGCTAGATTTATCCTCCGGGAACAAGACTGGGCAGTTGATTTTGACTCTGTAGACTTGGGGTGGGGGGAGATATGGATAAACATGTAAATGGACATACATATACACCTACAAATATGAAAACATAACATATAAATATATAACATATATAGAATATATTTATATCTCTAAGCAAAGGTTATCTCCACGTGTGTGTATATACACACTTATGTATGTGGGCATATATATACACACGTACACACACACACATACACACACACACACACATATAGATATAGATATAGATATATAGATATAGACATGCATCTATGTCTGTTCTCTCTGGTTATGACAACATATATCTACGTGTTACATATAATTATACATCCTTTATGGAGAGAGAGAAAGAATAAGACAATTCTATTTTCAGTTATTGTCACCTCACTCACAGAAAAAATTTGGAAATAAAAAACCAAATGATATAAGGAGAATACTGGGACTAGGGTTTTATTTTATTTTTTGCCCCTGAAGCTAAATGCCATAAAATTCAAATACTACCATTCATGTACACCTGGGGTGGTTTAAAGAGTATTCCTGGTGTCTTTTGATGGGTGTGAGGGGATATGGGGAGAAGTGTAGGGCAGGGGGGGCTTGAGATGGCGAAGGCTGGGAGTAGAGTGGTAGAACGTGTGTGTGTGTGTGTGTGTGTGTGTGTGTGTGTAGAGTTGGGAAGGACAAAAAAGCATTGCGCACAAGTTCTTTTTTTCCATTTTGTGCAGGGTGTTCTCTTAGGGCCATATTCCTGGAGCATACAGGGATGAGTCAGACAAATGTCTTACTTTGTGCAGTCTGATCTTATTATCTTAAGGAAGATCTTTGTTTTTCTGTCACTGCAAATTGTCATCAGAATATAAAGAGAGAGAGAGAGAGAAAAAAAACCCTGGAGTCTTAGAACAAAATGATGGAAACTGTATAAAGTTTAACACATTTTTTTTTCACTAAAATGATCATCTCTGAGGGAAATTCCAGTTGACATACCAAAATATGCTGTCATGTATGTAAACAAAACTCAAACACACACACATACACACACACAGAAGATTTTGTTTTGCTTTGATTTGTTTAAAATAAATTGAGGTATATTTTAGTTGAGCTTAAGGTAAAAAAAATTACAAATATTTAGTCAATAAGCCATCTGTCTAAGGACTGACAGAAAACATGGTATCAGTTCTTTGTCTGACAGGAGTTTCTATTCCACTAAGTGTAGCATGGATGAAAATCAATGAGTAACCTCAGGTTTTAGTTGCTGAAGCAGGCAATTGGTTCTGCATCATCTCTTTTAGCCATATTTTGAGCAAGCTCCGTGCTTAGCCTCTTTCAATTGAGAGGACAAGTGATGTTCCTTAAAAATTTAATGAGTGTCTAAGAATGCTCCTTGCTCAAATGTGAGTGGCAGGGCTATACTAGGTAAATGTAATATTTTGGAGTCTGAGGACCCAGGTTTAAATCATGCCCTTGTTATTACTACCTGTGTGACCTTGGGCAAGTCACTTAACCAGTTCCCTTGCCTATAAGATGAAGGGGTTGGACTAGATGGCCTTTAAGGTCCTTTTTTGTGTGTGTATGCTCTAAGTCTATAATGTGAAATAGAAAAGAAAGTTGTACTTTTTATAAGTCAGTTTTTTTTTTTAACTTGGATTCTGGTAGTATTTTGTTTTGGGTAATCACTTAACATTTAACCACTTAACATTGGGTCATCACTTAACACTTAACAGAAGTCTTGTAGTAGGCACTATGGAAAGACAGAAAGAAGTATAGACCTGGATTAATCTTCACAAAATACAATTTCAGTACACCATTCCCTTGCTCTACCACCACATTCTGGGAGTTAGTGTGGTGTACTAGGGGTAGGGACCTTCCACAGTGGCACGGATCATGCTGTGTGCTGAACTGACCTTTCTTGCCTCCTGATCCCAGACCATATGTAGCATTTTGTTCTTAACGTGACTTATTTAGTATTATTTGTTTGCCATATCCCCCTACTTGTCAGCAAGCTGCATGAGAGCGGGGTTCTTTTCTTATTGAAACTTTGATTCTCCTCAGCTGCGGGTAGGTGTTTAACAAGTTATTTAATTGCCGATTTTTCATATATGTTTCTGGGTTCTATAGCAAGATTGTTCATGCCCCAAACTTTTCTCAAGTGTAATTCAAAAGAGGTTCAAATTGAATTTTAGAGTTCAAAGGCTAGGGTCATGTCCCCAACATAGTGCTGGGGCCATAGTAGTTGCTCAGACAACACTTGATGACTAGGTGGAAAAGGTTTCAAAATTTCAGCCTCTTGATGGTAAAAGCAAGTTCTACCTTGTGCCCACCCAAAGGGGTAGCATTCTTTTGCACAAGTCTTGCTTCTGAGTACAAGTAGCCTATGACATACAAACTAACACCGGGTACCAAATGCAAAATTCTGAAAAAAGTCCTGACGTGGATACATATTTTTCATGCTGGTGGAAGACGAAAAACCTAAAGTTTTTTTTTTTAAAAGGGATTTATTTTCCCATAAAGTAATGGCTCTGGAAAGAGGGCTTTCTCTTAGGGAAGGATGATTTCATTGTCTCTTGTTCAGTTTAGCTGAGAATCCATCCACGTGGGTAGATTGCGTGGATCCAAGAGCAGAGCTTGGCATGTTGGAGAAGACTACTTTTTGCTCTTTCAGGAGGTAATTAACAGATATTTGTACCAGTTTTGATCTGAAATAAGTACCCCAAGTGTTTTAAATCAGTGTGCCCTGACTAATTAAAGAACTTTTCTTCTTTTTTCACTCAGTTGCCTTCCTGGTGGAATAAGAAAAGATGGGAAATTTTGGAAAATGTTTACACTCGTTTCTTTAGTTAAATGTCAAACATGTCACCTTTTACAATATTGCAGAAGATTTTTTATTATTTTAAAAAGAAGATGTGCTGTCTTTTTAAAAACTTTTTAGTTTTTTTTTTAGTTTACAACACTTAGTTTTACATGTTTTTGAGTTTCAAATTTTCTTCCCTCCGCTCTCCCCTCCAAGATGACATGCAGTCCGATATAGATTCTACATAAACCTTCACATTAAACTTATTTACACAATAGCCAAGTTGCAAAGATTTATTACCAATGGAATGAATCATGAGAGAGAAGAAACAAAACCAAAAAAACAAAAAAGAGGAAAAGAAAAAGAGAGAGCAAATAGTTTGCCTTGATCTGTGTTTAGATTCCACAGTTCTTTCTCTGAATGTAGCTAGCTTTTTCCATTATGAGTCCTTTGGAGCAGTCTTTGAGCCTTGTATTGCTGAGGAGAGGCAAGTCTATCAAAGTTAGTCATCACAGAATCAATATATCTGTGATTTTGTATAATGTCCCCTTGGTTCTGCTTCTCTCACTCAGCATCGGATCGTGTTGGTCTTTCCAGGTTATTATGAAGTCCGTATCTTCCCCATTTCTTATAGTACAGTAGTATTGCATTGCTTCATATACCACAGCTTGTTCAGCCATTCCCCAATTGATGGGCATCCCCTTGATTTCCAATTCTTTGCCACCACAAAAAGAACAGCTATAAATATTGTTGTACATACAGGTCCCTTTCCCACTTGTGTGATCTCTTTGGGATATGAAGATGTACTGTCTTACAGGCAAATGCAGTCAATCACCTGTAAATTCTTTGTACTATGTTTTGTGGGTGGGAATGAGTTTAGGAAAGGATGATTGATTTACAGAGTTTGGCCAAACCTATCTACTCTTCAAATTCATTGACCAAATGCCCTAAAACTCCTCCTGTCCCACTCCCTGCAGTGGTATATTTGTTTTGTGATGTGAAATAATTGTTCCAAAGAATATGAGAAAATAAATACCAATTTCAGTAGGAGATCTGGAGAATTCGGTGCTATGCCCTATACGTAGTATATGTTCAGTAAACATAGGCCTGAAGAAGCCAGATGTTACAGTGAATACAGAATTGGGTTTGGAGTCAGGAATGCCTGTGTTCAGATCCTGCCTTAGACACTTACTATCAATGAACCTGGATAAATCATTTAACCCTTCTCTGAGTCAGTTTCCTCCTCTTTAAAGTGAGTTGGTTGAACATGATGTCTCCTAAGGTCTATGTCTAGTTCCGAATCAGTGATCCTCTGATAATGACAAGAGCAAAATTAGGCAACGTTTCCCAGGATTAAGAGTAGTTAGTTCTCATAATTCTGAATGAGATCTTGCTTTCTTATCCCCAGAAGTGTGGTAGTGGAAAGAACATTGCATCAGGAGTCAGGAGCCCTTAGCTCTTGTCCTAATTCTGTGGTGAGTCCTTGGGCTAGTGGCTTTATCTTTGTGGAAGTCAGTTTCCTCGTGTGTAAATTGAGGGTCCTAGATTAGAAGATCTCTAAGACATTTTACAGGTGTAGAATCCTATGAATAACTAAATAATCCTTCAAGAATTGATAACTGAGCGTTGCACATTGCTCATATTTTTTGGAGTTTTCCACGTATCAATCATTTGTGCTGATTTTTATGCTTTTTAAAAAAATACTATTTGTGGGGGCAGCTTGGTTGCACAGTGGATAGAACACCAGTTCTGGGGTCAAGACAACCTGAGTTTGAATTTAGCCTCAGACATTTACTATCTGTGTGACTCTGGGCAAGTCGCTTAACCTCAATTGCTGCCCCTCTACCCCTGCCTCAAAAAACAAAAGAAGTGGAATTTGAAAAAAAAATCCTATTTTTATATGGGATGGCTCTCTTGGAAGGGGAGGGATTATGGGAATAACTATGATGATATAAGGAACAGAAGACATCAATAACAACTTATTTTTTTTTTAAAAAGATACCCAGGAATAGGTCCTCCTAGTATAATTGTATCAAATAAGGTCATATGTACAGAGAGTTTTGCAAACTTTCAAGAACTATATAACTGTCAGTTATTATTAAAATTGGATAGTTTAGGGAGTACTCCTATCTATGGGTTGAACTAAATGACCTCTTGAAGTTCCTTTTTTAGGAAACATGGTGTAGTGGAAGGAGAGTCTAATTCGAAATCTGGCTCCAAATCTCAGCTCCAAAACTTAATCTTTGGACAAGTTATATAACCTCTATAAACCTTGTTTTGATCATTTGTAACATGGTGATAGCGGTATCTGAAATACCTACTTCACAGGGTGGTATCAAGCAATATACTCTATAAATGTTAAGATAGTACACAAATGAATTCTTATTCTTACTCTCTGATTCTTCTTGCTTTTCTTTTAGTTTTCCTTTTCTTCTTCATATTCCCAAATAGCTTCAGCTGATTGTCATTATTTTTTGAGACATTGTCTAGTGGATAACATTCTGACCTTGGAGACAGGAAGACCTGCGTTCAAATCTAGCCTCTGAAATTTATTAGTTGTGGGACCTATTTGGGAAAGTCACTTTAAACTCTCCAAATCTCATTTGCTTCATCTGTAAAAAAGAGGTTAATACTCCTCCTTACTTACCTTTCCATATTATTGTGATACAAGGCTACCTACAAAGGGCTTTAGAAATTTTAAAACACTATATCAAGGTGGTTATTACAATTATTTGCCTATTTATGCTTACTTGTATATCTATTGGTTGCAATTGTCCCTTTGCTTTGGACCGAGATATGGGAGTGATTCATATTGAACAGTGAGTAAGTTGTAAGATGTGAGTAAGTATAATATTGTTGCCTTATTATTGGGATATTACCTGTATGAGCTTGGGCAAGTTTCTTAATTTCTGAGGGTCTCAGGTCCTCATTTGTAAAGTGAGGGGCTAGATTAGGTAGCCTCTAAGGTCCCTTTCAGTTCTAAATTTATGAACCTATAATTAGTTTGGATCAAGTAGCATCCTACTTTTCATAAGGTCATTCTTAGAGCCTTAGTTGACCAGATGCTTCAGGGGTGTGGTGGTGGTGGTGCGGGGTAAGTGGTAATTTGTCATGAATTTTAAAAAGTTACGTTCTAATATTATTTGTGATCATGACCTTGCTGTTTCATGGATGGCTTACCATGTCTAAAATATTTATTGCCAAATGACCAGCCTTCTAGTAATGAGCCTCTTGGTACTTAACCAGTCTGGGCCTTTGAAAGCAGACAGTTGGTCACTGGGCCAATATTAGAAGATTTTCTAAGTTGGCAAGACCTTCCCATACTTTCCTGCCTTCTGAAAGAAATCTTTTTTGTTCCTCCTTAAACTTAGTGACTTCCCTCAGAGGTTCTTTCTAATTTATTTTATCTATCTTTCTACATGTATACACACATATCCATTTATATATATCTGTTTGCACATTGTCTCCCTCATTAGTCTGTGAGCATCTTGAGAGTAAGACGTGACTGATATATAGTAGGCTCTTAAATGCTTCTTGACTTGACTTGATCATCATAGCTTTTGAGAACCTCTATGCTACCACGAACCACCAAAATAAGACTTTTGTCGATAGACCTTGCTGTATAAACCTTGAATCAACCCTGAATCAAGAAGAGTAAAGATGGCAAGTGTATGTCCCAACATGGTGACCAAAAAGCCAGCTGAGCATTCTGGCAAGAAGATATGCTGTTGTCTATCCTCAGAAAATAGCCACAGG
Source organism: Trichosurus vulpecula (assembly GCF_011100635.1). Classification (NCBI taxonomy): domain Eukaryota; kingdom Metazoa; phylum Chordata; class Mammalia; order Diprotodontia; family Phalangeridae; genus Trichosurus; species Trichosurus vulpecula. The sequence continues at coordinate 134,222,753 of NC_050576.1, forward strand.
CAACACAGTTTTACTTTTTGAATTTTTCATGTGTATATCCTGTCTTCCCAGTGAGAGACAGCACTCCCAACCCCAAACGTCCATGCAGCCTCATGCCTAGGAAGCTCATTTGCTGTTCCAATGATCATCACATCAATCCATTAACCAAGTGACCAAGCATTCACTGCCCTTGACATGTGTGCCTGTCTGATGTTTGGGGTTTGACTGTGATATTTTCCAAAATGATGCTTCTGGTTGAAAAACTGTTGAGTATCTGAGTGGAAAGAAAAAAAATGAGGCACTCAGGGGAGTGGAAAATTTGACAATTTAGCAAATTCTTAATTTCAACTGTATATGCACACAGAATGCAAACAGAAAGCAGTATTATTTCTGCTTTCATAAAGTGGGAGGGTAGTTTGTCTTGTACCACAATCATTCTGTAGATGGGAGGCTTGGCTCGCAATTAAGTACTGTTTGGGGCTTGGGAATTTGTGTATAGACATCTTATGTGAATATAGTCTCTGAAAATATATATTACAGGTATAAAACCTACAGATGGCCTATGTATATATCCCTGCAGCCATTGTATATATTAAGTATGCCTTAGGTAAATAGCCATAGTCTCAATTACATTTTAATGGAGTAAAGGGCTGAAGGGTTCTTTCTCCATTCCTGCTTTTAAAAAGGTGAAGCGATTCCCGGGTGAAGGATATTTTTACTGAAATGTCAGTATTATGGAACATCTTGAAGAAAGGGAAATAAAAGTGTCTTAATGTAACATTTCAAGCGACAGAATGGGCTGACATGCCTGCGGAGCAAAACAGTAGATGGTAGTTTATGGAGAAAGATAAAAATGCCATTTGTCTCCGGGGTCACCAGTCATTTCCCTAGAATTGTCTTTCGCTGCGCAGAAGAAGGAGTTCTGGTCCGTGAGGCTGAAAGTAAACTCAGGGACAGTAACAGCACCTGCAGTAGCCCACAATAATCATAATCTCTACCTATATAGTGCTTCAAGGTTTACAAAAAACTTACAGATATTCTCCTGTTTGATCCTCGCGACACCCCTGGGAGGGAGGCGCTATTTTATCCCCATGTTAAAGCTGAAGGTGAAGCAGACAGAGATTAAATGGTTTGCCCAGGGTCACACAGCTTAGTAAGCATCTGAAGTCAAATTCGAACTCACCTCTTCTAGGTGCAATGTCTTTGCACTTATACTATCTAGCTTCCTCTAGATTTCGGATTTCTCCCTGTCTCTCAGGGTACTTTCTACCCTCTCCCTAATTAATCATTCAACAAGCATTTCCGAGCCAAGTCACCTGCACTCTAGCCATTCTCCTCATTCCTCTTTTCACCAAAACATGGACTTGTGTCATGGGACGCTAGGACCTGACTGCTCAGCTTTTATCTTGTCTTATTCGGCCATCATTTCCCAGACCTTTCTAAATCATACCATCCCATATACTCCTCCTCCTCTCTTTCTAGCTCCCATTTATGCATTGTCTTTATGTGCTATGGAGCTGGTGGCTCAGTGAATAGAGCGCCAGGGTTGGAGTAAGGAAGACTTGAGTTCAAATCCAGCCTCACACACTTATTTGCTTTGTGGCCTTGGGCAAATCACTTAACCTCTGTCCACAACTGTTTCTTCATCTATAAAAATAGAGATTATAATAGTATCTACCTTGAGGCGGGGTGTTATAGGGATCAAATTTGTAAAAAGCATTTAGCATAGTGCACAGAACATAGTAGGCACTATACAAATGCTTATTCCCTTCCCTTCTCCTTGACTTTTAGAATTTAAGCTCTTTGAGGGCAAATTCTGGCTTGCTTTCTTGTACTTGTATGCCTAGAACATAGCACATAGTAAAAGCTTAATTCATGAATGAATGGGGAAAAAAAACATTTATTATTACTGTATGCTTGATATATGCCAGGCACTGTTTGCACAAAAGCACTTTGTTGTGGTGGTTGTTTTTCAGTCATTTTCAGTTGTGTCCGACTCTTTGTGACCTCATTTGGGGTATTCTTGGCAAAGATACTAGAGTGGTTTGCCATTTCCTTCTCCGGATCATTTTACAGATGAGGAACTGAGACAAACAAGGTGAAGTGACTTGCCCAGGGTCACACAGCTAGTAAGTATCTGAAGCCAGATTTGAACTCAAGAGGATGTGTCTTCCTGACTCCAAGCCTGGCACTTATTCGCTGTGCCATCTAGCTGCCCGTACAAAAGCACTTTCTGTACTTGAAATCTGCATTGTAGTTATTTGAGCACATGCCTCTTGAGTGCAAGATGCTCTTTTTGTATCCATCCCCAATGTCTTTCGTTTCGTAGGCTCTTTTAAAGAGAAGTCAATTCAATTTAACCAACATTTATTAAGTGCCTATTATAGTCAAGACAGAGTGCTAGGCACTGGGAATCCAGAGGCAAAAATGAACAACAACTTTCACCCTCAAGGAATTTACATTCCCTGCAATTAATTGTGTACTAGCAGTTTTTAGTACTGATTTAGAAACTCTTTTTGAAATGAGGTTGATTAAAGAAGCATCTATGATTATAAATGTTAGATTTAAAATGTTTGTTTTGCTATGCAATAGTAATTAAATCCAGGCAAGCAGCATTTATCATTATCATCATTATTATTATTGTTATTATTTTATTATTTTGGCATATCCAATGAGGCTTCCATGCTGAGACCCTGTAACATGCCAAGCTTCAGTTCTGAGAAATGCCCCTGGCTTTGTTCAGGTTTTTTGATATCTGCGGGATTACAATGGAAAATACAGCTCAGCTTAAAATCACAGCTGATAGGAGTGCTGTGTAATTGAAAATGCTAAAAACATTGTTTTGATGACAATTATGTCTGTGCATCATTGTCTAAGTTGTGTTATTGTTGCTGCTTCCTTTTCTCTTTTTGGGGGAGGCTATTCACATGGAATCTCTATTCTCATTAATCTTTATTCTCTTCATATCTACTGGCTGCTTCCCTGATGTTCACAGATACTCCTGTGTCTCTCCCATCTTTAAAAAAACCCTCCCTCAATCCAACCATTCTCGCTAGCCATTATATCATTCAGTGATCCCCTCATGGCTAAACTTAGGAGGCCTTATACAACTGGTTTCTCCATTTTGTCTCCTCTCCTAACATTGTTTTTTTTAAATTTTATTTTTAATTTCAGAAATAAAGCAAGCATTTCCGTAACATAACAGAATAAAAAAAGAAGTGCGCATGAAACTACAAATCTATTATGTGCAACTTGCTATTCCTTTTAAATGTATAAAAATATATAATAAAGTTATCATGTAACTTTCTTTTTTTCTTCCCTTTCCCCTCCCCCCACTCTAGAGATGGCTACCATTAGACACATATGTATATGTGTATGTGTGCATATATATAGAGAGAGACATGCATATATATGTAAAATCATTCTGTACATACTTCTATTATATATAATACATATATATGTATTATATATAATCATTCTATACATACTTCTGTTTGCCAGTCCTGTTTTGAATCCTTTCTTCATCCTGGCTTCCACCCTCATCATTCAACTAAAACTGTTTTCTTCAGAGCTACCAATAATCTGTTAATTGCCGTATCTCAAGCCTCACTACACATATACAATCTGCTGCCATCTTGTCATTTCTACCTTCAAGATATCTCTCATGTAAATACCCTTCTTTCCTTTGTCATAGGCACCACCCTGGTGTAGACCCTCATCACCTCATGTCTAGCCTAGTAGCAGTAGGCTTATGGTTGGTTTCCCTGTCTCAGGACCCTACTCATCCCAGTCCATCCTCTGTCCAGCTGCCAAAGGGTTCTTCCTTAAGTGCAGATCTGACCATGTCATCCCCTTATTACTCAATAAACTCCAGTGGCTCCCTATTACCTCCTGGATCAAATATAAAATCCTCTGGATTTTAAAGCCTGTTATGACCCAACCCTTTCTTACTTTTCCAGTTTTCTTACTCTTTATTCATCTCTACAGACTCTACAATCTAGTACTATTGTCTCCCTTGCTGAACACAACATTCAGTCTCTGATTTCATTCCTTTTTCATTAACAGGCCATCTGCCATGACTGGAATGTTCTTTTTCCTCAGCTCTGCTAGGCCTCACTGATTTTCTTCAAGACTCAGCTTAAATTCCACCTTTTTCAAGGGACATTCCCCTGTAACATGCCTCCTCCCTCACACTGATAATCCCTCATTTGAGATTATCTGATATTTATACTGTATGTATTTTGTGAGTGCTAGATGTTTGCATGTTGTCTTCCCTGTTAGAATATAAGCATTTTGAGGGCGGAGACCTTTTACTGTATCCCCAGCATTCAGCACAGTATCTGGCACATAGGAAGTGCTTAATAAATGCTTATTGGTTGCCTGTCTCAATGGAAAAGGGATATTTTTTCCTTCAGAAAGGGTTTGTTCCTGCTACTTATTTACCATCTGGAATTATCCTCCATTCATTTTTGGTAGCCACCAGTCAAGATTTCAGAGAAGGATAAAGCGACTGGAATCAGTGAGACCCTGAAGAACAAAGTCCCTATTTTTGTACATGGAGCCTCAAGGACAAAAATTTGAAAGAAAGAGATGATGATAATGTTGTCCGATTGAATGTATGACCATGTTCTTTTCTTTCCAGTAGCATTTTTACTTACTCCTGACTCTTTTTTGGTCTTTCCTGTTCTTTGTTCAGAAACAGCTGACAGATTTGTCTTAGAAAAAGACCTCTTTTTACCTTGAATTGGTGAGAATCCCATTCTCTACATGTTCTCTGAGTACCTGCCACCCTGAGACTGAGTTAGTTACACCTCAGACTGGATTCTGAATACTGACCTTTGACCTTACCTCTGATGTGGCACATGAGTTCATTTAAATGACCTGTAAGTGGATTCAAAAAGTTTATTTTGGAAGGTTCTGTGTTTGACATCTGGCTTTGTGAATCTCTCACTCGGCTACGTGGCTCGTTACAGCGTTGAGTAGGTTGCTGGGAAATCCACTTGTTCTGTTATTTTTTTTTTCTTTTAGAGGCAGTTGGGATTAAGTCCCTTGCCCAGGGTCACACAGCTAGTAAGTGTCTGAGGCCTGATTTGAACTCAGGTCCTCCTGACTCCAGGGCCATGCTCTATCCACTGCACCATCTAGCTGCCCCTCCTTATTCTATTATTAACAAATGGACCTTCATATTAAACCTATGCCTCCCTCTAGAAATTAATATATTAGTTATTATATATGTGTGTATATGTATATATATATGTGTGTTATCTGTGTGTAAACATATTACATATGTGTATATGTGTGTATGTATTATATGTGTATATATTTATGCATATATGTATATAATATATTTCTGTGTAGATTATGTGTTTGTATGTGTATATATGCGTGTGTGTATATATGTATGTTATATGTGTGTAAACATCATATATGTGGTATGTATATGTATTATATGTGTGTATATTTATGTATATATGTACATAATATATCTCTGTGTATATTATGTGTGTATATTTTATGTGTATTATGTTGTGTATTATGTGTGTATGTATATGTGTGTATGTTATATATGTGTAAACACATTATATTGTGGTATGTATATGTATTATATATGTGTATATTTATGTATATATTATATATCTCTGTATATTATATGTGTGTATTATATTATATATATTATATATGTGTATGCGTATATGTCTCTATATATTTAATTTTCTTTTTTTCACTTGCAAATATATATTTTGTTTCCCCCAGTAGAATATAAACTCCTTCAAGGTAGGGTCTGTTTTTTTCTTTCATCTGGCACATAGTAGGAAATTAAGAAATGCTTGCTTAATTGAATTGAATTTATGCGCATTATCTCATTTGAGCCCCACAGCCACCCCGTGAGGTAGGTACTACTGTTATTTTTCCTTCTTCTCTCCCGTTTTGCAGATGAGAAAACTGAGGCTCAGAAAAGTTGAGTAATTTTCCTCAAGGAATACAGCTAATACATGTCAGAGGTAGGATTCCAGCTCTCCCTGTTGTGCAGTGCCTGTAAGTTCTTGTCTGCTGTATAGACGGTAATTAGGGGAAGGGTTGCTTTCACCGCTTGTCACTTTCCAGTTGTTTGACTCGGAGGTCTGGTGTATCAGAGGTTTTTTTTTTCTTTATGGTCATGGTGTTGATAATCTGTGAGATCTTTACTTCATGACTTTAGGACTCTCTGTTTTCCGCTAGATGGCTAGTATAGATCTCTGGCTGTGTCCCTGGCCCTGCTTTTTATGAACTAGTGAAAAACATGAATTACAGAGCATTTTTAGGAAACTGTAATTTCATTATTCCTAAGCGCCTGTGTTGTCGCAGAAGGGAAATGCAGAATCTGTTTTGAAGATGAGCTAGGGATTAATTTTCATTGTATTTTTGCATACGAAATCTATATACATTGATTTTTGTATATAAGTGATTGAAACCACTGAATAGTGGCTATTTTAAATAGGAAAAACCTCATCCATTCAGTTTGACACGTATTTGTTCAAAGCCCACTAAAGGTAAGACACTGCTAGGCACTGAGCTATTATTCATCACACGCATTAATGAAAATGCAGAACATGAGAGCATCAACACATTATCCTCTGTTGAAGGTGAAGTTAATCCAATCAATGACATTCTTCTTAAAAATTTTATTTAATTCCTCAATGAACAAGCATTTATTTCCTCTCCCTCTCCCATTTTCTTTTTAAAAGAAAACAAAACCAAATATGCATAGTCAAGCAAAACAAATCCTTTTGCTGTCCACGTTCAAAAATACATGTCTCATTCTGCATCTTGAGAACATCAACTTTTGGTCCGGAGGTGGATAGTATATTTCATTATCAACCCTTAGGAACTAATTTTGGTGATTGCATTGATCAGATATCTTGAATCTTTTAAAAATTGTCTTTACAATGTTGTTCTTATTATATAATTGTCTTGCCACTTCTACATACCTCACTTTGTATAAGTTCATATAAATTTCCTAAGTTTCTCTGAACCCATTGTATATAAATGTGTACACACATTTATGTGTGTATACATATGTATATACATGTGTAACATATAGTATTTCATATTTTCCTATGACAAAATAGCATTCCATTATATTAATATACTTTAATTTATTCAGCCAATCTCCGGTTTATGTGCACCCTCAGTTTTCACTTCCTTCCCACTCTAAAGTCAGATATTTGCAAAGCATTTTGTAAACCTTAAAGTGCTATTTAAATGCTAGTTATTATTATTATTATTTTTTATAAAAAGAGCTTCTACAGTTTTGTAAAAATGAGTCCCTTTGTAGTTTCTTTGATCTCTTTGAAGTATAAGGCATTTCGGGGTCAGATATAGCTGTTCAACCATATTTGAATCCATTTCTCTATTCTGCCCATAAGGATATAATGACTTTCTCAAATACTTTGGTGAATGTTAAGTACACTATAGCATCCACCAGGTTTACTAGGAGCAGTGAAGTATATTAGCATAATGGCCAGAGAGCTAGTCTCAGAGTCAAGAAGACCAGGGATTAAGTGTTGCCTCTGACAAATAGTAGCTCCATGACCCTAAGCATTCCCTTATCACTGTACACTGCGGAGTAGATATTGACCTGTTTTGGAGAGGGCATATCCTCCCTGGGAATTTTCTATACAAATGAAATCAGTATCTCCTCCCAACCTCCCTTCCATCAGTAACCCAGCTGGAAAAATTGAAGTGACTTTTGAGGCAGAATTTATTCTTATGAACTTTATAGAAGCACAGAGTTTTCACACTGGAAGAAATCTTAGAAATCATTGTGTTGAACCCCTTATTTCTTAAAGAAAAGGAAACTGAAGCTGGAGAACCAACATGATTTTTTTCAGTGTCATGCAATTATATAGCCAGATCTCATACCCAGGTTTGCTGGGCTTTTGACTCCAAGCCCTTTCCATTATACTATATTGCTGCTATAGGTGACTATCAATGATCAATACTTTTTAGAATTTACCAGGATTGATATCTGGAAACAGGATATCGACACCAAGGAATGGAATACCTGGTCTAGTTTTCTATAGTTTTCAGAATCTATGATTCTCTTCATTTAAACAATTATAGATATTTGCCCATCCAGGGTATTTCTTTTATGCTTCATGATGTCACAGTCATTCTTGACAATGTTTCTGCAGTCCTCTTTTTCAGTACTCTGGGATAAAGTTTATCTGGAATTAGAGACGAGCTCATTCAAATCAATGCAGTGGAGTGGAAACAGCCCTGGGCTTGGGGTTAGAAAATCTGGCTTTGTGTCCTAAATCAGACACTAGCTAGCTGTTAACCACTCTAAGCCTCATTGCCCTCATCTTTAAAATAATCCTGGCACTACAGACTTCATAGGGTTGTTCTCACTTGGTTAGGTAGCATTTATTAAGCTCCTACTATGTAGTGACTGTGGAAATAATGATAGTCCCTGCTCTTGGGGATTCAGACAGCATGCAACAACTACAAGATATATATGGGATAAATTGGGGATGGCGTCATCAGGAAGGCATCTCAATAATGGAGGTTTAGGAAAGACTTCCTATGGAATGTGGGGCTTTAGCTGAGACTTGAAGGAAGCTTGAAGGGAAGCTAGAAGGCAAATATGAGGAAGGAGGACATTTCAGGCATGGGAGACAGCCACTGAAAACACTTAGTGGTAGGGGAGATGGAGTGTTGGCAGGCAAGGAACAAGGAGGTCACTATCACAGGATTGCAGAGTAAATGGAAGGGTTAAATGTAAGAAGCCTGGGCAGTTAGGGAGGGGCCAGGTATTTAAGGTCTTTACGAATAGAGTCTTTTATATTTGATCCTGGAGGTAGTAGGGGGGTACCACAGTTTATTGAGAAGGGGAGAGACAGTGTCACACCTGTGTTTTAGAACGATCACTTTAGCAGCTAAGTGGAAGGTGGATTGAGGTGGGCAGATGTGGGACAGAGAGACCAGCCAAGAGACATTGCTTTAATGCTGGTGGGAGGTGATGAGGGGTAGTGACAATGGCAGACAAATGAGGAGGACTTAGAGGAGAGATGTTATGAAGGTAGAAAGGACAGCTCCCTGACTACTAATTGGATATGGGGAAGGGGGAGGGAGAGGGTGAGGAGTCAAGGATGTGGCTTTGTTTTTACATTATCTTCATTTATCTTGGGCTACAATTCCTTTTTTGGGTTTTTTCTTTCCCATCTTTTTTTTTTTTTCTGTGTTGGGAGATCATTCTCCCGAACAGAAGTACCACAGGAGTGGTGAGGCTTGGCTTTCTCTGTGTCATCTGTTAACATTTCACCATCTGCTCCATGTAATGGTTCTCTTAGTGAAAACCATATGATCTCTTAGTGGGAATAATCACAGTCCGAGAATATCAGAGTTGAAAATTGCCCTTTGCAAATAGGGAAACTGGACAAAACACAATAGGGAAAGGAAGCAGAGGAAGTTCAGGAATGAGAGGAGAGGGACTAAAGTGAGGAGGTGAGGGACAGCGAGAATGCATGGGACTCCCAGAAGGGAGACAGCATAAACCGTAGTGGGTTACCAGTATTTCCACCCCAGCTACAAGTTCCTCCGTCGCAGAATATTGGTTCTTTTCATCAGTTCTTCTGCCTTGTGAAGGATGAAATTGTCATTAAGGTAAATCAAGAAATTAGTGGCTGCTCTGCCTTGGGCCCAGACCATGTCCTAACAAATGTGCAGATAATTGAAATATCCCTCATCCTTATTATGTCATGTGCCTATTCCAGGCTTGCAATTCTGTTCTGTTCAATTCCATTCAGTTAACCAAATTTTTCTCAAGTGCCTGTTATGGGCCAGGGGCAAAAGACAAAAAAATAAAAACAAGTCTTGCCCTCAAGGAGCTTATATTCTACTAGAAGAAAAGAGCTGATAATTTATCACTTTGCAAAGTGCTTTATATATGTTATCTCATTTGATAAGCCCAAGAGCCCTGAGAGGGAGGTGCTGTAGTTGTAGCTCCATTTATAGAGAGGAAACAGGCTCAAGGAAGCTGAGGAGCTCCTGTGCTCAGAGGTAGTACATATCAGAAAGTTTCCATTCCAATTAATAGTAATAATTATAATAATTTACATCTCTAAGACTTTTAAGTTACAAAGTACTCTATTTAAACCTGGAATTTGTCAGAGTTATCACTCTTTGTGCAGTACCTTACTCCCTCTTACTGCAGTCCTCATCTCTTCTTTCTGTCCAGGTGGTCTGTAGTATACTTTGATGACATTATTTGTCTTTATCTTTACTCAAAAGCTCTTCATTGTGCTTCCCCCTCTGTTTCTTGGATTTTTCTCACATCTTCTTAATTTTCCCTTTTTACCTATCTTGCTGGATGACTTTTGTTGTCAGAATAAAATTGAACAGTTGGTCAGAAGACTAGCATTTATTTAGTTTCTATTGTATGCCAGGCGTTGTGCTAAGCACTGGAATAGGAATAAATTTAAAGTTTTATACTGAGTTGAAAAAAAAAAGTCACAAGCACAAGGTGGGAGAATTTTGGCTAGGTAGAAATCTAGAGATTTAAGTACTGCAAATCTCATATGAGTAAATAGCATCAAGTGGAAATTTAATAAGCTATTGTTAAGAGACTGGCCTAATAAGTATATTACACTGAGGACCATATTGACTAGAGAGAGCGTGATGGCTTTGGAGTCAGCTGGACCTGGGTTCAAGGTCTGTCTCCAATATATGCCAGTGGCCTGCTTATTGGTAAGTTGCTTAACCCCTATTAGCCCTCTAAGGTTGTAAGTTACAGAAAAGTTTGCAAATCTGCATAGGCAGGAGCTTTTATTTTCCACAAAGAAAATTCCCTACACCCTGGAAATCACAGGTGAAGGCAAAACAACTAATCTTTATTGAACACCTATTCTGTGGGAGACAGTACAAATGCCTAGTTGGAACAAAGCACTGGTTTGTCCTAAAGAGGCTAGAACCATTTGCAGCCTAATAACTGATGTATGACTGCTGTTTCTGATCCATAGAGTATTTCCTTATTGTGATTAGGATGAGATTAAAACTCCCTATTGGCAGCAACAATAAAAATTGGATTTAAAAAAAAACCCAAATATGGCATGGTGGTTTACATTTCTATAGCTCCCTGATGTGTTATGACAGACAATTTTATAAACTCTATTTGTAATATATTGTAACCTTCTTGTAGTGATTTTCATGGAGTGGGGGAAGGCAAAGACTAGAAGGAAAAATACATTTCCTTTAAGCTGCCGTTCATTTTTGCATTGGTTAATTTTTTCTCATACCAATTAACACTAATACCTATAATAATTTACTGTACATCACTTCGACTTTAAAGTTTCCCCAGTTGTTCACTTGTTTCAGTTGTGTGTGACTCTTTCTGACCTCACTGGGGGTTTTCTTGGCAAAGATAATGGAGTGATTTGCCATTTCCTTCTGCAATTCATTTTACAAATGAGGAAACTGAGGCAAACAAGGTTAAGTGACTTGCCCAGGGTCACACAGGTAGTCAGTGGCCGAGGCCAGATTTGAATTCACAAAGGTGAGTCTTTCTGGCTCTCTATCCACTGTGCCACTTAGCTTCTGTAAGACTTTTAAGTTACAAAATACTACCTCATTTGATACTCACAGAAACCGTATATAGTAAATGTATTACTATTCCCTTTTAAAGAATGATGAAACTGAGGATCAGAGAAATGAAACTAACTGTCTCAGGTCACACAGCCGGGAGATAGTTAAGACAGCATTGGAACCCAGGTTTTGTAGCATTAAGTCATTCTCTTTATTTTGTTCATACCTTACTGACTCTCTAAAAAGAGAAAAGGAAAAAAGACTCATAGTGTTTAACCTCTAAAAAGACTTCAACCCAACATGTAGACATGCCTCAATTACTGCAATAAGCGCAAAACTGTGATAAAATATTTTAATAGATTTTTATTTATTTATAATATTTATAATATTTTAAATATTCCTAGTGATATCACTGTTTAAAATAACCTAATGGGGGTAATAATTTTATAAAGTGAATTATTGCCCCCCGATTTACATGATTTATATCTTTAGTACTTTTCTTTTGTAGATTTCAGTACAAGAGCTGAAAATGTCTTCTTACATTGGCTTGTCTTGTATCTTGTAGCTGGACTTAGTCGAGAATAAATTCCTTCTTGTAATTTTTATGGTAGTATGCCTTCTTTAGAATCATGGAGGGATAGACATATTTGGAAATTTTCATTTGAATAATTGTATCTCTTTGTGTATATAAGTATAGATAGATATTTACATATGTCAAAGACTCTGACAAGAATTTGGCATAGTCTTAAATTCTCTTTCAAAATGATTAGTAATCTAGTCTTTCCTCGGTTGTGATTACTGAACTGCCAGCATCCTGGGGTAAGAGACTAAGTTGTTGGAGTAGGAGGAAGAATGTTGGATCAGAAGTCAGAAGACCTGACTTGCCCTCCCGGCTCTGACACTTACTAGATACATGGCCTTGGGCAAGTCTCTGAACAAATCTGCTCCATCATTTCCCCCATCTGCAAAATGTAGCTAATAATATTCATACTCTCTACCTCACAGGATCCATCAGGATTAAGTGGTGTGACGTATGTAAAGCACTTCATACTATGTAAGCCATCTTAACATAGAGGACAGTGCCCTGCAAAACAGAAGTTGCCTTCTCAATGTTTGTTGAATTTAATTAATTTATGCTACATCAGTTCATCGCTATGATAACCCTCTGGAGAAACATAGCAACAGAGAGAATCACCATGGTGATGGTTTCATATGCCTAGTGTCTTTGGAGAACCAAATATACAAAAAGCGATTCCGTGCTTTCTTCCTGCCCTCTGGACTCACCCTGAACTTGGTGCAAGTGGAATAGAAGATTAAATCTTAGCACCTCCATCTCCCTGCCTATGTAAAATGGGATTGGAATTCATAAGAGCCAGTTTATTAGCAGGGCGTTGATGCTTATTGCTTTAGGTTTCATCAAATCCTCTGAGCTCATCCCTAAAGAAGGTACTCTAGAAATAACACCTGTTGTGGGGTCATGACTATTCATAAGTCAAGCATTGTTTCAATGAGGGTTTTACATCTTATTTAGGAAGTGCCATTGATGCAACATCTCTCCATGTTCACCTCTTCTTAGAGAAGAAAGGAGAAAACATGTTCCTAATGTCCTCAAGCTTGGTGAAGAATCACTCATCTTGTAAGAACAGGTGAAATCTCTCCACATGGCACCGTCTTTTATGTAAGCCTAAAGCAAGCCCCTTGGTGCATTTTTACTTTATATGCATGAAGAATTTTATCCAGGTTTGATTAAATTGCAAAAGAATAGATTCTGCACTCCCTTTGGTCTGGTTTGATCAGTCACCTTGCAGAAGAGGATGGGAGTTGCAAAGAATGACTAGATGGCAAAAGGTCATTCCCCTAAAGATCCTTTTGCTAAATGAGAAAATGCAAGATGGCTCTATTTAGGAAGTAGAGAACAACTATTCTCTTCACCTTTTTTTTTCTGCTTTTCATTTTTATATTGGAATATATGAGAATTTATTTTCTTTTTCTTAGATGTCAAAGGAAACTAAAGCATTTATTAAGCTCTTACTATGTGCCAGGTAGTGTGCGGGATATCAACACAAAGAAAAAGAAAGATAGTCCCTGTCCTCAAAGAGCTTGTGGGGGGAAAGATAATACATTAGATACATTAAAAGCTGAGAAGGGGAGGAGAGTCCCCATGCAGTGCCAAGGGTGAGAAGTAGTTTGGGGGGTCATGGCCTGAACTGGGTTTGAAGTGACCTTGGCTGTCATGGGTGCTTCCTCCAATGGAGGTTCCAGGGACAGACTCACCAATCCAGGGAGAAGACCATAGAGGTGGAGGATTTGCCAGCTGGAATAGGGAAGTCTGGGGATTAATGGATTGAATTAGGTTTAGGACATAGATATCGGGCTGGAAAGGACCTTTGATACTTTCTAGTTCAACCTCCTCATTTTAAAGTTGAGGAAACTGAGGCCTAGGGAGTTTAAATGACTTGCCCAAGGTGATACAGATTGTAACTGTAGAATGTGATAGAAGGAATGCTGGCTGGCTCTTGCATTAAAAGATGTGGGTTCAAATTCTGTCTCTGCCATGTATCGTCTCTGTGACTTTGGCCAACACACAACTTTTCCGGACCTCAATTCCCTCATCCAAAATTGATGGGGTATATTAGATGACTTTCAAAGCCTGTTTCTACTTCTCCAGTTAAGTCAGCAGGTATTTTATTAGAGCTTTTATTATTTAATAGATCTGTGTCACATATTGTGGGAGACACAAAAGGAGTAACCAGAAGAAACGTAGTGGGGCTTTTAAGTTGGCATTGTGGGGCTCCATTGGTTGTAACAGAGGACGATAGTACCAGGGGGGAAAAATCAGAAAGTTGCAGTCCAGTTACATCACAGGACAGCGCAGGGATGAACTCTATGTAGCAGGAATGAACCAGGACAGCGATACTGTGGGAGATAAGGATTAGGGAAGGTGTCACATCAGTAAGGAGGAACCCAATTACGTTAACCAGGGACACTTAGGAACATCAAACTAGAAATCAGGTCCAAATCCGGAAGAGCCAGAGAGGGAATTAGAGTCCAAAGCCAAGATCCAAATACATGTGTCAGAGGCCACAACATTTCAATTAGTCACACCCTTGGGAAAAAGAGAATGGTCTCAGGAGGAACATTTAAGCAAGCAGACAAATAGCTGAGCCCAAGGGATATTCATCTCATCATTGGCTGATTCCTCTTGGATGTCAGTTTTCCTTGAATGCCTTGTAGCTTCAGATATGGGCTCTCCTGCTCATAGACAGAGAATACACACACACACACACCTGGAGGTGTTCTCCATCTGAGAGGAAACGCAACCAGACATAGCAAATTGAAAGGAATAGGAATGTAAGACCCAAGGGCTACTGGAACTAGGTTAAGTGGGAGGATTCTTTTTTTTCCCCTCTCTGTTTTTTAGCACTGATATCCAGAGGTAATATGACAAAACAGAGAGAGGGCTGACCTTGAAGTTAGGAATCAGTCGGCCAACCATTAAACACCTACTATATGCCAGGTGTTGTGCTAAGATCTGCAGATACAAGAATAAAGAATAAACAATCTCTACTCAAAAAGAGCTTATGTTCTAATGGGAAAGACACCAAATGCATATGTAATGAGATTATAATATAAAGAGAATAAATATAAAGTTGGAAAATATAAGATGATCTGGGAGGGGGTGTACTGGCCGTTGGGGAGATTAGGGAAGGCTTCACACAGAAAATGGTGTTTGAGCTGTGTCATAAAGGAAAAGAGGTTTCTCTGGAAAGGAAGTGCCTTCCATGTATGGAAGATGGCCACTGCAAAGACAGAGATGGGAGTTGGAGAATAAGGAGAAAGCTAGAGAGCATGGGAGAGGGCACAACATTCAGGGAAATTGCAAAGACATGTTAGGACTAGGCTGTGTAGTTCTTTAAAAGCTAAACAGAGGAGTTTATATTTTATTCTAGAGGCATTGGGATTGATTAAATAGTGGTGGCACACGATCAGGTCTATGCTTAAGGAAAGTTACCTTGATATATTCTATAAAATATACTGCAGTCACAAGAGCCTTAAGACAGGGTGCCAATTAGCAGGCTGTTTTAATAATTTAGGCAAGAGGTGATGAGGGCTTAAACTAAAGTAGCAGCTGTATGAGTGGAGAGAAATGGGTCAGATTCAAGATTTGTGGAAATAGAATTAGCCAAAATTTGGTATCTGATTGGATAAGGTGAGGAGAAGTGAAGGAGAGTGTAGAATGTTCTAACAAACCTGAAAGACTGGAAAGATGGAGGTTCCTTTGACAGGTTTATATAAGGAAGTTTGGAAGAGGGGAGGGCTCAGGGAACAGAGATAATTAATTCAGTTTTTGACACGTTGAGTTTAGAGTCAGGGATATCCAGTTTGACATGTGCAATTTGAAGGAGGAAGTTGGCAATATGGGACTGAAGCTCAGGGGAGAGACTAGCACTGGATGTATGGATTGTCAATCATCTACTTAAAGATAGCTAAACCCATGGGGGAAAATGATTTTGCTTTGTAATATTTTATCAAGGTCTTTCCACATTTCTTTATTTTCTTCATGCTTGTTAGTCTTTAATTGCCTTACAGTCATATTATATACACTACAATTTATTTAACTAGCATGCTAGTTTTGACATTTCCAGTTGTTTGTAACTTCGTATAATGAGACTATAAAAATCTTTGAACAAGAGAGCTCTTTTCTCATTTTTGTTTCTGACAACACTTTAAGGGCATTTTCTTGAATTATCGGTCAAAAGTATTCTTAATTTTCTAACTTTTACTGTATATTGCCAGGTTGCTTTCCAAAAAAGTTTTTCCAAGTCTGGAGGTTCTCAAACTTTTTGGCCTCAGGAATCCTTTGTACTCTTAAAAAATATTGAGGACTCCAAGAATTTTTGCTTAGGTACATTATACTTAATTGATACTTGTCATATTAGAAGTTAAAATGGATAAAGTTTTTAAAACATTTATTTGATTCAGTAAAAATAATGAAATAAACTCATTACTTGTTAACACAGCATTTTTTTATGAAAAATGGCTACTTAAAAAATGAAATTACAAAAGTGATATTGTTTTACATATTTTTACAAATCTTTTTAATATCTGGTTTGAGAGAAGACAGCTAGATTCTCATATCTGCATCTATCTTCAATCTGCTGTGAAATATTTCTTTTGGTTGTGACCGAAACTTTATGTGACCCTGGGCGAGTCACTTAATCTCTGTCTTCCTCAGTTTCCTTATTTGCACAATGGGGATAATCCTGGCACCTGCCTCCCAGAGTTTTTGTGAGGAAAACAAATGAGATATTTATAAAGTGCTTTGCAAACCTTTAGGGCAGCTAGGTGGCTCAATGAATAGAGCTCTGGGCCTGAAGTCAGAAAGACATCTTCCTGAGTTCAGATCTTGCCTCAGAGACTTACTAGCTGTGTGACCCTGGGCAAGTCACTTAACCCTATTTGCCTCAGTTTCCTCATCTATAAAATGAACTGGAGAAGGAAATGGAAAACCACTTCAGTATCTTTGCCAAGAAAATCCCAAATGGTATTACGAAGAGTCAGATATGACCAAAATTCCTCAACAACAATTGCAAACCTTTAAAATATGCTATATAAGTGCTTGCTATTATTATTATAATTGCAATTATGCTATTGTTCTTGTTGCTATCATCATTATTATGGTTAAAGTTTATGAAGAAAATTTGTCTTTATATATGTAGTTAGAAAAGAGAGGCATATGTTAACAAGCAATATTGTTATTATGAATATAGTTTGGACTTCACAAGAACCCCTGAAAGGGTTTTGGGCCACACTTTGAGAACCACTGATCTAGTCTTTTATTTTGGGGATATAGGAAGGGACCTTTGAAATCATCTAATCCAAGTCCATTGTCCTCATTGTATGTTCATGTTCCTTTGAGGACCCTAAAGCCCAGAAATTTCTCCCTCAAATTTCTCATAGTCCGTATTTGGGTCTCTCTTTTGTTCTTTTCTCATTATGCCTTTAATTTTGATTGCTGTTTGTGGACATGCCTGATCTCTTTTGTTAGATTGTAAGAACCTCAACAGCATGCTTGAGGTTTCATTGAATATTTCCTTTCTAACTCTTGGCACAGGGCATTATGCAGTGCCAGTAACGTTTTCTGGTGCTTAATAAATGGTCAGTGTTTGTTAAATATTTCTTGAATTGAATTGTCCAAGGTCACATAGCCAATTAATTAATGACAAAGTTGGGACTTGAGAATCTCAGTTCTATGGTTCCTACTAGTATACCATGCTGGAATCCAGTACAGTATAGAGGCAGCTATCATGTGAGAGAGTGGGAGAGTGAAAGTGCTGTTTACAAAAAAACAGTAGGGTAGTAGATTTGGAGGAAAATATGGTTTTGGACTTGGTTGAGTTTAAGCTGATATCTGGGCTATTTAGATAGAGATGTCCTGGAGGCAGCTGAAGATGTGGATCTGGAGCTCAAGAAGGTGGTCCAAGCTGGAGATATCAGTTAACCAGAGAGCACAACCAGTAGGTCAATAGATGGTAAAACTGAGGACCTGAGCAAGGCAGCATAGACTTGCATGAAGTCTCATTGCCTGGATGCCCCATCTTACTAATAGCTCTGTGACTTATACCCTAGCCAAATATACAGCTCCATTACTTCTTGATGGTGCCTACCTTTATAATACTAGACAATGGCATGGTTACTTCTTTGCACCTTGCATATTCCCTGGTACAAAAGAAAATACCAGGCACCTCTGGGTTTTTTTTGTTGTTATTGTTAGCAGCTTCAGATTCATTAAACATACAATTTATAAGGAATCCGTCCAGTGACTAGCACGGCTACATGAGGTGTAATTTATAAGCATAGACTTGAACCCTGCTATTTGCAACAGGTGTTATTTCTTCTGTTGGGATGATCACCTTTCTTCATTATGAAGTTCTTGTAAATTATAAATGGCTTTGATCCATATTCAGCTGCAGCGATCATCTAACAGGTGTTCATGGCCCTAGAGACTTCAATACTCTGTGGTTTTGAACTCAGATAGCTGGCTTAGGTTGTTGAATTTTCAAAGCAAGTTAAGAGAGCTAGAAAGGTAATAAAGAGGAGAATTTATGGCAGAAGGCAGTCTTTTCTGTCTGCCTGTTGCCTCTCCTCTTACCTTGCTTTTTAATTTCATCTCTGCGGTGGTCATACCAAAGATGGTGACTTTGTAGGGGTGAAAATAAAAGCCAAAAACCTGAAAATTACATTTTGCTTCGACAGAAACTTCCTCAGCAGAAATGGTTTCAATCATGAAGTTATTTTCTTTGGAAGCTGCTAGTGGGATGGGGAGGGAGGGAGTTGGTGGTCCTGCTGTTCTAGACATTGATAATTGCTGTATACGTCATTGTTCTTTTTTTAATGCAAAACTGAAAGGGAGAGGTCTAGTTTAGCTGAGAGGAAAGGGGTATTGGCTTTTAAAATGAGTGTTTGTTTAGTTCTTTTGGGAGAGGCCTTAACTAAGTTTGGCTTGTTTCCACATGAGCTGCCATCTTGCATTTAGTTATTGATCTCCAGCTGTGCCACAAAATGGGATTTAGCAAAACATCTAGCCAGAGTTGCTAGCTTTCCAACAAAGCATGTCCTTTGGCCAACTAGCTGCCTTCATCTTACCTATCAGGCAGTTCTAGTCAATGAGTCGATTATTTTTCAGCCCTGAGACACAGTGACTTGACAACTGCTTTGCATTTGGCAATTTTCCATTAGCCCTTATAGAAACAATATTTAGTGAGTAATTCCAAAAACAAATGGCAGCTCTTTGGAGTCTTAGCAGTTTTTCTTTAAGCTGCAAGGAGATTATCTGCTGGACAATTGTCAGAATTCAAAGCTCCACTATATTTGAGGAGACTTTGATGTGTGTAAGATGGAAATAATATTTGATAGTACTTGACTTGAAAGAACATTGAGATTAAGCTACAAGATTATCTTCTGGCTGAACTGGAAACATTTTTCTTGATTTTAGATTAGAATAGGATTGTGTGCTGTGTTTTTATCTGTCAGCATGAATTAATATAAGAAATCCAAGTTATAAAATCAGTATCCAAGAAGTCCTCACCCCTCCATTCCACAGCATCATAGAGAGTCTGGAAGCAAACTTAGAAATTTTCTGGTTTCAGCTTTTAGGCAATGCAAAAATCAGCATTTATTAAGTGTCAGCTATGTGTCAGGCACTATGTTAAGTGTTGGGGATAAAAAGAAAAAAAAAAGAACAAAAAATAGTCTTTGTTTTCAACATCCAGGACAGTGATGGGTCCAGTGACACACACCTTACTACCACATGAAGCAATGCATTCCATCTGTGAACAGCTCTTTTTGAAAGTTTTTCTTGCTATTAAGCCAAAAGTTTCCTTTTGGTTACTTCCATTCTTTGGTCCTAATTCTGATTTGTGGGGCTGTACAAAATAAGTTTTTGTATACCCTCCTCACAATGCAACTCTTGAAATATCGTATCTACCCTTATGCTTTCTCTTCTCCAGGCTGAATATTCCCACTTGTTTCAACCAATCCTTAGATGACCGTGGTTTAAAAACCTTTCCTCATACTGGTGATCTTGCTGTGATAATGCTTCAGTTTGACACTATTTCTTTTAAAATATGGCCCTCAGAACTGAAGGCAGTGCTGCAAATGTGGTTTGACCACTACAGAGTACTGTGGGATTGTTTACTTTCCCTAATATGGACACTAATCTTTTTGTTTATTGTAGCATAAGATTATTAGGTTTTGGTTTTTTGGGGGGAAGCATCCATATCACATCTATTCATAATGACTTTGCAGTACTATCAATCCCCCAGGGCTTTTTCACATAAATTCTTGTTAATTAAGCTAGGTCTCTTGTGTTACAAATTGAAAAAACCTGAGCAACAGAGTTTCTGGATAATTAATAATCAATTTATTAATTAGGCTAGCTAATAATCAGTAAATTGATGGTCAGTTTCCTTCAGCAACCAGAGACACAAAAATGGAGAACCTGAAAGTTCTAAATAACTCTTGAAAGGGAATTCACTTGAAAACTGAAAATCAGCCCTGATTGGTGGACATTTAATGAGGAATCTTCAGCTCCTCCTGGTGAGAATGTGGCTTGATCATGAGATTCAGCCATTTCCAACAATCTGGACAGAGGAATCCTTCTTCATCCAGACTACTCTAGTTGGTTTTCTCCTTCATGAGCTGGGTCACCCTAAATTCTAGTGAAGGGGTACAAGGACAGGGCTTATTTCTCTGGGGTAAGAACTAGTCCAGACTGGGTTCTATTTATACTCTAAGCAGAAGTAAGGTCTCCTAGTTGGGTGGGGTCCCAACCAAGAGTATTTACACAGAGGATTAGGGTTAATCTCAATCAACCTTGTCCTTCGGAGCCTGACCTTCTACAGGAGCTGGGCCAAAATGAAGAAACAGGAGAAAAAGCCTAGATCCTAATTTAATAATTGGTTATTAATAGAAAAAGCTAGACCTTGTAAAAAAAAATGTCAAGTTCTTAGTGGTGAAAAATAAAGTGAAAATATCAGGAGAGATATATTTAGAAAGGACCTGACTTGTTTGTAAAATAGTGAGTAGCTTATGGAACATTTCTAGTTTCTAGGTAGTTTATTGTTGTAGATCAGGGGTGGGGAACCTGGTGGTTCTTAAGTGGTGGTGGGGTTCTTAAGTGCAGCCTTTTGACTAAATTCAAATTTTACATGATTCCGTCAAAAGGTCACACTTAAGGAGCTAGAAGGTCACATGTGGCCTTAAGGCTACAGGTTCCCCACCCTTGTTCTAGAGCAGGGCTGTCCAAAATGCAGCCCCTTGGGCCCCAGGAGCCACAGTGTGATTTATGCAGCCCACCTACAAGCATAGAAATTCACATAAATGCTTTAGTAAATGAAGCTGAGCTATGCCAGAGCTCTCACTAAAATGGCAAATCAAAATATATTGTCTGTTGTTTCAATAAAAATCTAAGGTTGGACAGCTCTGTTCTAGAGGGTCTTCTCCTACTGCTCCTCAAATGTGGGACTTGGAGGTTTTATAGGATTTAGGTCTGGAAATATTCTAACCCAATCCTTCATTTTTACAGAGGAAGAAAATAAGGCTTAAAGAGATATCAGGTGATTTGCCCAAGGTCATAGGTAGAAAGAAGGAGATTAAGGATTTGAACCCAGGTCATCCTACTGCAAATCAAATATACTTTCCAGGAACTATACCACGGTTTTTAGGAAGAGGAGTGAGGTATGAGAGTGTCTCACTGTCATTTTTTTCATCAGAGGGCAGCCCTTTTGTGAAAGCAATAGACAAAATTATCCCTTGTAATTTCTCTTGCCATGCTTATAGGTCACAACAACAACAATAAAACAATTGATTTTTCAGTTGTGTCTGACTCTTTGTGACTCCATTTGGAATTTTCTTGGCAAAGATACTAGAGTGGCTGATCATTTTTTTCTCCAGCTCTTTTTGCAGATGAGGAAACTGAGACAAACAGGGTTAAGTGACTTGTCCAGGATCAGACAGCCAGTAAGTCTGAGGCCAAATCTGAATTCAGGAATTCAGTCAGTCTTCCTGACTCCAGGCCCATTATCTATCCACTACGCCATCTAGCTATTCAATAATAACAATACTTCAGATTTATTTAATGTGTCTTACAAACTCCTTTCGTCATACCAGATCCTGAAAATAGCATTTCTGCTCTCTTTTAAAGATTAGTTGAAATTTAATAAAGGATAGAAAAACCAGCTATCGGCTCAAATAGTGCTGTATTCTAAAATTGATATTTATCTTTTCTAATTTTACTTTAATTGATTTTAATTGTTTTCTTTATTCCGCTTTTTGGCTCTTATTTTCTTGTTCTCTGTTTTCCTTTGCCGTTTTCTATCGGACGTTATTGACTTATTTTTACACAAAGTGTTTCTTTCTCTATCATGAGTCTGGATTCTCTCTTATTTTCAGTTACTTTTTTTTTAGCCTCCAGAATTCCTTCTCTATTCTTTCAGTCTCAGATGGATCCACACACTAAGTTACCTTGTCTTCATTGCTTGTATTGAATATAATATATAGCTTGCTGGAATCATTAGTAAGTTTCATTTTTCTACCTCCTAGCTAGGATAAGATCACTAAGTTTTATCAGAATCTGTAAATTCTGCTCAAAACTGAAGTTGGATCAGAGTATCATAGCGTATGAAAGAAGGAACTAATGAATATCCTACTTCATTCCCTTGATTGTTATAAAAAAAGTTATAACATTTATATGAAAACCTAAAAGTTAGACACCTAGTCAGGGTGTTATAAAATTATCATAGAAGCAGGGTAACTGGTGTTTAAAGATTTAATCATGCCAGTGGCTTCATTGTGTATATGCAGCTTGTCAGTTATTGTTTAAGCGTTTTGGGGTCTTGAAGAATCATAGGACTTTGAGGCAGAAGATCAAGGTTTGAGGCCCTTCTCTCCATTTATTGTGTGGCCTTGAGGAGGTTATCCTGTCTCCCTAGGTTTCTGTTTTCTTATTTAAAATGAGTGAAGTAGATTAATGTTGTTGTCCTTTGTGAACCAGGAGGCCCAAAATGACATTACTTCGTCAGGATCCAGGTATAGTATGTTTGACTGTGGCTGATCAGACCAATACAAGTTCAGAAGGCTCCACCACAGGTTGGGCACAAATAATCCATATGAACATTTGGAGTTGAGATGTCTCTACATTTGCACATCTCATGTTTCCTTTGAGCTACTACAATTCTGCTTTGCCCATAGAGCACAGCATCTTCTTTGATGAGGGAACACTACGCTGGGTGGTCATGCCAGTGACTCCCATGTCTCCTAAGTGATTCCAAGGTTCCTCAGAGAGACGAGAGTAGCCTTGTGTCACTTCTTCTGATCTCTGTGTTAGTACTTGCTTTGTATGAGTTTTCTATAAAGTAGTATTTTAGACAAACATATCTGAGGCTCCTTCCCTTTATATAATTTTGGGATTCCATAGAATGTGGAATTTGGTAAGGTCTGGACCTACTTCATAAGATAGCAAATAGCTTCCAGAATGTTCTGGGTAGATTTTTTTGTTCTAGATCAGGAGTGGGGAACCTGTGGCCTCCAGGCCACATGCAGCCCTCTAGGTCCTCAAGTGCAGCCCCTTGACTGAATCCAAGCTTCACAGAACAAATCCCCTTAATAAAAGGATTTGTTCTATAAAACTTGGACTCAGTCAAAAGGCTACACCTAAGGTGGCCTCGAGGCCGCAGGTTTCCCACCCCTGCTGTAAATGGTTGTCTTCTCATGCCCCTCAAATGTGGGGCTTGGAGGTTTCATAGGATTTAGATCTGGAAATAATATAACTCGACCTCTCATTTTTACAGATGGTTATACTAAGGAAATCAGGTGATTTGCCCCAGGTCACAGGTAGGAAGAAGGAGAACCAGGATTTGGACCTGGATTCAAATGCCACTTACTCAGAAGGCTCTTGTGTGAAAAATCATTCATAAACATTAAAGCACTGCTCTATATATGTGGTCATTATTATCAAAGTTGAGATGAGGTTGAATCATGTAAAGTTTTATGGCTGAATTCCTGAATCCAAATGGGTTGTTAAATACTTAATTTAGGCCTCAGGCATAATCAGTTAACCAACAAGCATATATTAAACTCCCCCTATATGCCAAGAATTATGCTAGACTCTGGAAAAAATGAGAGAAATGGAACAGTCTAGGCCCCCAAGGAGCTAACATTAAAATTTCTAATGATACCCAGAGCATTTGAGTGCTTGAACCCATAGACATATAGCTAGGTCCCAGGTAGTATGAATAATAAATCCTATGAGATGGTTGCATTATTCAGATTTGTGTCTCACATTTCCATTGAGTTGGAGTCAATTACCATTTTTTACCTAATTATAACTTCAAATAGTGTGAATTCAAATACATGCAACCTGTTCACAATGTTCGTTATTTGAACCAATCAGGACCTGCCCTGTCTTGTGGGAGGAAGGAAGAAAACAAGCATTTACTAAGCACTTACTGTATGTCAGGCACTGCGCTAAGAGGAAACAGGAGGTTAGAGGCTGGCCTCAGACTGTTTTTGTTTTTTTTCAACCCGAGTAAATGGTAATTATTTTACTGGACTTCTATTTGGAGCCTCTCCTTGTATCCCACCCTGTGCTATGGACCCATTGTTTTGGATCAGATGGATCATGAGAGCTCTGGCTTTGTCCTTTGAACTTTTGACTACTGGCTTATCCATTGATCCCAGGCATGGGGCATTGTAGTGAGCCCTCACTCATTTTTGTGAACTTGGAAACTCTGCTCACTTTTTGTTGTTCATTTTCAGTTGTGTCCGACTCTTCATGACCCCATTTAGGGTTTGCTCGGCAAAGATACTGGAGTGGTTTGTCATTTCCTTCTCCAGCTCATTTTGTAGGTGAGGAAAACTGAGGCAAACAGATGTGAAGGGGCTTGCCCAGAGTCACACAGCTAGTAAATGCCCGAGGCTGAATTTGAACTCAGAAAAGATGTCTTCCTGACTCCCTCTATGCACTGTGCCACCTAGTCCATGGTAGTACATCCCTTCTCCTGGAAGGACACAATCTTAATTAATTGTCCTAACAAGGCCTAAAAAGAGACCCCCCCCCCCCATTTAATTGAGTTGTTGGTCCTCATCTTAGAAATTACCATCTTTTAAAAAAGCATAATTTCCTTCCCCACTCCCACTACTTTGTCCTCATGGCAATATTAATGGGGGGAGGGGAGGGGAGGCTTGATGTTATGGAACACTGGGAGTAAAATGTGCAATAAAAGGAATAAAATTCTTTTTCCTATTCTTTGCATATTTGAAATATTTATGTTTGTGGATGATTGGTAAGCTCACAATTAACACGGAAACAAATTCAAAGAAAGAATGCTGAATTTTGAGTGGGAAGACCTGGGTTAGAATTCTGGTGTTACAAGTTACTGGCTGTATAGCTTTGGGCGAATCACTCAAACTCTCCAGGTCTCAGTTTCCTCACCTGTGAAATGAAGGAATTGGACTAAATGGCCTTCTGTGATGCTACTTAAAATGAATATTGGTGCCAGGCTTTGGAGCAGCCTAAGCATCACAAAAGGATGATTTAAAACATGGGCATAGCTTCCTCTTCTTTCTTCCGTGTGTGATTCATCTACTGGCAGGCTTTGGTCAAGTTCTTACGTCCCTTAAAATAAGGGGCAGGGAAATTCTTTGAGAACATCAGATACAAAGAAATACTAATACCTGTTATATCAGTTACAGCTTTAGTGCCAATCTGTGACCTTTTACCAAACCAATTAGTGATAGTAGCTAACATTGACATAACACTTATACTGTGCCAGGGACCATGCTAACATGTTACAATTATTTTCACATTTCACATCCTCACAGAGCCTCTGAGAGGGAGGTGCTGTTTTTATCCCCATTTTACAGATGAGAAAACTGAGGCAGACAGAGGTAAAGTGGTTTGCCCTGGGGTCATTCAGCCAATAAATGTCTGAGGTTGGATTTGAACTCAGGTCTTCCTGACTCCAGGCCCAGCACTCTGTATACTTTGGTGTCACCTAGCTTCCTTTCTTTTATTATCAAAAATATGAAATAATATGTCATTCATGTCTTAGGCCCAATGTGCAAAATAAGTATAGTAGTAAGTTGTTTATTGTGTGAATAATACGAAAGGAAGTAATGAGGTCTTAAATGGGTAAGGCCTAGAACAGAGATGGCATTTAACTTGCTTTTCCTAGGGTCTAGTGTGATTTCACAAGGAGACAATGGGTGCTTAAAGTTTGCTGAGAAAGGGAGAGAGTTCATCGTTTTTAAGAATGGAGGCAACTGATTTTAAATGTATTTTATGCTGTAAAAGAAACCTCTTAGTGTTGGTAAAATGTCTGGTTGTATGCCTAACAAGAAAATTAATTATTTTGTTTTTGAAGTTGCTTATTTCTTAGACAGTAGATAATTTGAGAGCAACAAAGAAAGAAGGCGCTATAATGTTTGTGTGGTCAGGTGTAAGCACTTAATATGCTGATCCAATTCCAGGACCTCCTGCCCTAGAAGCACATAAAATGGCGGCATTTCAGATGATTAAGACATTAGGTTTTCCCCCTATGTCAAATAGGCTCTTTTGTATTTTTGCTATCTTTTCTTGACTTTCTGTCCTGTTTAGACAGAAGGGGGCAGCAGAGAAGCTAATTAGATGGCCAGGAGCCTTGGTGAATTCTGTCTTTTAAGAATGAATGATGTTTTACACTGAGTTACAATGAAATGATTGAAATTAGAATCTTTTTTTCTTTGCGACTCGTCAATGGAAATCAAAAAATCATCATTAGGATATTTACCAGTTGTTCTGAATATAAGCATCCCTAAATATAAGCCACACCCCTAAAATGTGCCTAAAGACCTCTTTGAAAGAAAATATATACTGGTAGGCCTACAGTGAGAAATAATTATACAAAACTCTTATTCAGAAAGGTTTTTTTTATATTTCATTCCATTCAAATCAAGATGTTTTATTCATTTTTGTCATCACTGCTCTCTTGTTGGTCTCTTACTAAGAGCACAATTACAGGCACTCAGATTTTTTTTTTTGCAAGCCAGATTTGAGGAAAATATGTATCTCTATTCAGACCAGTCAGAGCACTTGCCAGGTGTAGAAATGAAGGTTAAGCAATGAATATAAATGTTTTTCCTTTTAGTCCTGAATTAGAATTGCACAGTGAGTGTGAGGTATGGTGTTTGTCTATGATGCCTGGACCAAGCAAACACAGGGCAGCCCATTAAGTACAGAATGGTTTTCCTTGAGTCCTGGCGCCCCACAGGATATCTTGTGTGTTTATAGAAAAACATATGCACCGAAGGGGCTTTGTGGTTTATTCTCATGTGTTTATCCCTTTCAGTTAGAGTTTCTAGAGCTAACGATTTCATTTCTTGTTAAAACAAAGGAAAACTAATGCTGCCTGACTCTGTTTCAGTATAGGAGTCAATTAGTGTGGGCCATAAAATGTTGACTGGGTAATTTTTTTCATTTATTCCTTCCAAGGAACCAAGGATATGCAGGCAGTTTGGTTGTAAGTCATTGACCTTTGAAAAAACTTTTCCCAGTGGCAACAATCTTTTTTTTTTCTCCAAAAGAGCCCTTTTAAGGGGGGATAATTCTCAATAATGCAGCTTGACTAATCAATTTTAGTCACTGTATATGAAAAGTAATTTCTCTCTCCTATTAAGGTTCTATATTCCTTGATGTGCAATCAAGGGGAAGAAATAGGGGTGGTTGATATCTCTCTTCTCAGACAGCTGGTCCAGAAATGTGGTGCAAAGAACACTGGAGGGAAGGAGAGCGCATTATTTGTTGCTTGACAGGTAATGGGAGACTCTTTTCACTGGTTTACAAGTGAAAAGAGGAATCATAAAGTTATACCGGCAGCTTGCTCTGCAAGTGAGCCAATGATGATAAAGCTGCTGGCCCAGTATGGATCCATTAGGTGCATTGTTTTATATCGTGGTAAATTTTATCTATTGATTTCTTGGTTATAGCCACTTTTTATAAAATAGGCTGTGAAATAAATGGCTTCAGGATGATTTACAAAGTGATGTTAAATATTGGTTTGCACTGGTGGCAAAGATAGGCCACATGCCTTCCAGTTCAGCAAAAGAATTTCACTTTTGGTCCATATTTGTGTATGATATTGTCTTCAAGGTGCCTTTGATAGGGAATCACAGCATTTTATAGCCAGAAAGGACCTTTAGAATCGTTTAGTCTAGGGACTGGCAAACTATAGCCAAGGTCTGATAAACCGTGGCTACAAATGTCTATTGGACAAGGAATGAAGAATGGTTTTAACATTTTAAAATATGATTGGTGGTCCTGGCTGTAGCTTGCTCATCCTTGGTCTAGCCCAATCCCTTCCTACCTCAAAAACTTTAAATATACTTTCCCCATCCTTTTAAGGAAGAAATTATTAAATGAACCCGTTACAAATGGGGCTGAGTTTATGGGTTAGTCACAGGAGAACCTGATGAAAGAGAGAAGGAGAACAGGACCATGACAATTCCTTTACTACTTTTGGAAGAACAATTTTGAATTGTTGATTTAAACTAGATGGAGTTGAATAATCGTCCATACCTATTCCATGCAGGACAAGTCAATAGCATCTGTGCTCACATGGGAATCATGGAAATGTGTTCATAGAATCACAGAGTCTCAGGGTTGGAAGAGACTTCAAAAATCATCTCTTTTAACCCATTTTGCATCAGGAATCCCCCAAGATCATAGATATAGAGCTGTCAGGGACCCTTTAGGATGAGGAAAATGAAGCCCAGGGAGTTTGAGCAACTTGGCCATGGTGACACATCCAGGAAGTATCAGAATCAGGATCTGAACCTATGTCCTTTGACTCTGCAGTGCTTTTTCCACTTTATCTTGCTTCTACATCCTTAGCAAGCAATTATTCAATACCAACTTGAAGATTTCTAATGGAAGAGAGAGCCCATTTCCTGGAGTATTCTAATTTCATTCTCCCTCCCCCTTACTCAATACTCTCCAGTCTTCTCCATCAACCTCTCAGCAGCCTTGATACCCTGAAGATAGCTTTGCTTTGAGGCCTGTCCTTATGATTGATTAGTCTCTAGCTCATGCCACCATTTTATCAGGCACTCAGGCCTGACCCACCTTACTCTCGGTTTCAGTCCTCATTCTTTGGACTTTCCTACCACTTCAGCAGTAACCTAACTCTCCTTTCCAGCTCTTCTCTATGTGTTGTTTTCTGCCAATAGAATAAAAGCTCTTGCAGTCAGTCAGTCAAAAATCATTTATTAAATATTAATTATGTGGTATGCACTGTGCACTAAGTGATAGGGATATAAAGAAAGGCAAAAGACAGTCACTGCCCTCAAGGAGATCATAATCTAATAGAGGAGAAGCAAGCAAATAAATATGTGCAAACAAGCTTTATACAGAAAAAATAGGAAATAATCAACAAAGGGAGGGCACTAGAATTAAGAGGGATTGGGACAGGCTTCTTGTAGAAGCCTTTTGGGATTTTATTGGGATTTGAAGGAAGCCTTGGAAGCCAGGAGGTAGAGAGGAGGAGGAAGAGCATTCCAGGCATGAGGGACAATCAGAGAAAATGCTGGGAGCTGAAAGAATAAGAAGGGAGGTCTCATGTAGGTAGGAGGAGAACCAAGAGAAACCTAGATAGAAGAGAATATCAAGGAGAAGGAGGTGATCAACAAAGTCAAAAGGTACAGAGAGGTCAAGAGGAATGAGGATTGAGTAAAGGCCATTGGGTTTGGCAACTACGAGGTTATTGGTAACTTTGGAGGGAGATGTTTCAAAGGAATGATGAGTTTGGAAACTGGATTGTTAGAGAGTGAGAGGAAAGGAAGTGGGGGTGCTTATTGTAGATGGTCTCCTTTACGAATTTAGCCACGATGGGCAGACGAGATAGATATAGGAGGGTAGTTATTGGGGATGGAATGATCAAGTGAAGGATTTTTGAGGATGGGGGACATATGGGCATGTTTGTAGGCAGCAGGGAAGGAGCCAGTGGCCAGAGAGAGACTGAAGAGAAGTGATAGAGTAGGGATGAGAGAGGGGGAAGTCTGTTGAAGGAGATGGGATGGAATTGAATGGCATCACTAGTACTGGTGGACAGGTTTGCCTTGGCAAGGTAAAGCTACCTCTTTGTGTGAGGCTGAGATGAAGGACTTAGTAGCAGAGGATCACTGAGTGATATGAGATGTGAAAGAGGGGGGAAGAGGGAGCTCTTGGAAAATGACCTCAATTTCTTCTGTAAAATATGAGTCAAATTTCTCAGCTGAGATCCTGGAGAAATCATGGGAGATTTGAGGAGGAATGAAAAAGTTTGGTTTTTTTTGTTTTGTTTTTTTGGCAGGGCAACTGGGGTTAAGTGACTTGCCCAAGGTCACACAGCTAGTACATGTGTCAAGTATCTGAGGCCGGATTTGAACTCAGGTCCTCCTGGGCCAGTGCTCTACTCACCGCACCACCTAGCTGCCCTGGAATGAAAAGGTTTGGAAGAGCCACTGTGGAGATTGATATAGTAAGTTGGTAGGAGAGGCCTGACAGCATTGAGGTTGTGTAGCATAAATTTGTAGTGGACCCAGTTAGAACGCTTGTGTGATTTTCTCCACCTTTGTTCAGCAGCATGTGTTTAGGAGCAAAGGCAGTAGATCCAAGGCTGATACTTGGCAGCATGGAATTGGTGATATGATAAAGAGGCCAGAAACTTAAGAGGATAGTGTAGAGTTGAACTGGTTTACCACATGGTCAAGATGAGAAAAAGAAGAGAGAGGGGCTAGTGCAGGGGTGATGGCTTTGAAGAGAAATGAGGGGTCAAGGAATTGGTGGTGACATTGTGGTGTAGACAAAGAGTAGGGTTTGATGTGGGAAGGCAGGCCAAAAGATTGTGGTCAGATGAGGGCATTTCAGAGTTTTTGAACATGGAGGTGGTGCATTGTGGGTGATGATAAAATAAGTGAGTAGGGCAAGGAACAGTTTGGGTGTCAGTGTATAGGTTGAAGTCGCCTACTATGAGGGAAGGAGTTTGGGAGGAGAGAAAGATTGTGAGCTGGGTACTGAACATGTTGAGGAAGAAAGGGGAGTGTCTTGGTGACCTGTGGACAAACAGCTACCATCATTTGAGGATAGGGACTGTCTTTTTTGCTTATATTCCTAGTATAATTTTTCTCCCCATCCCGTCCTCTCTTTTCTCCCCTCTCTCTCCCCGTACTCTTTCTCCTTCTCTCCTTACCTCCCTCTCCCTTCTCTTTTTTCTTCTCTCTCTCTCTCTCTTCCCCCAACAAAGGTAATATAGCAGTTAAATAAAGTTTCCAATGTCTCTTGTTACACTGACTCAGTCTCTGACTCACTGTGAAACTTGAACATTTTTTATTATTTCATTCAGGCAGGAGTCCTCAAATTGAATTGGCTGTAGCCTTCTATGGTTTTACAGTTTGCTGATGGATTGTTATTCTGTTTTACAGCTGAAGAATGATCCTAAGCTTTGGTCCTTAAAATATGTATTTCCTTTGGCAGCAATTATCATATTAAAATGGGATTGTCTTTTTTCATTAAACTAATTCTACATTTTCTTTAAAAAGGAAAACAATTGTATGAGGTATAGCTTTCATTAGAATTTTCACCTATAAACTCAAAAGGAGAATGATTTTTTTTCCAGTAGAAACAGTATTATGGATTTCTTTATATTCCAGTGCAGTATTAAGTAAGATGGTTCATATTCTGTGCATTTGAAAAATGACATGAGAAATCCCATTCTATGACACCAGTAGAAAAAAGGTAGTCTGTTTCTAAGCTGTCATTTTTAGAGCCTACCCCATGCATAGGATAAGTGCCACAGAACACTTTATTATATTCCCATTCGCATTCTATCTCTGTTAGTTTGAGTTCCCTTTTTATGGTGATCATATTTATGAATAGAACAGGTATAGCTAAAAGTGGGGAGGGGAACAGAAGAGGAAAAGAACAAGCACTTATTAAACACCTCCTGTGTGCTACACCGACACTGTGCCAAGTGTTTGTAAATCTTACTTCATTTGATCCTCCTGACAACCCAGTGAGGTAGGCACTATTATTTTACCCATTATTCAGATAGATAAATGGAAGCCCCTAGAGGTTAAATGACTTGCCCAGAATTGTATCGCTAGTAAGTGTATGAGGGTTGCATTCAGTCTCAGGTCTTCTAGTCTTTAAGCATGGTGCTCTTTCCATTGTCATCACCTGGCTGCCTCTGCAGACCTTATAGAAACCCGATGGGTCCCTTAGGTTTACATTGTCTGCAATGGACATCTTTAAGAGAGACAAAAAGGATTAAGCAGATTTAAACCAAAAAAATTAAATCTAGAGTAACTGTGGTCACTATCCAGAGGCATCATGCATGTTGACTGAAATCTCTAGAGAAAACGTGTGACCTTTTTTATATCTGCTCCTTCTGCTGCAGAGAACTTTACACCACCATTTTCTCTTGATTTGCCTCACTTTTTGTGGATTTAACTTCCTAATGTGACTTTTTCCAGTGATTTTTTTTGTATGACAACCTGACTGTGTTTTGTAAGTGAATGAATGTCATCAGATGGAAAACCCAACGGTAAGCTGAGGGCTGTCACCACACTTAGGGAACTTGGGAAGGGTGCTATACTTATGCCACCTTTCAGTCTCCTACTGTTGCCCTCCACCTATTTAATTCTTTTTGCTTGGTGCCAGTTAACTATTGTATTTCATGATATAGAAGCTGCCATCAAACATGGGCTATGCCCCTAAAATGAGATCTCTTGGAAAGGAAAAATGTAATACCAATTATAGGCTGCGTTCAGATCTTTATACTAGTCAGATTTGGAGGGAAAGTTCAGGCTATATATTCAGACTAATGCAATTTTTCTTGTACTCCATTTGCACAAAATCCCTTTATAAAGTGCAGCCCTGAAAACACGGTGGTTTTGCTGAACTATCTGAATGTAATAATATTGATTGACTATCTTGTTCAAGTCACTAGCTTTAATAGCGTAGTGGAGGGGAAGAGGGAAGGAAATAAGGGGAAAAAATCATCTTGTGTGATTTCTGTTTATGATTTCCCACTAATCATATGGGAGGGGGTGAAGAAGAAGGAGAAAGGAAAGGAAGTAAGCATTTATATAGCACCTACTGTATGTGATCCTGGGCAAGTCACTTAACTATGTTTGCCTCAGTTTCCTCATCTGTAAAATGAGCTGGAGAAGGAAATGGCGAACCACTTCAGTATCTTCGCCAAGAAAACTTCAAAATGGGGTCACAAAGAGTCAGACACGACCAAAAAATGACCCAATAACAACAATTGTCTCATTCTTTGTGCTCTAGTCCCCAGTGTTTCTGGCCCATAGTAGACACTTGATAAGGATGGTATCATCATAGAGATAAAGTCACTTGCCTGGGGTTGCAATAAGTCTTACGGGCAGGATTCAATTCTTGCTTCAACTGGCTCTCAACCTAGTATTTTTTCTACCCTGATATTCTGGATAGAGAGAGACTCAGGATCAACAGGCACCTTTTCCTCATCAACTTGGGGGTGTTCTCTGAGAGCTTCCTTTGTCCTCTTCTTACAATTGTTGGGAGGAGTCCCTGGAGCCTCTATTGAGTTAGTGACTGAGCCTTCTCTACTTGCTTGAAAATGCTGCCAGGTGTCAGACACAACAGTGTCAGTGGGTTGAGGAAGCTAGGGGGAGAAAGGAAGGAGAGGGACAGAGAGCCTCTCATCATCTAAGTTGATTGTATGCTTCTTGCCTGAGGAGAACCAAGGCATGCACCTGCATTCACAGGAGGGATTTAGCGGAACAGACTTGTCCAACAGAGAATCCTTAATCTGTTTGATGGTGACTGGAAAACCAAGTCTGAGGCCACTTTTCAGTTTCTGCCTGGGGTGGGATGTGCAAAGCAGTCGATAAGAGCTGAATTTTTAAATACAGGTCAATGAATTGTCTAGCAGCCAACCAGCAATTATATTTCTCTGGTTTTGGATTCAGCTATGCAGAAGGATTTTCTTCCCTTCCTGTTCTTGGGACACACTGTGTTTATTTTTCTTTTTTCCTAATAAAATTTGAAAAGTTGGAAAATAAGTTTGTCAGATACCAATCTGGTTTTCCACCCCCTGTGCTTGTGCTGGGCCTCTAATGAATTGCAGATGGCAAAGTAGCAGCTGTCCTCCTCTCCTAGACTTTCAAGGATTTGGTGAAATCTAATGTTACCTAATCCATTTAACAATAATCTTGCATTGAAGCTGTAATGACAATCTAAATAATTAGAAAAGCTCCAAGGCTGTAACATTGTTTCCTTGTCAGGCACACCATCATTATAGCTCTGTGATACAGTACGATTGTACAATCTAATGGGCTGTTATTTTATTTATTAGAATTGAATCTCTTATAAAATTATTTAGAGATTCCTCTTCTTGGTAGTTCTCATGAGTAACCTGAGTTACTGTCTGGGATTCTTGGCTCTGCCCCCTTAGGATGTGGTCAGCTGGATCAGATCATGAAGAGAGTCTTAAACAGAATCCTGGGAGATTTCCTGTCCTTCATGAAGTACTCAGTTTGCACCAGCTTTCTCTGAAAGGTTGTGGTCTTTATTTGGTTTTGCTCTCCTTTCCTGCTGAAGAAAGCCTCTCCTGTTGACATCAGAAACTAGGCTGCTGATCTGAAAGTTCCCTGGCAGTCTTCCACGCCTGGAATGCTCTCCCTCCTGGCATCTCTAGGTGCTTTTAAGTCCCAGCTAAAATTTCACCTTCTGTAGGAAGTCTGTCACAGTCCCACTTGATGTGGGGCCTTCACCCCGTTGAGTATCTCCAATTTATCCTGTACATATCTTGTTTGTACGTAGTTCCTTTCATGTCGTCTCTGCCATTTGACTGTGAGCTCCTTGATGTTGAGGATTTTTTGTTTGTTCGTTTCGCCTTCCTTTTTATCCCTAGTGTTTAGCTCAATGCCTGGCACATAGTAGGACTTTAATAAATGCTTGTTGACTTGACTTAAAAAAATCATACTTGTGAGCTAATAATTCTATTGCAAATAATACCATAGTGTATAAAAACAAACCGAAAGTTATCACTTGTAAATGCAAAAAAAAAAGACAAATAAAAACTGCCAAAACAGAAGCAACAACAAGTAGAGGCAACCTAAATGTCTAACAATATAGATAGATGGTTACTTTGCAGTGCATTTAATGAAAAGGAATACTACAAGGTGATTAGGACCAATAACTATGAGGAGTACAAATAAATGTGGGAAGATCTTTCTTAAATAATGCAGAGTTAAAAAAGCAGAAGCAAAGAGGATGGAGTACTCCTAATAGCAACTATATATGAGAAAAAGAGAATGAGAATGAATAGACAAAAAAACCTTGATAAGTATTTAGCAGGAGTGTTTAACCTGAAGTCTGTGAACTTAAATCAATCAATCTATCTATCTATCCACACACACACACGCACACACACACACACATATATATACACACATACACACATATATATGTATATATACATACATGCATATATACAATACATATATACAAAGATAGATAACTATATTTCAACATAATTGGTTTCCTTTGTAATCCTAGGTATTTTATTTTGTGCATTTAAAAATTTTATTCTGAGAAGGTTCCGTGGACTTCACCAGCCTGTCAGAGGATTCCATGACACAAAAAAAGGTTAACAACTCCTTACTTAGGCTGACTGAAAACCCTATTGCCTGTGTGATCTCTGTGCCTTATCCATCTTCAACCAAAAAATGAGGGGGTTGTATTAGATGGCCTTCTACCCTGCCTTCTAGCCCTACATCTGTGATATTAGAGTTGTTCCTATGACTCAAAAATTATGATATTTTATTTGGGGTACAGTGGAAACGTCACTTGACTTGAAGGCAGACAACCTGAGTTTGAATGCTGGCCTTTTCCTTTTCTAACTCTATGACTTTAGACATGTTAACCAACCTCTCTAGGCCCCAGTTTCTTATCTGTTGGATTAGGTGACTTCTGAGGTTGTTTCCAACTCTAAATCTTTGATTTTGTGACGTGTTGCAAGTGGTTAATTTAAATGCCGGTAGTCACTAAGCTAGCTTAGTTGTAATTTTGTGTGCAGTGTTAATGATTTTAATGAAACATTTATTATTTTTAAAATTTAAAATGATAACATTTTTAAATTATAATTTTTTTAAATCCTGGCATACAATCCAACTGCAGTTTCTTTCTCATTGGCAGACTACTCTATGAATGTTTCCATTTAGTCATCTCAATTTTGTCATGGCAGGGAGGTACAGATTTGTCATTATCCAAAGGCACCCAAATACTTAGAACTGTCCGGGTTTCCCTTAGATGACAGCTCATTAAAATATTCCCTGTTTAAATATCATTTTGATGAAGTGTGTTTTGGGGGGCCTTTATTTAATTACCATGGGAGCAGTGTCCATGGCTTTGTGGTATAAACAAAGCATTTTTTTTCTTTTCTTGATTTGTTTACTTGTGGTGGGGGCTATTTTTTGGCCTTTGTGTCTTTTGAATCTTGAGTTCTATGTATATAACTCAATTCATGAGGCAGGTTTAGCAAGCGGGTTGCTCATAGCATCTTCACAGCTGGAGGTCTGGTGGACAGTTGGAAATGGCATTTTGAAGAAAGATTAATTTTGCTAAAACATTAGCAGTCCTTTGTGTTCTCTCCATCTGCTTTTTGTCTAAATAAAAAAGTGCTGGAATTTTATTTATGTAATAGACTCTGTTTGAATTAGCTGCTTTTCCTACTGTATAGTGTTGCTGAGGGGGTAGATGTGTATTTTTCTTTGACTGCATTTCTAGGAAGAACAGCTGCTTTTACTTCTATCATACACCTGATACTCAGCCCATCTCTTTCTAGAAGAAGAAAATAATCTCCTTGAACTTGTCTGGGCCTAGTGCAAGATGATTCAGTTTAAAGATTGCCTACAGTGTGCTATAGAGTATGTGTGCCTGTTTATGACCCTGTCGAGGGTAGATGGACGGGTAGGTCACCAGTTGCTAATAAAATCATGACTGGAAAAAGTAGCAAAGTCCTCTGACCTCCGGGGGAACAATGGCCATTAAGAGGAGTCTGATCACTGTATTGCTGAAAGCAAAGGAAAGGAAATTATAACTCTTCCATATAATAAAAGCACTGTCCACCCTGGTGTTCCATCAACCAGCATGATATAAGGCGAATTAACTGCTGATTAGCTGACCCAGCCGTATAGTTAACAGACACAGAATGGTAAAGGGCTTAGAGGTCATGCCATATGAGAATGGTTGAAGAAACTTGGGAGGTTTATATTGGTTAATGAATATTTAAGGGGTGTGTGTTGGGACATGATACATGTCTTCAGGTTTTGGGCAGCCTATCCCGTAGAAGAGGGATTGGATGGATTCTGCTTGGCTCCCGAGGGCAGAACTAGGAGCATTAGGTGGAAATTACAAAGACAAAACTTAAACTTGGTATCAGGGCACCCTTCCTAATACAGTTAATCCCTTCCACATTGCAGGGCCTGGGGAGGTGGAGGGAAGGGGGGTAGGGAGGAGGTTAGGGGTTCAGCCCCACCATGATCTGGAAAATCCACATAAAAATTTTTGGCCTTCCTTTGGACCAGAGTAGAATTCTGACTTTATTCTTTTTCTTTCATGGGCTATTTACAATACTTTATTATAAAATTTGGGTTAAGCATTTGGGCATAGACTCTGTGTTGTCTTCTGGCCTTTGTGCTTCTGCAATTCCCATTTAATTTCTTATGCCACCCTGTGATATAACAAAACCTCGATGGGGGAAAGTTGTGATGTGAAAGGGATAACTGTAGTTCAAGCTATCCAAAATACAATGGATGCAAATACATCAGGAGATAGGAAATTGCCAATCACTGGAGGTCTTTCAACCAAGGTTGGGTGACCACTCATTCAACAGGCATACCATAAAATTTTTCTTTAGGTATGGGTTGAACCATAGATGCCCTCCGGGTCCTTTCCGACTCTGAGATTCTCTTTTTCTGCAGTCACTTACCCGTATTGCTATTTTTAACAAAATTATTATAATTCAGCACCTTCATAGTTTAAAGAGTTCAAATGTCAATAAGGAGAATACTTGCATTAAATTGAAGGGTGAAAGATTCATCTTTCACAAATTTAATTCTGATTTTAACTTTAGTCTGCAATAATCTTAAATGAGATATTTTGTTACATGCTAATAATTTTTGGGATTTCATCTGCTGCTGTTCAGGTCCTTTGAGAAGGAATCTCCCAATGCAAAAAACAAAAACAAAAACAAAAACCTTTAAGAAAAAGCTTACAATATAATAAACATGCTGGAGGCATCAGGAGTATTTCTAAGTGCTTAAAACCATTTGAGGTTTATTAATTTTCTGGATTTAGGTTAACATGGTTCCATGAATAGGCACACGGCCTAGAGTGGGATTAGGAAGGTTTCCAAGGGATCTAAACTCATGTCAAGCAAAACTGTCGTACCAAGCAGCTAAGTCAACTGAATGGGGAAAAATCTGAAAAGTACTTTATCTCATTGCATAATGTTTGTAAATTTTATTCAATTAATTTACAGCTTCAGGGCTCATGAGGCCAAAATTGAAGTTTTGTAAAGTTTTGATAAGGAAGCAGCCAAAATAAGTTTATTAGCTGAGGATGTTTATGAATTGAGTTGGCCATGATGCAAAAAATAAAAGTCTGAGTTTGAATGACTGGGACCATTTTATTGTATTTTTTTAAATTTTATTTAATTTATTTAATATATTTAGTTTTCAGCATTGATTTTCACGAGAGTTTGAATTACAAATTTTCTCCCCATTTCTACCCTCCCACCGACTCCAAGATGGTGTATATTCTGGTTGTACCATTCCCCAGTCAGCCCTCCCATCTGTCACCCCACTCCCCTCCCATCCCCCTTTCCCTTCTTCTCTTGTAGGGCAAGATAAATTTCTATGCCCCATTTCCTGTGTATCTTATTTCCTAGTTGCATGCAAAATGTTTTTCTTTGTTGTTGTTTTTGAACGTCTGTTTTTAAAACCTTGAGTTCCAAATTCTCTCCCCTCTTCCCTCCCCCCCCACCCTCCCTAAGAAGGCAAGCAATTCAACATAGGCCACATGCGTATCATTATGTAAAACCCTTCCACTATACTCATGTTGTGAAAGATTAACTATGTTTTGCTACTTCCTAACCTATCCCCCTTTATTGAATTTTCTCCCTTGACCCTGTCCCTTTTCGAAAGTATTTATTTTTGATTACCTCCTCCCCCTGTCTGCCCTCCCTTCTATCATCCCCCCTTTTTTATCTTCTTCCTCCTTCTTTCCTGTGGGGTAAGATACCCAATTGAGTGTGTATGGTATTCCCTCCTCAGGTCAAATCCGATGAGAGCAAGATTTACTCATTCCTCCTCACCTGCCCCCTCTTCCCTTCCTAGGGAACTGCTTTTTCTTGCCACTTTTATGCGAGATAATTTACCCCATTCTATCTCTCCTTTTCTCCCTCTCACAATATATTCCTCTCTTATCTCTTAATTTGATTTTATTTTTTTAGATATCATCCCTTCATATTCAACTCACCCTGTGCCCTCTGTGTGTATATGTGTGTGTATACATACATACACACACATATATATACACACCTACATATATACATATATAGACACACACTTATGTATATATATGTATACACACACACACACATATATATATATACATATATACATATATATATGCATATTCCTTTCAGCTACTATGATATTGAAGTCTCATGAATCATACATATCATCTTTCCATGTAGGAATGTAAACAAAACAGTTCAACTTTAGTAAGTCCCTTATGATTTCTCTTTCTTGTTTACCTTTTCATGCTTCTCTTGATTCTTGTGTTTGAAAGTCAGATTTTCTATTCAGTTCTGGTCTTTTCACTGAGAAAGCTTGAAAGTCCTCTGTTTTATTGAAAATCCATATTTTGCCTTGGAGCATGATTACTCAGTTTTGCTGGGTAAGTGATTATTGGTTTTAATCCTAGCTCCATTGACCTCCGTAATATTGTATTCCAAGCCCTTCGTTCCCTTAATGTGGAAGCTGCCAGATCCTGTATTATCCTGTTTGTTTTTCCACAATATTCAAATTGTTTCTTTCTGGCTGCTTGCAGTATTTTCTCCTTGACCTGGGAGCTCTGGAATTTGGCGACAACGTTCTTAGGAGCTTTCTTTTTGGGATCTATTTGAGGAG
Organism: Trichosurus vulpecula; assembly: GCF_011100635.1. Classification (NCBI taxonomy): domain Eukaryota; kingdom Metazoa; phylum Chordata; class Mammalia; order Diprotodontia; family Phalangeridae; genus Trichosurus; species Trichosurus vulpecula. Next base: position 134,263,049 of record NC_050576.1, read on the forward strand.
ATGATCAGTGGATTCTTTCAATTTCTATTTTGCCCTCTGGCTCTAGAATATCAGGGCAGCTCTCCTTGATAATTTCTTGAAAGATGATATCTAGGCTCTTTTTTTGATCATGGCTTTCAGGTAGTCCAATAATTTTTAAATTATCTCTCCTGGATCTATTTTCCAGGTCAGTGGTTTTTCCAATGAGATATTTCACATTGTCTTCCACTTTTTCATTCCTTTGGTTCTGTTTTATAATATCTTGATTTCTCATAAAGTCACTAGCTTCCACTTGCTCCAATCTAATTTTTAAGGTAGTATTTTCTTCATTGGTCTTTTGGACCTCCTTTACCATTTGGCTAATTCTGCCTTTCAAGGCATTCTTCTCCTCATTGGCTTTTTGGAGCTCTTTTGCCATTTGAGTTAGTCTATTTTTTAAAGTGTTGTTTTCTTCAATATTTTTTTTCCGTATTTTTTTGGGTCTCCTTTAGCAAGTCATTGACTTGTTTTTCATGGTTTTCTTGCATCCTTCTCATTTCTCTTCCCAATTTTTCCTCTACTTCTCTAACTTGCTTTTCCAAATCCTTTTTGAGCTCTTCCATGGCCTGAGACCATTTCATGTTTTTCTTGGAGGCTTTTGGTGTAGGCTCTTTGACTTTGTTGACTTCTTTAGGCTGTATGTTTTGGTCTTCTTTGTCACCAAAGAAAGATTCCAAAGTCTGAGACTGAATCTGAGTGCGTTTTTGCTGCCTGGGCATGTTCCCAGCCAACTTACTTGACCCTTGAGTTTTTCAGTGGGGTATTACTGCTTGTAGAGCAAAGAGTACTTTGTTCCAAGCTTGAGGGGCTGCGCTGTTGTTTTCAGAGCTATTTCTATACATCCAGCTCTGCCACACCAGCACTCCTCCTTCCTCAAGAACCACCAACCCAGACCTGACACAAATCTTAAGCAGGCTCTGCACTCCTGCTCTGATCTTCCACTTAATTCCTCCTACCACGTGGGCCTGGGGCCAGAAGTAACTGCAGCTGTGGTTCTGTAGCTGCACCTCCCCTGCTGCCCCTGGGGCAGTGGCCGAACCATGAACTCTGCCCCCCGCAGCTTTTCCCACTAACCTTCTCTGTTGTCTTTGGTGTTTGTGGGTTAAGAAGTCTGGTAACTGCCACAGCTCACTGATTCAGGGTGCTAGGGCCTGTTCCAGCCTGCTGCTGGTCTGGTTGGTCCTGCCACTGCCCACGCTGAGCTCCACTCCCCTCTGCTCCGTGCGTAATAGACCTCATCCAGCGACCATCTAGGCTGTCCTGGGCTAGATCCCTGCTTCCCTCTGCTATTTTGTGGGTTCTGTAGTTCTAGAATTTTTTCAGAGCCATTTTTTATAGTTTTTTGGAGGGACCTGGCGGGGAGCTCATGCAGGTCCCTGCTTTTCAGCTGCCATCTTCTGGGACCATTTTATTAAGAATGGAAAGCCCTCAGCCCCCACCTGCCTCTTCTCGCTTGGACTTTCTATTTTCACTCATAGCCTAAACACCAAAATAGGAATTTCATAGTAATGTCCCTTCAGGTACAGGGTTGTCAGAAATCCTTCCTTGGGGATGGATATCAGTTTTTTCTGCTGTCCCTTTTTCTGTTTGGCATTGAAAGCCCTTCATAACCCAGACCACAGCTTCTGATTTCTAGTCCACTTTACCCCACATACTCTTCAATCCAGTGACATTGGCCTCTTGGCTTTTCCTTGGACAAGATACTCCATTTCTCTGCTCTGGGCATTTTCTCTGGCTGTCCTCTGTGCCTGGGCCACTCTCCCTCCTCTGCTTTGACTACTGACCTCAGTGGCTTCCTTCAAGTCTAAACTAAAATCCCACTTTCTATAGAAAGCCTTCCCCAACCCCTCTTAATTCCCGTTCTTTCCCTCTGTTAATAATCTCCTATTTACCTTTTATATAGCTTGCTTTTTATACATTCCTTTACATATTGTCTTCCCATTAGCTCCTTGAGGGCAGGGATTATCCTTTGCCCTTTTGTTATATCCCCAACACTGAGGACAGCGTCTGGCACACTTATAATATGCTTAATAAATGTTTATTGCTGGATTCTTTATGTCCCTTTTTCCCCTCTTACAACTAACCTTCTCTTGGTTACCCCTGTGATGGTTCTAGAAATTTGGAGAAAAAGGCCTCAGTATCCATTAGACAAGTCAGAGAAGACTTCATGGATGATGGAATTGACTTTGTTAGGGTTTTAAATATGGTCTGAATCTGGACAGATGGAGAAGAGGGAAAGGGGTAACTTGAAGAGGGGAACTGCATGAACACGGAGCTGGAGTTTAAAATACACATAGTATGTGTGGGTAAATCATTTAAACATTTTTTTCTTGGCTAAAACATATTGGAAAACAGTTGGAGTTGAATTGTGAAGGCTTCAAATATCAAGCTGTCCTTCAACCCAGAATGAAAGCATGGTATACAAGAAGAAAGTACTTACTAGACTTGGAGCCCCCGACTCAAGTTCTGGCTCTGACAGTTGATAGTAATATGACGGTGGGCAAGTCCCTTTGCCTCTCTGGGACTTATTTTCCCCTGTAAAGAGAGACTAATACTTGTACTATCTCTCCTGCAAAGATGTTGTGAGGAAAGTATTTTGTGCATCTTCAAGTGCTTTATAAAAAATGTTTTTTATTATCATTGTTACGCTTATTAATTATTATTATCCCATGGGCAACATGGAGCCTTTAAATGTTATTGAGCAGTAGAATGACTTAATGGGCAGGATACCTTGGGAAGATTAATATGGTTTGGGGATTATAGGAGGAAAGGAACCTGAGAGCAGGATTAAAATCCTCTTAGTTGTGTCCTCCTCTCTTGGCCATTCAGCATTGCCTGGCTGATGTCATTTCACCAAAAAAAGTTGGTAAAGTAGAAATAGACACCACCATAACACTGCAACACTCTGATGGCCTGCCATTCAGTCCATTGCTCATTTATAACACTTTTAGCATCATTCCTATTAAACTAACAGACCTGCACTAATGTTGTTTCACCTAATGCCGTGTTTTCATGGTACCAAACAGTGATTTGGTGGAGCATGTATGTGTTTGGCAAACAACCATACCAGCAAAAGGAGAACATAAAATCACAGACCATAGGATTATAGTCCTAGGGCTTGAAAGGAACTCAAAAGGACATTGGAACTCAGTGCAACCCTCTCATTTTCCATATGAAGAAACTGAAGTTCAAGGGCAAACCACTTGTCCAAAGTCACTCAGGTAATAAGCATCTGAGATGGAACTTGAACCCAGATGTCCCCTGTCCTCAGAGTCAGGGTTCTTTCCATTGGACCGTGACCGCCCTCTACCTTGTCTTCTTCTTTGTAATCTGCTCATTGTCTTCTGCCATTGTGATGCCTTTCGTAAAGTTTACTCCCATTTGAAGAGGGCAGTTTATTGAATCTATGCAACTGACTGGGGGCAGCTAGGTAGCACAGTGGACAGAGTACCAAGCCTGAATTCTAATCCAACCTCAGACACTTACTGACTGTGTGACCCTGGGCAAGTCACTTAAGCCTGGTTGCCTCCGTTTCCTCATTTGTAAATGAGCTGGAGAAGGAAATGGCAAACCACTCCAGTATCCTTGTCAAGAAAACCTCAAATGGAGTCATGAAGAGTCAGACACAATTGAAATGACTAAATAACAAGGACAACATGCAGCTGGCTCTGTAAATAGTCTGTACAACAGACCCAAGACAAGTCATTGAACTTTCCTGTGCCACAGTTTCTTCATTTGTAAACTGAGAGGTTTGAACTCTATGCTCTCTAAGATTCTTTCCTATTTTAGATCCACATTTTTGTGATACTAAATTAGAGATAAAGGACAATAGCTTTAATTGATGGCAAGGCCAAGTGAAGTTTTTTTTTTTGTTTTGTTTTTAAGGATTGGGGGAGTGTCAGGAAAGTTTTTCATCATGATGGAATGAGTTAGTAGATGGGAGAGGCTGAAAAAAGGAATGAAAGGAAGCAAGGTCCCAAAGAAGATCAAATGAAGGAAACAAATAGAAAGACTGACTTTGTTAGGAAGAAGTTCACCTCTAACACCAAGACTGACAGCTGTGTGATATCTAAGCATCATTTATTTTCCTTTCTTTTAGTAAAATTTCTTTTGCATATGTTATGATGAACTTCCTTAGTTAGTATCCTCTGTATTGTGCCACGATCTTCTCGGGCCTTTAGATAGGGGCTCAGGGCAATAGAAAGGGAGTCTGTGGTGCAGTATAAAGAATGCCAGGCTTGGAATCTTTGCTCCACAACTACTTAACTGAATTATTTTAAACAAATCACTTCCCCCCCACCCCAGCCTCAGTTCCCCCATCAGTAAAATGAGGAGGTTAGATTAGATAATCTTTAAGTTCCATTTAATTCTGACATTTGGGGATTTTGTTATTCACCTCATCTTCGTTACCAGACTGTGAGCTCCTTGAGAACAGGGACTGTTTTAGGTTTGGGTTTTTTTTTATTTTAATTAATTAATTAATTAATTATTATTTTTTTTAATTTTTTTAAAAATTTTTTATTTATTTATTTTTAGTTTACCACACACGGTTCCACATAGTTTGAGTTCCAGATTTTCTCCCCTCCCTCCCCACTCCTTCCCCGAGACGGCATGGAATCTCATATAACTATCATGTATAACTTCTCTTTGAATTAATTTATGCACTAGTCAAGTTGTGGAGAAGAATTATGATCAATGGAATGAATCATGAGAAAGAAGAAACAGAACCAAAAAAAAAAAAAAAACAACCCAAAAACAAAAAGAAAAGAGAAGCAAAAAAAGGCGAGCATGTAGTGCACCTAGATCTGTATTCAAACTTCACAGTTCTTTCTCTGGATGAAGATAGTATTCTCCTTCGTGAGTCCCCTGGAGTTGTCCTTGCACCTCAAGTTGCTGAGAAGAGTGCAGTATGTCAGGGTTGGTCCTCACGGAATCCATATATCTGTGGCTGTGCGCAACGTTCTCCTGGCTCTGCTCCGCTCACTCAGCATTATGTCGTGTAGGTTTTTCCAGGTTGTTACGAAGTCTGTATCATCCCCGTTTCTTATGGCACAATAGTATTCCACCACCTTCATATACCACAGCTTGTTCAGCCATTCCCCAATTGATGGGCATCCCTTTGATTTCCAATTCTTGGCTACCACAAAAAGAGCTGCTATAAATATCCTTGTACATATGGGTCCTTTTCCCGCTTGTGTGATGTCTTTGGGATACAATCCTAGAAGTGGTATTGCTGGGTCAAAGGGTATGAACATATCTATAGCCCTTTGGGCATAGTTCCAAACTACTCTCCAAAATGGCTGGATCAGCTCACAACTCCACCAGCAATGCAACAATGTTCCAATTTCCCCACATGTTGGGGAATGCTGGAAAAGCATTTATCATTTTCCTGTTTTGTTATTTTAGCCAATCTGACAGGACAGATGTGGTATCTAAGAGTTGTTTTGATTTGCATTTCTCTAATCAGTAGTGATCCAGAGCATTTTTTCATATGCCTATAGATAGCTTTAATTTCTTCCTCTGAAAACTGCCTGTTCATACCCTTTGACCATTTCTCAATTGGGGAATGGCTTGTATTCCTATATATTTGGCTCAGTTCCCGGTATATTTTAGAAATGAGGCCTCTATCAGAGATACTAGTTGCAAAGATTTTCTCCCAGTTTTCTGCTTCCCTCCTAATTCTTGTTGCATTGGCTTTTTTTGTACAAAAACATTTCAATTTGACATAATCAAAATTATCCATTTTGCATTTTGTAATGCTCTCTATCTCTTGTTGGGTCATGAATTCTTTACTTTTCCATAAATCTGATAAGTAAACTATTCCTTGCTTTCCCAAATTACTTATAGTATCAGCTTTTACTCCTAAATCATGAACCCATTTTGACTTTATTTTGGTATATGGTGTAAGATATTGGTCTATGCCCAGTTTTTGCCCTACCATTTTCCAATTTTCCCAACAGTTTTTGTGAAATAGTGAATTATTAGCCTAGAAGCTGGCCTCTTTGGGTTTATCAAAAAGTAGATTGCTAAACTTGTTGATTTCTCCTACTTGTGTACCTATCCTATTCCACTGATCCACACCCCTGTTTCTTAACCAGTTCCAGGCAGTTTTGATGACTGCTGCTGTGTAGTACAGTTTAATATCTGGTGTGGTTAAGCTGCCTTCTCTAGCATGTCTTTTCATTAGATACTCTAGACCTCTTGTTTTTCCAAATGAATTTTGTTAATATTTTGTCCAGCTCAGTAAAATAATTTTTTGGTAGTTCGATTGGTATGGCACTGAATAGATAGATTAATTTAGGTAAAATTGTCATTTTTATTACATTAGTTCGGCCTAACCATGAGCAACTGATATTTTTCCATTTATTTAGATCTGATTTTATTCACGTGAAAAGTGTTTCATAGTTATGTTCATATAGGCCCTGGGTTTGTCTTGGCAAATAGACTCCCAAATATTTTATAGTGCCTTCAGTAACTTTGTATGAAATTTCTCTTTCTATCTCTTGCTGTTGGGCTTTGTCAGTAATGTATAGGAATGCTGAGGATTTATGTGGGTTTATTTTATATCCTGCAACTTTGCTAAAGTTGTTTATTATTTCAAGTAGTTTTTTACTTGACTCTCTAGGATTCTCTAAATAAATCATCATATCATCTGCAAAAAGTGATAATTTAGTTTCTTCTTTTCCTATTCTAATTCCTTTAATTTCTTTTTCTTCTCTTATTGCTACAGCTAATGTTTCTAGTACCAAATTGAATAATAGGGGTGATAATGGACATCCTTGTTTCACCCCTGATCTTATTGGGAATGCATCTAGTTTATCCCCATTGCAAATAATGCTTGTCGATGGTTTTAGGTAGATGCTATTTATAATTTTGAGGAAGGTTCCACTTATTCCTATGCTTTCTAGTGTTTTTAATAGGAATGGGTGTTGTACTTTGTCAAAGGCTTTTTCTGCGTCTATTGAGATAATCATATGGTTTCTGCTAGTTTTGTTGTTGATATGGTCAATTATGCTAATAGTTTTCCTAATATTGAACCAGCCTTGCATTCCTGGAATAAATCCTACCTGGTCATAGTGTATTATTCTCGTGATGAGTTGCTGCAATCTTTTTGCTAATATTTTATTTAACATTTTTGCATCAATATTCATTAGAGAAATTGGTCTATAATTTTCTTTCTCTGTTTTGACTCTACCTGGTTTGGGTATTAGTACCATATTTGTGTCATAAAAAGAATTTGGTAGGACTCCTTCTTCACCTATTTTCCCAAATAGTCTACAAAGTATAGGAATTAGTTGTTCTTTAAATGTTTGATAGAATTCACATGTAAAACCATCTGGCCCTGGAGATTTTTTCCTAGGGAGTTCATTGATGGCATGCTCAATTTCTTTTTCTGATATGGGGTTATTAAGAAATTTCACTTCCTTCTCTGTTAGCCTGGGCAGTTTATGTTTTTGTAGATATTCATCCATATCTCTAAGGTTGTCAAATTTATGGGCATACAGTTGGGCAAAATAATTCCTAATTATTGTTTTGATTTCCTCTTCATTAGATGTGACCTCACCCTTTTCATTTTTGATACTGGTAATTTGATTTTCTTCTTTCTTTTTTTTAAATCAAATTGGCCAAAGGTTTATCAATTTTATTGGTTTTTTCATAAAACCAGCTCTTTGTTTTATTTATTAATTCAATAGTTTTCTTGGTTTCAATTTTATTAATCTCTCCTTTGATTTTCAGTATTTCTATTTTGGTATTTAATTGGGGGTTTTCAATTTGCTCTTTTTCTAGCTTTTTCAGCTGTATGCCCAGATCATTGATCTCCTTTTTCCCTATTTTATTCATGTAGGCATTTAGAGATATAAAACTTCCCCTAAGAACTGCTTTTGCTGCATCCCATAAGTTTTGGTATGTTGTTTCATTATTGTCATTCTCTTGAATGAAGTTATTAATTGTTTCTCTGATTTGTTCTTTGGCCCACTCATTCTTTAGAATTAAATTATTTAGTTTCCAATTAGTTTTTAGCTTATTTTTCCATGGTACTTTATTAAAAATGATTCTTATTGCATCATGATCTGAAAAGGATGCATTGACTACTTCTGCTTTTCTGCACTGGATTGTGAGGTTTTTATGCCCTAGTACATGGTCAGTTTTTGAGTATGTGCCATGTACTTTTGAAAAGAAAGTATATTCCCTTTTATCCCCATTCAGTTTTCTCCAGAGGTCTATCATATGTGCCTTTTCTAAAATTCTGTTTACCTCCTTAACTTTTTTCTTATTTATTTTGAGGTTAGATTTATCAAGTTCAGAAAGGGGGAGGTTGAGGTCTCCCAATATTATAGTTTTGCTGTCTAATTCTTTCTGTAACTCCCTTAACCTCTCCTCTAAGAATTTGTATGCCTTACCACTTGGTGCATAAATGTTAAGCAGTGATATTGCTTCATTGTTTATGGTGCCTTTTAGCAGGATATAATGTCCTTCCTTATCTCTTTTAATTAAATCTATCTTTACTTTTGCTTTGTCTGAGATTAGGATTGCTACACCTGCTTTTTTTACTTTAGCTGAGGCACAATATATTTTACTCCAGCCTTTTACCTTTACCCTATGTGTATCCTCCTGTTTCAAATGCGTTTCTTGTAAACAGCATATTGTAGGATTATGGTTTTTGGGTTTGCATTTTTTTAGTGTGGGGGGAGGAAGGCGAGGCAATTGGGGGTAAGTGACTTGGCCAAGGTCACACAGCTAGCAAGTGTCAAGTATCTGAGGCCGGATTTGAACTCAGGTCCTCCTGACTCCAGGACTGGTGCTCTATTCACTGCGCCACTTAGCTGCCCTCTTGGGTTTGGTTTTTATTTTGTTTTTTTGTTTTTGCCTTTCTTTGTATCTTCAGTACTTAACACAGTGCCTGACACATATTGTTCTTCTTCAGTTGTGCTTGATTCTTTGCGACCCCATTTGGGGTTTTCTTGGCAAAGATCCTGGAGTGGTTTGCCATTTTCTTCTCCAGGGGATTAAGGCAAACAGATGTTAAGGGACTTGCCTAGGGTCACACATGTGAAGCTGGATTTGAACTCAAGTCTTCCTGACTCTAGACCCAATGAAAACCTCGATGACTCAAAGACAAACAGAGATTAAGTGAGTTGCTCAAGGACACATAGCTAGTAAGTATCTGAGGCCTGATTTGAACTTCCTGCCTCCAGGCCCAGCACTCTATCCACTGAGCCACCTAGCTGCCTCTGGCACACAGTAGGCACTTGCAAACATTTACTGACTCACTGGTTGACTTCTCTGTCTTCCTCCAAGTCCCAGCCAAAAGCTCACCTTCTCCAAGAAGCCTTTCCTGATCTCCCTTAATACCAATGCCTTCCTTCTATTAATTATCTCTCACTTATCCCATATATACCTTTTTTTGGTACGTAATTGTATTGATATATAATTTCATTGATATTAGATTGTGAGTGCTGTGCAAATGTTTCTTGGGCTTTCTTTTGTCTCAACTACTTTGCACAATGCAATGCTCGATGATTCAACTTTGGATCTTAGACTATAAACCAGGGCTGTCCAACTTTAGGTTTTTATTGAAACAATAGACAATATATTTTGATTTGCCATTTTAGTGAGAGCTCTGCAGTAGCTAGGATTCATTTACTAAAGCATTTATGTCACTTTCTATGCTTGTAGGTGGGCCACATAAATCAAACTGCGGGCTTCATGCAGCCTGTGGGCCGCATTTTGGACAGCCCTGCTAACAGGTGAATATAGCTGCTGTCCCCTCAGTCTTTCCAATTTTCTCTGTCCAGATTACCTGCCTCCTTCTCCAGTACCTGTGGTCCAAGAGGTTCTTGGAGACTTCAAGCTCCAGACCAGAGGGAATGAGTAACCATATCAACTTTGATGTCTAGAAGAAACATAATCTAATTAAGTGGTGCTTAAATCTCCCAGGCTGAGGTCTCTATTGTTCTAACTTTTGTTTAGACCTACCAAGTTGCCATAGGGCTCCACCTCAAGAAGATCCTCTGGCCTCCAGAGCTCAGCCTGTATCCTGCATTTTGATTTTTAAACAAGGCACATCCAACAGCCTAGGGCTAGACCTGGGACCTAGAGGGCCACATGTAACCTCAAGGCTGAAGGTTCCCCCATCCTGGACTAGGGGGTCAGGGTTTATTAGTGAGAGTCAAAACAAAACAACAACAAAAACAAAACTCAGGTAGCTCTGGGTTCCTGGGGTTCAGTTATGAATATTATTGCCTTTCTTCTTTGGCTTTATTTCTTTAATGTCAAGAAATACCGTGAAATATAGAGTGCCAAGTTTGGAGTCAGAAGAACTGGGTTCAAAACTTGGCTCTGCTAATTACTATGTCTGTGACTGGGCAAGTCACAGCTTCTCTCTGAGCCTCTATATAATGAAAGTGTGTGTGTGTGTGTGTGTGTGTGTGTGTGTGTGTGTGTGTGTGTGTGACATCTTCAGTCGTCCTGGTCTGTATCTCGCCACTGGACCCAGACGGCTCTGAAGAAGAAAGTGAGGCTGGTGACTTTGCACAGCCCTCCATCACTTAAATCCAATTCATTCGCAAGTCCTGGCATCACCTTCCTGATGTCATGGTCCTCTTTGAGATTGAAGGACAAATAACAACAATGAAAGTGGGGGACTGCATGGCCTCCAAAGTCCCTCACAGCTCTGACTGAGGTCATCCTACCTGGATTTCTTGCTTCTTTCAGTACCAATAGTATTGATCTTAGATTTCAGATTTTACAAAAACAGTCCACCTTGAATGATCAACTCATCAAACTTCTGAACACCTTTGAAGCAACCATCTGTGCCTCTCCAAACACGCCACGTCGATCTTGCAAATTTTAATTTTTCTCAATTTTAGCTTATTCTCACTCCTTCACTTTCCCTCATATTTAAATCACTGCAGTCATTATTACCATGCTCAACACAAGTATCTTTAGACGCTGCTTAGCATTGATGATCATTTATGACAGAAGAATGACCCTTGTTCCGATTCATTAGAACATTCCGCAGCTTACCGTATTTCAGTAGAGGGTAATCATTACCAACAGTTCAGTGATTTTTGTATATTTATTTTTAGCTCCACTGAACTCACTCCACCCACACTTTGTGGCAGGAGAAAGCTTGAGCTTGTAACCTACATCTCGATTAAAAAACAACCAAAACAAAGCATCATTCTGTTCATTAGATGTGAAGAAATAAACTTGCGAATGCAGGATTATTTTGATTTCACCACCCACGTTTAGTTAAATCCTTCTCCTTTTTCTTTACAGCTCTTGGATTTGACCCTTTATCTGTATGTCCCCAGCAGATGCCCTAGTCAATCCCTTCATCACTGTAGACATGGAATACTACAGCATACTGCTAATGGGTCTCCATGCCTGCCTGGAATCTGTCCTAGCTACGAGCAGCCTAAGTACATGGCTGCCAAGATAATCTTAATCATGAGTACCCTTCTTTGGCATTGATAGTGACATGATGACAAACCAGACTCCTTAACCTCCTTCTTCTCCACCCTCATTGCTCCTTACTTCCCAATCAGAGTCCTCTGCCCCCAAAGTATCAATCTATTTGCGATTCTACTCCCTCTACCTAATAAAATTGACTAGTTTCAGACCACTGCTATGCCTCTGCCCAGGCTATTTCCCCTCGTCTGAAATAGTCATCTCATTCTACTTAATTGTTTGATGAATAGAACACTCCATTTCTCAGCTCCAAATTTGTGCTAGCTGCCCTGCCCCATCCTTGAAGCACTCCCTCTTTCTTCTTCTTCTTCTCCTGCTCCTCCTTCTTTTCCTTCTTCTTCCTTCTTCTCCTTCTTCTTCTTTTCCTTCTCCTTTTCCTTCTTCTTCTCCTTGTTTTACTTCTTCTTCTCCTTCTTTTTCTTCTTTTCCTTCTTCTCCTTCTTTCCTTCTTCTTCTTCTTCTTCTTCCTTCTTCCTCCTCCTTCTTCTTCTTCTCCTCTCTTCTCCCTCCTTCCCTCCCTTCCTCTCCCCTCTCTCCCCACATCTCTGTCTCCTAGCTTCCCAAGGCTTCCCTAAATTCCCAGAAATCTCCCAGGGCACTGATACACAGGGTCAGATGACCAGTATACATTAGAAACTCTCTGTCCATTATGCCATGCTGCCTTTCACTAGCAGATTTAAAAGGAAATGGGATAGATGATTGAAATGTCCTGAATCTCCTCCCTTTGGTGTTTTACATAGTTCTCTGTGCTGAATGATTTAGAGTGGCAGTTCTTGGGCTTCTTGGTCTCAGAACTCCCTCACCCTCAAAAATGATGGAGGACCTCCAAAGGACTTTTTTTTTGTTTACCGTATCTATGCATATTTATTGTGTTAGAAATTAAAACATTTTAGTATAATAGTTTTGACCTCAAGACTCCTCTGAAAGGGTCTAAGGCGGTCGTGTCAAAGTCAGACAGAAATGGATCTCTGCTGCTACTTGAGAGTTTCATACGTTTGGTCTGAGGGACCCCCAGGAGTCCTCCAAACACACTTTGAGAACCCCTGGTTTTCTCAACTTCTTTTCCAGAATAATATATGCGGTTCTCATGCCACCCACAATATTTTAATACTTCTCATTTCTGAATTTGCACATTCTAGTAGAATAGATTGCATGGGTTTTGTGACTCTATTGGCCAATGGTGATATGAATGTGGCTTCGGGGTTACATAATGGTAGTTGAAGGCAGAAGGTCACTTGAGATGACTTCTCCCCCATATCAGCTTGTAAATATGTTGCATTCATTTCTAAGTGTACTTCTTGTCTCCCTATAGGGTGTGAGGGCTTTGAGGGTGGGCACTGTTATTCTTTTTCTTTGTGTCCCTGGAGGCTAAGCATAGTGTCTGGCACATTATAAGCACCTAGTAAAGGTTTGCTAATCAATCGAGTAGGCAATTGATAAATTCTCAGTGATGGATTATTGATTGACTTCTTAAAGTCCTTTACTAGCTTAGTGATTCTATGATTCCATTTGTAAATAGCAAGTTTAGCTATGCTTGTCTTCCCTCGTTCTTTCATTTAGCTCGTGTTCCACTTGAGAAATGATGATAAAGTCATGGTATTTGTGGGGCTCTCACCTTCGAGGGGATTTGTTTTGCTCTGTTTGGCCCCAGAGAGCCGGAGAAGGAGAAGGAGAAGAAGGAGAAAAAGGAGGAGAAGTTTTATTGATGCAAATTTAGATTTAATGTATGGAAAAATTTCTTAATGATTTGACCTTTCACATTATGCAATAGGCTGCCTCCTTAGGTAGTGGCCTCCCTCTCCCTGGATGTCTTCAAGCAAAGAATGGCCAAATGTCCACTTGTTGGGCAAGCTGTGGAGGGGATTCTTGCTCAAGTATGGATTATTCTGGAAGATCTCCGAGGTTCTTTCCCTTCCAACTCATGGCTCCAGAGTCAGAGGAACCCTGGTTCAGCTCCCTCTGATACTATATGTGTGACCATGAGGAAGTGACTCAACCTCCCTGACCTTTATTTCCTCATATCCTCAGGCTGTTGGGTGGTGCAGTGGGCAGAGCTCTGGACCTGGAGTCAGGAAAACCTGAGTTCGAATCCAGCCTCATACAACTTACTAGCTGTTGGACCCTTGACAAGTCACTTAACCTTTTTCTTGCCTCCACTTCCTCATCTGTTAAAAAAGAGATAATAATAGCACCCACCTCTCAGGGTTGTTATGATCATCGAATGAGGTCATATTTGTAAAGTGCTATGTTAATGTTTGCTGTTATTGTTGTGATTTGCCTATGGATTGAGTATTTAAAAGGGAAGGTCTGAACTAAGAGCCCTGTGATCCCATATTCTTGTGAACCCCACTATTCTGTGGAATCAGCAGCCCTGCCATGTAGAGGTCCACTGTCAAACCATTGTGGAAGCAAATGCTTGGTAAGTGCAGCTGGGTGGTACAATGGATAGAATGCCAGACTTAGAGTCAGGGAGACTTATCTTCTTGAGTTCAAATCTGGCCTCAGACACTTATTGGTTGTGTGACCCGTTTAACTCTGTTTGCCTCAGTTTCCTCATCTGTAAAATGAGCTGGAGAAGGAAATGGCAAACCACTCCAGTGTCTTTGCTAAAAAAAACCCCCAATGGGATCACGAAGAGTCAGACACAACTGAAGAAATTACTGAACAACAAAAGTGAAGAATAGTTCTATTACAGGTTTGAGGTTTAAAATATTTCCTCCTTTTCAAATGACTTTGCTGGAGAGGATGCTGTATTTTACTTTGTAGCCCTCATGTTCCCACAAGTCTTCATGATTTACGCTTTCCAAGTGAGAGCCCTAAGAGAAGGCACGTGTTTCCTAGAATGGTCAAGTTAATGATAAACTAGAAGAATGGGGGTATTTCTATCACAAAGTTGAAGAGTACTGAATCAGAAAGGAAAGTCCTCGGCCTCGGTGTTCCCATCCTTTTTCAGCTTGCCTTGTGACAGATATGATCAGGAGGGGAATAGCAGAGTTGGAACAATCTAAAAAGAAAAAAAATTATACAGGTGTTTGAGTTCGACAGCTTTGAGCATAACCCGAATGAAAAGCAAGCTTTTGATTTAAAAGCTTTCATGTTTTAAAAACAACAAAAAAAAAAACCCAAAAAACCTGGCGTGGAAGTTTACTGTCACTTCCACATGCTTTTATCTAGTTCTTTGTATATTCACTCTTCTTGCTTCAGTACTTCAAAAGACCCCTGATTTCAGTGGTGTGGATGCTCCTTTCCCCAATGCGGATTTCAATCGCTCCATGACTTTGTAGGCAGTTTTCATGAATTGCTGGAACCAAAAGAAAAACTTTATCACCCGATGGCCAGCTCTCTGATGATGAACCCCTTCTAATTTAATTTGGCTGGTCCTTGCTAGACAGACATATAGTCTATCATTGAGTTCATGCTCCAAGTCTCTTCCAACTAGGTGTTCCTTTCCATCTCTGGTCGTAGGATCTTAGCACAGGATTAGAATTTACTTCTTTCTCACCTCCATTTCTTAAAATTCCTAATTTTTTTCAAACCTCAGCTCAAGTACCACTTTCCACATGAATGCTTTTCTGATTCACTCCAGTTCCTTGTTTTTCCCATCCTCCATCACCTTGTATTTATGTTGTATATATTTTGTATCTGAATACATCTTTTTTTTCCCTAATAGAATTTAAGTTCCTTGTAGCCAGGGAATGTTGTATTTTGTCTTTGTATCACTGTACCCTACCCTCCACTGCACCAGCATAGTACCTGGCACATTAATAAATGTTTGCTGATTGATTAGGTAGCATCTGCCAGAGGTTAGTCAATAGCCAATAACCATTTATTAAGTGCCTACTATGTGCCAGGCACTGAGCTAAATGCTGGGGATACAATATTCAAAAAGAAAGATAGCCCCTGCTTTCAAGGAGCTTCCAGTCTAGTGGGGGAAGACAAGACAGAAAAGAAAGCTGACAAGTCAGGCCGAGAGGTACTTGGTGCTGGGGCATAGTGGAGAAGGCAAAGTAGTCCAGAATGAGTGCAGCCAGATGCAAAATGAAGAGACTCATCCCATTGGTATAGTCTTTGAAAACAGATATCCTGTTAGGAAATGAACAGGCTTTATAGCAAGACTTCATTCTTTAACATGTAAAAATAAATTTAAGAGACTAGAGCCTGGTTTGAACTGGATAATATCCAGGTTCCCTTTTAATTGATAAATAAACAAGTGGAAAAAAACAAGTGAATGTAAAAGCATTTATTAAGAACTTATTGTATGACCAACACTATACTAGAGCTGGAAATACAAATACAAAAGAGAGACAGTCCCAGTTCCCAGGGCTTCACGTAAATTCTAATGGAGAAAGAGCACGTGGCTCTGGCTCTGGTGGCCAGAGAAGGGTGAAATCACAAGATTGGTTAGTGAAAACATAGGAAGTGGAAATAACGTACCCCTCATAAGCCGGAGTGGTACATATAGGGATATTGATTTGATTACTATTTCTAGAACAAGCGGTGGAAAATTGCAGTAGAGAGAAGTGTACATAGTGTCTTAACAGGATAAATGGTTGTTTGAGGTTTACAATGGAGCACTTAGAGCTTGGTCAGACATTGAAGATGCCAAGGTCATCCACTCTATCCCAGGCCATCACCAGTCATCTTGACTTTCATCTCACCACTGGATTATGTTGACTCTGGAAGAGAAAGTGAGGCTTATATCTTTGTACAACTCTTCCTCACTTAAATCTAATTTACTTGTAAGTCAAGACATCACTGTGTGATGTCAGTGGTCATCTTTGAAAGATGAACAGCAACAGTGATGTATTAAGGTCTCATTGGTTAGCACAGCTCCAAAGGCAGGAATTGGAGGTCTTTGTAGGAGGAAGCATTGTCATGACAGGAAGATGATGAGATCCACTTCTGAGATTCTGCAGCCCTTGGATTCATAATAAATACTGTCTTGACCCTCATAATGCCTGATTCTGATGTTATTTGTGTCTGTGCTCTCCTGTCAACGTCATGCTTGGTTTTTGAACATCATCATGACCTAGACCCCTTGCCCATAATGGGTATTCTCCCAGTAGCTGACATTGACTCTGTGAATTTGACACCTTCTCCTGTTGTTCTAGCACAAAGCCAGGACCCCTCTATTCTTGTAAAAAGCTAGTGTTTTTCCATCTTGCATTTGTTTCATTAACTTCTTTAATATATTCTCTTGCTTTTGTTGAATTCCATTCTGGGCATTCTTAGCACTTTGTCTAGATTATTTTGATTTCTAAACATATTAGTCTTAGGTTTTTCTTCCCTAAGATCTGCTATATCTCATCTGTTTATTTGACCAATGCAAATCACAGCTGTTCTAATTTAGTAGATGAATCTTAGAGAGCTTTTTGAGCCTCAGAGTGGTTAAGTGACTTGCTCAGTAAGTCACAGAACCACAGAATTTAAGTGTTGGAAGGGGCTTCAGAGGCCTTCTACTTTATCCCAATTATAACCTACCCAACAGGCATCATCCAACCTCTACTCGAAGGCCTCCAAGATGGGAGAACCCATCATCACTTCTAGAAGTAGCCACTTCCTCTTTTGGCTAGCTCTCCTTGTTAGGAAGTTTTCTCCTACCATCAACACCAAATTGACTTGTGACTTTCACTCATTTTTCCTGATTCAGTCTACTGGGGGCAAAACAGAATAAGCCTAATCCCAACTCCATGCAATAGACCTACAACTGCTTGAAGACAGCCATCATCTCTCCTACTCCTCAGGAAGAGCATGCCCAATTTCTTTAACTGATCCTTAAATGAGATGGACTCAAGGCTCTCCATGATCCCATTTACCTTGCTTTGAACACTGTTCAGGTTGTTATCTGAGTCTTCTACCTCTATGTTGAATGGCAAACAGAAAATCACATAAGCACTGTATTCTAGGTCACCTTCTTCCCTCAACCTATTCCCCACACCCTTTGATCTCTAGTTTTCTCTTTCCCACAGGTTCCCAAGCATGTAGCCAGAGCTCTCTCATCTTATAGCTGCTGACACCATGTAGCTGGTTCCCCTAACATTTCCCCCCAAGGACTCCAAGTACTGACTCACTGTATATAGAGCTATTGAAGATGGGTACCATTGAATACAATTTTAAAAGTCTCAAAAGAGACAGTTATCATAGCAGAGAGAGAGTGACCCTTTCTTCATATGAGTAACTTTTAGAATGTCTCCACTTCAATGTCAGTAAGTGCACACATCTAAGGATCTTGCTTTCCTTTACCCCAGTTCTTGTCAACTCAGAGATAAATAGAGTCTGACTTGTCTAGGACTCCCTGAGATCAACAGGAGACATCATTAGATGTCTCCCTACCCCTCCTCTGTCCCAGAACACAAGGAACAGCAACCATAGCCAATGGCTAAGCATTTGTGAACCCAGTATCACTGTATATTTTCTATATGTTTAAGTACTTGTGGGAAGTGGCTTATTCAAAAGTCCATTTATCCCTTGGACGCTTTCTCCTCTCTGCTCCAATTGATACTTGTCTCTACCTTGATTTGTGACTGTGGATGAAATAAACCCTTCTAATGATTTGTATTCAGTTTTCTTTCCATGACAATAGAGAAAGGGGGCAAGCCAGAAGCCCACCCTGGTAACCAGGAAGTCATCTGACTTCAATGATGGGAACAGAAACTACATTACAAGGGGTTGATGATCAGTAGGCACTGAGGCATCAGAGAGGATAATCACAAATTATTCTTTCAAAATATTTTGCATTAAAAAGAAGAAAAAAGGGATGGAATGATGGCATTTTTTTAAGGACAGGAGAAAAATCAACACATTTGTAGGTAAGAGGGGAAAGAGCTAAAAGGGAGGGATTGAAGATGCAAGAGGATAAGGGGAAGATTTATGGAGTGTGGTCATGGAGGACACAGAGGACAGCAAAACCAACTGTTTTATTTAGCTCTAACCTTTTAGAGCTTAGCTCAATGTTTTAGAGTATGGTGCTTTAGGCATTTTACATATAATATCTTATTTGAACTTCACTACAACCCTGTGAGGTAGGCATTACATAGGTTATTATCCCAATTTCATATTAGGGACTGTTTAATTCTTTGTATGTACATCTCTAGTACCTAGGGCATTGTCTGGATTATGGTAGACTCACCCGCTACCCCTTAATAGTATTTTTTTCTAGTTATGTGCAAAGATAGTTTTCAACATTCACTTTGCAATATTCTGAGTTCCAAGTTTTTCCCCTCCCTCTTCTC